>NC_081861.1:48335084-49053932 GCF_963259705.1 Myotis daubentonii | reverse complement strand
AGGTCGTGGGTAAGGGGAAGAGATCAACCGGAGGACTTGTATACATGTATATAAGCCATACCAATGGACATGGACAACAGGGGGATAGGAGCATGAGTGTGCGGGGGCAGGGGTGGGGGGGTTGGGGGTTAATGGGGGGCATGAGGACACATTTGTAATACCTTAACTAATAATAAAAAAAGAGGAAAAAAAAACAAAGAAAAAAAAAACCTTCCTAAGAAAGTTTCTCATATGTTTACAACCGTAACACATACTTCTAAAAACTCATGAGTCAAAGAAGAGATCAAACGGAAAAGTAGAAAATATTTGGAACAGGGTAAAAATAAAAATACAATATATCAGAATTTGTGGTATGTAGCTAGAAGTAGGTTACAAAGATCTCAAATCAATGATCAAAGTTTCCACTTAAAAAGTATTAAAGGAAAATAAAATTAATTAGAAGAAATTATTGAAATATAATGCTGCAACCTTTTACAGCTAGGGTTCAGGATTTGAAGAAGGGGCCACACAGAAATGAAAACACTGGACAATAAATATGAATTTAGAAGGCATGAGGGGCCAGGTGGAAACCTCTCTTTATTGGAGAAGCTCTCTGAAACCCTGTCCTTGTCAGCTTTTATTCAGGTGAATACCCATTTGCCCTTTAGGAATGCATACAGGCATATCAAAGGTAAAGTTCCGTAAACAGTAAAAGGATTATCAGGTTAGGGAATTGCCTTGAGCTATTGAGCCCACATCAGGGTAATATTATGCTGATTTTCAGCCCTGTGGAATATCAAAGTCCATTGGCTTTCCAATGGGTCTTTTGCATTAATGCTAACTACTGTTGGTTTTTAGCCTCCAACAGTATAAGCCAGTAATATAAGAACCAGAAAAGCAATAGTGAAAAACAATGAAACCAAAGGCTGGTTATATGAGATAAAAAAATTGATAAAACTCTAGTTAGACTTATAAGAAAGAAAAGGACATAAATTTCCAATATTAAAAATAAGAAAGGGCACAGCACTACAGATTAGACTAACATTATAAGGGTAATATGGAAATATTAAAAATAACTTTGGTGTGAATAAGTTTGAGAACATAAATAAAATGGACAAACTTCTTGAAAGATGAAAATTTATCAAAACTCCCTAAAAAGAAATAACCCAAATATATGTATTAAATAAATTGAATTTGTATTTAAAAGCATTCCTATTAATATAGTTCCAGTCCCAGATGCCAATAATAGCAAATCCACTACAATTTTTTTTTCAAGAAAATTAAAGAAGGGATATTTCCCAACTCATTCTGTGGGCCAACAGTACCCAATACCAAAACCAGAAAAAAGATGGCGCAAAAGAAAGAAAACTATTAACCACTATTCCTCATGAATATAAATAGATAAATGCCTTTAAAAGTTTTCAAATCAAATCCAACAATATATTAGAAGCATAAATATCATTGCCAAGTGGGAGTTATTCCAGGAATACAGGGTTGGTTTAACATTTAAAATTAATGTAATTCACCATAATAACAAACTAAAGGAGACAAAGCATATGATTATCTTAATAGATGAAGAAAAAGCACTTGACTAAATCCAACATGCATTCCTGGTTTAAAAGAACAACTCAGTAACACTAGGAATAGAACTGAATTCCCTCAATCTGGTAAAACCCATCTAACAAAACCTATTTAAGACATGATATACAATCATGAAAAGCTGAATATTTTTGCCATTAGATCAAGAACAAAGCAAGAATGTCTGCTTTTGCCACTTCTATTGTACTGATACTTCTGGATGGTGCAATTAGGCAAGAAAAATATATAAAAGTCATTTATATTGGAAATGAAGAGAAATAAGAATATCTTTAATCACAGATGATATCTATTTAGAAATTTTGTTGACATCTTCAGGAAAACTACTAGAAATAAGTGAGTATAGCACTGTTGCCAGTTAGAAAATCAATATACAGAAATCAAGTAAATCAATCAGTAACTGAAAATTCAAAAGATAGATTTATAGTTACACAAAATGTATAAAATGCTTAGAGGTAAGTCTGATAAAAGCTATAAAATACCTATACACTGAAAACTACAAATCATTGTGGAAAGTAATTAAAGATGAGTTAAATAAATGGAGCAATATACTTTATTCTTTGGTCTGAAGATGCAATATTATTAAGATGTCGAGTCTTCCCAAATTGATTTATAGATTAAATGCAATTCCAATAGAAATCCCAGTAGGTTTCTTTGTTGAAATTTATGAGCTGATTATAGAATTTATATAGAAATCTAAGTGGCCTAGTATATGCAAAATAACTTTGAAAAAGTAAAATGTTACAGAGCTAACCCTAAATGATTTCAAGACTTATTTTTAATATAAATTTTATTGATTTTAGAGAGAGAGGAAGAGAGAGGGATAGAAAAATAGAAATATAGATGAGAGAGGAACATTGATCAGCTGCCTCCTGCACACATCCCACTGGGAAACAAAGGCATGGGTCTTGACCGGGAATCGAACTGGCAACCTCTTGGTTCATGGCTTGATGCTCAACCACTGAGCCATACCGGCTGGGCTCAAGACTTATTTTTAAGCTATAACAATCAAAACAGTGTGGTACTGGTATAAAGAAAAATAAATCAATTGAACAGAATAGAAAGTCCAGAAAGAGACTCACACTTAAATGGGTGCCTGATTTTCTTTACAAAATGACAAAAGCAATACAGTGGGAAAGGATAGTCTTTTCAACAAATGGCGCTGAATTCATTGGATAGTCATATGCAAAACATGAACTTCAAACCATATGGAAATCTTAAAAGTGGATCACAAATCTAAATGTAAAATCTAAATCTGTACGATTTGTAAAAGAGAACATAAGAGAAAATCTTTGTGATCTTGTGTTACTCAAAGAGTTTTTGGATACAGCACCAAAGACATGATCCATAGAGATCCTAGATTAGGTGAAAATTACACTCACCTACTCCCACAACAAAATTGGAATTACAACTAAAATATAGAACAATCAACCTTAATAATTAGCTGAAGACTAGCTGAACAGGTCTAATAACCAAGGATTTACAGAAGAAACTACATCAAGACTGGTAGGAAGGGCAGAGACATGAAAAAGGGTGGCCCTACCCCCTCATGTAGCTGTTCAGATTCTGGAGGGATATCACAACTGCAAAGATTCGCCTTAAGGAGCATGGGGGGTTTCTCAATCCCATTCTAGGTGCCTTTGCCCAGAGAACCAGAGCCAACATGAGGAGCCAATAAGAGCAGCCCACATAAATCTGGCTTTGAAAACAGTGGGCATTCTATCTACCAGGGAGAGATGGGAGTCTGAAAGAAAACCAGGGGCCTTCTCAAAGGGTCAGCATACAAAATCTCATCCACAGCCACTTACCGTGGGCTCTTGCAGAGGGATGGGGGGAATTAAAGTAGCCGATTGAGCAAAGACTGGATTGTGTGGCTCTAGGAAAGCAACCAAAGGGACAGCTGCTAGGGCCCCTATGCTGAGTCCTTCTCCCACACCATAAATGCCATCATTCTAGGGTCAAGCATTACCCTCCATACAGCATCAGCTTGTGGGAATGCAAAAGCCCCACAATCCCAACTCTCTGTTGCCCTGCCCTGCTGAGCTTACACCCAGTGGAGATGTCAGCTGCCTGGGCCTTAAGTGTAGAGGTCTGGTAGATGCAGGGGGTGTCAGAAACTGAGTGGTGTGGCTCTGAGGTGAGGGCCATATCTCCCACCTTCCTGAAAGTCTGACCAGCACCCCTCAATCACAAGAAATTTACTAGCTCCACCCTCCCAACTCCCAGCACTTGGCCCTGCTTGGGCTCTCAAGGAAGTCCAAGGAGGAATCTGAAATGGACTGAGTTATGTGGCTCTAGGACATAACCATTTTGCCCTTTTAAGCCTAAATGGTGCAGAGCACACACTTCAAGCAACCAAATCTTGTACTGCTTAGGCTTGATAAACTCAGCTTACCTCCCCCTGATGACTCCCTGAGACTCTACCCCACCACAAGGGTCTACACACACCCAGCAGGTGGAAGATATTCCTGGTGTACTCTGGGACTTTTGATGAGTGGCCTCAAATCCAGCACTGGCACCAAGTTTGAATCTGTATCAATCTGGTGATTCACTGAGAACCTAACTCACATGTCTCACCTACCACCAGAGGCTCTTTCCATGACTGAGCCTAACAGGCAGCCAGTAGGCAAAGTGCATATGGGACATTTTCCAGGATAGATCATATGTTAGGAAAAGTCTCAATAAATTTAAGATTGAAATCATACAAGCATCTTTTCTGACCACAATGTTATGAAACTAGAAAGTAGTTACAAGAAAAAAACTGAAAAATTCCCCAACACATGGAGGCTCAATAACATGTTACTAAATGTTGAATAGGTTAACAAGAAGATCAAGGCAAAAATCAAAAGGCACCTTGAAACAAATGAAAATGAGAACATAAGCCAAACTTTTTAGGACACAGCAAAGCAGTCTAAGAGGGAAATTAATAGCATTACAGGCCTAACACAAGAAGCAAGAAAAATCTCAAACAATCTAACTTTACACCCAAAAGAACTAGAAAAAGAACAACAAACAAAACCCAAAGTGAGTAGAAGAATAGAAATAATAAAGATCAGAGAAGAAATAAAACAGAGTAAAAAAAGATCAATGAAACCAAAAGGTGGTTTTTTGAAAAGAAAAACAAAATTGATAAACCTTTAACCAGACTCATAAAAAAAGGAAGGGTCCCAAATAAATAAAATCAGAAATAAAAGAGATGAAGAAGCCTGGCTGGTGTGGTTCAGTGAGTAGTTGAGCATTGATCCAGGAACCAAGAGGTCACCAGTTTGATTCCCAGTCAGGTCACATGCCTGGGTTGTGGGCTAGATCCCTAGTAGGGGGCATGCAGGAGGCAGATGACCAATGATTCTCATCATTGATGTTTCTATCTCTTGCTCCTTCTCCCTTCCTCACTGAAATCAATAAAAATATATTTTAAAAAAATAAGTTTTAATGTAAACTGGAATTGAAAAAAATAAAAACAAAGAATACAGAGATCTGAAATATATAAACCTAATAACTGACAATGATATAGAGCTTCTGAAAATTAAAAAAAAGACATGATCCATAATAGATAAAGTGATAAATTAAATTTCATCAGTATTTAAAACTTCTGATTTTCAAAAAATCATTCTTAAGAGAATGATGGGGGAAACTATTTTCAAATCACATATATGAGAATTTACTTGTGTCCAGAATATACAAAGAGCTCTTAAATCTCAATAATAAGAAAACAAAAAGCTTAATTAAAAAATGGACCATTGTTGAAGAGAAATCTATACATGTGTAAGCTGTTCATTGGTATGTAATTTTATATAGTCCATACGGAGGCCAATTTGGTAGAATAAAAAATTTTTAAATGCACTTTACTCATCAATACAGCAAATCTTTTATAAGTACTCTATTGATTATAGAAAAATAGCTTTCCATGTATACAAATAGGCATGTACAGATGTTACTAAAACGTTGTTTATAATAGCAAAATATTGGACACTAAGTATACAACAATTGAACAATGGTGAATAAACTATGCTTCATCCATCATCCACATTACACTGAGCTATAACACAGCAGTTAAAATGAATGAGGTACAGCTATATGTCCTTCCATGAAAAGAATTCTGAGCTCCAGCAGATGAAGAAAGCAAGTTGCAGATCAAATATGCAGTGTTATCCTAAAACAAAGTAAAACCATGTATGTATGTACATATGTATGAACACTTATTTAAATAATCTGGTGTGACAAATACCAGACTTGCTACAAAAAGCAGGGGAAGATGGGCACAGATGATTGTGAAGGGGATGTTTATGTTATGCTACCTAAAAAAGGGCTAATATGCAAATTGTCCCTTTGACTGGGAGTTTGACCAGGAGTTCAACCAGGGGGCAAGGCAAGCCGGCCAACAGTCTGTGGACCCTCTCCCCAGCCGACCCTGCCCTGATCAGCACCCCCTACCCTGAACGGGGGTGGGGCTGGCTGGCCAACCACCTGTGGCCCCTCCCCCCGGCCAGTCCCACCCTCAACCGCCCCACCCCCAATTGGGGGCAGGGCTAACCCAGCAACTACCCCTGGCTCCTCCCCCCGGCCAACCCCATCCCTGATCAGCCCCCACCACCCTTATCAGGGGCAGGGCTGCCTGACCAACCTCCTGCATCTTCTCCCTGCTGCTGGTCAGCCCGATCGGCCCTGATCAGCCCCGATCAGGACGGGTTGGCCGGACCTCACCCATGCACGAATTCATGCACTGGGCCTCTAGTGTTATATATTTTAACTAGAGGCCTGGTGCACTAAATTCGTGCATGGGTAGGGTCCCTAGGCCTGGCCAGCAATCAAGGCCAATCAGGGCCATCCTTACCCTGGCTGCCGGCTACTGGCCCAGGCCTTCCTTCCCCCAGCTGCTGGCTGCTGGCCAGGGCTTTCCTTCATTCGTGCCGCCACCTGGTGGTCAGTGCATGTCATAGCGAGTGGTCAAACTCCCAGTCCGTTGAACTCCTGAGGGGAAAATTTGCATATTAGCCTTTTATTATATAGGATAATAGCTTTATTGAGATATAGTTCACATAAAATACAATTCACACAAGTTAAATGTGCAATTCAATATTTTTAGTGTGTTCACCACAATTTTAAAACATTATCATCATATAAAAAACACACCTCTTTTTTCATTAGCAGTCAATCCCCAGTTCCCCTAAATCACATTGCTACATTGAGCCCTAGACAACAACTTTCTGTCTTAGAGGGTTTTGTTATTCAGGACATTTCATATAAATGGAATCATACAATATGTGGCTCTTCATTACCAGCTTTTCACTTAGCATGTTTTCAAGGTTCATTCATGTATCACTATGTTATTTCATTTTATTGCTAAATAATATTCCATTGTATGGATACACCATTTTTTGTTTATTCATCAGTTGATAGGCACTTGGATTGTTTTCACTTTTTAGCTATCATTAAATAATCTATACTAATAAAAGTGTAATATGCTAATTAGATCAGATGTCTTCCAGATGTGCTTCTTGACAAAGCCGGGCCTGGGAGAAGCTGCCCGCCCTGTGGTCCTAGGTACCAGCGGCCCCGGCTGTGGCCCGGGAGAGGTATAAGCCACCCACCCATGGTCCTGGGCACCTGTGGCTGTGGCCCAGGCAAAGCCGGCCTGGGTCCCAAGTGCCTGTGGCTGGCCAGAGAGAGGGAAACCTGGGTCCCAGGTGCCTGCAACTGGCCAGAGGAGGGAATCCTGGTTCCCATGTGTGGGGATGAAGCGGAGGAGTTTAGGGCCAATCAGGCCAGCAAAGGAGCAGTTAGGGGCAACCAGACTGGCAGGCGAGCATTACAGATGATGAGCCAGGCAGACAGAGGTGGTTAGGGGTGATCAGGCAGGCAGAGGTGGTTAGGAGCAATCAGGCAGGCAGGTGAGTGATTAGGAGCCAGCGGTCCCAGATTGCGAGAGGCATGTCTGACTGGGATTGGGCCTAAACCGCCAGTTGTACATCCCCTGAGGTTTCCCAAATTGGAGAGAGTGCAGGCCAGGCTGAGGGACCCCCACCCCTGTGCACAAATTTCATGCACCGGGCCTCTAGTGTTGCTATAAATATTCACATATAAATTTTTGTGTACATACTGTGTACTTTAAAATTTTTCCAATTTTTTTGTGAGAATATATTTATATATTCCTTGTGTATAAATTGAACATATAATAAATAATGTTTTATACATATTGTATGCAATTCTATGAATAGGGACTATTATTATCTGCATTTTGCAGATGAGTAAGCTAGGCTTAGGAAGGTGAAGTGGCTCATCCAAGATCACAGCTAATAAAGGAGAGCGCAGAGATTCAAGTAACAACTGTCTGGTTTCAAAGCTAATTCCCTAATAACTATATGACAGTGACAATTGTGATGGCCTTCTGATAAGGTAACCCACCACAACCACGATAGTATTATGATCATGAAACAGGGACTAAGTTCGTGAAAAAAAATGGAAACAAATTTAAGTATTTTAAATATACTGTTTCAAATGACTTCCCAGTTCAGTAGCTTAAAATACCATGATTGTATGCTCATGAAATCAGTTGGTCAGGAATTTAGAAAGGGCACATGGGGAGAGCTTTCTCTGCTCCATAATGTCTGGCACCTCTTCTGGGAAAACTTGAAGGCGAGGGTGACTTGATGGTCAGGAGCTGTAATCATCTAAGTCTTGATCACTCACATGCCTGGTGCCTGGGATGGGAAAACTCAAGTGCCTTCATGTGGCCTGTCCATATGAATGGCATGTATGGTACCTGGGATGGGAAAACTCAAACACTAGAAGTGCCAACCAAATTGCCTACATGTGGCCTGTCCATGCGAATGGCTTCCTCACTGTCCAGTGTCTTCCGGGTGGTCAAAGTTCTTTACATGGTGGCCTGAGGCCCCAAAAGTAAGTGTTCCAGCAAGCAAAATGGAAATGGAAATCACCTTTTCTGATACATCTTCAAAATTCACACAGCATCACACTCACACATACTATGGGGTACCAGTGAGGTTGCAAGGTTCAACAAGAATTCTAAAATTTGTATGAAACCACAAGAGACCTCACTTGAGAAAGAAGATAGGGTTGGAGGCATCACATGTCCTGATTTCAAACTATATTACAAAGCTATAATAATCAAAACAGTATGACATTGGCATAAAAACAGACACATAGACTAATGAAACAGAATACACTAATAGAACAGAATAATAAATCCATGCATATACAGTAAACTAATCAGTGGCAAAAACACCAATATCACATAATGGGAAAACAATAGTCTCTTCAATAAATTATATTGGGTAAACTGGATATCCACATACATAAGAATAAAATGGGACCCCTACCTTACATAACTCACAAAAATTAATTCCAAATCAATTAAGGACTTAAATGTAAGACCCAAAACCATAAAACTTCTAGAAGAAAGCATAAGGAAAAGCTGCTTGACATTGGTCTTGGAAATAATTTCTTTTTTGATATGACAGTGAAAGCAGAGACAACAAAAGCAAAAATAGACAAGTGATATTGCATCAAACTAAAAAACTTTTGCACAGCAAAAGAAACAATAGAGTAAAGAGACAACCTATGGAATGGAAGAAAACATTTACAAGCCATATATCTGATAAGTGTTAATAGTCAAACTATAGAAGGAACTCATACAACTCAATGACAAAAAAAAACCAAAACAAAAACAACAAAAACACACCAAAATCACAAAACAAGCATAACCAAATAATCTGATTTTTAAATGGGCAAAGGCCTGAATAGACATTTTCCAAAAGAAGACATGGCCAAGAGTTAATGAAAAGATGTTCAACATCACTAATCATAAGATAAATGCAAACCAAAACCCCAATGAGATATCACATGACACCTGTTAGGATGGCTATTATTTTAAAAAAAAGAAAGAGAGAAAATCAAACAAGAAAAGGTAACAAATTTTGATAACCATGTGGAGAAATTGAAGTCCTCACTTGCTGTTGATAGGAATGTAAATTGTGCAGCTTCTATGATAAACAGTATGAAGTTTCCTCAAAAAATTATAGCAATTTCACTTCTGGGCATTTATCCAAAAGATTGAAATTAGTGTCTTAAATAGATATTTGCACTCCTGTGTTCATTGCAACATTATTCAAATTAGCAAAATGTGGGGAAAATCTAGATGTCCATTGATGGATAAATGGAATACACATACAATGAAATATTATTGAGCCTTTAAAAAAGAAGGAAATCCTGCTATATGCAACATGGATTAACCTTGATGGCATTATGTTAAGTAAAATAAGCCAGTCATATAAGGACAAATAATGCATGATCCCACTTACTTACATAAGGTATCTAAAACAGTCAAATTCATAGAAGCAGAGAGTGGAATGGTATTGCCAGGGACTGTGGTAGAGTGGGAGGTGCTATTCAATTTAGCTACACAAGATGATTAAATTCCAGAGATCTGCTGTACACCATTGTGCTTATAATACTGTCTTGTACACTTAAAATTTTGTTAAGAGGTTAGGTGTCAATGTTAGATGTTCTTAGAACAACAATAATAAAAAAATTCAGTGAGTGACTTGGACTCTCCATTCTCAGCAATCTTCATACCTCTAATATTATTTCCAGTTTTAGGTGTCTGGAATCACATAGATCATTCTACATGAGTCTTATTTGAAATGGCTACTAGGAAAAAAGATGGCTTCTGAGGAGAAAGCTAATGGAAGCAAGAAAAATAATGGAACCTTCATTTCTTGTCTCTATTCTTGTTTTCATGTCATTTCTACATACCTAGAATAAAGTCCCAAATATCAGTTCTAAGTATACCCTTCTCTGTTCTTCTTGTGACTAGTCTAAGAATTAAATTGATATGAGAGAGATTAATAGCAGAAAATCAAATTTAGTTACATATGCACAGAGGTCTCATAGATATTGGACCTCCAAAATGGCCAAAGGAGGCTGTTTACATACCATTTTTGGACAAAAAATTATTAGCAAAAATTTGACAAAAAAAGAGCTTGTGTTTGGGGTAGCAACCTAATGAAGAAGTAGCAAAGTTTGTTTATACAGTTATTTCAGCCTTCAATTCCATAACTTTGGTGATATGGATGTCTGCTGTCCTGATACAGGGAAGGAGTGTACTTTCAAATGGAATTTTTATTTCCTGCTTTCTTGGGGGAAGGAGACCAGCGTCAGTGTATTTTATTTTTTTTTGTACTGGCTGTTTCTCAAGTAACTTTAATTAAAAATAATCAATATGCCACGTTCACATATTTGGGGGCAGCCCGCCCTGAGCTAGCAAATAAACAGTTGCTCTTGGTTTTCTTGGCTGATGGTGTAGCACAGTGTAGTAGAGCTTTATGCTCCTTCTTGGGAACTATGTGGTTTTGGGAGAGTCATTTAAACTTTCTGAGACTCTGTTTAATTACCTGTGAAACAAAAGGTTTGGACTGAAGATGATAACCAATGCCTCTTGTTCTGGGTTTCTGTTATGATGTGAATTAAAATTTCCAAGTTCCAGTCTTATCCATGGGGAGTCTCATACCTAAATGATTTGAGGGCACCCATGGTATTTTAACCACCCAGAATGCCTAAACCTCCATTTTATTGGGTGTAGCATTGTCTCCTCCTGCTAGTCGCCCTTTTGAGAAAAGAAACCTGTAATGGTACTTCCTTGTAAATAAATACATCTGGTCACTTTTTTTTCTGGATGGCAAAGACAGTGATGTTGATATTCAGAGATTGGAAGTGGGAAGGGAAGGGTGCAGCACAGAGAGTGGAAGGGTGTCAGAAACAGATTTCACCTCCTTCACAATTTGTTTTTTGCAGCTTGGCTCAGAGCATTGTTATGACTCAACCTCTCTGTGCTTGGCAAGGCTGAAACAAGAATAGTCTCTATTTGGTACCAAATCAGAACAAGGAGTTCCTGGCTGAATGTCAGATTCAGGTATTTCTAACAGATTTTGAATGGAGTTATTTATTAGGCATTTTGATAAACAAGAGCTTTATTAGAAGAGCCAAAACATGCCTTTGAGTAAACCATGTACAGTCAAACTTTGATTCTTGAACATCTCTCATCTTGAACAATTCTATTTCTCGACCAAGTTGGTCGCGGAAAAAATGTCTCTGTTGTTGAACAAACTTCAGATCTTGGTCTGACAACCTTTTCATGCTGATACATCAACATGACAAAAAAAAAAGTCTTTCAGGCCACAAAGGAGATAATTCACCAGTATGAGTCAGTTCACCACAAAACCTCCAGTCCTTAACATCTCAGGAAATTGTGCTGTGAATTTTATTTTATTTTATTTTTTTGCTTTTGTTGCTGGGGAAATGGGCTATTAGCACAATTTTAAAATAGAAAGAGGCCATCTAGAGTACTAATCCTGCTAGTGGTGTAAAAGAAGCATTGATCACAAACAATTGAAGAGGTAGAAAAACTGTTGTTGATTTGTACAAACAAAAAGCAGTTAGTCCGGTGACAGCATATTGGAGGTGACAGCATGTTGGAGGCAATAACATGTGAAAAAGCAAAGATGTCACATGGAGAAAGACACCGCTAGAACAAGTGCTGAAAGTGATTCGTTTAAGGATAGTAGGGGTGGTTTGATAAATTTAAGAAAAGAAGTGTTTGTTTATAGATTAAACAGTACATTAGACATGTATATAAGAAAGGTTAAAACAGAGAATCATTCAGGGGTGTGGAACTAATGAATTCAATTTACATTCTTTCTAATGAAAAAAAAAAGATTTGGTTTTAGAACAAAGCACTTCTTGAACAGCCTTCCAGAATTAATTAAGTTCAAGAACTCAGGTTCCACTGTACATTGTTACAAAACCGTTAACAGGCATATAGATCTATCACAATAACCATGAGTATCAAGAATTTGGGTCAAAATTTCCTTCCCAAAACTAAATGCCCTCTTTTCATCATCCTCTTCTGATCCTGTTCTCTTCTCAGTTTTATGTTGGTTCTCAGTTGTTGCAGAGAATCCCTCATCTCTCTCTGTTTATCATGCCTATCTCTGATAGGTCCTCCCTTCCCCCAACTGGTGGGCGGAGTATGATGTAACCTGTAGTCCGGAAATACCTGAGTGAATAACCATGTACTTTATATGGACTATACATTGGACCACCAATCCACACCTGCCAAATACCCTAAGCCATTGTCCTATATGGACAATACAGTAATGCCGGGAGCCAGTCCATCCTTGCTGTTTCAAGGGACCTGGCATATATGGCATACTGTTCTTAATATGTTTGCTCACCTTCTTGGCACTATGTGTTTTAACCAAGGTCACCTCTCTGAGAAAGGTTGTTTCCCCAGGTAGGGATTTTCCCCTGAAGTTAGGGAGGGAATAAAACCCCTTAACCAAGTGCCAGGCAGGTAATTAATCACTTTAACTACGAACAATCATGCTTAAGCTACATAAGCTTTACTCCCTGGAATGGAGATAAGAAACGCCCTAACCTTTGGAATAGAGATTGATAGGATTGGAATCAACTGGTATAAATACAGATGTAACAAGACAACAGCTCTACAGAACCTAGACAGAACCTAGACTCAGGACCTACACACAGAACCTACACAGAACCTAGACTCAGAACCTACACACAGAACCTACACAGAACCTAGAGACAGAAGAGCTTCGCTGGAGAGAACATGGCAAAAGATCCTGGACAGAAACTGGCCACAGAACCTAGAGACAGAACCTAGACACAGAACCTACACAGAACCTAGAGACAGAATCTGGCGAGATAACATGGCAAAAGATCCTGGACTGAACCTGACTACAGAAATTGGCAAGAGAACCTGACTAGAACCTGGTGACTGAACCTGGCTGGAGAACCTGGACAGAACCTGGCTGGAGAACCTAGCAAGAGAACATGGACACAGAACCTGGCTGGAGATCCTAACCAGAACTTCGCTGGAGATCCTGGACAGAACCAGTCTGGAGAACCTAGTGACAGAACCTGACTGGAGATCCTAGATAGAACCAGGAGAGAGAACGTTGCCTCCGTGTCATTCCTTCTTCGCTGACTTCGTCCACACCTTTAGGGACCCCTGGACCTGCTGGGGCAGGACCCCAGCACAGTAAGCCACGAATCAGTGTTTGCTGAGTACACTAAGACCCTACCCCTTCCCATTGCTCCCCTCAAAAGGCGTGCTCACCCCTGCACGTTCTGCTGTCCTCCCCTTGCGAGACAGCCTGGCAGGTCCTTCTCCTCTAATAAAGCCTGTAGTCTTGGTTTTTGGCCTCTATCTCATCTTTCATTTTTGGTGCCAAAACCTGGGAGAGGTTAACGGGAGCGTGGACGATCCTCGAATCTAGGCCCGAGCTTTTGACTCCTACTCTGGCTGTGCTCAATGGTATGGTTCTGAGTTGATTGGCCCGCTCCGGACACCTCTCGAACCCTGCCACACCAGGAAACATGGGGATCTCGTTGCTTCCCTTCCATTGGTAGGCTTCAGGGACTTTTCCAACTCTCCTACTTTTTTTTTTCTCTCGCTCCCTGTGACCTGGAGGGGCATTAGGGCCTATAGAGTTGTCCATCTACTCGGTTACACGTTTCGTACGTTCTACGAAAGCCCAGGTACCTGGCAGGGAATTCTCTTCTACTGCACGGGAAAGGTCTTGGGGTGACGACCTTGGAACCTTTTCTCGTCTCTCTCTCTTGCTACAGGTTGGCTTAGGGAACAGGAGGACGCTCCTTGTTCCTTCCCCAACTTCTGATTGCCCTTCCCTCCAGTCATAGGGACCTCCCAGTCCAAACACACCCTTAGGGTATCTCCTCACCAATTTCTCGACCCTTGGTCTTTCTGGCTACATCAAACCAAAGAAGCTCTACCTGGCCACAATATAAACTAGACAATTGCTCTCAGTGGCCCGAAAATGGCACTTTTGATTCCAATATCCTCCGAGACCTAGATAATTTTTGCCACCAGACAGGGAAAGCCTTCGAAATCCCTATGAACAGGTTTTATTACCCCCGCTCTCGCCCCTCGCTTTACTCCTCATGTTCCACCCATCAGATCCTCTTCGCAAAGTCCTCTTCGTCTCCTCAACCCAGTCCTCAGCCCCTCTCTGTCTTCTGACTCTTTCGACCCAGCAGATCATTCATCTCCACCTCTCCTGCTCCCGCCGCCCCCCCTTACAACCCTGCCGTAGAATCCACACCCCTTGCTCTACCCTTTGAGAACTCTAACCGCCTGCCTTCCCCTGTGCGCTCTCTGCCAAATCTCCGCCCCCATGACCTCCAGCAACAGAATTCACAGGTGGCTGGCCAGTTCCCTTTGCTCGAAAGTTGCAGGGGCAAAGGGTATTATCCTGGTAGTCATTCCCTTCTCACTTTCTGATCTTTCTCAAATCGAAAAATGCCTTGGCTCTTTCTCCTCAGACCCTCTTAACCAGAAGCTGCCTTCTCCCCAGTCCCTAACAGCCGAAATCCTGAGAAAGTGAGCTCCAAAGCAGCCTTTCCCATCTAACACTCATTCTCAGGCCACCCAAAGACCGCCTTCCTCAACAGCCTCTTCTATTCCCGCGTCCATTCTACTCCTGAGGGAGGCAGCAGGAACTGAGGGCATAGTCTAAGTCCATGCCCCATTCTCTGTGTCCAACCTCACAGATTGAGAGGCATCTCAGGCTTCTTTTTCCACTGACCTGACCACCTTTACTCCCGACGTAAGCCGCAAACTTCTACAAACCCCTCAAAAAGACCTCGTTAACCTGACCTTTAAGGTCTTTAATAATAGAGATGAGGAGACCCAAATCCAAAATCAAAAGCGAGATCAGGCCAAGGCTGAGGCCCAGTAGGAGGCCTTCCAGCTCCTAGCCACCACTTTCAAACCCCAAACGAAGTGCCGGTCCTCCAACTGCGGGTAAGTCAGGGGCTAAGCCGCCTCCGGGCCCATGTTTCAAATGCAGCAAGGAAAGACACTGAGCCAAGTCCTGCTCAAACCTGAGACCCCCCGCCTGGCCCTGCCCAAGGTGTGAAAGGGAAGGCCACTGGAAATCAGACTGTAGTCTGGCCCCTCCGGTTCAGGCCTCAACCAGTCCAAGATGGCCACCCTCGGATCCAGTTTGGAGCTCCCAGACCTCCTGGGACTGGCCACCGAAGAAGCTGCCCAGGCCCCAACAGGGCCCCACAGACTTACATCACCAGGACAGAGCCTCGGGTAACGCCTATGGTGGCAGGTAAGCCGATCTCCTTTTTAACTGACACTGGGGCCACTTATTCTGCCCTCTCTGAATTCGCTGGGACCCTTGTCCACTCCTCAGTCTCTATTATGGGGGTTGACAGATTAGTCTCACAGCCATTAGCCACCTCACGTCTACACTGCATCTTACTAAATTCCCCCATTCACTGTTTTCTCATTCGACCTTGGTGCCAGGCAGGGCTACCATGTATCCCCTCATAAAGCCCAGTTGTCCCAAACCACAGTCACCTACCTCAGTTTCACTCTCACCCCACAAGGCCACACCATTCCTGGGACTGTAAATGCCTTATCTCCTTATCTCCTCCATGACTGCCCCCTCCTCTGAACAAGAAATTTTCTCCTTTCTCAGGCTCACTGGATACTCTCGCCTCTGGGTTCACAACTGTAGTCTTCTTGCAAAGCTCCTCTATGACGTGACATGGCGAAGGGACCCCTTCACTGAGCCTTTAGATCCCAAGGCCAACATTCTTACCCCTTTAATGCTCTGAAAACTTCTCTGACCTCAGCGCCTTCTCACCCCTTCCCCCTCCCCCACTCCACCCTTCCCAAAGGATAGTTCCTTGACTGCACAGGCTTACTCAACAGTCCAGCTATTATCAGAAACTGAGATCATTATATCTCGGAAAAATGCGGCAGTTTTAAAATCCAAGCGGCTAGAGGCCTGGGATCAGGCTGCGGGGCCTACTCCCTTCTCCCCCTGCCTTCTCTCCAGCCTCATCTTCCACGGCTCCTCTCCTTCCCTTTCTCTATTCCCTTGGATAGCAACAGCCCATTCTAAGATTCCCTCCCACTTTCACTGCAATACCTACCTTTCTCAGGCTCACCAAATGCCTCCCACCATCCCCGAAGAAGACTCAGCGGCACCATCCAGGACCTGATGACCCATCATTCCTCACAGGCTCTTACCTGGCAAGGCACCCTCCGACTTTTTACTCTGGAAGAAGCTCAGGTTTTCGAATTCCTTTTTATATGTCTCGTCTCCTCACATAATACTCCTACAGGCAGCTAGCAATGAGTACACCAATGAAGGTTTTTGGTCTTTTCAGGTGAAACAGACTTGGGATGATGAGGGAGTCATCAATTCTACTATAATTGTCTTTATCAAAACCTATATTAATCCCAGACATATCCCTCCCTCACTAAAGGACATGCTCTCTGGCCCTGCAGACCTTGGACCTACTCCTTTGCCCACCCTCATCAACACAACTTTCCATCTACTCTCTATCATCAATCCCTCCTTCTCTACATCCTGCTGAATTTGTCTGTCATTGGCTCAAACCCTCATCATAGCCACTCCAATCCTAACCTATTGGATCACTAACTTAACTCTTACCTATACCAGACCTCAACGCACCCTATACATCTCTCTCTTTAATACGGAAAACACTATCTGTTTAACAAATACCTCTCAAACCACTAACTCAACTACTCCTGCACCTTACTACTGTGCACAATCTATAAATTTACTCCCTCCCTTAGCCTGCCCTCCACCAGGTATTTTTCTCCTCTGTGGGACTACAGCCTACACCTGTGTTCCCCAGGACCTGTCACACTTGCTCTGCCTTTATGTCTTCCTAACCCCCCAATCTTTCTATCAGAACAGAGGGAGAATTCAAATCCTCTCTTGGTCTTCTCAGACCTCGCCACAAAAGGGCGGCCCTTGTCCCCCTCTTAGTGGGTACGGGAGTCCTCACTGCAGTAGGGACAGGCATAGGAGGCATTTCCTCCTCTGTTCATTTCTACCACAAATTGTCTGCTGAATTTTCAGAAGATATCTCCATCATTAGCAATTCCCTTGAATCCCTTCAAAGGCAGGTAGACTCCTTAGCAACGGTAGCCCTACAGAACTGGCGTGCTTTAGATCTCTTGACAGCAGAAAAAGGAGGTACCTGTGTCTTTCTTGGGGAAGAATGCTGCTATTTTGTAAATGAATCAGGAATTGTCAAAGATCACATTAAATCCCACCGGGACAGGATTGACCAAAGACACCATAACCAGCTAGAAGGACGGTATGCCATCTTTGGCTCACTTACTCCATGGCTCCTCCCATTAGGCCCACTGGTATTTATTCTTTTAATTTTGCTCTTTGGCCCCTGTCTCATGCGCTGTTTTACTAGTTTTTTGCAGAACAGAATGCAGGCATTCGCCAACCAGAAGGTGGGAGAAATCTATCTGACCTTGAATTCAGAACCTAGAGACACCTATGTCACCAGAATCTTTGAGATCCCGGGTAGATGCCCCTGACGACGCCTCCTCTCAGCAGGAAGTAGCTATGGCAGATGGACCTTTGCCCCCTGACCTTGCCCGGACTCTCAATTTTTTTACTATTACCAAAAGCCTGGAACGATAGATCCTCCCTTCCCCCAACTGGTGGGCGGAGTATGATGTAACCTGCAGTCCGGAAATACCTGAGTGATTAACCATGTACCTTATATGAACTATACATTGGACCACCAATCCACACCTGCCAAATACCCTAAGCCATTGTCCTATTGGACAATTCAGTAAGCCACCAATCAGTGTTCACCAAGTACACTAAGCCCCTACCCCTTCCCATTGTGCCCCTCAAAATGCGTGCTCACCCCTGCATGTTCTGCTGTCCTCCCCTTGCAAGACAGCCTGGCAGGTCCTTCTCCTCTAATAAAGCCTGTAGTCCTGGTTTTTGGCCTCTGTCTGATCTTCTAATTTCCTATTGTCAACACTGGATCTGTTCTATCCTGGGGAAAGAACCAATATCTTCCTCTGCATTCCCTCAATGTTGTAATATTATTAGTAATGAACCATTTCTGACTTTAATGGAGAAAAAACTATAAATGAAGTTGTTTCTTTTCTTTTCTCTAATAATAATAGCTATCATTTATTTAGAATTGCTATATCTCAGGCAGCTGTATCACTCCATTTCATTCTCATACTTCCATACCTATTTCATAGGTGAATCATTGATAATGAATCATTCTCTAATATTTTCCATGTAGGGCTGTCTGGTTCCAGAGTGGAGCTTTAGCCCCCTGCACTAGCCTGCCTCTTTTGCTTGATATCCATCTGCACACTCTTGGGATTACTCAAGCTGTTGTGTGAGAGACAGGTTTCCTCCCTTGGTGGCAAACAATGATTCGTTCTCATGACTTAGAGGACAAAGATCTAGCTTGTGGGGGAAACATTCACAAGATTATCAGCCTTTCTGTACCTTCATTTCAAATTATTCTTATAGTAGCTGCCAGCCGAATCAAAGAAATAATCATGTTTCTAAATTCGGGACTGAGGTCTAAAAGTCTTTAACTCTTTTTGCCCACTAACTTGTGAGTTGCACCTGAATGTATCAACCTAACAAATTATTTTTCAAAATCTCGTTTATAGTTAAAAATTTCAACTTAGTAAAGACACTAAACCATTTAACGCCAGCATGGAGATTAATAGATAAATTGGTAATTTCTTTCCAAGATGTAATTTTAAAAAGAAACTTTGGCTTGGAAATCTGAAGACCTGTGTCCCAATCCTGGATCTGCCACTCACTAGCCTGTAATGTTAGGAAAATCCATGAAATCTGTTTCTTTACCTATAGAATACAAATAATGATATTTTCCTAGCCCAATTCACAGAGATGGTATGGTAAGGATCGCATTATTAGGAAGTGCTTTGTAAATCCCCAAGTGCTCTATAAGTATAAGCCATCAGGCAGGATGAAGTGAAATGCTCAAAAGTTTACCAGGGAAAAGAAGACTTTCAGCAGGGCTCTAAGGAAGGGGTTCACCAAGGATCCACTCACAGGGAAAAGCTGTGCCTGTCAAAGTTGCTTTCTCTTATCTTAGCTTAAGGAGTGCGGATCCAAATTGTGTTTTCAGCTGGATCCATGATGATCTTCAATTCTTTGACATCTAGAAACCAGTGTTATTCTTATCTACACTGAGTACCCCATTCTTAGAGGGCGAGTAGCATGTTGATTAAATGACTCCTTGACACCAGTGAAGCTGGGGTGGGGGTGTGGATAATGCTGGCTGGATAAGCAGACTAAAAAGTAGATAATTGACTGTATGTCACCTTGCTTACAAGCACGGAGATTTTTCAATGGGATGAGAGACAGAAAAAAGGCGAGATGTAATCGTGCATGAAGTCATGGGCACCTCAATCAGTGAAAGTCAAACCCAACTTAGAACAGAAATTGCCTTTTGGGTCGTCCAGGCAGCGCCCACTCACGCAATACAATGTGATGGTGATAATGACTGTCCCCAGTCTCCTTCTATTCTCCTTGGCTATAGCCTTTCCAGAGATATGTGCAGATGCAAGCTACCAGTGCCCAGAAAGAAGACTGAAGGAAGGAGTGTGGACATTAATGGCAGGCCTGGAGCTTTGGTACAGATCCCCTTCTCCCCGAGCTCGCTCCCTCACCTACAACCCCCATCCCCATGCAGGCACAGTCTAGCTTGAGAGACTGAAGGGGTTTCACTTCCGCCTGGCTGCAGGAACCACAAGTTCCAGTCTAGGTCGGAATTGGAAAAATCATAGTCAAAATATACCCAGATGCTCTCTCA
The DNA here is from genome assembly GCF_963259705.1 of Myotis daubentonii. Taxonomy (NCBI): domain Eukaryota; kingdom Metazoa; phylum Chordata; class Mammalia; order Chiroptera; family Vespertilionidae; genus Myotis; species Myotis daubentonii. The sequence goes on along the minus strand of NC_081861.1, from coordinate 49,033,625 downwards.
CACCCAGACGCGCGCGCATCCCCCGGCCATGGGGCGCACGTGAGCCCACGCCCCGCGCACCCAGCCCTGCCTCACGCCAGAGCATCCTCAGCAGCTGCCACAGAAGCAGCCTCCTCCTCCTCCCTCTCCTCTTCCTCCTCCTCCTACCGCCACGGCGCCGCCGCCGCCACCTCTGCTGCTGTGTCTCCTACCCCTTCTGATCCTCCTTCTTCCCCCAGTTCCTGCTCCTCCTCCCAGCCAGCGCCTCCTGCTTGGCGACATAGGGCAGAACCCTCAGCAGTGGCTGGCTCCCTCTCGCTCTTGCCACGAAGAGGCTGGAACAGGTCTGTATGGGGGACGCTTTGTTGGGAGCTGTTGGAGCGCCTGTGGCTCCAAGAGGGCACGGAGCAGACGGGAGGGAAAATTATTTTATGAGGTTTTGGTCTTTTCCAATGAATAGATGGGGTGCGATGGGATGAAAAGGCGCTGGATCCCTTTGCCAGTTCGCTGTTCCTCTTGCTTCAAGGCAAGAGAACACCAAAGCTGCCCAGACTTCTGCTCCCCGCCCACCCCTAAAGCTCTCTTTCTTTGCGCCCCCGCCCCCCTCGCATCCACTTCTCAGAGCTGAGCTTTCTCTTGTTCTTGGAGCTTATGATGGGGGCGGGGAGCAATAGTTGGAGTCATCCAGCGGGGTGCCTGGGTGCATGGGGCTTTGTTACATACAACAAAAACCAGTCCTCACCAGCTTACAGTTCCATGCTAGGCTTCGGTCTGATGGTGGTGTGGGGTGTGGGCTAGGCAGACTAGGGAGTGAGAGGATGTGAGGGGGCACTCCCTCTTTGTGACAGGGCACACAAGAATGCAGTGGTGTGTGCCGCGGATTTTATGAGCGTTTTGTGTGGGACTCAGTGAGTGTATGTGTGTGTGTGTGTGTGTGGGGGGTGTACCTACGCGCTCCATGGGGCTGGGCTACTCTTGGCATTACATGTCCTTGGGTATCATCCCATGCCAAGTCAGATTGCAGTAATATGCAGGTGGATCAATTCCAACCTGTTCTGCCCTCCCAATGTGATGGAAATACCCCCAGCTGGGGCTCTTATTTAGAATATTATGGATGTGGAAATTTCTAGCCAGGTTGACCAAGTCTTAATAGACATCATTATTGTTCCTCCAATGATGCCCAACTTTCTTAGCAGGTTTCCCTCAGCCAGTGAGCATCCAAAGCTCTTACAGTGATCCCTGCAGTAACCACCACCCTCCTTTAATCAGTGGATCCTCATTCCTTTTTTTTTTTAAATATGTTTTTATTGATTTGAGAGAGAGAGAGAGAGAGAGAGAGAGAGAGAGAGAGAGAGAGAGAGAAACATCAATGAGAAACAACTATCATCTATCAGCTGCCTCACACCACCCCCCTTCTCCCCGCCCCACACACACTGAGGATAGAGCCAACAACCTGTCATGTTCCCTGACCAGGAATCAAACTGGAAACCTCTCAGTGTATGGAAAGATGCTCAACCAACCGAGCCATACAGGCCAGGGCCTTCATTTCTTCTTTAATGCAGTGATGCTAGTGGTGGGCTAGGATGTAGAGATGTATGTTTGGAGAAAAAGGAACATACTAAATGCAGCTTTGCATTAGTTGTGCATTTGGATTAGAGGTTGTGTTTTTTCCTTCTTGAACCATAAGGTATAAATTGGTATGGCCATTATTTCTTAAAGAAAGATCAATAAAAACTGGATGAAACCACTGAACCTTCTCTGACTTTTTTGTGGTTTTAATAAAGCATTGCTTTTTCAAGGTCATAAAAAAAACACAGTTAAAGATAGTGATCATTCAAACAACCTACATTTATTAAATACCTGCTATGTGCCCATAATAATGTTAAGTATTGGAAGTATGGAAATGAATAAAACATCTCAGCTCTTAGGGAGTGCGCAGTCTAGTAGGCAAGATAGATTGTGTAAACAGATAATTATAGGAGAGTATGACAAGGGACAGGCAGGATACTGAAAGAGAGCACAGAGGAGGGATGCCTGGCTGGAGGTCAGGGGTATGATCAAGAAAGGCTTCACTGGCAAGAGGCATTTGCGTGAGTTTTGAGGAATTAATTCACCAGGTGGCTAAGTTGAAGGAACAGCATGTCTAAAGGCAGAGGAGTCATCATTAAATAAGACTGCAGGATGTCCTCAGAAGTGTTACTGTCATATTCTCAACCAATTCAGAATGAATCTCTCTGGGCTGGGATGGTGATTAATGGTGAATACAAAAGGAGCCACTATTGGGTGGAGGGAAGTAGAGGAGGGTATAGGGGGCATAAATAGTGATGGAAGGACACTTGAAGTGGTGAACACATAGTACAGTATACAGATGATGTATTATAGAACTGTACACCTGAAACCTATATAACTTTATAATTTTATTAACCAACTAGAGGCCCAGTGCAAGAAATTCATGCAGCGGGGGGGTCCCTCAGCCCGGCCTGCATCCGGGACCCCTTGGGGGATATCCAACTGCCTCTCGAAATCTGGGACTCCTGGCTCCTAACTGCTTGCCTGCCTGCATGCCCGATTGCCTCTAACCACCTCTGCCTGCCTGATCACCCCTACCCACCTCTGCCTGCCTGCCTGCCTGATCTCCCATAACTGCTCCCCTACCAGTCTGATCCCCCCTAACTGCTCCCCTGCTGCCCTGATTGCCCCCAACTGCCTCTGCATTGCCCCACACCCAGGACCCAGGATTCCCTTCTCCAGCCAGTCGTAGGCACCCGGGGCCCGGGCTTCCCTCCCTCTGGCCAGCCGCAGGCACCCAGGACCTGGACTGGCTTTGCCCGGACTGGCTGCAGGCACCTGGGACCGAGGGGTGGGCGGCTTGATCCTCCTCCGGGCTGGGCCGCAGGCGCAGGCACAGCCACTGGCGCCTGGGACCATGGGGCGTGTGGCTTGTCCCTCTCTAGGGCTGTAGGTGCAGGCGCAGCCACTGGCACCCAAGACCATGGGGCAGGCAGCTTGTCCCTCTCCCAGGCCGCAGGCACAGGCACAGCTGCTGGTGCCCGGGACCATGAGGCTGGTGGCTTGTCCCTCTCCTGGGCTGCAGCCTGGATGATCCCCATTCCTCTCTTCTCGTGAGCTCATTTGTGCCTGGCTGGCCCCTATTCCTCTCTCCCCAGTGTTGAGTGTCTGAGCCATTACTGCATGATGGCCTGAGGGCGTGATGACCATTTACATATTAACTATTATATAGAATGTCACCCCAATAAATTCAATTTTAGAAATTAACTTCAAAAACAAAAAGAGCCAGTACTGCAGATTGATAAGGATCAGAACACATCCCCATCTTAAGAAATGTCTAGCTCCTTTATTAATATTAGTGTGTTTTGCTTTAAGCAAATATGGTATGTGTAAGTATGGATTTACAAGGAAATGAACTAAATGGACAGTGTTCACATTGCAAAGTTTGTTGCTTTACAAAAGATTTATAGTCAGATTATCTTAAATAACAGTGCCCATCTGACCTTGACAGTGAAATTTTTACTCCCAGAATACATTTACACAGGATTTTTCATATAGCCAATGGGTTGTATACCAAAGAAAGATATACCTGTATTACAGTTTGCACAAAAGTTACCTATTTTAATAGAGGCATTTTCCCTCATGGTGTGAATGTTTAATAATAAATACTGTAATGAAACATGAAAATAGTAGTAATGAATATTAAATCCATGTGTGTTGCTTTATCATTTGAATTGTATATGAAATACAAATGAACCAGAACAGGGTCTTCAGGGGTTTTTACATTTTAGGTACTTTTAGTAGTGTCACTGGTAATTTATGATAGCACAAGATTGTGTGCTGTATTTTAGCTTTGAAATAGATATGTGATGAGTACTCTAATACTCATATGATTAAGCCAGAATAGGGACACATTCTGAGACTCCTCATTTGTTGTTTTGTTGCTGATTGCATGGGCTGATGAGTGGCACTGGAAATGAACCTAGGAGATGGATTTAAGAGCATAAGCTCTTAGGGCTTAGACCAGCATCCTAAGCAGCCCCTCCCTTAAATGAATACCAAAAATAGGCCTGGGTCTTATTTGAAAGAAATTTTAGCAGAATTAGGTGAGCTTGAATTAATTTCCTCCCTACTCTGTCCAATGCCCTATGCAGGGGAAATGATGGCCTGGGGTCCTTGGGTGCACCAAGGTCCTTGGTTTACTGGCTGTCAAAACCACAGGGTATCAGGCAATATTTCTAAGAAACATTCTCACAGGTTGGACTGGAATAGAATTGATCTGTTTGCTATACTGATACTTAGATCAGTCTAGTGGACAGACCAGTCCTTCTCAATGTGGGCTCCAAAGAAGACTAGTTCTACAGGATGTCAGTAGGTGTTACACACACACACAGACTGACACACACACACACACACACACACAGTTTTGTGGTCAAGTTTAATTTAGAGATTCTTACTTAAACAGAAAAATGTTTATTTTATGCAGGGTTTCTAAAAGTCGTTACTAGCTAATGCAAATTGTGACCCTCCAGGAGAATAGAATATGCAATATTTCCCAGATGTATTGGCCCACAGAACTTGGTGTTCCTACAAGCATTTGGTTGGACTGGTGTTGAGAATAACATTCTTTGGGCAATGATTGGCAAGAGAAATTCCTGCTGAGTTTAGAGGCTGGCAGTAGCTTGCTGGGTAAACTTGATGACTCTGCTTCACCCCTCTAGGCTTTCCTTCCTCCATGTGTTAAACAGGCTGATAATAATCATTGCTCTCACCAACTGTGATGGTGTGATGACAACTAAGATAATATCTCTGCAAGTATTTTGAGCTCTTTAGAAGAAAGGCTCTATATAAACTCAAAGTTATTATGAAAGGAAAGTGAAGAATTAAGGCAATTATCCTAATAATTCAGGCTCAAATCCTGTTTTTCTGCTGGGTTCTTGGACAGACTGCCTCAGTTCTCTGCTCTGCTTTGATTGGAAAGACCTATCTTCATTCAACCTTGGGTGACTCAGTTTTCTGGGCTTATTTCCTTACATACTCTGATAATTTCAGTGTGGCCTTTAATTTCCTGGTCCAGAGGTATCATCAGTACAGCCTCAAGAAAAATCCCATCAATCAGAACACCCCCTACTGACCAGAGAACCCCGAAGGTGGGAATTAAATTTAGTTGGGAAGTTGCTTTTATCTTTCAGACTCATTTTCTTGCAGAAGTAGTTCTAAAAGGCCATCTTGGAAGCTAGCTGCTACAGGATTCATCTCCAGTGGCCCCAATGCCCTATTTGGGCTGAAGCCTGGTTTGCAGAGAGGTTTCTTGAGCACAGTTTTGGGGTTTATTTTGCCAATAGGAAGGGGTGGCCGTATTTAAGGAACTTTAAAGACAAAAGAAAAAGAACTCATGTGCTAATGACCCTTCCTGTTTCCCTTGACTCTTCATTAATTCTCTCAACCTCTATTCTTTATAAGGTGCCCTTAAAAAAATGGAGTTCTTGAGAATAATCATTGCAAACTGGGTTTGGCATGGAGACTGATGTGCCAGCAGGCATTAGAGTTATTAGTTCTACGGTGCTCTGCACATGGGACAGCCATTCTCTGCATGAAAGCAGCAAGCTTCATTTTCAGTAGAAAAGATTTAGACTAGCCACAGAGAAAACTGTATGACTTTAAGATTGTGACACTAAAAAGTGAGTGAAGTTATTCTCTGTTCTGGAAAGTTTAGTGGAAATTCCTGTCCTGCAGGGGAGAGTCATAGTAGAGTTGAAAGTGTCTTTTGAGTTTATCTGGTGCAAATCATTTGTTTGGATGAGGAAAATGAGGAAGTGAAGTGAGTTGCCTAAGGTCACACAGCTACCACATGACAGGACAGAAGTGATGCTAAAGCTTAAAACTGATACCTGCTATTATCTGCTGCCTCATAATGCTCTTTCTACTAAACCTATCTTCTTGTGTAGTTAAGGGGAGTATGGATGGACTCATTCAGCAGGACTTGGAGGGCATGACCATGCCTAAATTGTGTCGGGTCTATGTGGCAGCTTGATCAGATGGACAAGTTTCTAGTGAAACCCTAAAAGGCCATGCTTCCCCTCCACTCACTCCATTTTTCTTGAGTATATGGCTGTCTGAGTCACCAAGCCAAACAGCCAGCTGGAAACTTTAGGTCTGTGTGTTTTGTCTAGAGATTCAGTAGGTAAATTAGTTATCCAACTCACTCTACCTTGGTGGTTATTAACTTTTCTGTGGACCAAGGACCTCCTTGAAAATCCGGTGAAAGCTACTGATGCACTACCCAAAGAAAGGCTCACATCCACTAACATGTGCATGTAATTTTAGGGCCAACTAGGGCTCCTACTCTGCTGGCTCTTGGTGTTGGTACACAGCCTAGGGTCACTTATTTATGCTCCCTAAGATTCTCAGAACTGGGATTGTCAATCTTAACTTGGATGGAACTGGAAATACTGGTATAAGCCTTGTGCCAAATAGATTTGGGGAGGAAGAGTTAGGGTGGAATTTCTTTAGGATAAAAGAGTGGGATTGAATCCTGAACTATAGATGAAAACAGAAAAGGAATTTAAAATCATTAGCCATGTCCCCTTCTCCCAACCTATGAAAGAGATGAGGGGATATGAGAATGGCAGAAGAAAGATGGGATATGTGGATGAATGGGAGAGAGAGATCATTCTACAGAGGGTGTCAATCATACCATAATTGCATAAAATGAAACTCTTCTAAAAATTTGACAACCTTCCACTTCTTTCCAGCATTCCTTCTCCTAGTTCAAGTTCTAAGCAGCAACAGCTCATGGTTTTGGGTATTAGAAATTGTCTTAGATGCTAGAACACCATGTCTTTGAAAAGGACATTTTTAGAGGCTGAGAGTGGGAGCTGGACATTGTGGGGGAATGGCACGGTTTGACTCACTTTTCATTTAAAAAAAGCATTTTTATGATCAAAACAATATATGCTTATGCTTGTAAAAATAGAAATATGAAGTAGAATGTTCTGAGACTCTCTGCCACTGATCCCCCACTATGTTCACAGTTTGGTATGTATCATTTTGTGCATGTTTTATGAATATTCATATTCATAGAATGGTAAAGGAGTGACCAATGCTTCACATACTCTTCTACAACATGCTTTTCATTTAGCTATGTCAGGAGGTCTTTTTCTGCCAGTATACAACTAGTTATTTCATTTGAAAAAAATAGTTGCATAGTACTCATACAATGTGACATAATTTCTTTAGTCCAACCTTTATTGATGAATTTTTACATTATTTATAATTATTAAATATTGGTGCAACATACCTCCTTTTACATGCATCTCTGCATACTTTTTCAAGTGTTTGTACAGTATAAATTCACAGTAGCAAAATGGTGGTTCAGAGTTTGGTTTGCTCATCTTGATTTTTATAGACCCCACCAAGAAGACTACAGCAACTTACATTCCCACCAACAATGGCCATTTCTCCATGATCTTCCTCTCCAATTTCAGATATTATTAATCTTTGACAATGTGATGACTGAAAAAAATCTTTTTATTTGCGCTTTTTGAATATTAGTAGGGGTGAACATCTTTTCATGTGTTTATTGACCATCCGTATGACTTCTTCTGTGTTGCCATTTCAAATTCTGTGCCTGTTTTTCTATTGAGTTGTTCTTTCTTGTTTTGAGAACTGGGATCACTTTATGTATTTCAGATAGTACCTACTTAACTGTTATCTATGTTGCAAAACTATTAAGCAATTTTATTATTTATCTTTTAATTTTGATTTTAGTGTCTTTCATTGTACAGAAATGTCTGACATTTTTAAAAATCATAATTGTCGCTCTATGCCTTTATGAGCACTCAATGCCACAGTGAACATCCTTGGACTATATAATATGAATTTGGCTAACTATTTCCTTAACATAAATTCATAAGACTGCATTTATTCAGTTATTTTTTCTAGATATTGCCCAATTGCTCTTTAATGTGTTTTTACCAATTTACATTCCAATCAAAGTATATAGAAGTACATTCTGCTCCTCTTCTTAATATCTTCTTAAATTTCAGGTTTTGCTTCTTAAATCAAGTGCAAGGCAGGAATTCATACTTGACACCACAAAAGGCTTGGAATAGAAATCCCTAACTGCACATAAAACACATGTAATACATGCTTCACCTTCAACTATTTAAGCAAACATGCTTTTAAATTCATACCCAACTAGAACTGTGTCAAAAGCATTTTCCAACATCAAATCCCTCTAAATTCACTGTGAAATGAATGGTCACTTAGGGTAATTTCTACTGGCAGCAGCCACTGCAGCAGACAATGGCAAACTAACTTTAGAGATATACCATGTCAGACACTTGGGATAAAGCTACTGATGCATCTTCATTGACCTCTGAGATCAGCTAGATTTGTTCCAGAATTTTCCAGAAGCTGAGTGCTGAGTGGAAGTCAGTTTGTATCCTACTTGACTTCCTGCAAAGAAGATGAGTTTGAGGCTCTCCCATGAGATGTTATTGTAACAGAAATAAACAGTGATGTCACTCTCTGCAAAGGGAATAGTAGCAAACAGGTATAGGTGTAGTTTTCCCTTCACTCTGCCCGGGATTCTTACATCTCTTTTCTGCTAACATCCAGATATGGTCAAGGGGAATTTAGTGTTTGCTTTAGGCCAAGAGTAGGGTCTATGGATAAGTAGAAGATGGAAATCAGAGTGGTCTTTTGTGTTGTTTAGGAATTACCTTTGTCTGAAGAGAATCAGCAGCAACCTTAAAATCCCCTGAGGTTGCAGAACAGTGGAGGGAGCATGAAATAGTGGTGACAGTTGTATCCATTTTACAGACACATGACAAGAAGAAATACTCTGACAGTTGGACATTTCAGGAAAATACTCCTGAAATAGCTCCCCACCCCCAACACTTGCTAGCTAAAAATTTGGCAAATTCTCTCCCCTAGAGATGGATATAGGTGCCTTTAAAGTGTAGCTTGTTCATGTGAGAGATTTCAGAATGCCCTTTGTACTTACCCATTGTTCACGTTACCTAGTGTGGTACTTACACAGCCCACCCCTGGGATGCCTAAAAGCTATCAGAAGATGGGGGGGTTATTGACCCCAAAGGAGTAATTTGGATTATTTGAACTATTGACAATTATGATTTGTGGTTTTCCACTTACCTCAAAATTTTTGTATTTGGCAAATGGCTTTAGAGCCTATCTAATATTTGGTTTTTGTTTTCTTTAAAGTTTTAGACTAGAATGAGGATATTTCACAGAAGAACTGGTAGCCAGATAATATAATTGCTAATCTTTGCTGCCTTGAAAAAAAGGCTTTGGTTGTTACACTAATGAATGTCCAATCTTAAAGCTAGGGTGTCTCTTCTTTAATATTGAATAATTTAAAACTGAAACATTGTAGCCACAAATACGGTCTATACACATAAATCATGTGATACATTTCTCCTTATGCATGGTTATAGTGGGAAAGATCATATTTTCTTTTTTTAAAAAACTATTTTGATGCTTTTAGTACAACCGGGGATTGTCATGTTTGGTTTTCTAATGAATTATTCCACAAAGGTAGCATTGCTTTTTAACTCTGATTAGAACCAGGAGGGGACATCTGCCTCCATACTTAAACTAGAAAGGAAAAACTCATTAAGAGGCAAAGAGATTTGGTAAATGGAGCTTACAGTGAATTGAGAGACAGAAGACCTGAGTTCCAGTTCTGGTTTTGCTACTAATTAGCTGTGTGACCTTGAACAAATGCTTAAATGTCTCTGAGCCCAAGACCCCTCATGTATAGAATGAGGACAGATTTAGGAATAGATTATACTGTAGTACTTTCCATTTCAATAAAACATACTTGTCTCCAAAGTCAAAGCTTGCTTTGTGACAGAATCACTTGGGGTCACTTTAAAAAATATATGTTTGAGTACCTACCTCAACCAACTGAATCTGGAGAATGCAAGAGTGGACACAAGAAATCTGTTACCCAGCTCCTTAGATGATTTAGAGAAGGCTGTACCCTCTCCTGTGGTAACTTTCAGGAGGCAAGATCCCCTGGGCTTTCTGGCCTGAAGGAATGAAACCATTTTCTGAAGTGGTAAAGTCTCCAGTAGATCTGGCTTAGACACCTATGATATGAGACCACATTTGAGAGGCTGTTTTTTTTTTTTACCTAGTTCCCTGGAGCTGGTTTTTGCAGAGGTTAGTGGAGAACAGAATGTTCTTTTAATAAGAGAAAGGCTAGATGAACAAACTGACCAGTTATTCAATAGTGAACATATTTCAGGCCATTTAGCAATGCAATGTTTAGTAGAAACATTTCTATAAAAGGACAAAGTGGTGTCCAGAACTCTCATCCTTTCTGTCCAAGTTCTTTGAATCCTGTTTGAAGTTTCATTGTCTCCTTTGATTCTTAAACTTTACTCTGTTTCACTTCCCTTCATTAAACACACTATGTTGCAGTGGCTTTGCTTGTTTCATGGTATTTCAACACCCCAATTTTTAAAAAAAAAATATTTTTATTGATTTCAGAGAGGAAGGGAGAGGGAAGAGAGATAGAAACATTAATGATGAGAATCATTGATCGGCTGCCTACTGTACACGCCCTACTAGGAATCAACCCCACAGCCCCGGGCAGGCATGTGCCCTTGACCAGAATTGAAACCGGGACCCTTTAGTCTGCAGGCTAACACTCTATTCATTGGGCCAAACCAGCTAGGTCGAATACCCCAATTTTTATGCCCTAACCTCTCCCTACCACATCACACCTTAAAGGCCTTATTACCACCTACCAGTCCCTCCCTTTGCCATATCACTGATTATTTTTTCCTTCAGCTATAGGCACTTTCTCAATACTATCCTTTCCCCTAAATGCCAAAAGAAAAGGAATCAGCACCACTGTCCACCTCTTTGCCCTACTAATTTTCTTTTGTCTCAACCCTCAGTCCTTCATTTCAATACAGGGGAAATTGGAGCTAGAGAAATGCTTCTCCAAAGCAAACTTTCAGAAACAGCAAGTCTTTCTTTTTATATATGGCTACAATTTAGTGAGCTGTGTGCCAGGTGTTGCACCACTCTCTGGGAATGAATTATCTCATTTAATCCCTTTCATAGCTCTATAAGATAGGTACAACTAGTATTCTCATTTTACAGAGGAGTAATGTGAGGCTAAGAATAGCTAAGCAACTTGCACATGTTCATTCAGCCGGTGAGTAGCAAGGTGGATCTGTCTGTCTGGTCTTGGGTTCTGAATGGTTAAATAGAGTGTTCTGCTGTGAAAGGTTCCCCATGGTGATAAGGCTGTTATACCAAGGGCAGATATATGAAACAACAGATTTTTTTTGGTGTGAAGAGTCTGAGCCCCGGAGTGACTAACTTCAAACACCAGGGCTATTATTTATCACTAGGGACCCGGTGCATGAAATTCGTGCACTGGATGTGTGTGTGTGTGTGTGTGTGTGTGTGTGTTGGGGGGGGGAGTGTCCCTCAGCCCAGCCTGCCCCCTCTCACATACTGGGAGCCCTCAGGCGTTGACCCCCATCACCCTCCAATCGCAGGATCGGCCCCTTGCCCAGAACTGACGCCTCTGACAGAGGCGTCAGGCCTGGGCAGGGGACCCTCATTTCCCCCCATCACTGGTTCTGCCCCCAGCCCAGGCCTGATGCCTCTAGCCCAGGCATCAGGCCTGGGCAGGGGACCCCCAGACCCCTCCGATTGCTGGCTCTGCCCCCCACCCAGGCCTGATGCCTCGGCCAGAGGAGTTGATACTTATCACCCTCTGATCACCAATCACGGGATCGGCCCCTTGACCAGGCCTGAGGCCTCTGGCAGAGGTGTCAGGCCTGGGCAGGGGACCCCCAGCTCCCTGCGGTTGCAGGCTCCGTCCCTGCCCAGGCCTAACGCCTCTGGCCTAGGCGTTTGGCCCGGGCAGCAGGGACCCGCAGCTACAGCGGCCCCGCGATCGCGGGCTCCGCTTTAGGCCCAGGCAAGGGACCCCTAGCTTCCGGGACTGCCAGCTTCGACCATGCCCAGCTCCCATCGCTGGCTCCACCCCTACTTCCTGCTATCACTGGCCAGGGCGGAAAAGGCACCTGATTCTCCGATCATGGCTGGGGGGCAGGGCAAAGGCGGCCCCAGGGCCGCCTTTGCCCTGCCCCCCAGCTCTTAGCTCCACCCTGGGTTTCCGATCACTGTCAGTGGCAGGGGGCTTCTTCCTGCTTTCCCTTTCACCTCCCTGCATTGAGCCTACATATGCAAATTAACCACCATCTTGTTGGCAGTTAACTGCCAATCTTAGTTGGCAGTTAATTTGCATATAGCCCTGAATAGCCAATGAAAAGGGTAGCGTCTTACGCCGATTACCATTTTTCTCTTTTATTAGTGTAGATTGTAGGGGTGACTCTAGGAGACTGGTTTTGATTCTTGAAAATTGATAACAGTAAACCTGTAACATTGTCATTAAGAAGTAAATTCCTGATATCCCTGTGACTATTGTTAGCTTTGTAGATCATGGGGATACGAAACTTACATGCTATTTTTCTCCTTTCACTCTCATCAGGAAACTGGTGCCAAGGGTACAGATGACCAGAGGTTCAGCGTGACCTCCTGAATGCTCTCAGCTAAAGGGGAACTGCATAGGGGTGGAAACAGCAAGGAGGCAGGCCAAGAATAGGGTGTAAAACAGTCTTATTGGCTTGTATTCACTGGTTTACAGCTCACCCAAGTCCTTTTTATCTGATTCTCATTAACAAGCTTGCAGCATGTAGCAAGGGATATTTGGCATCCTCCAATATAGACTCATTGAACTAGGATTGGTATCACTCAAACTTCTGAGCACAACAAACCCACATACAGTGTTCCAAAATATACCCATGGGAGAGTCCATCATCAAGTCCTAACCTAATATTCCATGTGAAGGATCCCAACTTTTCACTTTGACTGTAGTATGGATCAATTTAACATTGCTACATAAAAACATTTTTTTTCCTTTTTCTTGACTCTTTCCTGCAAAAATATTATGTTGGCTATAATTTCTCTAAAGACCTTTTTGAGTTAGAGCCCTCAAATGAAGACTTCCACCCGTTTTCTGAAGTATCTGTTTTCTTTAGTGTCATTTCCAGTCATTAGAGCATATAGGCACCAAGGTCTTGTAAGGCCTTTGTCACTTGGTCCATGTCTAATGCTAGACAAATCACTTTAACTCTCTAGGCCCCAGCTCTCCCATCTGTAATGATCCTGATTCACCTTTTTCCATGGAGATATTAGATCAGTAAGATCATTGAAAACAAATGGTTCAAGATATATGATTGTGGTTGTCTTTAGGTTTTACCTGACAAAAGAGCTGTGTTAGAGAAAAAGAGAAAGTAGTGTAAGGGTAAAGGGCCAGGAGCTGGACTCATTTGCTTAAATTCAAATCCTTGTTCTATCCCCTACTAGCTAAGGGATCATGGGAAGTTTCTTAACCACCTAACAGCCTTAGCTCTGTAACATGGAAAGAGTAATAATTGTACCTATGTAATAGAGTTATGGTACTGAATCAAAGATAATACATGCCAAGGGTCTGCTCCATAGTTGGTACTCAATAAATGACAGGTTTTTAAAATAATTCTGAGTACGTGAAGCTCTGTGGAGAGTTGTGAGTGCTCAGGCATTTTAGACAAGTCACTTAGTTTCTTTAAACTTCAGTGTCTTCACCAGTATAACGGGGCTAGTAATAGTAACTACATCTTAGAGCTTTTTGAGGAATAAACAAGATAATTCCTACAAAGATCTCAGCATACTACATGGTACATCGAAGGGCTCAAAGAAATATTGTTATCAGTCAGTTTCCAACCTCAGTGACACTACAGATCCTTTGGTCCCTGGCTTCTTAGTGTCTGGGTCACCTTTGGGACTAGCTCCCACCCCAGTAGATGTTTCTGATGTCTGTTAGGTATACATTGTTTGGGGTAAGAAGAGGAGATGGTCTTTTGCATTGGGAACTCCTGAGACAGTCTCCCTGCAAAAGCACTGCACAGTGGCACATGGGCTGCTTCTAGATAACAGCTGACTCCTAGATGCAAAATGGTTCATGAAGTAACAAAAATGGGGACAAAGTAGACCCTGATTAGCAACTCCCATAGGATCCTGGCCCCATGCAACACAAAGTTCTGTTAGTTGTCCCTCTCACACTTTCTCCCATGGTAGCCCTTCCAGCCATGTATTCCCTTCTGTCATTCCTCCAAGACAACAGGCCTGGGAGCCCTGCATCTCCTCCCCAAGTAATACATCAAGTAAGGCAACCATATGTTACCATAGTGACAACTCCTACTTGATCAATAGAGCTGGGAATTGAGCCCTGGTGACAGGGCTTGCCTTGAGGGGTATCACCTTCCAAGGCATCACCTGCCTCAGCCTGGTGACCAAGTAACTTGGCCTACCCGCTACTGGCTCTGGGCCTTTCTCTATATATTAATCCATACCTCTGGGGTGCCAGAGTGACAATTTCAGCCATATTCTGCCCTCATTGCATTTTCCAATTTCTCTGCCTTAGTTCAACCCTCATTATCTCTTCCCTGAACTATTCAATATTATTGTTGCTGCTGCTGTTGATGCCATTAATAATAGTAATAATAGCTAACATTTGAGTACTTATTATGTGCTAGGCACTTTGCTAAGCATTTATGTGTATTATCTCATTTAATAGTCACAACAATCCTAGGAAGTAGGCACTATTAGTATTCCCATTTTACAGAGGAGGAATAAACATTTATTGAGTGCTTACCATGTGCTAGGCACTATGCTAAGTATCTTATGTGTACTTTTTCATTTAATCCTCATAACAAACTTATGAGGTAGGCACTATTATTATTATTATTACTAGAGGCCCGGTGCATGACATTTGTGCACTGGGAAGGGGGAGTCCCTCAGCCTGGCCTGCACCCTCTCGCAGTCCGGGACCCCTCAGGGGATGTCCCACGAGGGATCCTTAGTGCTGCCGTGGAGGCAGGAAAGGCTCCCACCACCACCATTGCACTTGCCAACTGTGAGCCTGGCTTCTGGTTGAGTGCACTGACCACAAGGGGGAAGCTCCTGTGTTGAGTATCTGCCCCCTGGTGGTCAGTGTGCATCATAGTGACCAGCTGTTCTGCCGTTCAGTCAATTTGCATATTAGGGTTTATTATATAGGATTAGAGATATCTGTCAGCCTTGAGTAGTAAGGGTCAAATGGGAACCTGGACACCTATGGAATATTCAGAAGGGATTGCATCACTTAAAAGAACTTTTGATGCACTTCGAAAACTAGTTCTTCCTTATCACCCCTTTCACTTTCCCACCAGATGCTTGGGTACAGTAGACATTGCTCCTTCTGAATCCTGCTGAGGCCTTAGACCTGGCTGGAGATATGCAGGCTATGCTAAACCTAATTGCTTGCAGCGGAGGAAGAGTGGTGCATTCTACCCACTCTGGGTTGTTTTGGGATAGCTGGGTTCAGGTTAGGGTAGCAGCATAGTGGAAGTTACCAAATAAAGGTCACACTTCTTAGACTGGAGTTTTAGGCTTTTTAATAAATGACTATAACATATTTCTAATAGTGTCTATGTAACACAGACCCAATCTTTTAGCCACACCTACTCCCATCCCAAGAATAGTTTTAACACAAATATCCATTTCCATGCTTTTGCTCATGATGCTCTGCTACTAATTCTCCAAAAATCCTTCTCAGACCATGTCACTTCTTTATCCTTTTATTATTTCATCCTTTAATCCAAAAGACACATATTGAGCATTAATTATACACTAGGTGCTGTGCTAGGTGCTTAGAATATGATTATAAGCAAAACAGATATAGACCCTGCCCTGATGGAGCTCATGGTCTAGTGCAGTGGTTCTCAACCTTCCTAATACCACGACCTTTTAATACAGTTCCTCATGTTGTGGTGACCCCCAATTTCATTGTTACAAATTGAACATAATTAAAGCATAGTGATTAATCACAAAACAATATGTAATTATATATGTGTTTTCCGATGGTCTTAGGCGAACCTTGTGAAAGGGTCGTTCGACCCCTAAAGGGATCGCGACCCACAGGCTGAGAACTGCTGGTCTAATGGAAGAGGAAGGTATTAAACAAATAAATCTAGACATATATAATTATAATTTGTAATAAATGGTGTGAAGGAAAAGAACAGTGTGGAATTAGACACAATAATAAGGGAAACTTAATTTAGATGAGCGGGGAATCAAGAAAGGCCTTTCTGGAGGAAGCAAAATTTAAGCTGATACTTGAAAGATGAATAAATATTAACAAAGAACATTCCATGCAGAGGAAATGGCTTGTGCAGACACCCTGAAATAGATGCTGGCATATTCAAGCAACTAAAAGAGGCAGTGAACCAGGAGAAGGTAGTGTTCAGGGAGGTTGCAGACAATGCAGTGCCTTGCAAGCAACAGTAATGAGTTCTCTCTTTATGCTGAGTGCAGTGGGAAGTCCCTGATGTATTTAAGTAAAGAATCAAACTAATTCATATTTTTAAACTAGTATTTTGACTGCTATACAAAATTGAACTGGAGAGTGGCAAGGAGAGAGAGAGAAAGGCAAGATAGGAGATCAGGACAGAAGTCCAGGAAGAAAGATACTGGTGGCCTGGGTTAGGGGGTGGCAGTGGCCATGGGGAGAAGCAAGTAGATTTAGAATACATTTAGAGCAAGATCCAAAAAGGATTTGCTGATGGAATGAATATGAGGCTGAGGGGAGAGAGCAATTAAGGAAGACTTCCATGCGTCAGGCTTGACCATGGTGGATGGCACTACCACATGGGTGATGTATCCTGAAGTAGATTTGGAGTTTAGCTCTCCTGTGCCACATTTGGTCTATGATGCTCATTTAGCATATATCCTATACTACTTTGTTTTGGTGATAGTTAAAAGGACTGTATTTCTTGTCTACCTAGGTAGATTTTATTTTATTTTTTAAATATTTTATTGATTTCAGAGAGGAAGGGAGAGGGAGACAGATAGAAATATCAATTATGAGAGAGAATCATTGATCAGCTGCCTCCTTTACACCCCACATAAGGGATCGAGCCTGCAACGGGGAATGTGCCCTGACTGGGAATCAAACCGTGATCTCCTGGTTCATAAGTCTATGCTCAACCACTGAGCCATGCCAGCTGGGCTACCTAGGTAGATTTTAAATTCTTTGAAAACACTGACTATGTCTTACTTATGCCTGTATTCTCCCAAAGCACCCAAGACATGATGTATTGAAGACTGATCAATTAAGGGAAGGAACTCCTTTCTCTTTCAACTTTACTCTTCTCACTAAGGAATCACACATGACTCCTGATTAAGCTGTGTTGTGGTGTTTTTTTTTAATGACAGACTCTTGAAGAAATATGTGCTTTGATATAGACTTTGAACTGCATTCAATCATTAATCACCTTTGAACAGTTGCTGCTGTATCAGCATGATACACAGGGCATACCTGACTTTGGTCCTCAGAACATCCTTCAGCAATGCAGTAAAGGTTATGTGTTCACAGAAAAGTGGCTTCATGGGAGTGAGCAGGCAAGCACAGAGTGGGCAGAGCAGAAGACTAGAAGTAGCGTCAGGGCCTCAGTTGTTCAGGGCCTTCATGGCCATGGATTTCAGCATGTGGCATCTGAAAGCACATACCATGGATAGCATGCTATGGAATCTTAGATTCAGTTACAAAATAGACCAAATATGGCCTGATTACCATGTATAAACAAGACAAAACAAAAAGAAGGTACCCTATTGCAGATTTTTAAAATCCTCACTGGAGGCTATGTTCGGATAGAGAGAGAGAGAGAAACATCAGTGTGATAGAGAACCATCGATCAGTTTCCTCCTGTAGGTGGCCTGACTTCTCTTGACTTCCACCTGTCCTATTAGAGATCTGAGACTGACCTGGTCATTAATTGCAGAACACATAGCCTGTAACAAGGAACATCTAGGGGTCCATTTTACTTCCTGACTTCCTGTTTTCCAAGGTCACCAAAAGAAACCCATAGGCAATAATCACATCCCTACCACCACCCCATGGATGTGAATTCCCCAAATTTTGAACTGACACTTGGTGGTAACCAGCATCTCCCCAGGTTGTTGCAACTCTAGGACAACCTCACCCCCAATGATTTTTTTCCAAAGGGAGTCTACTCAGAATTTGAGACCTCTTAATCCAGTGGTTTTCAACCTTCCTAATGCTGCGACCCTTTAGTACAGTTCTTCATGTTGTGGTGACCCCCAACCATAACATTATTTTCGTTGCTACTTCATAACTGTAATTTTGCTACTGTTATGAATCATAATGTAAATATCTGATATGCAGGATGTATTTTCATTGTTACAAATTGAACATAATTAAAGCATAGTGATTAATCACAAAAACAATATGTAATTATATATGTACTAGTAGCCCGGTGCACGAAATTCGTGCACTGGGGTGGGGCAGGGGGGGGCGTGTAAGGACCCCTCAGTCTGGCCTTCACCCTCTTCAATCTGAGACCCCTCAGGGAATGTCCTGTTTGTGCCCACACTTTTAACAGATAACAGCTCCATTGTTGTTTCTTTCTTATGCTTAAAACCATTGGAATTAGTAGGTATTCAAAGTGCATGCATATAAGCATAACCAATGGACATAAGACACTGGGGGGTAGGGGAGGCCAGGGGATTGTCAAGGGCAGGAAAAAAAGGACACATATGTAATACCCTTTGTAATACTTTAAGCAATAAAACAATAAAAAAATTAAAAGTGAAAAATAATAAAGCATAGAAATACATTAAGGTAAAATAAATAAACACTTTTTTAGCATTTGCAAAAAAAACACAACAAAACAAAACAAAGTGTGTATACATTTTGGGGGGACACCCTGTATATCTCTAGTCAGTGGTGAAAGAAACCAATAGCAGATTTGGAACCCCCAGACAGGGAACCTCACTCACTCCCCACATGTCTCCCCACTTCACTTTCCACCTTCGTGGGCAGCAGGAGAATCAACATTTTCTCTCATTCGGAAAAGCACGTCCTGTCACCTGCTGCCTGGCAGGAGTGCGCTAGGCCCCAAGCAAGCGAGGCTCAGTCAGGGCAGCCTTCGCTCATGGGTGCTGGCACCCAAAGTGCACATTCCTCCTCTACAGTCGCCCTGACTATCCCACTGTTTCACTGAGAGGACGGAATTCCTCTCCGCCTCTGGGTTCTTGATCTTGAACGCTGACTGAAGGCACCTCAGCGAGGGCCGCCTGTGCCCACCAGGTGTGTCTGTCTGCACCTGCTCCTGCCTCAGCACCTACATTAACCCCCTAGAGGTGATCTTGTAGCTGCACTGGCCTCCGTGGGAACAGGGCATCACCACTCCACCTTCTCACTGTCATCTCACAGGCGCCCACCCTCAGCACCCAGAACACCCAGACACTCTCCAAAGGACGTGAGCGCATCAGAGGGGATGTGTGCACATCCTGTGGGGGTGTTAGGCATGCCGGGTTGATGGAAGTGCGGTGGAGAGGCGGGGGGGGGGGGGACTTGTGCACGCCTTGGTTTGCAACTGTTGCAGGCACGGGAGGGTGACAGTGTGCTGGGGGATGTTCACATGCCAGGGGGGGATGTGCACACTGGAGGCCTCTGGCTTTGCAGATCCGCAAACCCCCGTGGTGCGGCCAGGAGGACGTCAGTCTGGCCCGCCATGGTGGCTGTCCCTGCGATCCTGCACCTTCTGGGCCAGGAGGCAGATCTTGCGCAACCACTCTTGGGCACTGATGGCCTGCAGAAGCTACTTCAGCTCAGCCTGCAGGTTCCACTTGGCAAGCTCACAGCTGTCACCACTGCCATGTGGGGAGTACAGGCCGCCCTCCACCGGCCTGCCTCCCCTGTCTAGAGGCTCTCTGCGCTGCTCACCTGCCCAGAGTGACTGGGGCTGGATGGAAACCAGGCGTCGTGCCCTGCCCAACTCCGGCTGATCCGCCCCTGTGCGAGCTGCCGCCCTGCCAGGAAGGGTCACGGATCCGGGTCCCAGACCGTGGACAGCCTCAAGCGATGCCCCCCACCAGCCAGGTCATGGATCCGGGTCCCAGACTGCGGACAGCCTTGCCCGCTGCCGCCCGCCTTCAGTATGCAAATTAGCCGCCATCTTGTTGCTTCAGGGTGGGGGTCCCCACTGGGGTGCCTGGCCAGTCTGGGTGAGGGGCTGAGGGCCGTTTTCAGGCTGGCTGGTGACTGAAGCTCCCAACTTTTCCTTTTTTTTCTTTTTTTTTTTTATTCTGGGATTTATTTACCTTCTATGGCTATCACTGGAGCTGAGAGCCGGCTTTAGCTCTGAGGCTCGGCTGCAGTTCTGAGACCTCAGCTGCTGAAAGCAGGCATCTGGGTTTGTTCTATAATTGAAACACTGTTGGGGTCCTGCTGGCTGAAGCCCAGCTGGCCGAAAGCAGGTTTCTGGGTTTTGTTTAACTTCTATAATTGCTACATAGTTGCTTAGAGTGCAAGCTGGGAGCCCAGCAGTGGCAGGCGGGGAACCTTGGCTTCCTCCTTCACTGGAGCAAGCAAGCCTCCTGTTCGATTCAGCTGCCTGGCTGCTGGCCGCCATCTTGGTTGGCAGTTAATTTGCATATTGCTCTGATTAGCCAATGGGAAGCGTGTTGGAGCTATGGTTAATTACCATGTTTCTCTATTATTAGATAGGATTTTCTGATGGTCTTAGGCAACCCCAGTGAAAGGGTCATTTGACTCCCAAAGGGGTCGTGACCCACAGGTTGAGAACCGCTGTCTTAATCCCTCTTAATGCCTTTCCATTCATGCTATCCTCGGCCACTACCCCAAATGTAAGGTCCTTTCCTCCTTTCCTCTCCTGGGGAATTTCAACCTTCATATGTTTGTGCTTTCTTTTTATGCTTTATCCTCTCTCCCAGCTTTTTGTCTGTGCCCTTTGAGACACATGTTGCACTTCAAAAAACCTCCCCTTGCCCTTGCCCTTGTAGCCTCATCTACCTACAGCTCTGGCTACCCAGTAGCATCACCTGGGGAGCTTTTAACAAGGTCTGAAGCCTGAACCCCATTGCCAGAGGTTCTGATTTAATTGGCCTGAAGTGGATGGAGCCTTGGATTGTGGACTTTTGAAGAGTCACCCCATGTGATGCTAACGTGCAGCCAGCCAGGTTTGCAAACTACTGATACCTGCTTGTCTTAACTGAGACATGAATTCTCTCACAGTTTTATCAAGTGCAGCCTTGCTCATTCTCCTGGACTGTATACACATATCACAGAGGTGAAAGGTGATGTCCACATGATCCTATTCCCTGGCACAATTTTCAGCCCTTCAGTGTCCATCTTAAAAAAAGAAAAGAAACCCAGCCAGTGTGTCTCAATGGTTGAATTCCAACCTATGAACCAGGAGATCATGATTTGATTCCTGGTCAGGGCACATGCCCAGGTTGTGGCTCAATCCCTAGTAGGGGGCATGCAGGAGCCAGCCAATCAATGATTCTCATCATTGATGTTTCTATCTCTCTCTCTCTCTCCCTTCCTCTCTGAAATCAATAAAAATATATTAAAAGAAAAAATCAGATAACAAAATCAAATAAAAACTAATTCTATGGTTTACTGTTTTAAAAGATAGATTGTTTTAAAAATGTAATGAAATACAATTAAATAAATGTTCCTTTGAGGCACATGCCATCTATACAACCCACTATTCTTTTTTTGTCAACTCTTGTCCTCCTCATTCACTCACACTTTTCCTGGATTTATAATGCCTGGTTTTCATCCTCTCCAACCTGATTCCTGCTCTTATCCTGGGTGATTTTAGTTCCCCTTTATTTAATCCATCCAACATCCTATACTCATGATTCCATCATTCCTTTAACAAATATTTATAGTACCTGCTATGTACAAGGCACTGTTATAGTGGTGATACAAAGGATATAGTAGTGAACAGATGAACAAAAATCCCCAGCCTCAAGAAGCTTATGATCAGAAGTGCAGGAGTGAGGGAGATAACCAATCAGCAAACAAACAAATAAATATGAATAATACATAGAATGTCAGATGGCAATAAACATATGAACAAAATTAAGCAGCAGCCAAGACAGAGAATTCTGGGAGAAGGAATAAACTTTATATATGAGAGAAGGAATTTCAACAAGGGTAGTCTAGAAACCCTAGTCATCAAAATTCCTCCTTCATTTTCCTCACTTTCCCCAATTGCCAGTTCCTCCAAAGTCTATCTCCAAAATATCTATCTATTTGCTCCTTTGCATCTTGCCACTTCTCTAGATTCTCATTATCTCTCATTCATCTGGACCATTATAATATCTGTCTAACTGTAGTGCCTGGCTCTATAGCAACCTCCTTTAAGCTATCTTCTGGACCTGAATAATCTTTCTACCATGAAAAGCTTATTTCCCTGCTTGTACGCTATTAATAGCTCTGAGGGACTTATATCAATAGTTGTTAAATTATACGTCATAGATCCCTGTGTGCCCTCTGTAGTGAAGATGAGGCACAGTAGGTTGAATAGACCATACACCAGGATCAAATTCCTAATTTAACTAAAGCAACTGTGCTTTGTGTTTGTTTACTATCCTGGGCATCTAAGGACATTTTTCATTAGAGTAAACATTCTACAGCAAGAAGAAAAATGACCTTGATTTTCACCACAAATTCTAATGAGTTCACTGTTTATCAGGAATAGAAGAGTATTTCTTATATCAAGAGTGTGAGAACTTCATAAATCTGTGTTCAGGAACAATGTCCCTTCCAGCTGTGTATTACCAAGGCCTAGGTTAAGGGCCCTCACAGACTGATATTATTTCATGTGAGTGTTCTAAGGCCCTTCCTCTTTCCTTTAGGGTTGCTAGTACCTCTCATAGACATGAAAATTGAACTCTTCCTGAAGTACACCCATAATCTTGATGCATGCACCATTCCTCATCAATATCAGATAGCAAATTACACTGTTCCATAACTTGCATTTTTTTCTATTTGACATGTCTCTAATGTCTTTCTAAGTGATATTATCTATCACTTAGAAAGTGAGTCTTTTCAAAGCTGTAGAATAGTCCATTGGATCAAATACTTTTATATATTTACTTTGTGAAATTAAATTTTGTTCCCTTTATCAGAACTGAGGGAATCTTATGATACCCTGTCCAGTCCTCATGCCATGACCTCAATGGGAAGTGATTCCCAGTGGGCTTAGTTCTCAGAGGAGCTCATGGACAGTGGCCTTTATTCGATCTCCCAAACTATGATTGTAGGCTACAGGCTATAGGCTTTAGGTTTTTCATCTGCATTCAGGGAAGGGGAAAATGCACACCCTTGCATAAAATGGAATTTTGTCATTGACAAATCTGGTGTTTCCCAGTCCCATGCTATAAAAATAATCTTAATTTGTTAAGTTCAGAGAATGTTCATGGGTGAGTCATCTTTAGCCATGCCCCAGCTTGACCTGAGCTTCTTCTGTCATTTCTCCCTGTGCAAATATTTTTGTCAAAACTATTATTAACTGAAAGCACTGAGCTAAGGATCAGATTATAATGCTGTTTGTGTCACCCAGTTTACTGTATGACCTTGGGCAAGTCACTGAACAATCCTCACCTGAACAAGAAAGGTGTTGAACCAAATGATTTCTGGGCTCCCCTTCAGCACTGATACCCTGAGTCTTTTATGCTAGGAGATAATCAGTGTGGAAATGCTTGGAAAATTCCAAAGTGCTGTAACAATGTGAGATGCTATTAATTAAACCTACTGCTTTAAGTTCCCATAGCAGCAGAAAGAGAAGTAAAGGGGTCTTCTTGGTTAATATGCAACTGGACAAGTCAACATCTGAATCATCTGAAGTTGGCAGTGTAGTGTTCTTTACTGGCAAGCAAAATAATAATAGGAGCTATTATTTATTGAGACATAACCGTATGCCAGCAGTATGCTAGTGACTTTCATATACAGATTTGTTATTCATCCTCACAGTAACCCTATCATTATCATTATTTTTGTCTTTTTCAAATGAAGAAACTGAGGCTCTGGGAGATTAAGTGACTTGGTTGAAGTCTTATACCTGGTAATTGATGGAACTAAGAACTGAACCATTTTCCTGATTCAAAAGCTCAAGCACTTTCAAGTATGTGGAAATTTGAGAGTCAGGCCTTGCTTTCTAGCCCAGCACTTCTCGAACTTTACTGTGTACATGAATCACCATATCTTGCTAAAATCAGATTGCTGATTCACAGTTCTGGGGTAGGGCCTGAGCTTCTGCATTTTGAACAAGGCCTCAGATGTTGTTGAGGTAGCAGGTTCATGGACCACGTACTTTGAGAAATAAGGCACTAGAAGCCTTTCTATAGAAATTCCCTGGCCTACATTTGCCCCTGGAGCAGGGTCACATAGGCTGTGCCCTACAGAACTGCAGGGAGCACCATTTACATTCTAGTCTCTGTGTAGTGTGCCTCCTGGTACTGCGTACTTATGGTAGGTACCATGGCTCTGGAGTGAGAACATGGTAAATAGTGAGTAGATCTACAGACTCTTCCTCCACCTGGGCCAAGTCTGAAGAAATAAAAGTGCTCTCTCTCCCACAAATAAAATATTGATCAGCTCAGTTGAGAAAGGAAATACAAAACCAGTCTCCTCACAGTGAGGGTGGCCCATTTGTGAGGCAAGATGGGGAGGAGGGAGTAAAGGAAACTGGCTAGCTGGCTGGCTCTATTCTTATGCTAACAAAGCCCTGATTCCAGGCTGCAGCTGCTGCCCTGGCAGAAGCTTGGGCCATTCATGGCAGCTTGCTTTAGAGTGCCAGACCCCCAGAACAGGTGCGGCTCCACTTGTTATTTTGTGCAGCCCTGACTGTCCAGACAGAGAGCTGATTATCATTGTGAATTTGGGTTTACTACTGATTTACCAGCCTCTCATAAACAAAGGGGAAAGCGTCGAGACAGCTGTCTTTTCTAGCCAGAGTGACACTGAATGCTCTGAAAGCCATGTGTGGCCTCAGGGAGGTGAGATTGAAGTGGAAATGGGACAGAAGATAATCAGATCTAGGTAGTAGTTCTTCTAGGACAAGTCAAAGTGTCTGAGAGTCAGAGTCCTCAGAATTTAAGGTCACAGGCCCAAGCAGGAGACCAAAACCTATTGAGTTATGTTCACCCTCCTTTTCTCTGGTAGGGGGCTGTTGCCTGAAGCACCCCCACCCTGATTCGAGGTCATCTGCAGGAGGAAAGATGCAAGATAGCCAGCTGGCTATCACTGTCCCCTTCCTCCTCTGCTCAGCCTCAGCACCAGGATGCTGGAACAAGAAAAGCAGTTTTTATTCACAGACAGGCAGCAGACCTATAGCACTTGGTTAAGAAGACCAGCTCCAAAGTGAGGCAGCCTGGATTTAGATCTTAATGTGATTAACTAGCTGCATGAGATTAGGCAATCATTTTATTTCTTTAAGCCTTAGTTGTTACCTCTCATAGAAAGATAAAGTAGTACCTCTGTCATGAGGCTACTGTGAAGATTTATTATTAATATTAAGGTATTTATTAAATAATAACAATAGCTAGCACCAAGAAGCACCTACTGTGAACTAAGCACTCTTCTAAGCACGTTACATAATCTAATTCACTAAATCTTCAACATAACTCTATGCAATAGGTGCTCTTATTACCCCCATTTTATAGATGTGGAATTCAGGATGAAAAGGGTTAAGTAACTTGTTCAAGGTAACACAGCTAGTAAGCAGCAGAGCTGAGAATTAAATCCATTCAGTCTGCTCCAGAGGTCCCCTATTAAGCATTATGCTTTACTTTACTGCATAAAATCACATAAGTAGAGTGGTGAGCACAATGCCTGGCATATGTAAATCATCAGTATACGAGCTGGTTCTGATTCACTAACCTGATGTAGCCTCACTGTTTTAATGAATGGTTAATATGTGTCACATAAAAAATTAGAATGATTTTTTTAATATGAAAAATGGGTTTCCACAGCTGGAGTCTTCATAATGGAAAGAATGGTGGTCTTTGTTGGCCTCAGGGCTCCAGCTCCATTCACTCATCAACACTAATAAAAGAGAAAAATGGTAATTGGCGTACGAGCTACCCTTTTCATTGGCTAATCAGGTCTATATGCAAATTAACTGCCAACTGAGATGGCAGTTAACTGCCAACAAGATGGTGGTTAATTTGCATATGTAGGCACAATGCAGGGAGGCCAAAGGGAAAGCAGGAAGAAGCCCCCTGCCACTGACAGTGATCGGAAACCCAGGGGGGAGCTAAGAGCTGGGGGGCAGGGCAAAGGCGGCCCTGGGGCCGCCTTTGCCCTGCCCCCCAGCCATGATCGGAGAATCAGGTGCCTTTTCCGCCCTGGCCAGTGATAGCAGGAAGTAGGGGTGGAGCCAGTGATGGGAGCTGGGCACAGTCGAAGCTGGTAGTCCCAGGAGCTAGGGGTCCCTTGCCTGGGCCTAAAGCGAAGCCCACGATCGTGGGGCCGCTGCAGCTGCGGGTCCCCGCTGCCCGGGCCGAACGCCTAGGCCAGAGGCATCAGGCCTGGGCAAGGGGCCGATCCTGCGATTGGAGGGTGATGGGGGTCAACGCCTGAGGGCTCCCAGTATGTGAGAGGGGGCAGGCTGGGCTGAGGGACACTCCCCCCCCCACACACACCCAGTGCACGGGGATCAGCGGAGACGCGAGGCCTCCCAGCACCGGCATCAGTGTGACAGGGGGCAGTGCCCAAACCCCCTGAACCACCTGATCACCCTGCGGCTCTGTGTGCGACAGGGGGCGGGGTCACAACCTCCTTATCCGCCCTGCTCTGTTCGGGACAGGGGAAGGCGCCCCAACCCCCTGATCAGCCCTGCTCTGTGCCTGATAGGGGGAGCTCCCCAACCCCCTGATCACTCTGCGGCTCTGTGTGTGACAGGGTGCAGTGCCCCAACCCCCTGATCGGCCCTGCTCTGTGTGTGACAGGGTGTGGTGCCCCAACCCCCCCCGTCCCCCCCAACGGGTCCTGCTCTGTGTGTGACGGGGTAGAGCCATAACCTCCCCTTCGGCCCTGCCCTGAGTGTGAGAGTGGCGGCGCCCCAACCCCTCTGATGGGCTCTGCTCTGTGAGTGACAGGGGCCAGCGCCCCAACCCCCTGATTGGCCCTGCTCTGTGTGTGACAGGGGGTTGCGCCGCAACCTCCCCATCGACCCTGCCTTGAGTGTGACGGGGGCGTTGCCCCAACCCCCCAATCGGCCCTACCCTGAGCGTGACTGAGGGTGGCATCACAACCTCCTGATCCTCCCTGCTCTGTGCATGACATGGGGTGGTGCCCCAACTCCCCAAATGGCCCTGCTCTGAGCCCGACCAGGGGCTGCACCTAGGGATTGGGCCTGCCCTCTGCCACCCGGCAGCAGGTCTAAGCCAGCAGGTCGTTATCTCCTGAGGGGTCCCAGACTGGGAGAGGGCACAGGCCGGGCTGAGGGACCCCCCCCCTCCCTCCCCGAGTGCACAAATTTTTGTGCACCGGGCCTCTAGTACACAAATAAAAGAAGGACAATTCATTTTGCCACTTGGCTTAGTAAACCATTTTGATCCTCAGAGCAGCTTTACATCTCTACCCACCAAGCCTCCTCTTCTTCATTTTATATCTTCTTTAGGCCCACTGCTTCTTTCTAAAATTTATCTCTGTATAAATTTGCTTCATTTAGTATCTCAGCAATAAGGAGGAAGAGTAGGAAGGAAGGAGGGATGAATGGGAAAAGAAAGAGAGAGAGGCAGGAGAGAGAGAGAGAGAGAGAGAGAGAGAGAGAGAGAGAGAGAGAGAGGCACTCTTAAAAATGAGAAGGAGAAATAGTCAGGACCAACAGCTTAAATTAAATTAACAGCTAATCTTAAATTATTGCTTTTGTAAGAATGTTTACTGACAAGGAAGCATGTCCATAATATATGATTAAGTGAGAAAAACAGGCTACAAAATATATTGTGTGACACCATTTTGGAGTATGTGTGTCAGTATACAAATACAGAAAAAAAGACTAGAAATAAATATGTCAAAGTGTTAATGGTAATTATCTGTATTCGTGAAGTCACAGATTATTTTTCTCTTTTAAATTTTTCTGTAATTTCACCAGAATTCTAAATGAATATAAATTACTTATGTAATTAAATAAAGTTCTAAGGCAGAGAAAAATGTAGGGACAAGATATGCCTGTACAGTCTATATCAGGGGTGGATCCCATCCCCAAGAATGCCCTGTCCTAGAGAGCAGTGATTGTGTCTCATGTTAAGTAGCACTCCTTGTGAGCAGGGAATGCTAGGCTACTGAATGATCCTCAGCAAGCTTTGAGATTCATGGTTTGCTCTCAGTCATCTCTGAGAGCATCTAATCTTCCTGCCCAGACAGGTAAGCAGGAATGGAGAGCCCTGACGCCTGATGTCACCACTTAGGACACCCTATGTCCCTGACAGTGGTTCAGGAAATCAGTGATACAGTTTAACATCCTAAAGCAGTGATGGCGAACCTTTTGAGCTTGGCGTGTCAGCATTTTGAAAAACCCTAACTCTGGTGCCGTGTCACATACAGAAATTTTTTGATATTTGCAACCATAGTAAAACAAAGACTTATATTTTTGATATTTATTTTATATATTTAAATGCCATTTAACAAAGAAAAATCAAACAAAAAAATGAGTTGGCGTGTCACCTCTGACACCCGTGTCATAGGTTCGCCATCACTGTCCTAAAGGCTTGCCATATGGAGCACAAAACACTCACTAGAACAGGGCTATAGGGGGGAAAGAAAACAGATCAGGACTAATGAGTGAGGAGGGTCAGAGTTGACAACAGAAAGGTGAGACCTAGGGTAGTATGGCCAGTTTAATGATGTTGATTCTACTATTCCATGAACATGGTATATTCTTCCACTTATGTATGTCTTCCTCTATTTTTTCAATGTCCTGTAGTTTTCTGAGTACAGGTCTTTTACCTCCTTGGTTAGGTTTATTCCTAAGTACCTAACATTTTTTTGTTGCAATGGTAAATGGGAATGTTTGTTTAGTTTCCCTTTCTGGGCATTCATTATTGATGCATAAAAATGCCATAGATTTCTGGGTATTAATTTGATATCCTGATACTCAAAGCAATCTATAGATTCAATGCAATCCCTATCAAAATACCAATGGCTTATTTCAAAGACCTAGAACAAATATTCCAAAAATTTATATGAAATCCAAAAAGATGTCAGGTAGCCACAGCAATCTTGAAAAAAGAGTAGAGTTGAAGGGATCACAATGCAGATATCAAGCTATATTAAAAGGCATTATACTCAAAACAGCATGGTACTGTCACAAGAACAGGCATATAGACTAATGGAACAGAACATAAATCAACCCAAGACAAAATGTCCAATTAATATTTGACAAAGGAGGCAAGAGCATACAATGGAGTCAAGATAGTCTCTTTAATAAATGGTGTTGAGAAAATTGGACAGATACATGCAAAAAAATGAAATTAGACCACCAACTTATACCACACGCAAAAATAAACTCAAAATGGATAAAAGACATTGGTGTAAGACGCGAAACCATAAAAATCCTAGAAGAAGGTGTTGGCAGCAAAATCTCAGACATCTCTCATAGTAATATCTTTATGGATGCATCTCCTAGGACAATGGAAACTAAAGGGAAAATAAACAAATGGGACTACATCAAAATAAAAAGCTTCTGCACAGCAAAAGAAACCATCAACAAAATGACCAGAGAGTCCAGAGCATGGGAGAACATATTTGTCAGTGATACATCTGATAAGGGGTTAACTTCTGAAATTTAAAGGGACCTCATACAACTTAACAAAAGGAAGACAAGCAACCCAATTAAAAAATGGGCAAAGGACCTAAATAGACACTTCTCCAAAACGGACATACAAAAAGGCCAAGAGACAAGAAAAAATGCTCCAAGTCACTAATCATCTGAGAGGTGCAAATCAAAATGACGAGATACCACCTCACATCTTTTAGAATGGCTATCACCAACAAACCAACAAACAATAAATGTTGGTTAGGATGTGGAGAAAAGGGAAACCTCATACACTTCTGGTGGGAATGCAGATTGGTGCAGCCTCTGTGGGGAAAACAGTTTGGACTTTCCTCAAAAAACTAAAAATGGAACTCCCATTTGATCCAGTGATCCCACTTCTAGGAATATATACCAAGAATTCAGAAACACCCATCAGAAAGAATATATGCACTCCTATGTTCATAGCAGCACAATTTATAATAGGTAAGATTTGGAAACAGCCTAAGTGCCCATCAACAGATGAATGGATTAAAAAACTGTGGTACAAATATACAATAGAATACTACACAGCTGTAAAAAAGAAAGAACTCTTACCATTTGCAACAGCATGAATGGAACCAGAGAGCATTATGTTAAACGAAGTGAGCCATTCAGTGGAAGAAAAATATCCCATGATCTCATTCATAGGTGGGATATAATGAACAACATAAACCAATGAACAAAAATAGACCCAGAGACATGGAGACATAGATCAGACTATCAAAACTCAGAGGGAAGGAAGGGGAGGGTGGAGGGGAGGAGATATCAACCAATGAACTCATGTGAGTATGTGCATAACCCATGGACACAGAAGGTAGGGTGGTGAGGGCTTGGCAGGGAAGGGGAGTTGGAGAAAGCAATGGGGGTAAAAGGGACTTATGTAATACTTTCAACAATAAAGATTTATTATTTAAAAAATAACAATAAATAAAGGTGAGACCTAGAAGTATCTTCCCTATGATGGAGGTTTCTTTATATACATATTTTTTCTTCTTTATTGATTAAGGTATTATATATGTGTCCTTATCCACCCATTGCCCCCCTACCTCCACACTCATGCCCTCACCCCCCTGGTGTCTGTGTCCATTGGTTAGGCTTATATGCATGCATACAAATCCTTTGGTTTATCTCTCCCCCTTACCCCCACACTCCCCTACCTTCCCTCTAAGGTTTGACAGTCTGATCGATGCTTCTCTGTCTCTGGATCTGTTTTTGTTCATCAGTTTAAGTTGTTCATTATATTCCATAAATGAATGAGATCATGTGATATTTATCTTTCTCTGACTGGCTTATTTCACTTAGCATAATGAACTCCAGTTCCATCCATGCTGTTGCAAATGGTAAGAATTCTTTTATTTTTATTTTTTTATTTTACCACAGTGTAGTATTCCATTGTGTAGATGTACCACAGGTTTTTAATCTACTCATCTGCTGATAGGTACTTGGCTGTTTCCAAATCTTAGCTATGGTAAATTGTGCTTCTATGAACATAGGGGTACATATATCCTTTCTGATTGATGTTTCTAGTTTCTTGGGATATATCCCTAGAAGTGGAATCACTGGGTCAAATGGGAGTTCCATTTTTAGTTTTCTGAGGAAACTCCATACTGTTCTCCACAATGGCTGCACCAGTCTGCATTCCCACCAGCACTGCACAAGTGTTCCTTTTTCTCCACATCCTCTCCAGCACTTGTCGTTTGTTGATTTGTTGATGATAGCCATTCTGACAGGTGTGAGATGTTACCACATTGTTGTTTTGATTTGCATCTCTCAGATGATTAGTGACTTTGAGCATGTGTTCATATGTCTCTTGGCCTTCCTTCTGTCTTCTTTCAAAAAGTATCTATTTAGGTCCATTGTCGATTTTTTTATTGGTTTGTTTATCTTCCTTTTGTTAAATTGTATGAGTTCCCTGTAAATGTTGGAGATTAAACCCTTATTGATGGTAACATTTGCAAATATGTTCTCCCATGCAGTGGGCTTTCTTGTTGTTTTGTTGATGATTTCTTGTGCTGTGCAAAAGCTTTTTATTTCGATGTAGTCCCATTTGTTTATTTCCTCTTTAGTTTACATTGCCCTAGGAGTGATATCGGTGAAGAAATTGCTTCGGCATATGTCTGAGATTTTGCTGACTATCGATTTCTCCAGTATTTTTATGGTTAAGTCCTTTATCCATTTTGAGTTTATTTTTGTGTATGGTGTAAGTTGGTGGTCTAGTTTCATTTTTTTGCATGTATCTGTACAATTTTCCCAACACCATTTATTGAAGAGACTGTCTTGACTCCATTGTATGTTCTTGCCCCCTATGTCAAATATTATTTGAGCATAGTGGTTTGGGTCTACTTGTGGGTTCTCTATTCTATGCCATTGATCTATATGTCTGTTCTTGTGCCAGTACCAGGCAGTTTTGAGAGCAGTGGCTTTGTAATACAGCTTGATATCTGGAATTGAGATCCCTCCTACTTTGTTCGTTTTTCTCAGGATTGCTGCAGCTATTTGGGGTCTTTTTTTATTCCAGATGAATTTTTGGAGAGTTCATTCTAGGTCTGTGAAGTATGCCATTGGTATTTTAATGGGGAGTGCATTGAATCTGTAGATTGCTTTGGTAGCATGGACATTTTAATGATGTTGATTCTACCAATTCATGAACATGGTATATTCTTCCATCTGTTTATGTCTTCCTCTATCTCTTTTTTCAGTGTCCTGTAGTTTTCTGAGTACAGGTCTTTTACCTCCTTAGTTAAGTTTTTTCCTTAGTATCTTAATTTTTTGGTGTGATGGCAAGTGGGATTGTTTTTTAGTCTCTCTGTAAGTTCACTATTGGTGTATAGAAATGTCATAGATTTCTTGGCGTTAATTTTGTATCCTGCTACATTGCCGAATTCATTTATTAAGTCCAATAATTTTTTGATGGAGTCTTTAGGGTATTCTATGTACAATATCATGTCATCTGAAAATAATGACAGTTTTACTTCTTCTTTTCCTATTTGGATGCCTTTTATTTCTTCTTCTTGTCTAATTGCCTTGGCTAGCACTTCCAGTACTATGTTGAACAGGAGTAGTGAGAGGGGGCATCCCTGTCTTGTTCCATTCTTAGAGGAAATGGATTTAGGTTTTGCCCATTGTGTATGATGTTGGCTGTAGATTTGTCATATAAGGCTTTTATTATGTTGAGGTATGATCCTTCTATTCCTATTTTCCTAAAGTTTTTTTTTTTTTTTTTTTATCAAGAAAGGGTGTTGGATTTTGTCAAATTCTTTTTCTGGATCAATTGATATGACTATGTGATTTTTATCTCTCAATTTGTTTATGTGATATATTTATTGATTTTCAGATATTGTACCACTCTTGCATCCCTGGGATATATCCTACTTGATCCTGGTGTATGATCTTTCTGATGTAATGAGGGATCTGATTTGCTAGAATTTTGCTGAGAATTTTGGCATCTATGTTCATGAGGGAATTTGGCCTGTAATTCTCTTTCATTGTGTTGTCTTTATCTGGTATTAGTGTTAGTGTAACTTCATAAAATGAATATGGAAGTGTTTCTTCCTCTTGAATTTTTTGGAATACTCTGAGGAGTATAGGTTTTAGTTCTTCCTTGAATGTTTGGTAAAACTCCCCTGAGAAGCTGTCTTGCCCCGGGCTTTTGTTTGCTTGAAGCTTTTTGATGAATGCTATGATTTCTTCCATAGTTATTGGCCTATTGAGATTTTTAGATTTTTCCTGATTGAGTTTTAGAAGGTTTTATTTTTCTAGGAATATGTCCATTTCCTCCAGGTTTTCTAGTTTGTTGGAATAGAATTGTTCATAGTATTTTTTAATAATCCTTTGTATTTCTGTTGGGTCTGTTACTATTTCACATCCTTCATTTATGATTTTGTTTATTTTGGTGCTCTCTCTTTGTTTCTTGGTGAGCCTGGCCAGAGGTTCATCAATCTTGTTTATCTTTTCAAAGAACCAGCTCTTGATTTAATTGATCTTTTGTATTTTTTGTCTCTGTCATTTATTTCTGCTCTGATCTTTGTTATCTCCTTCCTTTTATTCACTCCGGGCTTTTCCTGTTACTCTCTTTCTGATTCTTTAAGTTGTAGAGTTAGATGATTTACTACCACTTTCTTCTTGTTTTTGTTTTCTTTTTGTTTTTGAGGAAGGCCTGTAGATCTATAAATTTCCTTCTCAGGACTGCTTTCATTGTGTCCTATAATTTTTGGATTGTTGTGTTTTCATTGTCATTTGTTTCCAGGATGTTTTTAGTTTCTTCTTTGATCTCTTTGGTAACCCAATCATTGTTCAATAGCATGCTATTCAGCTTCCAAATGTTTGAATTTTTTGACTATTTTTATTATAGTTTATTTCTAATATTATGCCATTGTGGTCTGAGAAGATACTTGATATGATTTCAATCTTCTTCAATTTGGAGAGACTTTGCCTGTGACCCAATATGTAGTCTATCTTTGAAAATGTGCCATGTGCACTCGAGAAGAACATATATTTGGTGGTTTTGAGGTGAAATGTTCTGAAGCTGTAAATTATGTCCATCTGATCTAGTGAGTCATTTAGGATTGCTGTTTCTTTGTCTAGAGGATTTATCCAGTGATATCAATGAGGTATTAAAGTCCCCTACTATGATTATATTGTTGTCGATCTCTCCCTGAATATCTTCCAGGAGTATATTTTATGCATTTGGGTGCTCCTGCATCAGGAGAATATATGTTTATCAGGGTTATATCCTCTTGTTGTATCAATCCCTTTAGTATTATGAAGTGGCCTTCCTTATCTCTTGTTATGGCCTTCACTTTGAGGTCTATTTTGTCTGATATATGTATTGCTACCCGGCTTTTATTTTTTTTTTTCATTTCCATTTGCCTGAAAGATATTTTTCCATCCCTTCACTTTCAGTCCATGTGAGTCCCTTGTTCTGATGTGGGTCTCTTGTAGACAGTATATATATGGGTCATGTTTGTTTGTTTTTTACCCATTCAGCCATTCATTGTCTTTTGATTGGAGCATTTAGTTCATTTACATTTAAAGTTTTTATTGATAGGTACTTGCTTGTAGCCATTTTTATTTTTTGTGCCTATATTCCTTCTTCCCTTTTTATTTCTTCTTTTTACACTGGTCCCTTTAGCATTTCTTGCATTCTTGGCTTGGTAGTGATAAAGTCCCTCAGCCTTTTTTTTGTTTGTTTTTTTTTGTTTTTGTTTTTGTTTTTTGTCTGTGAAGCTCCTGTTTCCCTTTCAATTTTGAATTATAGCCTTGCTGGATAGAGTATTCTTGTATTCAGTCCCTTGCTTTGCATCAAGTTGTAAATTTCCTTCCATTCTTTTCTGGCCTGATGTGTTTCTGTTGAGAATTCATTTGATAATCCAATTGGAAATCCCTTGTATGTGACATTCTGTTTCTTGCAGATTTTAAGATATTCTCTTTGTCCTGAATGTTAATATAATAATTATGACGTGTCTTGGTGTGGGTCTTTTTGGGTTCATCTTGTTTGTGACTCTCTGTGCTTCTGTGGCTTTTTTCTTCCCCCACATCAGGTAAGTTTTCTGACATTATTTCTTCAAATAGGTTTTCTAACCCTTTTTCTTCTTCCTGTCATTCTGTAGCCCCTATTATTCGTAGGCTGCTTCATTTCATGTTGTCCCAAAGCTCCCTTAGGCTCTCCTCCTGTCTTTTAATTTTTTTCTCCAGTTGAAGTTTAGTTTGGGCGTGTTTTGCTTCCCTGTCTTCTAATTTGCTAATTCGGTCCTCTGCTTCTCCTAGTCTACTGTTGAAACTTTCCATGGCACTTTTTATTTCCTCTTGATTTTTACATAAGTTGTTGATTTTTTCATCCATCAGTTTATGAGCTGTATGACCCTTATTCTGAATTATTTTATTGATATATTGCATGCCTCCATTTCACTTTGCTGCTTTTCTGGCGATTCCTCCTTTTCTTTCCTTCAGGGGTTTCTTTGTAACTCATTTTTGCTCTCACTGAATGATCGAGGTGTCCAGTTGTGCAGGGGCTGCAACTTGGGTGGCAGTGGCTCCTCAGGAGGTGGCTGCTCCTCAGTTGGTGGTGGCTCCTCTGGTGGGTGCTGTTCGCAGCAGTGGTGGCTCCTCTGGCTGGTGGGGCATACTGCTCGCACAGCTGGTGCGCATTGGATGGGGTCAGGCTGCTCACGAGGCTGCTGCTCCTCATTCATGGGAGGGCTGTATGTGGCTGCTGAAACTTGGACAGGGCGGGTTGCTTGCATGGCTGCTGCTCCTTGGACAAGGGCAGGCTGCTCATGCAGCTGCTTCTCCTTGAGTGAGAGCTTGCTGTTCCTTGGACTGAGGTGGGCTGCTCACACAGCTGCTGCCTCTTGGATGGGAGTGGGCTGCTCGCACGGCTGCTGCTCCTCATTCGGGGGGCAGGCTGCTTGCACAGCTGTTGCTTCTTGGACGGGGGCAGGCTGCATGAGGCTGCCACACCTTGGCCTGGGGCTGGCTGCTTGTGGGACTGCTGCTCACATGGTCGCAGTGCCCTGGGCTAAAGTGTTGAGTCGGCCAGAGAGGAGCATGCTTTGGAACTCACAGGAGCCTGCATCCAGAGTGGCTGGAGTCTCGGTGACCGTGAGACTGCAGCTAAGATAGCAGATTCCTGGCGGGGATGGCTTTAGGGTCCCAGGTGTTATCTGAGGGCACCCTGGGTGGAGGCGAGGCTGGATTCCCAGTCACAGTAACTCTCCCCTTTAAAAAGGTGAGGCCTCTGAGGAAGAGCCGGTTGTTCTGGGACTGCTTGCAATGGTAGTAGAGGCTGCCTAGTTAGGAGAGCCTGGTTAGCCTGCCCCTGAAGGTCCTGCAGGACCTAAATGTGACTCAGTCACACACACACACACACACACACACACACACACACACACACACCATGACCACTCACTCCCCTTTTGCTCCCTCACTCATTCATGCTCTCCCTCTCACTGCCGCCTTCTTCTTGCCACTGTAGTTGGGACTGGAGTGTTATTGACCCATTTGTGGATGGAGTCTCCTCTCCAGGTGTCTGGATATATGGGACACTCTCTAGCACATTGGCCAAACAGGATAAAATTCACCTCTACAAGACATGACATAAAGGGAACAAAACACGAAAGTACTCACCACACCTATAATCCCAATATAAGTGGCCACCAGAGAAAAGAGAATTAGAGTAGAGAAAAGAGAGCAAAAATGATATCGAAGAGAGAAAAAAGTGGTATGAGAGAAAAGAAAAAGAAGAAAAAGAGAGAAAAAGGAGAAATATATATCCTATCCAAAAAAAAGGGTAATATGCAAAATAACCATCACTCCATCACAAAGATGGAGGCTGCCACAGATCTGGAGTGAGCAGGAGGCTTGGGTTGCCCCCGGCGATGGAGGAAGCCAAGCTTCCTGCCTTTCCTGGCTGGCACTGGGCTCTGCTCAAGGCTACAAAGTTTCAATTATAGAAGATAAATAAATTCCAGATACCTGCTTCCAGCTGGCTGTGGCCTCTGCTCAAGGAGGGGCTGGGAGCTTGGGATGCCAGGGACAACCCAGGGTTCCAGCCTACCTGGGCTCCACTCAAGGCTACAAGGTTTCAATTATAGAAGATAAATAAATCCCAGATACCTTCTGAAAAAAGAAAAAAGGAGAGGCTGGGAGCTTGGGTCGCTGGACGGTGTGGCCATCCTGAAAACGGTCATCAGCCCCTCACCCAGGCTGGCCAGGCTCCCCCATGAGGACCCCCACCCTGAAGGGGCTGTGGCCAGCCTGCAAACAGCCATCAGCCCCTCACCCTGGCTGGCTACACCCCCATGTGGTGAGGGTCCCCACTGGGGGGCTTGGCCAGCCTGCAAACATCCCTCAGGCCCTCACCCAGGCTGGCCAGACACCCCAGTGAGGACCCCCATCCTGAAAGGAGTGTGGACAGCCTGAAAACGGCCCTCAGCCCCACACCCAGGCTGGCCAGGCACCCCAGTAGGGACCCCCACCCTGATCCGGGACACGCTTCAGGGCAAACCTGCCGGCCCCCACCCATGCATCAGGCCTCTATCCTATATAATAAAAGGGTAATATGCAAATTGACCCTAACAGGAGAACAACTGGGAATGACTGGTCACTATGACACACACTGACCACCAGGGGCCAGACGCTCAATGCAGGGGCTGCCCCCTGGTGATTAATGTGCTCCCACAGGGAGAGCTCTGCTCAGCCACAAGCCAGGCTGCTGTCTGTCAGCACAGTGGTGGTGGCGGGAGCCTCTCCCGCTTCCTCTGCGACGCTAAGGATGTCTGACTGCAGCTTAGGCCTGCTCCCCGCTGGCAAGTGGACATCCCCTGAGGCCTCCCGGGCTGCCAGAGGGATGTCGACTGCCAGCTTAGGTCTGGGGAGTGGGCCTACACCAGCAGGTGGACATCCCCCGAGGGGTCCCAGACTGCGAGAGGACATAGGCTAGGCTGAGGGACCCCCCTGAGTGCACAAATTTTTGTGCACCAGGCCTCTAATATATATATTAGAGGTGCACAAGGATCAGGCCTAAGCTGACATTCGGACATCCCTCTCACAATCCGGGACTGCTAGCTCCCAATTGCTTACCTGCCTGCCTGCCTGATTGCCCCTAACTGCTTCTGCCCCTGCCAACCTGATCACCCCCTAACCACTCCCCTGCCAGCCTGATCGACGCCGACTTGTTTCCCTGCTGACCCGATCTCCCCCAACTGCCCTCTCCTGCAGGTCTGGTTGCCCCCAACTGCCCTACCTACTGGCCTGGTCATCCCTAACAGCCCTCTTCTGCAGGCATCTTGTGGCGGTCATCTTGTCACCACATAGGGGCAGCCATCTTTGACCACATGTGGGTGGCCATCTTGTGGGTTGGAGTGATGGTCAATTTGCATACTGGTTGTGACTAATTAGCATATCCAGTCATGACTAATTAGCATATCTGGTCGTGACTATTAGGGTGTCATGACCAATTTGCATATTACCCTTTTATTAGTATAGACTAGAGGCCCGGTGCACAAAAATTTGTGCACTTGGGGGGGAGGGAGGGGTCCCTCAGCCCAGCCTGTGCCCTCTCGCAGTCTGGGACCCCTCAGGAGATAACGACCTGCTGGCTTAGGCCTGCTCCCGGGTGGCAGAGGGCAGGCCCAATCCCTAGGTGCAGCCCCTGGTCGGGCTCAGAGCAGGGCCGATTGGGGAGTTGGGGCACCACCCCCTGTCATGCACAGAGCAGGGCGGATCGGGAGGTTGCGATGCCACCCTCAGTCATGCTCAGGGTAGGGCCGATTGGGGGGTTGGGGTGCTGCCCCCTGTCATGCACAGAGCAGGGTCAATCAGGGGGTTGGGGAGCTCCCCCCGTCACTCACAGAGTAGGGCCCATAGGGGAGTTTGGACACCGCCCCCTGTCACACACTGAGCAGGGCAGATCAGGGGGTTGGGGCGCTGCC
The DNA here is from genome assembly GCF_963259705.1 of Myotis daubentonii. Classification (NCBI taxonomy): domain Eukaryota; kingdom Metazoa; phylum Chordata; class Mammalia; order Chiroptera; family Vespertilionidae; genus Myotis; species Myotis daubentonii. The sequence continues at coordinate 48,994,429 of NC_081861.1, read as the reverse complement.
CTCTATCACCCACAGAGCAGGGCTGATCAGGGGGTTGGGGCGCCGCCACTGTCACACACAGAGCTGCAGGGTGATCAGGGGGTTGGGGATCTCCCCCTATCAGGCACAGAACAGGGCTGATCAGGGGGTTGGGGCGCCTTCCCATCACAAACAGAGCAGGGTGGATAGGGAGGTTGTGGCCCCGCCCCCTGTCACACACAGAGCCGCAGGGCGATCAGGGGGTTTGGGCGCTGCCCCCTGTCACGCTGATCCCAGTGCCAGGAGGCCACGCGGCTCTGCTGATCCTGGTGCTGGGAGGCATATTACCCTTTTACTATATAGGATAGAGGCCTGGTGCATGGGTGGGGGCTGACTGGTTTGCCCTGAAGGGTGTCCTGGATCAGGGTGGGGGTCCCCACTGGGATGCCTGGCCAGCCTGGATGAGGGGATGATGGCTGTTTTCAGCTGGTCACACACCCTTCCGGGTAGGGGTCCCCACTGGGGTGCCTGGTAGGCCTGGGTGAGGGGATGATGGATGTTTGCAGCTGGTCACATCCCTTTCAGGGTGGGGGTCCCCACCTGGGTGCCTGGCCAGTCTGGGTGAGGGGCTGAGGGCTGTTTTCAGGCTGGCAGGTGACTGAAGCTACCAACTGCTCCTTTTTTTCTTTTCTTTTTTATTCTGGGCCAGCTTTAGCTCTGACTCCAGCTCTGAGGCCTCTGCTGCTGAAAGCAGGTATCTGGTTTGTTTGTGTTCTTTAATCGAAACACTGTATCAACTGCAGCTCTGAGATCCCGGCTCGCTGAAAGCAGGTTTCTGGGGTTTTGTTTAGCTTCTATATTTGTAACTATGTTTCAAACTGCAAGCTTAGAGGCTGGCAAGGCAGGCGGGGAATGTTGGTTTCCTCCATCACTGAAGCAAGCAAGCAAGCCTCATGTTAGTTTCAAGCTGCCTGGCTGCTGGCCGCCATCTTGGCTGGCAGTTAATTTGCATATTGCCCTGATTAGCCAATGGGAAGGGTAGCGGTCGTACGCCAATTACCATGTTTCTCTGTTATTAGATAGGATAGGGGAAAACATCAGAGATCATACGAGTAAACCATAACTTACAAACACCAAATTCCCAATGAAGAGGGTGGGGGCAGAATTTTATATACAGAAAGTAAGGTTACGAATTGGATTAATATGGTGAGTACCTCAGTTCAGTATAGAGGAAGTAGAAAGAGGATGAGTGGATAAGAAGAAAGAGAAAGAGAAGAAAATAATAATAATAATAAATTTAAAAAATTGATTTAAAAAATAAGATTAAAAATAAAAGAAATTAGAATGATGGAAAAATAATGTGAAAAGGAGAAAGTAAAGAAACAAATGAAAAAAGGAAACTATTGAAGAAAGAAAAAAAAGAGATAAAATAAAAATAAAATAAAAATAAAAATGAAAAAGTGAAGTGTCATTCCTTTGTGTGGTTTAAGATCCCACTCTTCTGTACTGTCTCTGGCTTTTCAGTTTCCTGTTGCTGAGACTGAAGGCCTCTCTTCAGGCCAGTCCCTTTGGATTCTCAAGGGCTATTCAGATTTTCTTTGTGTATCCTTTGTAACACTGGGACAGTAGTCTGGGTGTGGCTGTATTGTTTGCCTGGAGACTGCAGGGAGGGGTTATCTCTTCATGAGAAAATGACTGCCCGGGTCCTGCATGTCAGGTATGACTCAGTACCAATCTCATGGCCACCTCTCCTGGACCCTCTCCTCTCCCCAGCCTCTCCCCATACTCTACAAGTCTGCACCTCCACTTGCACCTCAGTCACATGTGAGTGTCTGTATTTGAAAGGTCCTATGAAATGGGTGCAGTGAACAAAAGCCAAGACCAAATAGAGGGGAAAGAGTTGTTCCACTGAGAGCCCCTCTCCTCCCAGCACAGTGTGGCCTGGGCAGTCATCCTGAATGCCTCCTCTGGCCTCAGTCTGTGGTGACTGTGGACCCAGAACTAGAATCCCCTGCCACCAGCAGTCCTGCAGACCTCCTTTCCACAGTCAGACTGGCCTTGGTGCTGTGTGTTTTTCCTCTGAGCCTAGAGGGTCAGAGGACTCACAGTTCTCTCCAGCCCAGATGCCTGATTTTACCATTCTTCAGGTGTCCTCTGCCCTTCCCAGCTGTGAATTGCCTCTCCAGCTGTGTCTACTTCACCAATTTGGGGTGGATATTATTCGATTTAGTTGTTGGTTCTATCTGTTCCGGGACAGGGCTCGGGACACGTTGTTTTATTCTGCCATCATTTTGTCTCTCCCGCATTTAAATTTTTCTATAGGCTTATTAAGTAGGTTTTCTATTGGGAGTATAGGTGTATTGAAAATGGGTAAAAGATTTTAGGCAAGGTATAACAGGAGGCCACAAAATCAAATGCCTTTGGGGGCCAGGCTGGTAGGATAAATGCCTAGAGGGACCTTAGTGAGGACTGTGATGGCTTCAGGGAACATTTCTCAAATAAAAGAGGAGTGGGAAGCCTGAAAATGTGGGTCCAGGGTTACCATGTCTTTGGACTTTTCAAGAGAAGATAAAATTCCAGATCAACACTAATAAAAGAGAAAAATGGTAATTGGCGTACGAGCTACCCTTTTCATTGGCTAATCAGGGCTATATGCAAATTAACTGCCAACTAAGATTGGCAGTTAACTGCCAACAAGATGGCGGTTAATTTGCATATGTAGGCACAATGCAGGGAGGCGAAAGGGAAAGCAGGAAGAAGCCCCCTGCCACTGACAGTGATCGGAAACCCAGGGGGGGAGCTAAGAGCTGGGGGGGCAGGCCATGATCGGAGAATCAGGTGCCTTTGCCACCCTGGACAGTGATAGCAGGAAGTAGGGGTGGAGCCAGTGATGGGAGCTGGGCACGGTCGAAGCTGGCAGTCCCGGGAGCTAGGGGTCCCTTGCCTGGGCCTAAAGCGAAGCCCATGATCGTGGGGCCGCTGCAGCTGCGGGTCCCCGCTGCCCGGGCCGGACCCTCAGCCAGAGGCGTCAGGCCTGGGCAAGGGGCCGATCCTGCGATTGGAGGGTGATGGGGGTCAACGCCTGAGGGCTCCCAGTATGTGAGAAGGGGCAGGCTGGGCTGAGGGACACTCCCCCCCCCCCGCCCCACACCCAGTGCACGAATTTCGTGCACCGGGCCCCTAGTATTTATATAAAAACTTTCAACAACTTTTTTTTGTCAAGACACTACAGGCCAAAAAAATTAATATTTGGGCCACAATATTTTTAGACTTTTTATTTTAAACTAGAGGCCCAGTGTATGAAATTCATGGTTCCCTCAACCCAGCCTGCACCTACTCCAATCGGGGACCTCTTGGGGGATGTCCAACCGCCGGCAGTCGGACACCCCTCTCACAATCTGGGACTGCTGGCTCCTAACCACTCACCTGCCTGCCTGACTGGTTGTCCCTAACCCCATCTGCCTGCTGGCCTGATTGCCCTTAACCTCTCTGCCGGCCTGCCTGATCCTCCTAACTGCCTCTGCCTGCCTGATAACCCCTAACTGCCCTCCCCTGCCAGCCTGACCTCGCCACCAAGTGCCCTTCCCTGCCAGCTTGGTTGCCCCCAACTGCCTCTGCCTGCTTGATCACCCCTAACTGCCTCTGCCTGCCTGATCACCCCTAAATGCCCTCCCCTGCAGGCCTGATCTCACTCCCAAGTGCCCTCCTCTGCCAGCCAATTTGGTTCTGATTGGTCAGTTTCTATGCCAGTCAGTGTCAAAAGCTCTGCCTCCTAGGCAGCCATTGGCTCTTTACATTCACCCAGATTTGGTTCTGATTGGTCAGTTTCTATGCCAGTCAGTGTCAAAAGCTCCACCTCCTAGGCAGCCATTGGCTCTTTACATTCACCCAGATTTAGTTCTGATTGGTCAGTTTCTATGCCAGCATCTCTGGGCCTATCGATGGGGCCTGATCAGAAAGGCAGGGCTGATCAGCAGCTTTGGTAGAGGCCTGGAGAGAAATGGAGGTGCTGTTGGCCAGGCTGGGAGAGAAAGAGAGGCAAGTTCTGATCAATGGCTGCCACAGAGGCTATGGATCAGACCCTGCCTCTCTCTCTGCAGGCCTCTCTCCGGGCCTGATCCACAGCTCCCTAGGCCAGGGGTCCTCAAACTTTTTAAACAGGGGGCCAGTTCACTGTCCCTCAGACCGTTGGAGGGCCGGACTATAGTTTAAAAAAAAAAACTATGAACAGATTCCTATGCACACTGCACATATCTTATTTTGAAGTAAAAAAACAAAACGGGAACAAATACAATATTTGTATTTGTATGTGGCCCGCAGGCCGTAGTTTGAGGACCCCGGCTAGGCAGTCAGTGCTGGGCTGGGGCGTCCACAGTGGCCACAGTCTGGTCGAACCTTTGGTTGTTATGACCCTGGCTCTTTATTATACAGATAATTATAAATTCACAGGAAGTTGTAAATATATTACTGAAAGGTCCTGTGTACCCTTCACTCAAAGTTTCATAATGCTTATATCTTACATAACCATTGTAAAATATCAAACCAGGAAATGGACTTTGGCACCATGTGTTTGTATACTTCAAGTTAATTAACCACCTGTGGGTTTATGTATTTAATACCACAGTCAACATACAAAACTATGGCCATTCTTTCAAAACTACGGCCATTCTTCTATACCCACAGATTCAACCAACTGTGGATCCAAAATATTTTTTAAAGTTACATTGTTGTTGGCATGTACTATGTAGTTAAGCTTACAATGGTTGTATCTGTACTTAATATGTACAGAATATTTTCTTGCCATTATTCCCTAAATAATACAGTATAACAACCATTTAAATTGTATTAGTTATTATAAGTAATCTAGAGATGATTTTAAATGTATGGGGGGATGTGCTTAGGTTACATGCAAATACTATGCCATTTTATATAAGGGATTTGAGTGTCTGTAGATTTTGGTATTCATGGAACCAATCCCCAGCAAATACCAAAGGAAGACTGTATTCCAATACCAAAAAGATCTCCCTCTTATTACCCCTAAAGAGTCACACCTACTTTCCTTTCCCCACTATCTCTAACCCCTGGTAATTACTATCGATTTTGCAACTCTATAATTTTGTCACTTCAAATATGTTATAGCCCTAGCTGGTTTGTCTCAGTGTATAGAGCATTGGCCTGTGGACTGAAGGGCCTGTGTTCAATTCCAGTAAAGGGCATATGCCCAGGTTGCAGGCTCGATTCCCAGTAGGGAGAGTGCAGGAGGCAGCCAATCGATGATTCTCTCTCATCATTGATGTTTCTCTCTCTCCCTCTCCCTTCCTTTCTTAAATCAATAAAAAAAATTATAAAAATATGGTTTATAAATAGAGTATAATATATAACCTTTTGAGATTGGCTTTTTAAAAAACTTAGCATAATGCCCTAGAGACCCATCCAAATTTTTGCATTTATTAATAATTCATTAGTTTTTTTAATTAAATCTTTATTGTTCAGATTATTACATTTGTTCCTCTTTTTTCCCCCCCATAACTCCCCTCCTCCCAGTTCCTGCCCCACCCTCTGCCCTCACTCCCCACCCACTGTCCTCATCCATTTGTGCACGATTTTTGTCCAGTCTCTTCCCGCATCTCCCACACCCCTTTCCCCCCCAAGAATAGTCAGTCCATTCCCTTTCTATGTCCCTGATTCTATTATAATCACCAGTTCATTCTGTTCATCAGATTATTTATTCACTTGATGCTTAGATTCACTTGTTGATAGATGCATATTTGTTGTTCATAATTTGTATCTTTACCTTTTTCTTCCTCTTCTTCTTCTTAAAGGATACCTTTCAGCATTTCATATAATCCTGGTTTGGTAGTGATGAACTCCTTTAGCTTTTCCTTATCTGTGAAGCTCTTTATCTGACCTTCAATTCTGAATGATAGCTTTGCTGGATAAAGTAATCTTGGTTGTGGGTTCTTGGTATTCATCCCTTTGAATATTTCTTGCCACTCCCTTCTGGCCTGCAAAGTTTCTGTTGAGAAATCAGCTGACAGTCGTATGGGTATTCCCTTGTAGGTAACTGAGTTTCTTTCTCTTGCTGTTTTTAAGATTCTCTCTTTATCTTTTGCTCTTGGCATTTTAATTATGATGTGTCTTGGTGTGGTCCTCTTTGGATTCCTTTTGTTTGGGGTTCTCCGCGCTTCTTGGACCTGTAAGTCCATTTCTTTCACCAGGTGGGGGAAGTTTTCTGTCATTATTTCTTCAAATAGGTTTTCAATATCTTGCTCTCTCTCATCTTCTGGCACCCCTATAATTCTGATGTTGGTACGCTTGAAGCTGTCCCAGAGGCTCCTTACACTATCCTCGCATTTTTGGATTCTTTTTTCATTTTGCTTTTCTGGTTGGGTGTTTTTTGCTTCCTCGCATTTCAAATCATTGACTTGATTCTTGCACTCCTCTGGTCTGCTGTCGGGAGTCTGTATAATATTCGTTATTTCAGTCCGTGTATGCTTAATTTCTAGTTGGTTCCCCAATATAAGATCGAGGGTCTCATTAGTTTTCTTGTAGATCTCATTAAGTTTATCGGCGGCTTGTAAACAGTTCTTGAGAGACCTTAAAAGTGTGGTTCTGAACTCTATATCTTCCATTGACAATTTTGTCCTGTTTCTTTGTCTCCGCATTTTGTTATGCTTCCTTGGTGCACCCCCTAGTGGTCTTTGTTCGCAGTCTTATAGTTAAACCTTGATTATTGTAGCTAATACCAGGGAGGGTTTGACCTCCAGGCCAAGTGGCTATGAGAATCAGCTGTGTCAGCAGTGAGAGAACTTCTGTCCTCTAGGGAGGTGCTAATCTAGCCTTTGCCTGAGGCTATCCGGCAAATGCCTCTGTGCAGGGCTTGGGCAGGGCGGATTGCACAGGACCAACAGGGTGGGTGGGAGAGAGCAGTTATGGCGGCTCTCAGTCCTGTCCCCAGGGGCTCTGCCTCTCTGAGTCCCAGCACCCGCTGCAAAGCTGGGAGAGAAAGCTGCACTGGCTCTGACCGAAGCCAGACAGTCCGGCTTCTCCCGTTTGAGTCTGGGTCCCTAAAGACTCGCCTGTATCTGGAGCTCAGAGTCTGCGACTCCCTCCCGATTGAAAACGCCAACTGCGTCCTCCGCCGCCAGCCCGCTCCGCGCACTCCGCACCTCAGAATTTGACTTCAGCACTGCGCCTCCTCTGAGTGTCCGTATGCTTTTCTCTTTCCTCCTAGTTGTAGGACTTCCACTCAGCCAGCATTCCCGTGGTTCTGGGTGATGTCTGTTCAGTCTTTTAGTTTCACTTTTGAAGCAGTTGTTCAAAGCAGCAAACTCCAGCGTTAACCTATGCCGCCATCTTGGTTCTCCAATAATTCATTAGTTTTTAATGTTTAGTAATATTTCATGGTATGGATAGAACAGAGTCTGTTTAACCATTGGTTAACTTAAGGCCGATTTTGTTGTTTCCAGTTTTGAGTTATTACAAATACTGTGTGGACAGAAATTTTCATCTATAGGACAGCATCTTAGGAGTGTGATTGCTGGGTCACAAGGTAAGTACATGTTTGTTTTATAAGAAACTGCAAAACTGTTGTCTACAGTGGCTGTACCATTTTTTCATTTCCACAAGCAACATATGAGTGATTCAGTTTCTCTACATACTTGTGAATATTTGGTGTTGTCACTGTTTTTTTTTTGTTTGTTTGTTTTTTGTTTTTTTTGTTTTTTTTACTTTAGCCAATCTTACAGGTATATAATGATATCATGTTGTAGTTTTAATTTGTATTTTCCTAATGGTTAATGATATGGATCAAGTTTTCATGTTCTTATTTCCTATCTAAATATCCTCTTCAATGAAATATCTATTCATGTCTTGGGCCCATTTACTAATTGAATTTTGAGTTTTTTACCATTGAATATTGAGAGTTCCTTATATATTGTAGATACTAATTCTGCCAGATACATGGTTTGTAAATATTTTCTCTCCGTACTAACTTGTCTTTACACTTTTAAATAGAGTCTTCATAGAGCAAAGTTTTAAATTTTTATGAGGTCCAATTATTGATTTTTTTCTCTTATGAATTGTTTCTTTTTATGTCATGCTTAATAACACCTCACTAAGCCCTGGATCCCTAAGTTTTCTCTAATGTTTTCCCAAAAAGTCTTTTATAACAATACATAGTTTATTAAATTACACTAGAGGCCCAGTGCACAAAATTTGTGCACGGGGGGAAGGGTGTCCCTCAGCCCAGCCTGCACCCTCTCCAATCTGGGACCCCTCGGGGATATCTGACTTCCAGTTTAGGCCCGATCCCAGTCAGACATCCCTCTCACAATCCGGGACCTCTGGCTCCCAACTGCTCGCCTGCCTGCCAGCAAGATCAGCCCCTAACCACTCCCCTGCCAGCCTGATCGATGCCTAACTGCTCCCCTGCCAACCCAATTGCCCCCAACTGCTCTCCCCTGCCAGCCTGATCTTGCCCCCAAGTGCCCTCCCCTACTGGCCTGGTCCCCCGCAACTTCCCTCCCCTGCTGGCTGATCTCAACCCCAATGGCCCTCCCCTGCTGGCCTGATCTTGCCCCCAACTGCCTTTGCCTGCCTCATCGCCCCTAACTTCCCTCCCCTGCCATCCTTATCTCGCCCCCAATGGCCTTCCCCTGCCAGCCTGATTTTCCCTAATGGCCTCTGCCTCAGGCCCCAACACCATGGTTTTGTCCAGAAGGAAGTTAGATGTCCGGAACATGGCCGGTCGACCTGGTCTAATTAGCATATTACCCTTTTAGTAGTATAGATAGATTATATAGGATAAGATTGTTTAAATGGGGGGGAAGCCTTTTTCAGCAGGAAAAGATGCTCTTGGCAGACAAAAACTCATAATCCCTATATCTGGACATATGCAGCCATATGCACTGTGCTGCCAAATTGGTCATTAAAAAATTGGACCACTTTCTTACACCTTACACCAAACAGTTGTTGCCCTTAAAACCCCTCCTCCACCCCCACCTTAGGTTCTGCCTTTGCAGTTCACCCAGATTAGGTTCTGATTGGTCAGTTTCTATGCCAGTCAGCATCAAAAGCTCCACCTCTTAGGCAGCCATTGGGTCCTGGCACTTCACCCAGATTAGGTTCTGATTGGTTGGTTTCTAGGCCAGTCAGCATCTCTGAGCCTATCTCTAGGCCTGATCAAAGAGGCAGGGCTGATTAGCAGCCCCTGTGGAGGCACAGAGAGAAACCGAGGCATGGCTGCTGGGGAAGCCCAGAGAGAAAAAGAGAGGCAACAGCTGATAAACAGCTGCCACAGAGACTGTGGATCAGACCCTGCCTCTATCTCTGCAGGCCTCTCTCTGGGCCTGATCCACAGCCCCTTTGGCAGTTAGTGCTGGGCCACTGACTTCCAGTGTTTGATCAAGCCTTCGGTCATTACGGACCTTTACTCTTTATATATATAGATACTAGAGGCCTGGTGCACGAAATTCGTGTATGTGGGGGCCACCTCAGCCCAGCCTGCACCCTCTCCAATCTGGGACCCCTTGGAAGGTGTCTGACTGCCAAGGGATCAGACCTAAACCAGACTGCTGGCTCCTAACTGCTCACCTGCCTGCCTGCCTGATCACCCATAACTGGCCCCCCTGCCAGCTGGATCACCCCTAACCACCACTTCCTGCCGACCTGATCACCCCTAAATGGCCCTCCTGCTGGCTTGGTAAGCCCAACAGCCCCCCTCTGCTGGCCTGGTTGCCCCTAACAACCTCCTCCTGCCAGCCTGGTAGCCCCGTACTGCCCCCCCCCCCGCCAGCCTGGTTGCCCTCAACTACCCCCCTTTGCCAGCCTGGTTGCCCCTAACTGCCCCCCCCTGCCAGACTGGTTGCCCCCAACTACCCCCCTGCTGGCTTGGTCACCCTTAACTGCCCCCCCCGATGGCCTGACCGCCCCTCACTGCCCCCCTGCTAGCCTGGTTGCCACCAACTGCACCCCCTACCAGCCTGGTCACCCCTCACTGCCCCCCTCTGCCAGCCTGGTTGCCCCTCACTGCCACCCCTGCCAGCCTAGTCACCCCATGCAGCCTGCTGTTCGGTCATTTGGTCACCCCTCACTGCTGCCCTTGCCAGCCTGGTCGCCCCACACAGCCTTCTATTCAGTTGTTTGGTCATCCCTCACTACCCCCTCTGCTGGCCTTGTGGCCCCACTCAGCCTGTTTGGTTGTCTCTTCCGTTGTTTCGGAAGTGACGGCCCCTGGCTCCTTATATATGTAGATGTGTAGTTTTACATTTAAGTCTATGATCTCTTTTGATTTAATTTTTATTTAAGATGTGAGGTTTAGATCAAGATTGTTTTGTTTTGTTTTGCCTGTGGATGTCAAATTGCTCCATTATAATTTGTTGAACAGGCTATGTTTCTTTCATTGAATAGTTTTTACCCCTTTGTCAAAAATTAATTGGGCATATTTGTGTAGCCCTATTTCTGTGCTATTGTTTCATTGATCTCAGTGTCAATCCCTCTAACAAGATGCTCTCTTGATTACTGTAGTTATACAGTAAGCCTTAATATTGTGTAAAACAATTGCTATACTTATTTTTTCTTTTTAAAAACTATTTTAAGTCATTTATCTTTTGAAATATATTGCATAATAATATCACCTAAAGTAACAATAATCTTGCCAAGAGTTAGATAGGAACTACTTTAAATGTGTATATCAATTTTTGGGAGAATTGGCACTTTTACTGTATTGAGTTTCCCAATCTATGAGCATGGTATGTCTATCCATTTATTTAGATGCTTGATTTCTTTTTTCATTTTTTTTTAATTTTTATTGTTCAGATTATTACAGATGTTCCTCTTTCCCCCCCCCATAGCTTCCCTCCACCCTATTCCCATCCCACCCAAGGCCTTCGCTCCCCCCACCGTCCTCATCCATAGATGCAAGCTCCCACTGAGAATTGTCAGTCCGCTCCCTTTCCTTGCCCCTGATTCTATTACAGTGGTTCCCAAACTTATTTGGCCTACCGCCCCCTTTACAGAAAAAATATTACTCAGCGCCCCCTAGAAATTAATTTTTTTAAAATTTTAATAGCAATTAAACAGAAAGATATATGTATTAATGTTTCTACCTTTTTCGTAAAATATAGTAAAGAAAGGTGTAAATTAGAAACATTGAAGTTTGAAATTATGAAACTATTTATTGAACTCAGAATAGAAAGATAATACAAAAAAAGTTAAAACAAATGCACCTGTGGCCATCACCGCCCCCCTGGATCGCTGCAGCGCCCACCAGGGGGCGGTAGCGCCCACTTTGGGAGTCACTGTTCTATTACATTCATCAGTTTGTTCTGTTCATCAGATTTTTTATTCATTTGATTTTTAGATTCACTGGTTAATAGATATGTATTTGTTGTCACTTTATTGTTCCTAATTTTTTATCTTTACCTTTTTACTCTTCTTCCTCTTCTTAAAGGATACCTTTCAGCATTTCATATAATCCTGGTTTGATGGTGATGAACTCCTTTAGCTTTTTCTTGTCTGTGAAGCTCTTTATCTGACCTTCAATTCTAAATGATAGCTTTGCTGGGTAGAGTTATCTTGGTTGTAGGTTTTTGCTATTCATCACTTTGAATATTTCTTGCCACTCCCTTCTGGCCTGCATAGTTTCTGTTGAGAAATCAGCTGACAGTCATATGGGTACTCCCTTGTAGGTAACTAACTGTTTTTCTCTTGCTGCTTTTAAGATTCTCTCTTTATCTTTTGCCTTTGGCATTTTAATTATGATGTGTCTTGGCGTGGTCCTTTTTGGATTCCTTTTGTTTGGGGTTCTCTGAGCTTCCTGGACTTGTAAGTCTATTGCTTTCACCAGGTAGGGGAAGTTTTCTGTCATTGTTTCTTCAAATAGGTTTTCAATATCTTGCTCTCTCTCTCTCTCTCTTCTTCTGGCACCCCCATAATTCAGATGTTGGTACACTTGAAGTTGTCCCAGAGGCTCCTTACACTATCTTCATATTTTTTAATTTTTTTTCTTTTTTGGTTGGGTATTTTTTGCTTCTTCATATTTGAAATCTTTCACTTGATTCCTGGGATCCTCTAGTCTACTGTTAAATCTCTGTATACTATTCTTTATTTCAGTTAGTGTATGCTTAATTTCTGACTGGTCCTTTTCCATTTTATTTCTTTGCACTCTCACTAAGATCCTTGAAGGTCTCACTAAGTTGTTTGGAGGTTTCTAGAAGATTCTTCAGTAACCTTATAACCATAATTTTGAACTCTATATCCAGTATTTTGCTTTCATCCCCTTCTTTCATTTGTGACATGTTTCTTTGTCTCCACATTTTTGCTACTTCCCTCTGTTTGTTTCTGTGTATTGGGTAGGTGCTACGTCTCCTTGAGTTGATAGAGTAGAATTGTCCTCTAGAGCCCAGTGGCTCAGCCTCCCCAGTCACCTGATATGGACACTCTTGTTGCACCTCTTTGTGGGCTGTGTGCACAGTCTTGTTGTAGTTAACCCTTGGTTGCTGTTGGTATCAATGGGAGGAATTGACCTCCAGGCCAATTGGCTGTGAGGACCAGCTGTGTCTATAATGGAAGAGCTGCTGTGCTGGAGACACCTTTATGGGGCAGGACTTGCTTCATTAGGGCTTTGGTGCTCACTGAGTCTGCCTCTTGAGTGTGTCTCTTGTGGATGTGAAGAGTCGTAATCTGCTATGGTCTCACAGCGACCACTGGGTACACTGGCTCTTGGATCTTCAAGGCGGTGCTAAGTCAGCCACTGCCTGGGGCTGCCCATCAGGAGCCACAGAGAGATATGCAGATTTCTCCTCTTTTTATGGGGTTTGGAAGTGCCCAGATGAGGCCCAGCTGTGTAGCAAGGCAGGCTGCTGCTGCTGTATTGATTGCTTTGGGGATCCCTGACCCAGCTGTTGCCTGTTTGACAAGTTTTAAGCTGAGAAAGGACAGGCAATCCATATGCAAAAGCTGCTGTGCACAGCTTGGGAGGGAGTTCCATTTTTAACTTTTTGAGGAAACTCTATACTGTCTTCCATAGTGGCTGCACCAATCTGCATTCCCACCAGCAGTGCACGAGTGTTCCCTTTTCTCCACATCCTCTCCAGCATTTGTCGTTTATACTTTCTATGTAGGCGGTCATCTCATTTACAAATAAAAGATAATTTTCTTTATTTTTTTCTCATCTGTAAGCCTTTTTCCCCCTTTCTTGTCTTATTTAGTTGGATAGTACTATGTTTAACACCAGTGCTGAGAATAAAAATCCTTGCCTTTTTTTCAATATAGATAAAAAAGCATTTAGTGTTTCATCATTAAGTCTGATATTAGCTTTGGCTTTTTTATCAGCTTTGCTGAGATATAATCCACATGACATATAATCCACTTATTTAAATTCACAATTCCATGGTTTTTAGTGTATTCAGATAAATTTGCATTTATTAGCACAATCAAATTTAGAACATTTTCATACCTGCCAAAAGAAAAAAAATACACTGAGATCTAAGATGCCAGCAAACCAGATCCAAGAATATATTAAAAAAGATCATACACTCTTATCAGGTGTGATTTATTCCTGGGTTGCAAGGTTTGTACAATATCTGCAAATTAATTAACATGATATGGCACTTAAAATTAATGATAAAAATATGATCATATCAATATGTGCCGAAAAGCAATTGACAAAGTCCAGCACCCATTTATGATAAATATCTCTTCACAAAGTGGTAATAGAGGCTACATACTTCAATATAATAAAGTCCATATATGTCAAACCCATAGCCAGCATCTTATTCAACAGGCAAAAATTAAAATAATTTCCCTTAAGATCAGGAACAAGATAGGGATGTCCAATTTCACCACTCTTATTCAGCATAGTAGTGGAAGTCTTAGCCAAAACAATCAGATAACAAAAAGAAATAAAAAGCGTCCAAATTGGAAAGGCAGAATTAAAACTGTCATTATTTGCACATGACATGATACTCTAAAAATCTATGAGAACTGATAAATCAATTCAGTAAAGTAAAATAACACAAAATAATTTTTCAGGAATCAGTTGCATTTGTATTGGTATATTATTATACACCAATAATGAGCTATCAAAAATGGAAGTTAAGAAAACAATCCCATTTACAATTGCATCAAAAAAATAAAATACCTAAAAGTAAATTTAAACAAGAGGGTAAAAGACCTGTATTCAGAAAATTAAAAGAAACTGAAGAAATTGAAGAAGATGCAAATAAATGGAAGCTTATACTGTGCTCATGGATAGGAAGACTTAACATCATTAAAATGTCCGTAGTATCTAAGGCAATCTATAGATTCAGTGCAATTACTATCAAAATACTAATGGTGTTTTTCAAAGAACTAGAACAAATAACCCCAACATTTATGTGGTACCACAGAAGACCTACACAGAGCCACAGCAATCTTGAGAAAGAACAAAGTTGTAGGAATCATGCTACCTGATATCAAACTATACTACAAGGCCATAATAATCAAAACAGTATGGCACTGGCAAAAAAACAAACACATGTATTCAGTGGAACAGAATAGAAAGCCCAGAAGTAAACCCACACATATATTATTCATTAATATATGACAAAGGAGGCAAGAATATACAATGGGGACAATTGGGTACTGGAAATATCTAGGGGGGTTACTTTGTAAAGTATATGGTTGTCTAACCGCTATGCTGTACACCTGAAACTAATCCTATATAATAAAAGGCTAATATGCAAATTGTCCCCTCTACTGGGAGTTCAACTGGGAGTTTGACCAGGGGGCGGGGCTGGCCAGCCAACCACTCATGGCCCTTCCCCCAGCTGGCCACGCCACCAATCAGCCCCTCCAATTGGGGGTGAGGCCGACCAACCAACTGCCCGTGGCCCCACCCCCAGCCAGCCCTGCCCCTGATCAGCCCCCCCACCCTGATCGGGGCTGGGGTTGGCCAGCCAACTGCCCACAGCCCCTCCCCCCAGCCAGCTCAGCCTGACCAGCCCTGATTTGGGTGGGCCGTCCAGACCCCACCTGTGCACAAATTTGTACACCAAGACTCTAGTACAAAATAATACTTTATTGAATTTATTGCAGTGACATTAGTTAATAAAATTATATATGACTCAGATATACAATTCTATAATACATCATCTATATATTGTATTGTATGTTCACCACCCCAACTCAATTCTCCTTCCATCACTATTTATCTCCCCTATACACTCTTCTACCTCCCTCCACCCAAATGAAAGTAAACCCTATTTGAAAAATAAAATTTTAAAAAGACATTCTATTCAAAAGATGGTGTTGGGAAAATTGGACAGATACATGCAGAAAGTGAAAGTAGACTGCCTTCTTGCACCGTATACAGGAATAAAACCAAAATGGATTAAAACCTTAAATGTAAGACTGTAAGCCATAAAAATCCTGAAAGAAAAATTAGGCAGTAAAATATCTTAGTAATATATTTTCTAATATATCTTCTTGGGCAAGGGAAATAGGAAAAATAAACAAATGATACTACATCAAACTAAAAAATTTTTGCACAGCAAAGGAAACCATCAACAAAATGAAAAAAAATACACAAATGAATGGAAGAAGGTATTTACCATGATACATCTGATAGTGGGTTAATGTCTAAAATTTATAAAGAACTCATAAAATTCAACAAAAACAACCCAATTAATAAATGACAGAGGCCCTGAGTAGATACTTCTCCAAAAAGCACATAGAGATGGCCAATAGACATATGAAAAAATGCTCAATATCACTAATCATCAGGAAATGCAAATTGGCAGGGGAGGGTGGGTAAAAGAGGAACCAAAGGACTTGTATGCATGCATATAAGCATAGCCAAAGGACACAGAAAGTAGGGGGGTGGGGGCATGTGCTGGGGGGTGGAGTGGCCAGGGCGAGGTCAATAGGGGGAAAAGAAGACTTATGTAATACTTTCAACAATAAAGAATTTAAATTAAAAAAAAACTACAATGATCTTTCATCTCACACCTGTTAGAATGGCTATCATCAATAAAACAAACAAGTGTTGATGAGGTTGTGGAGAAAAGGGAACCCTTATGCACTGTTGGTGGAAATGCAGATTGGTACAGCCATTGTGGAAAACAGTATGGAGTTACCTCAAAAAATTAAAAATAAGACTGCCTTATGACCCAGTGATTCCACTTTTGGGAATTTATCTAAAGAAACCCAAAACACTAATTTGAAAGAATATATGCACCCCTATGTTAACTGCAGTGTTATTTACAATAACCAAGATATGGAAGCAACCCAAGTGCCCATTAATTCACGAGTAGATAAACAAATGGTACATATATACAGGGTAATATTACTCAACCCTTAAAAAAGGAAATCTTACCATTTGCAACAGCATGGATGGACCTACAGAGTATTAAGTGACATGTCAAAAAGAGGAAGACAAATACTATGTGATTTCACTTATATGTGGAATCTAAAGACCAAAATAAATGAACAAACAAAATGGAAACAGTCTCATAGGTACAGAAGAAAAACTGAGAATTGGCGGATGGAAAGGGGTTTTGAGGACTGGGTAAAAAAGGTGAGGGGATTACATACAAATTGATAGTTACAAAATTATCACGAGGATGTAAAGTACAACATCTATATTATAAAAGGCCAGTGGCCAGAATGACCTAATGACCGGTCACCAGGAGGTGCATGGAGCACGTCTTGGTCCCTTCCTCTGGCCCACGAGATGCTCACGGTTGTGGGGCAGGGATTGCAGATCTTGCGGTTCTTGTGGCTTGCAGGGTGGAGCGCAAACTACTAGCGGTGGAAAGCTATGAGTGGTGGAGGGTGGGATGGCCAGCTAAGGCAAGTGGCAGAGAGCTACTCACGCATGGAGTTGGGGTTCCCACAGCAGCGCAGCGGCTTCTGAGGTCCCGCGGCAGTGTGGCAGAGTCTGGGTCCCGTCGGTGTGGGGATTCTGAGTCTCGCAAGAGTTTGTACATTGGGCCTCTAGTAGTGACTATAATCAATAATTTTTTCATAATTATATATGGTGCCAGGTGGGTACTGGAAATATCAGAAAGTATATGATTGTCTAACCCAGCCATGGGCAAACTACGGCCCGCGGGCCGGATTGGCCTGTTTGAAATGAATAAAACAAAAAAAAGAAGACCGTACCCTTTTATGTAATGACTAGAGGCCCGGTGCATGAAATTCGTGCACTGGGTGTGTGTGGGGGCGAGTGTCCCTCAGCCCAGCCTGCCCCCTCTCACATACTGGGAGCCCTCAGGCGTTGACCCCCATCACCCTCCAATCACAGGATCGGCCCCTTGCCCAGGCCTGATGCCTCTGGCCTAGGCATCCGGCCCGGGCAGCGGGGACCTGCAGTGGCAGCAGGGGGTGCTGTGATCACGCGGGCTCCACCCCTGCCCCTGCAGGAAGCCTCTGGCTGAGGCGTCCGCCCCGGGCAGCGGGGACCCGCAGCTGCAGCGGCCCCACGATCGTGGGCTCTGCTTTAGGCCCAGGCGAGGGACCCCTAGCTCCTGGGACTGCCAGCTTTGACTGTGCCCAGCTCCCATCGCTGGCTCCACCCCTACTTCCTGCTGTCACTGGCCAGGGCGGAAAAGGCACCTGATTCTCTGATCATGGCTGGGGGGCAGGGCAAAGGCGGCCCCAGGGCCGCCTTTGCCCTGCCCCCCAGCTCTTAGCTCCCCCCTGGGTTTCCAATCACTGTCAGTGGCAGGGGGCTTCTTCCTGCTTTCCCTTTCGCCTCCCTGCATTGTGCCTACATATGCAAATTAACTGCCAATCTTAGTTGGCAGTTAATTTGCATATAGCCCTGATTAGCCAATGAAAAGGGTAGCTCGTACGCCAATTACCATTTTTCTCTTTTATTAGTGTTGATGTTTACTTTGAATTTATATTAGTTCACACAAACACTCCATCCATGCTTTTGTTCCAGCCCTCTGGTCCAGTTTAAGAACCCATTGTGGCCCTTGAGTCAAAAAGTTTGCCCACCCCTGGACTCTAACCACTATGCTGTACATCCAAAACCAATACAAAATAATATTTAATGGAGCCTGTAGTTAAAAATTCAAAAGAGCCCTGGCTGCATAGCTCAGTTGGTTGGAGCATCGTCTCATGCATCAAAAAGATTGCGAGTTCGATTCCCAGTTAGTGCACCTACCTTGGTTGTGTGTTTGATCCCTGGTCTGGGCATGTAAGTAGGCAGCCATCAGTATTTATATAACATATTGATGTTTTTCCCTCTCTCTCATTCCCTCTCTTCTTTAAAATCAATTAAAAAATCATATCCTTGGGTGAGGAATTAAAATATTAAAAATAAATCTATCTTATATAATGAAGAGTTAATATGCAAATGGTTGTCACACCCTCACACCATTACACTGTAACAGCTCAGACACTCAACACTGGGGAGAGAGGAATGGGGACCAGCCAAGCACAAATGAGCTCACAAGAGAGGAATGGGGACCAGCCAGGCACTAATAAGCTTGCAAGAGAGGAATGGGGACCAGCCAGGATGTGGCCCAGGAGAGGGGCAAGCTGCCTGCCCCATGGCCTCAGGCACCAGGGTCTGGGGCTGCGGCCCGGGAGTGTTGAGGGATGTTTAATGAACCGAAGACACAGAGGTAAGACAAGCACACAGGATGATTGATGCTGGACAGAGGGCTACATCTCACTCAGGCATGTAGCAAACTCTGCACTCTTATCATCGCTTTTATTGGGGTTTGGTACAAGGTTAGTGCATCAGCAGTTAATCAACTAAATCTTGTTTTGTTCTATATTATTACAATAGCACACTAAAGAAAATTTGCAACTGTGCCCTCCCTTTCTGCTCCACACCCACGACTATTTAATCTTAGCCTTTCCAGGGAGGTAAATGTTCCTGGAACTCAAGATTGTGTGCAATCTTGACCCAGCGTGACTCACTTGCAAGTCACGCTGTGCTCCTGACAGAACATTCACTTCTTCTTGGCAGGACTTCAGATCCTTGTTTACAAATGTCCAGCTACACGGGAGAGGGACAAGCTGCCCACCCCGTGGTCCCGGGTGCCAGTGGCTGGGGCTGTGGCCCAGGAGAGGGACAATCCGCATACCCCATGGTCCCAGGCGCCAGTGGCTGCACCTGTGCCTGCAGCCCAGCCTGGGAGAGGGACAAGCCACATGCCCCATGGTCCTGGGCACCAGCAGTTGGGGCTGCAGCCCAAGATAGGGACAAGCCACCTGCCCCGCAGTCCTGGGTGCCAGTGGCTGTCCCTGCACCTGTGGCCCAGGAGAGGGACAAGTCACCTATCCTGAGGTCCCGGGCGCCAGCGCCTGTGGCTGCAGCCCTGGCGAAGCTGCCCGCCCATGTTCTCCTGTGGCTGCGGCCAGCCCGGGCGAAGCTGGCCCAGGTCCTGGGTGCCTGCAACCAGCCAGAGGGAAGGAACCCAGATCCTGGGTGCTTGCAACCGGCAAGAGGAGGGAATCCTGGGTCCCGGGAGGGGAGAGATGCAGAGGTGGTTAGGGGCGATCAGGCAGGCAGGCAGGCATGCAAGCAGTTAGGAACCAGTAGTCCCAGATTGCGAGAGGCAGTTGGACATTCCCGGAGGTGTTCTGGATTGGAGAGGGTGCAGGCCGGGCTGAGGGACCCCCCCCCCACCTCGTGTATATATAAAAGCCTAAGAGACCATTAGGACTGAATGACTGGAACAACCGGAATGACTGGTCAACTAGTCACTATGATGCGCACTGACCACCAGGGGGCAGCTCAATGCAGGAGCTGCCCCCTGGTGGTCAGTGTACTTCCACAGCCAACCTCCCACAACCCCTCCCCCCTGCTGGCTACCCCTCCCCCCAATAGGTCTTGATCATTGACTAGGCAGAGGGACCCCATCTGTGCACAAATTTGAGCACCAGGCTTCTAGTAGATAAATAAATAAGTAAATCATACAACCCCTAGTTTGTACCACCAAATCATTCCATCTTTCCTAGCCCTAGACAAACACTAGTCTATATTCTGTCTCTATAGATTTGCCTATTCTGGATGTTTCATGTAAATTAAATCATACAATATATTGTCTTTGAATAATACTTCTTTCACTTGGCATACTTTTTCAAGAATCATCTATGTTGTAGCATGTATCACTACTACATTTTTTTTTATTCCATTGTATGCTCATATTACAATGTTTTATCCATTCATCAGTTGAACATTTGGTTTGTTTTCACGTCTTGGCTGTCATAAATTTTTTTTTAATAATTAAGTGTTCTTTATATATTCTAGATATAAGTCTCTTATTAGATATATGATTTGCAAATATATTCTCCCATTCTGTGGATTGCCTTTTCACTTTTTTGATGTTTTCCTTATAAGTAAAAAAGTTTTAATTTTAATTATGTGCAGTTTATCTATAGTTTATATCTTTTTCTTTGTGCTTTTGTGTCATGTCTAAGAAACCATTGCCTAATACAAGGTCACTAAGATTCATATATATGTATTTTTCTAAGAGTTTTACATTTTTAGCTCTTGCATTTATATCTTTGGCCCATTTCTTGTAATTTTTTCATATGGCATGAGGTAGGAATCCAACTTTATTTTTCTGCATGTGGACATACTGTTGACCCAGCACCATTTGTTGAGAAAATTCTTCTTAACCTATTGAAATTTATTGGCAAGCTTATGAAAAATCAATTGACTATAAAAGTGAGTTTATTTCTGGACTCTTAATTCTATTTTATTGTCCCAAAATTCACACAAGAAGTAATTTTGATAGAAAACACAGGTTTATAATTAAAAATTATACATTTTTTATTGATTCATAAAGTATACAGTATAGGGTTATGTATGGAATAGCATATCGGGTAAATGGCCTCCATGGCTTTGCTGGCACATACGCACTATTTTGTTAAAATTTTTCATGACTGTTTTGCATAAATGTGGCTGAATTTCGTTGATACAGCGCTCAATTTTCTCCTTCAAGGCGTGGGTGGTCATGGGCTTGTTGGCATAAACCTTAGACTTCAAAAAACCTGAAAGAAAAAAGTTCAACAGCATTAAATCGCATGATCTGGGTGGCCAATTCTGATCACAAAAACGGAAAATTACACGACCAGGAAATGACTCATGCAGTAATTGAATTGTTTCTCGGACTGTATGGCATGTGGCGCCATCTTGTTGAAACCACATGTCGTCCACATCTATATCTTGCAATTTAGGCACAAAAAACTGGATTATCATGTCACAATAGTGAGCACCATTAACTGTTATTGCCTGAGCAGCCACATTTCGGTCATGGAAAATTTCAACAAAAGAGTGTGTATGTGCCAGCAAAGCTGTGGAAGCCATTTACCCGATATGCTATTCCATACATAACCCTATACTATATAATTTATGAATCAATAAAAAATTTACAATTTTTAATTATAAACCTGTGTTTTCTATCAAAATTACATCTTGCGTGAATTTTGGGACACCTTTTATATATCTATATCTATCTATATATATATATATATATATATATATATATATATATATATATGAACAGGGATGTCTTTTTCTATGAACAGGGATACCTTTTCATTTGTTTAGGGTCCCATTTATTTTTTTCATTTATTTAGGTCTGTTTTAATTTTTTTCAATAATGCTTTGTGTTGTTCAGATGATATGTTTTATACTAGTCTGTTAAATTTATTAAGTATTTTATTATTTTACACTATTTTAAATGAAATTGATTTTTTAATTTTAGTTTGCATATTGCTACTGTGCAGAAATAAAATTTATATTTTGTACATTGATCTTTTATCTTAAAACTTTGCTCAACTTATTAGTTATGTTTTTCAGTGGATTCTTTAAGATTTTATAGATATAGATCATGACATCTGTGATTAGATTTCATTTTACTCCTTTCTAATTGGGATACTTTTCATTTTCTTGCTTAATGGTTTTGACTAGAACTTCCATTACAATGTTGAATAGAAATGGCAAAGGCAGACATCCTTGTGTTGTTCATGATCTTATGGGGAAAGCTTTTAATTTTTCACCATTAAATATGATGCTAGCCGTGGGATTTTCATAAATACTCTTTACTAGGTTGAAGAAGTTCCTTTCTATTCATGAATTGTTGAATGTGTTATGATGAAGAGGAGTTAAATTTTATCAAATGTTTTTTTCTGTGCTTATTGAAATGAACATACAGTTTTGTCCTTTATTCTATTGAAGTACTATATTACATTAATTGATTTTTGAATGTTATGCCAACTCTGCATTCCTGGAATAAATCCCAATTGATCATGGTGCATGGTTCATTTTGATAGCTGTGAGGGTTTATTTGTTTGTGTGGGTTTCTTTTTTTTTAAGATTTTAAAAAATCAAGTTGAGGAATTTCTTCTCTATTTCTAATTTTATGAGACTTTAAAAAAATCATGATGGGTGTTGAGTTCTGTTAAATGCTTTCCTTCATCAGGAAAATTGTAACATTTTCATATGGCCTGTTGATAATTTAGATTTTCAATGTAGCCTGTTGTATTTTTATTTTCATTCTGTTCTGTAGATTCAAACTTCTAGTAGACGTGACAGGCTTTTCCACCCAAAGTGTCAGCTGATTTAGACTCTTATCTGGAGATTCTATGGATAAATCTACTTCCAAGGCCATTCAGGTTTTTGGCAGAATTCAGTTCCTTGGGGGCATATGATTGAAGTCCCCATTTCCTTGCTGGTTGTCAGTCAGGGGTCACTCTCTGTTTCTTTAATCCACCTATATTCCTTCTCACATGATGCCCTCCATCTCCAAAGTCAGTGATCTGCCAACCTGACATTTAAAATTCCTCTGATTTCTTCTTCTGCTTAGTAGTCAGAGAAAACCCTCTGTTATTAAAGGTCCTCTATGATTAGATTAGACACACCCAGAAAATCTCTATATAATGTAATGTAATCATTGGAGTGATTTCTCAACATATTGATAAGTTCCACCCACACACAGAGGGGAAGGAATTATACAAAAGCAATGGTCCTTGGGCATCATGTTTAGACTTTTGCCTACCACATTAATTAAGTTTAAAAAGTAAACTAATTTAGCCCGGCTGGTGTGGATCAGTGGTTGAGTGTTGACCTATGAACCAGGAGGTTAGGGTTTGATTCCAAGTTAAGGCACATGCCTTGGTTATGAGCTTGATACCCAGTAGGAGGCATGCAGGAGGCAGCTGATCAATAATTCTCTCTCATCGTTGATGTTTCTCTCTCCCTCTCCCTTCCTCTCTGAGGTCAATGTTATCTATATCTATATCTATATCTATATCTATATCTATATCTATATCTATATCTATATCTATATCTATATCTATCTATCTATGTTAGTAAACTAATTTAAATAAAAATGTTGAGTAGAGACAACCAAGATGGCAGCATAGGTAAACACCTGAACTTGCTGCAGCACACAACAACATTAAAACTACAACTAAAAGACAAAATTAATATTATCCAGAACCACAGGAAGGCTAGCTGAGTGGAAATTCTACAACGAGAAGGAAAGAGAAAAGCACATTGAGTCCAGTAGGAGGTGCAGAAGTGTGGAAGTGTGGAGGTACGGAGGCACGTGCGAAAGGGGCTGGCAGCTGGGTACGCTATTGTCTTTTTCAATTGAGAGGGAGATACAAGCTCCCAATTGCTCTGAACTCCAGTTCAGGGTGAGAATCTGAGGACCCAGATTCATACGGTGAGAAACTGGACTGTCTGGCATCTGGCCGGAACGTGAGGGCGGCTTTCTCACAGAGGTGCTCGCAGCTTTCATTGTTCCTGCATGGGGACGTGGGACACAGAGACCTGAGACCTCTCTGAGGCAGGGCTGACAGGCAGCCATTGCAGTTTGCTCTACCCTGGTGATTCCCTGAGACCCCACCCCACCCAATTTACACCCCCATCCAAGCTGTGTGCAGAGGCTTTTGCATATGAATGGCCTGACCTTTCTCAGTCTAAAAACCTGTCAAACTGCAGCTGGGTCAGAGAACCCCAAAGCTTCCAAAAGAAGGCCCAAGGCTTGTCAGCAGCCTGCATTGCTTCACAGCTGCACCTCATCTGGGTACCTCCAAACCCCAAACAAAGAGAGGAATCTGAAGATCTTTCTGTAGCTCCTGCTGGGTGGCCTCAGGCAGTGGCTGCCTTTGCACCTTGAAGATCCAAGAGCCAGTGTACCCAGTGGTCAGAGTGAGACCATCCAGATTACAACTCTTCACATTCATAAGAGACACGCTCAAGGGGGCAGACTCAGTGAGCATCAAAGCCCCACTGAAGTAAGTCCTGCCCCATAAGGGTGTCTCCAGCACAGAAATTCTCCAATTGTAGACACAGCTGGTCCTCACAGCCAATTGGCCTGAAGGTCAATTCCTCCCAGTGATACCAACAGGAATCAAGGGTTAACTACAAAAAGACTGTGCACACAGCCCACAAAGAGGTGCACCAAGAGTGTCCACCTCAGGTAATTAGGGAGGCTGAGCCACTGGGCCCTATAGGACACCTAGCACACAAAGCCACTCTATCAACACAAGGAAGCATCCAAAATGCGGAGACAAAGAAACATGTCACAAACAAAAGAAATGGAGGAAAGAAAACTACTGGATATAGAGTTCAAAACTACGGTTATAAGGTTACTCAAGAATCTTCTAGAAACCTCTGAGAAATTTGTGAGACCCTCAAGGATATGAAAAAGGTCCAATTAGAGATTAAGCATACACTGACTGAAATAAAGAATAATTTACAGAGATCCAACCGCAGTTTAGAGGACCCCAAGAATCAAGTCAAAGATTTGAAATACGAAGAAGCAAAAAAACACCCAACTGGAAAAGCAAAAGGAAAAAAGAATACGAAAATATGAAGATAGTGCAAGGAGCCTCTGGGACAACTTCAAGCATACCAACATCCGAATTATAGGGGTGCCAGAAGAAGAGAGGGAACAAGATATTGAAAACCTATTGAAGAAATAATGACAGAAAACTTTCCCTACCTGGTGAAAGCAATAGACTTACAAGTCCAGGAAGTGCAGAAAATACCAAACAAAAGGAATCTAAGGAGGACCATGCCAAGACACATCATAATTAAAATGCCAAGGGCAAAAGACAAAGAGAGAATCTTAAAAGCAGCAAGAGAAAAACAGTTAGTTACCATATGGGAGTACCCATATGACTGTCAGCTGATTTCTTAACAGAAACTATGCAGGCCAGAAGGGAGTGGCAAGAAATATTCAAAATGATGAATAGCAAGGACCTACACCCAAGATTATTCCACCCAGCAAAGCTATCATTTAGAATTAAAGGTCAACCCTGACAGGTTTGGCTCAGTGGATAGAGCTTTGGCCTGTGAACTCAAAGGTCCCTGGTTTGATTCTGGTTAAGGGCATGTGCCTTGGTTGCGGGCACATCCCCAGTGGGGAGTGTGCAGGAGGCAGCTGATTGATGTTTCTCTCTCATCGTTGTTTCTAACTCTCTATCCCTCTCCCTTCCTCTCTGTAAAAAATCAATAAAATATATTTTTTAAAAAAAGAATTGAAGGTCAGATAAAGAGCTTCACAGACAAGAAAAAGTTAAAGGAGTTCATCACCGTTAAACCAGTATTATATGAAATGCTGAAGGGTATTCTTTAAGAAGAGGAAGAAGAAAAAGGTAAAGATAAAAATTATGAACAACAAAGTCACAACAAATACATATCATTCAACAAGTGAATCTAAAAATCAAGTGAATAAAAAATCTGATGAACAGAATAAACTGGTGAATAGAATAGAATCAGGGGCATAGAAAGGGAGTGGACTGGCAATTCTCAGGGGGAAGGGGGTGTGGGGGTTGTGGGAAGAGGCTGGACAAAAATTTTACACCTATGGACGAGGACAGTGGGGTGGGTAAGGGCAGGGGGTGGGTGGGAACTGGGTAGAGGGGAGCTATGGGGGGAAAAATAGGAACAACTGTATTAATCTGAACAATAAAGACTTATTAAAAAATAAAAATAAAAAAATGTTGAGTAAATGATCTGGCCAAAATTTGGAGGAGTGCAAGGAAACAGTTTGGGACCGAGTGGAGTAGCTCATTTTCAGGTTCTTTCCATATTCTGTTCACTGTAAAGTATAGTGTATAAAAAATCAGAGGCCCGTGACTTCTTAAAAAATGTCAAGGTAAAGAAAGACAAGAAAGATTTTGGAACTATTTAAAATTAAAGTATACTAAAGGCACATGATAACTAAATTATTTAAGGATAAAGGAGTATGTCTGCAACTTACTAGTACTCTCAAATGGTGCAGAAAAATAGTACTGTACGTATGCATATATAAATATGTACAGAAAAAGATAAAGCAAATGTAAAATGTTAGCATCTGGGGGATCTGAGAGATGGGTATATGGAAATTGTTTATATACTTCATATTAATAGAGCTTCAGTTAAGAATCACAACTCTGGCTGACATCTGCATTTCAGCCTAGTGAGACCCTGAGAAGAATATTCAGGCTTACTGTGCCTGGACTTCTGACGCATGGGAACTGTGAGGTAATAAATTTGTGTGTGTGTGTTTTAAGCAAGACAAAAGGTAAGAAATGAAGAAAATCATCACAATTTGGTGTCTGACTAGATGTGGTCAGAGGGAGAAGAGTTGGGGATGGGTTCTGAAGTTAGGAGCCTGAAAGTTGAGATAATACTGACTGGAAGAGGCAAATTTAGAGGGAAAATTGGTTGAAAACAAACAAACAAATAAACAAGTTTTAGGTATGTTAAGTTTGAGTGAATAGGGGACATGAGTGGAAAGGAACCATCCAGTAAAGGAGTTGTTAAAGGATTTATGCTGAATAGAAAGATAAAGGCTGTAACTAGAGGTTTGGGAGTCATTGCAATGGTATTGGAGGCATCTGTTGTAAAGGGAAAAAAGAGGCTGAAAATAGAGGAATGTTTCTGGATCCACCATTGCACATTTAGCCAGTTATGAGCACTTGCTCTGAAATCAGACAAGTCTGGATTTAAAATCCTGACTTTGCTCTTTCTATCAGTGTGACATTAAACAAGTCCCTCAATGTCTCTGAGCCTCAGTTCTTTCCAGCTATGAAACAGTGATCCTAATCACACCTGACTTTCTGTGAGCACTGGATGTGATTTCCATATTAAAATACTTAGTCCATTGCTTAGCACATAGTTGGAGCTGAAGAAGTTGGATATATGATTGTTATTGATTGATATTTTTTCATATATCATTTTCTCCAAAAATGCCCCAATGCAGTTCAGGGCACTATATTTTGCTAGATGGAGTGAGGTCATGGAGTTCAGGGTAAGTTGCTTCAAAATATGCCTCTTTAGCATATTGACTAAAGTTACTTGAGAAACATCCAGTGCAAGAACAGTCTGACCCTATTTTGTCTTCCTGAAAGCGGGAAATACATTTTCCATGTGAAAGTACTCTTCCTATACCAGGAGGATAGAAGGCATTCTTATCACCAACGAAAGGGAATTCAAGGTCAAGAAAGCTGTATAAACAAACTATTATGTCTTCATTAATTTGCTACTTAAAGAAAACACCCCTTTGTTTTGTCAAATCTTCATAAATAATTATTTCTTTGTCTACTTGGGTTACTTCCTTGAGCCTCATGTTTTGTTTTCCCTACATACAAAATTAAATTTGATTGTTTTTCTCCTGTTGCTCTGTCTTATGCCAATTTAATGTTTAGATCAGGAAAAACAAAACCCCAACACCTAGAAAGGTAGAAGGCAGAAGAAAATGCTGTCTTTTTCTTATGAAGGGCAGGTTCAAAACCTATCACTGAAAGAGGTAGACTCTTTTTATCTTCTGAAAGTTTGAGCAAATTAAGAGGAAGGTGTAATAAGTTCCAGGAAGTGAGAGTCAGAGCTGGGTTTGATAGAGCAGATCAAAGACTTACCTGGATCACCAGGAGCAAATTATTCCTCAGAAGTCTCCCTCTGCTATCAAAGGAAAGAGATATTTGGAGGAGAAGGATAATATAATCTAGTGTGTAGGATGAGCACAGCATACAAGAGGACAACTTATATTCATGAAAGGTGCCTAGATCACCGGATGCATGTCTAGGGAGGAAATGGGTCCTAAAGGAATGTGCCCAGCCCAGGAATGAAGAGACCTGGTTTCACCTACTGGCACTGATTCTTCCTATGGAAAATGCAGCTCTAGGCACTACACTTCTAGCTTAACTTCCCCCATCCCCCACCCCAACTGTAGCACCAATCAATCTATACTCTTCTGCTGCTAGATGTTAATGCAATCAAAGAGATTACAATGACCTGAAGATTTTCTGATTAATTCTTTTCCCCTCCTAGTCAGCAATTCTTTCTTTAATTTCTCAGTGCTTGGCTCATTTTCTCAGGTCATTTGGCTCTGCTGGATGCTCCAGGAACCTTCTTCCTATATTGGGGACAGGGTTTGGGTGATGTGATAGAGCTCTGAGCTGCTTGGCATTGGCAGATGGACTATCTTTGTCCTTAAATAAAAGCATATTCTCTGAAAAGGGAGGTTTTTGGGTTTTAACAAAAAGCAATCTCAGAAAGGGACATCTGACTATATATGGTTCCAGGTGGTGACTGGAAATATCAAAGGGAACATTGCATAAAGTATATGATTGGCTAACCACTATGCTACACACCTGAAACTAATGGAAAATGATATTAAATGTAAACTGTAATTGAAAAAAATTTGCTGGGAAATAAATTAGTGAAAATATTGTTTTAAAAAAGAGAAAGGGAAATTTGGAAATGGAGAGAGAGAGAGAGAGAGAGAGAGAGAGAGAGAGAGAGAGAGAGAGAGAGAGAGAGAGAATGATTGAGAGGTAACAGGATCAAACTGAAAAACTAAAATCATTATTTCATTATTTCATCTCAGGCCAAAAAAAGCACCTGCTGATGCAAAGATAAGTATCAGAGATTATAAATATTCCAGAGGCTGCCTGTGCTTGAGATCCTCAGTGAGAAGGAGCTTAAGATACAGAAACTAATAGATCTGTGTCTTAGGTGGGCAGTTGAAGTTGATGCAAACTGCCCAAAGCAGGACTTGTGATTTTTCGCCTGCAATGTTCCTGTTCCCATCGATCTTGTTTAGTAAAGGGCACTACCACTCACATGGTTGCTTAAGTCAAACTCATAATTATTATCCCAAGTTCCTCTTGATCCCTTACACATCTACCCCCAACAATCTCATCCTAGCCACCAGCAAATTCTAATGACCTACCTTCAAAATATATCCTGAATTTTCCCACTCGTCACCACCTCCTCAGCTATTACCTATTTGAGCTACCATCATCTCTCTCCTAGACTACTTCAATAGCCTTCTAACTGATCTACTTGCTTTGACTCTTGGCAGCTAGGGCTACTGTGCTTAGATGTTCAGGTTGTATACTACACAAAGGTACCATAGCTTTAGTTGTGCCATTTTTATCACAGACACACACTAACTTACATAAAAGTGTGCAGATGGATGCAGACATTCTGGATTTCGTGACTCCATATCTGAGAGCTGAGGGAGAGAGCCTGCTCCTTCATAAACCTGTACCAGTATACATGATTTTTTACAGATTCTGGAGAGCACACTTGCACACATATGCACCCACATAAATGCACACATTCAGTGGCACAAATGAGTGGGCTCTGTCTCACCAAGCCCTGGGTGTCCCTGAATTCACTTCTCTTACTCACCACACATTGCTCTCACAGTCTAAAGTCCTGTCCTTCCCACCCACAGTTGCCTTATCTGGGCATAGGGGTGGAGGATGTGGAACAATGGGGTGAAAAGTGCTGTTGATGGTACATATATTCTAGTATCAAATGTTTATGTGTGAGGAACTCAGTACACACAGCCAAGGCTGCTGCCTGTCAGGACTCTAGCAAACTCCCTTGGGCAGGATTTAAAGTTGTTTAGCTATACTTTAAAAGACTAAGCTATTTTGTGAGTTTTTAAGTTAAGGAAAGAGTAACTTTTTTCTAATCCACTCTAAGACAGTGTATCAAATAGTAGCAGCCCTACCCCCAACAATCTTAGCTTCATACAATGGTCAGCAAGAACTTTATCAAATATTTGAGTATACAGAGGTGAGCAAAATTAGGTTTACAGTTGTGAGCACATAAAACACAGAGTTAATAAAACTATTATAATAATCATAACCTGCATGTCTTTTTCAATATGAACAACTGTAAACCTACTTTTGCCTATCCCCCCCCCCCCATTAATTTGTTGCTTAAAGCCTTCCATTTACTTCCCAATGGTCTTAGGATGAAGACAAAACTCCTTACCTGGTCTGACTTCCTTTGGAACCTCATCTCATACCACCCTCTGACATGCCCCTCCCCAAACTCCAGCCACACTTTCTGTCCTCCAGTTCCTCATTAGTAGAATTTCTTGCCTATCTATCCACCAACACCTTGTAGTAGTGCATTAACTTTATTAAGTAGGGACTTTGTCTTGTTCACTATCTATCATCTGTTATTCACCTAGTGTAGTGCCTGCCATGTAATAGGTGGTCAGTAAATGTTTGCTGAGTGAATAAATAAATGAACAGAAAAATAATGGACAATGTTAACCCACCTGAAAGACTCTAAGACAAATCTCTCTTCAGCCCCCTTTCTAGTGTTCTTTCAGATCCTCTGGTGAAATGAGAAGGCCAGAAAAATGCAGGGTATAAGCATCAGTGAACTGAAAGGCCTGTTGGGCCAGCTGGAATAATAGTAAGCATAATCAGCAATTATCGAGATATTAGAATGTTCTGGACATTGCTCTAGTCACTTTACTCCTTTCATCTCCACAGTAACCTTATAAAGTTTAAATAGCCTTAATTTTATTCCCATTTGACTATGAGCAAACAGACACAAGAGATTTAGTAACTCGGATTCAAAAGCAGGCCGTTTGACTCTCCTGTGCTGCACAAGAGTGAAAATACTCCCATTTCCTCTGGTTTCTTTCTTCCTTCCTTCCTTCCTTTCCTTTCTTTCTTCCTTCCTTCCTTTTCTTTCTTTCTTTCTTTCTTTCTTTCTTTCTTTCTTTCTTTCTTTCTTTCTTTCTTTCTTTCTTTCTTTCTTTCTTTCTTTCTTTCTTTCTTTCTTTCTTTCTTTTTGAAATGCCCTGGGAGCGGTTCCCCTATGCAACCTCACTGTCTTAAACCCAGTCCTGGAAATCAGATAGGAGAGGGGCACGTGTTATGTTGGCAAGCAGCAGTGAGTGTGGGGAAGGAACCAACTTGGTGCTTGATAAGACATATTAAAGAGCTGAGATATTTTGTACTTTGATATTAAAATCTAAAAAAATACAACAAATCCTAAGCCAGCCTCACCAAACTAGAAAGGAGTTGGTCACAAAGCAAACTTAACACCTCTTCCAATATTTCTGACATCAAATGGAGTGCTTCCACTGAAGTTAGAATGGTATTAACTTGAAGCTCTATGGGGCTAAAACCGCTGCTATTACAGGGCTAGGTTGCACCCGCCACCTTCACATGGGAAGAGAAATTGGCACGGGGAAGAAGTACTGTCTAGGCCAGTGGTCGGCAAACTGCGGCTCACGAGCCACATGCGACTCTTTGGCCCCTTGAGTGTGGCCACGAAGTTTCAATCGCACTGTATGTGCACGCCCGCACGTGGTATTTTGTGGAAGAGCCACACTCAAGGGGCCGCAGTTTGCTGAACACTGGTGTAGGCTATGCTTTGCTTCCTTGACTATGCTAAAGAGAATGAAAAATAAAGCATGAGAGGGAAAAGGCAGAGTAATCCTCATCATTAAAATGTTAGCATGCTCATGGCATAATATAATTTTCCCTTTATCCTACTCTTTTGACCCCTTTTAACAAAAAATGACTATTAAAACACAATTTGAAGTCAACTTGCCTCTTCATGCTCAGAGTCTGCATCATAAATTTGTGGGCTATATGTGGGGCTTTCCCATATATTTTATCAGAATCCTAGAACCAGAGAAAGAACCTAACAGACCATTTGGTTCAACCCATTTACTTTATAAATGAGAAAACTGAGGCCAAGAGAAGAGTGTTGATGGAATGACCTGCACTGTGAAGGGGAAGGAGTGAAGAAAACTGTTAGAATCGATGCAGTGTTTGATAAATAACTAGTCACTTGTCACATAAATATATACACATTGCAAACAACACCCCTCTCTGTGGCAGAGGGAAGGCCTCAGTTGAGGAAGCTAAATGGGGTCATTCATCCCTCCAGTCCCTTTCTGCTATTTCAAAGATTGGTCCAATCCACCATATAGGTTTTATGTGGGCTCTCAACATTTTGCTCCACAGAGACTTCCAAACATCTCTTCGTTAGAGGCTTGTGGCATTTAATCTCTGTGGGAGGGATGGGGCCTTTTCTTCTCATCATGGAATCCATTATTTTTTTTTGAAGCACAGTGCAGAGCTTTTTGCAAATTGCAGGACAAAAAATAGAAACATAGCCAGTCCTTAGTAGAGCCCTGTGTAGGAGGTGCAGGGCAACCTGTCCTTCAGTAATGGGTTTGCAGAGCATGCTCATTTCAGAACTAGATGGTAAATCTTTCAGGGAGGGAGGCAGAAAGCAAGCCAACTCTTTTCTCCCTTAAAGGAAGATAGACATGAAATTGGATGGAACTTGGAACTCTGGAGAAAACCAGCACAAGTGCACTAGTAGACCCTACCTGAGGGAATCAGAGTGGTGCAGCTTGGCTATGAACCTGCTGTAAGCTACTTCCCCTCTTTGGGTCTCTAGTTTTATCTGCCTCTCCTGCCTCACAGGGTAGCTGAAAGGTATAAATGTGAGAAAATAGACACACATATGCTTTGGAAATAGTTAAACTCAATTTAAAGGCAAAGTATCATTGTTAATTTTATCCCTGCTCCTTGCCTCTGGTGGTTGGACCATCTTGGTGCCTAACCCGGAATTTGAATTGGTATAGAATATTCCAGGACAGGTCCAAGATCTCTGGAACTATAGAGAGGAGAGGGTGAGAGATGTCTGTAAAGGTAGGAACAGACTCCTCATGAATCACAACCCCATCAGTGTCTTAATTTCTCTGTATATGTCTTCTAGCAGCTTGTCGAATTTCTCTGAGCCTCAGTTTATTCATCTATAAAGTGGGATTGTTGTGAAAATAGAATGGAATGCTCTTATGGCAGCAGTGCCAGGGTTCTTGTTCCGGCATTAAGAAGGGTTCAGAAATCTAGAGAAGGGCTGTGTGTAACTTAAATAAGAGTCCAGAGATGAAGCATAATTTTGAAAGGCATTTGGGGTTCAGAGGAGCTTAGCTAAAGAAACTAAGATCTCATCGTCTCAGGACCCCATGCTTTTTATTAACACAATTTGTCCTAAGGCGAGGTGGTGATATACACTTCAAAGGGTCAGGTTTTATATACACAATCCATTGTCAGATTGGAAGAATTAGCCTATGGCTGTTCAGGTGTTTGGCCAGTAGGAGGCAATAATATGTAGATTAAGACACCCCGAGCTGTCTGACAGCAAGCAATCATCTCTTTTCAGCTTTGGGGAAATGCCCTTGCCACTCCAGATGATTCAGCCTGCTGAACATGCTGGAATTGGCTTCCGGCACAGCAGTACTAATCGCATAGGCACTTGACAATAATAATAATTATTATTTTTTAAAATATATTTGTATTGATTTTAGAGAGGAAGGGAGAGGGGAGAGAGAGATAGAAAATTCAATGATGATAGAGAATCATTGATTGGCTTGCCTCCTGCACTCCCCATAGGGGATCTGCCCACAACCCAGGCATGTGCCCATGACCGTGACCAGAATCACACCGGGGACCCTTCAGTTTACAGACCTACACTCTATCCAGTGAGCCAAACCAGCTAGGGCATTGATTATTTATTTAATTATTTCTGTGTGCTGAGGAAAACTGTGATTCCTTCATGCCAGTGCATGGCTAGTTATTGGCAAAAAAAATATATAGATTCTTGGGCTTCACCCCCAGAGAAATTCTGATTAAGGACTCCAAAGTATTCTGATCTGGAGCCAGATTTGAGAACCATTGGCCTAGAGCAGTTTTTCAAACTGCCAATTATTACCTACTGCTTGGGAAATCGATTTATTGCAGTGATTTTCAACTGTTGTGCTGCAAGAATTTTTAAAGTAGGTTATACCTGACTATTCAGTCAGGGGCACTGACCTCTTTTCCCTTAGATCAGTGGTTCGCAACCTTCTGGTCCTTTAAATACAGTTCCTCATGTTGTGACCCAACCATAAAATTATTTTCGTTGCTACTTCATAACTGTTATGAATCGTAATGTAAATATCTGATAGGCAGGATGGTCTTAGGCAACCCCTGTGAAAGGGTCGTTTGATCGCCAAAGGTGTCGCGACACACAGGTTGAGAACCACTGCCTTAGATTGTCAAAAATATGACAACAGCTAACAACAATAGCCTTCCAGTGCGAATGAATCAAAATTATACCTATCTTTTTATGTGCCGCAGAATTTTAGTAATTAGTTTATGTATGACATTAGATGAAAAAGGTTGAAAATTTCTGATTTAGTGGGTAGTGACCAACAGTAAAAAAGACAATTAAAAAGTGGAATAGGAAACAACAGTGTGCATTGCACACAGTAAGGGTAAATATTGCTCTATGAATGTCAAGTTTATTTCTTAGTGTAGGTTATGGTGGAAAATGTTTGAAATACACTGGAGGATACTATATTCCATTTGGAGACATTAGGATCCAGAGAAATAATATGTCAAGTCTCAGACCAGATAAGAAGAAATGACCAGCAAGAGAATAGATATGATCCATTTCTCCTCTTTCCCCATCTGTCTCATGCTATGCTTGGGTCAACATAGTTGTTCTCTAATTAGAATGAGTTTTAATATTGTGCAATGGCCCTGGCCTGAGATGTAAGGGCAAGTTGGGAGTATTTCTACAGGTACCAGACTAATTGTATTGACCCCATTAGGCAAAAAATGAATCTAGGTTTATTGGGGTGTTTACTTACTCTTGGTTAGTGAGAACTTTGTATACACATTTCACTCTTCTCTGTGATTTTGCTACTTATTTTACCATTTGAGACCCTTTTCCTGCTTTTGTGAAATAAAATAATAAACTTAAAACTCTGTTTCGATGCACATCAGTATCTTTTTCCTCTTCAGTTGGTATATTGAGGATATTAGCACCCCAAACTTTTCACCCACGTGTTCTATCTGAAGGGAGCAGGCATTCCTTGGTTCCAGTTCATTGTGGTCCTGTGGATGAGGGCACCTTGTCAGCAAGGCCTTGTCAAACCAGCCTCTGTAAACTACAGTTGCCCCTTAGAATCCGTGGGGGATGATTCCATGATCCCCTATGGATATAAAAATCTGTGGATTCTCAAGTACCTTATGTAAAATGATGTAGCATTTGCATATAACCTACACACATTCTCCCATATACTTTAAATTATCTCTAAATTACTTGTAATACAATGCAAATGCTATGTAAATAGCTGTTACACTATATTGTTTAGGGAATAAGGACAAAAAAATCTCTGTACACGTTCATTACTGACATAACCATCACAGTAAATCTAACTACATAGTACACATCAGCAACAATGCAACCTTTCTGGAATATTTTCAATTCATGGTTGATTGAGTCCTTGAATGTAGAATCCACAGATACTCAGGGCCAACGGTATAGGCCTTGCAGGATCCTCCTAACTCCTACCCCTTCAGAACTCCTTAAATCTCCCACCTTTATATTTTCCTCATGGAGCTTATCACAACCTAACACACTATATTATAAGTAATAAACAGATGATATAAAGTTTTATGTAGTCCTCCAATATTTAATGTTGCTAGATCTGATATTTCTAGAGAGCTTGGGAATTCAAATATTTATATAAAATCTTCTGATTTTTAACTTTCGTTACCAAATCAAAATACTTTAAACTCCATTTGGGCTTAAGAAAATATGTCTGTGGCCCAGATCTGTTCTGTGCATCACCAATTTGTGACCTTTGTTATAGATTCATAGAATGTTGGGGCTGTGAGAGGCCCTAACCGACATCTTCTATTGAGGAAAATACAACCCCTGAGAGGTTAGGTACCTTCTATATGGACACATGGTTAGCTCATACCAGAACTGAACCCAGCTTTCTTGCTTCAGAGTGCTCTCTCACATTTACCCTGCTGCCTGCTAGGCTGCCTCCCTTCTTCTGAGGGTTGAATTAATCTACCCTGTGTAGATGACCAGGACTGAACAAAATGTATAGACTATGATGAAAGAGATTGTGATGGGAAGGTTGATCATGGAAGGATCTCGGGAAGGAGTTGCATTTGAGCTGTGCTTTGAGAAAAAGTTGGTAGGATTGGGTTGTCAGAGGAAAAAGGAGGGCATTTTAGAAAGAGACAACAGCACAAGCAAGGGCTGAAGTCACATGTGTTGGAGGTCTAATCTACATGGATGAAGGGTTCAAGGAAAGATTGGCAAATGATCGCTTCTTGGGATTCTTCACTTGGCTAGAACACAGAAGAGAAAATCAAAGCATGCTATTCATGACACCAAAGCAGAATTCAAGTGAGACAGTGGGTGTGGTTCATCACATTATGGGAGGTCCTAGTACTGTAAAATAGTCATAATAACTGTTTCGACCTCATATAGTTCTTTTGAGCATTGAATGAGGTGGTGTATTTTAAACATTTAGAAAAGTGCCTGATACATAGTTGGTACTAAATAATTGTTAGCTATCATTATCAATTTTCATCTTACACTGAAGTCAGGAGGTAATAACATGGGCGTTGGAATCTACCTGATACTAGTCGTATTACCATGAACAAGTCATCCTATATAACAAAAGCCTAATATGCAAATTGACTGAATGGTGGAACAACCGGTTGCTATGATGCACACTGACCACCAGGGGCAGACGCTCAATGCAGGAGCTGCCCCCAGCCTGCAGGCCCCAGGCCAGCCAAGGCAGGTGTGAACATGGGCCCCCCTATTCCCTCACCGGTCACCCCTCAGATAGGCTCTGATCGCCAGCCAGGCCTAGGGACCCTATCCATGCACTAATTTTGTGCACTGGGCCTCTAATATCATAATATCACTTTCCTGTTTCTTGGTTCTTCTGGTCTTTAAAATCAGAATAACATTAGTGCCAACTGAAAAGGCTAATGTGAGGATTAAAATGAATTAATGCAAGTAAAGTGCCTATCGTAATGCCTGGCACATGATAAGCACTCAATAGACATTACAATGATTATGGCCTGGCAATCATTAACATAATATGACTGCATAAAAAAATAATTGAGAAACATAAACCAAACAACCCAAATCTAACTACTGAGATACAACGCCTTGTTATCATACTGCGATCCAGCTCTTAAATCTGAAATTGCTTTTGTTGAGAAAATCAAGACTGCAGAAAAGGGCATGGATTTGGGATACAGTGGCTATATCATTAAACACTTACAGAGCACCCCATACTCAAGCCTATCTGAGCTCATTTGAATCTCAGTTTAGTTCTTTAGTATATTTGATATTTCTGCCAACTTTGGGTCATCTTCAGTAAATGTACTAGCCAATGTTCCCAGGGCAGAGATTCAACAAAAAGATGACAGACATGATCTCTGCATTCAAAAAACTTACAGACCAATAGAGGGATATAGGAAAAAAAATAAAAATAGAAAATATTGTTAGATGATATTAAGCACTATGGGAAAAACACCTTAAGATGGGCTGATAAGGAGTTTTGATATGGGGAGAAGTATGGCCAACAATTTTAAAGAGGGTGGTCAGGGGAGACTTCACTGGGAAGATGATCTTTGAGTCCAGCTCTGAAGGAAGTAAGGGAGAGGGCCATTCCAGTATCATCTCAGAGAAGAGCATTTCAGCCAGAAAGATCAACAGGAACAAAGCCCCCAAGTTAGGACCATGCCTGGCATTTAAGAAACAGTCAAGAAGCATGTGTGTAACCAGAGCGGAGTGAACAAGAGAAAGGGTAATAGGATAGGAGGTCAGAGAAGTCACAAGGGCAGCTAATTTGGGGTTTTGTCCACCATTGTGATGACTTCCATTTACAAGAAGTGAGATTGAAATCCATTGGAGGATCTATCTTATGGGGGGGGGGGAATCACATTATAAGACATAGCCATTTGGTCCTGCTATGGGTTTTCCCTGCATAGATTTTGTACAATAATAAACAAGAGCCGAAGTCCGAGCAGTTCCTGCTGAGCTGTCCTTATCACTCTGCAGATTGCAGAGAGAGGGATCATTGGTCAGAGGAGGCAGTAGAGTGGAATTGGTGACATGGAGAATAGGAGAAAGAGATGCAATCTTATACAGCTGAAAGGGACCCAGTAAATGTAATTCCACCACTGGGTATCTGTTCATCCACTCTTGACTTAAAGCACTCACTGCCTCACTAGCCTACTCAGGCTCTTGCAGGACCATCTCAAGGTTTGAAAGTCTTTTGATAGATAGGTTTACTGAAAATCTTCCTCCTTGCCACCACTGGGCAGCATTAGCCTAAGTTCTGTCACCTGGGCAACCCAGAATAATTATATGCATTCTATAGTAAAACACTTTTGAGATTTGAAAGCAAGTGGATATCTTATATGTCCCCTGACAATTCTCTTTTTCAGGGTACATGTCTCTGGTCCCTTCCAGAGATGCTCCTGTTATGGGGTGGTTTTGCATCCCTTCATCAATCTTGTGGCCTTCCTCTGGATATCTTCCACTTTCTCAGTGGCCCTTCTAAAATGTGGTGCCTAGAATTAAATAAGAGATTCCAGGAGGAAACAGCACAGATTGCAGTGTGAAAACTGTATTGTGGGATCCAGAAACCATATTTTGATTAATACAACTGGAAATTATGCTCTGTTCTGAGCAGTTGAATAATTTAGCTACATTAAATTTCTGACTCAATTTATGCTTTTGGGTCATCTCAGACCCCTACAACTTTTTTGGTTTGTTTATTTGTTTGTTATTATGTAAGCTGCCACCAAGCCATGCTTACCTTATTCTGGTCTTACACTATAGACTTTAAAATTTTAAACTGAGGTTGTGTTTTCTTTATTTTATAAATTTCACCTTATTTTTTTTTAATTTTAGCCCACTATTCCAGTCCATCTGAACTCATTTTGAATCTCAATTTTGTTCTCCAATATATCTGTTATCCCTGCCAGCCTTGAATCATTTTCAGACGTGGTAAGTA
This sequence comes from Myotis daubentonii, assembly GCF_963259705.1. Classification (NCBI taxonomy): domain Eukaryota; kingdom Metazoa; phylum Chordata; class Mammalia; order Chiroptera; family Vespertilionidae; genus Myotis; species Myotis daubentonii. The sequence goes on along the minus strand of NC_081861.1, from coordinate 48,955,349 downwards.
CATTTTATGTGTCATTTAAGTTATTAATAAAAGTGGAAAATCCCTATGGCCTTTCTCTGGAGAATTTTATGCTGGTTGCCACCTATATTTTGAGTAAAATTATTTAATCAAATGCTAACCTATTTGACGTGTGTTATTCTTAATATGTTGCTGTCTTATCATAGTTCATTCATGAGAAAGTTTTAGGAAACAATTTCAGATGCACTACTGAATACAAGATATGTTATGTTTATAAAAGACAGGCTAGATAAAGGATAATCTAAGATGGAGCCTTTTGTTTTGCAAAATGGAAGCTATTATAGTTTGTCCAATTATAAAAGTAATATTGGCTTGTTGTAAAGGTCAACAGCATGCAAAGGTATACAAATTAGAAAGTGCAAGATCCTGTGTAAATCTATGCCTACAACATACCAGATAACTGGTTAACAGTTTTGTGCAAACATAAATATGAATCTGTGACTTAATAGAATCATACTATAGAGACTGTTTTGGGACCGCTTTTTTCACTTATAATCTTTTGGAAACATCTTTCCTTGTCAGAACATATAGTTCTACCTCATCCTTTTAAACAAAAACATAGTGTTCTTTTCTATGGTTGTTTTCTAATTTATCTAATTAATATATATTGATGGTTATTTAGATCATTGGCAAATTTTTGCTGTTACAAGCAGTGTTTCATGATGACCTTTCTTTGTTGGCTTGATGAGGTGTTGTGCAGGGTGCTGGTTGCTGGCTCTTCTGGATTATTTGTTCTTTTCAAACCTTGTATATGTTCTAAATGCTCAAGGACTGCTTCCACTGAAGAAAGCTAAAAGAGGTGACTGCCAACTTCCTACTCATTATGGTTTGAGTTTTAAAAATCTATAATCTTGTCATACGTTGGAGTGGAATTAAGGCTGTTTGAACTTCTGGGTGCCTTAGGAAGAACAAGGCACCTCAATATCAAGCCTTGAGTGACAAAACAATCTTGATGGTAGGCTCAGAGCCTGGCTGGCACAGGTGAGGTGATTAGGAGCAAAAAGGGGAAGGAGAACTGCCTTGCCATTTCCCATCACACAGCCTCAGCTCTTACAAGTGGAGCCACTTGGTGGGCCCTGAATAGGCCTCTCCTTCCTCATCTTTACTCCTTTCTTCCTTTTTTGTGGCTTCCTCCCTGCACACATGCACCTCCCAGAGCAAGGTAGGACCTGTCTGCTCTGAACTCCCACAACACTTTAGAGTCTGGGTTTGAGAGTCAAACCTGAATATCAGAGCTGCACCTACCCAGGTCTGCGATCTTGGATAAGACACCTACCCTTTCTGGGCCAAATTATTCTCATCTGTAGACTGAAGATTTACATATATAAAATATTTCAAAACACCTAACCTAGTGACTGGCTGATATGAAGCACTAATTTCATGTTAGCTGTTATTATCACCATCATTATCATGATTATCATGGGTGATTATATTATCTATTCCATAGAATTTGGACGATTAAATGAGAACATATGTCAAACACCCAACACAGTGCTCAGCATAAATTGTGTGCTAAATAAATGATAGAAATAGTTGACTGTATTTATCTCTCCCTTCATATACTTAACCTCATTCTCTATTGTGTTATTTCTATTTGTGTTCATGTCTTGATCTCTTCCTCTAATTTATAAACTCTCTCTAGCGCACAGAGTTCCTCTCTCTTTCTCTCCCTGTCCCTCTTCCCAATAGTAAACATAAAAGACCCAGTGCTGTGGATTAGTTAGGTTCTTTAAAATTTAGTAAGCCCATTCAACATTGTATTGTTTTCCAGTTAGCATCTTTCCTATTAACCCATTAACTCTGGGGTAGGGAACGTCTGATCTAAGGCCCACGAAATCATTTGGTCTGATCTTGCCAAGGCACTAGGGGTGAGTTAATTAAATGTTTGACCAAATAAAGCAGGCTAATTTTTAACTTGATGATATTGTATGGCGTGTGAATAATGTTATAAATATCCAAATGGCCCTTGGCAGAAAAAAAGTTTCCCCACCCCTGCAACTGATCAACAGGGCCATTTATCCCTAGGGCAAGTCATGGCATATGTATTCCAACCACTGATCCACTGATCACAGAATTAGCAATATACAGAATCTTAGCTTCGAAAGTTTTCCAGAAAACAATGGTCTTGATAGTGTGTTTATATGAGCAGAATGGATTTTTTGGGCCTTCAACCTTTACTGTTCCCTCGCTGCAGGCGTCAGTTTGAGCAGCGCTATCAGCTCTGAGGGTTAGTAACAAATGGCTTTTTCCCTGGCCCCCTCAGCCGCTGACCTCTCTCAGTGGTGGAGAAAGGATGGTGGGCCTGAACAGTGCCATCGCCGCGCATGTGCAGTGCCCTCTTCATCAGGTACTGCATTTACTTTGACCAAGAGACAGAATGATCCCAACTTCAAGAACAGGCTCAGAGAACAAAGAAAGAAACAAAAGTTTGTCAAGGAGAGAGCTGGACTCTCCAAATGACCTGACCTTAAAGGTGCTGAGGCTGTTCAGAAATTTTTCCTTGATGAAATACAGCCCAAGGTGAATATGAAAAGGGTGTAGATCATCTGACCAATGTAATTGTGGTGTGTAGACAGCCACAGAAGTTACTGCAAATGTTACAGCAAACACTCCCACCACCAGTGTAGCAGATGCTTCTAAGCTTCCAATAATTAGTTGTAGAATTATAAGTGTTCAGAGCTTGGCTGAAGATGATGTGGAATGAGAAACAAATGTCAACATATTAATCTCAATTAAAAATATTTTTAAAATCTTGACTTGGAAGATGAACAGCTATGGGGGAATAAGGGCAAATATGTTTGCTATGGACTGTTCTACACTAAAATCTACCAAAGTTAATTTTTACTTTGCATAGATCTATTTGTCTTGTTTTTATTTTTCCCAGTGAAGAGTGTATTTTGATAGAGAGCTTTTCATTTTATAAATACACTATGACTTACCAAAATATCATGGATTTTGTTTATTCCTAAAACATGCAACTAAAATGGACACATATTATCATATTATGTACATCAAAAATATCTAGTGCTCAGTTTTGAAAAGCAAAAAAAGTAGAGGAAGGTTGAAGAATACACATTTTTTAAACTAGTACATTTTGTTGCACATAAGAAAATTTGATGGAAATGTGAGTTTGTCTATCAAAACTGGGTATTAAAATCTTTGAGATAAACAAAAGAATGGATTTTTGTACCACTCTCAGGCTTCTGCTATCTAAATGGAGTGACATTAGGCAGCAGCCTAATTCAGGGCACCATCAAGTCCCTCTTAGACTACCACAACAACTTCTTAAGTGTTTCCCAGCTTTCACTCATGTCATCCACACAGCAGCTACAACAATCTTTAGAAAATAATAAGTCAGATCAAAGCATTCCCTCCTCAAAACCTTCCAATGGCCCCTATCTCATGTATAAAGTCCAATTTCCTTCCCATAGCATACAAGACTCTGCATAATATGGCCCTTGGGTATTTATTAACCTCCATCTTGTTTCATTCTTACCCTTGCCCATTCTGTACCACCTGAATGCACCAGCCTTCTATTGTGAGAACACACCAAGCTCATTCCTGCTTCAGTGCTTTCATTCTCGCTCTGCCTCCCACCAGGAATTAAAACTGACCCATGGCCTAAATTCCCCATGCTTCCTTTTGTCCTTCAGATTTCCATTTAAATTATCTCAGAATGGTATTATTCATTTAAGCCTTCCCTGTAGGTCCTATCTCATGCAGGTTACCTGCCTCCCATACCCTCAAACTCATTGGTTCTCAGGCTTTACCTCATATTAAGAATTATGTAGAAATATTTTTATAAGCATTACCAGGTCCTTTTTATATCATGTAAATCAGAATCTCTGAGATGAGGCCCAGATTATCTGTATTTATAAATGCTCCTCCAGTAATTTTAATATGTAGCCAAGGTTGAAAGTCTGTTATCAGCTTGATTATTTCCTTCTTAGTACTTATCATAGTTGCAATTATTTTTCTTATTTCATTCATTTGTTCAATAAGTATTTGTTGAACCTCTACCATGTGCCAGATACTCCTTGAAAGATAAACACCGGGATTAAAATAACAACTAAATTTTATGAAACTTCCATTCTAGTTGAGAAGAAAGAAAATAAACAATGTCAGTATATATATATGGAGATGGAGTCTTTGGGAGGTAATTAGGATTAAATGAGGGTATGAGGGTAGGTCTCTGGTCTGATGGGATTAATGAGTGCCCTTATAAGAAGAAACACTAGATAGCCCCCTTTCTCCTCTCCATTTCATTCTGCCCATTCCTACACTCAAGAAAAAGTCACATGAGCACACAGCAGGATGGTAGCCACCTACAGGCAAGAGAAAAGGCTTTATAATGAAACCTACCTTGCTGGCACCTTGACCTTGGACTTTCCAGCTCCTAGAATTGTAAGAAATAAATTTCAGTTGTTTAAGCCACCCATTGTATGGTATTTTGTTATCGCAACCTGAAGAGATTTAAGACATATAGTATGTTAGATAATGATAATTGCTAAGGAGAAAAATAAAGCATGAATGGAGATATGACTTTTTGGTAGGGAGGGAGCAAAGTCTTAGAGTTGTCTGGGAAGGTGAATCTTGAGTAAAGACATGAAAGAAGTAAGAGATCTAGATCTGCAACCACTTGGATGTATAGCATTTAAGGCAGAGAAGAGTCTGTGAAAAGGCCCTAGGCTGAATCATACCTGTTATGTTTGAGGAATAGCAAGGGGACTAATGTGAGTGGGGAGTTGAGAACAAAGGGAAGAGTGGTAGGAGATAAATTTAGACAAGTAATGGGGGGTCAGGTAATGTGGAGACTTAAAGGTTATTGTTGGAGCTTTGGCTTTTACTCTGAGTAAAAAGGGGCATCACTGAAGAATTTCTAGGAGAGAATAACATAATCTGATTTAGATTTTAATATGCTCACTCTATATCTACGGTATGAGAATAAATTGAAAGGGGAAATGGCGGATGCAACAGAACCAGCTAGGAGACTATTTCAATATTCCAGGTGAGAGATGATTGTGGCTTGGAGAAGGGTGGTAGAAATGACAGTGATGTGAGAACCAATGAGGAATGGTCAGAATCCATATGTATTTTGAGAGATGGAGTATATCGGATTAGTTGACAGACTGTGCTGGACATGAGACAAAGTACAGTCAAGGATGACACCATGATTTTTGGCTTGAGCATCTAGAAGAATGGAGTTGCCATTTAATTTAGATGGAAAGGACTGTGGGAAGAGAAGATTTTAGAGGGAAATATCAAGGGCTTAGCTTTGAACTTGATTAAGTTTGAAATGCCTATTAAGCATTCAACTGGAAATGTCAAGTAGAGAAGTAGATATACAAACCTGAAGTTCATAGGAGAGGTCTGGCCTGGAGGTAGAACTTGGGGAGCCATGAGACTGGCTGGAACACCTAGAGTGTGAGTGCGGGTGAAAAAGAATAGAGGTCCGTGGGCTGAGTCCTAAAGCACTCCAAAGTTAGAGATTGATTTGACAAGCAACAAGCAAAGCAGAATGAGAAGCAACAGCCAGAGTAAAAGAAAGAAAGTCAATGGCATGTGGTTTCTTTGAAGTCAAGAGAAGAAAGTGATTAAAGGAAGAGTGGTCACTTAGGTCAAACACTGTGGAGAACTCAAGTAAGATGAGAACAGAGAAAGAGCCATTGGCTTTTGAAACATGTAGGTGGCTGGTGATCTTGATCAGCACAGTGATTAGAGTGAGTTCGAGACAACAGAAGGAGATACTTTGAAGACAGTGAGTATAAACAGCTGCGTCAAGGTGTTAGTACAAAGAGGAGGAGGGTAATGGGGCAGGAACAGTATCTGGAGGGGTAATCAGGGTTGAGAGAAAATTTTATTAATTTTTTGGATGGGAGAAGTAATATTGTTTTTGTTGTTAATCCTCACCTGAGGCTATTTTTTCCATCAATTTTTAGAGAGAGTGAAAGAGAGGGAGGGAGGGACAGAAGGATGGATGGAGGAAGGGAGGGAGGGAGAGAAGGAGAGGGAGAGGGAGAGGGAGAGGGAGAGGGAGAGGGAGGGAGAGAGAGAGAGAGAGAGAGAGAGAGAGAGAGAGAGACATTGACATGAGAGAGACACATTGATTGGTTGCCTCCCGCATACTCTGTTATCAGGGCTGCAGATGGAACCTGCAATTCAGGTATGTGCCCTTGACCTGGAATTATAACAGTGACTCTTCAGTGTTCAGGCTGACACTCTAACCATTGAGCATACCTGCCGGGGTGGTAGAAATAATATTCTAATGAGAATGATTTTGCCTCTCTCATTAGAATATAAACACCTTGAGGGAATGCACTTTGTCTCTAGCACAGAGTAGGTACTCAATAAATGTTGTATAAGTGAATGATCAAATGAATGAAGGAATAAATAAAAGTATGTGTCAAGGAGTTGAGTAAGAAATAATAGTAGGATAAAGTGACAGGTGAATTGGGTAGCAGCACTCTGCCTTTAGTTTCAGTCATTCCTGGCACACCAAGTTACACCAGGGTCAGACAGCTTAAGCATGGGTTGACATGGCATAACTCCCTTTGCCAAAAGGGCATGCTATGTCTCTATAGTCATCTGTTCAAGTGAGCAGACAGGTTTGGGGTCTGTAAGAACTGGCTGCAACCAGAAAAGACTGCAGAGTTCAGGAGTGCGCCAATAGAGAAACCCATTTGTGTCATCATTGGTCTCTGGGTATGGTCTATCTGCAGCACAGAGCATGTGTGAGACGTATGCCACAGTGGCTTCCCAGCTTGCCCCTGCTGGCCAGAGGATAATTAATAGCCTTAAATAGCTCAGACCAAGAAGCCCGTGTCCATGCAGTGACGTTGGCACCTGCCTCACCCCAGTTGCTGCATTGCACAATTCCCACAGTGTAAGGTGGTGGGCTGGCCCAGCGGGGCTCCCCCATGGTTTCTATGACTCAGCTGTTGCTGGAAAGATGGCATGAATCAGCATTGGGCTAGCACATAGGAGACACTCAGGAATGAATAAACCCTTTAGGCCTTTGAGAAGTGACACAAAAGGTGAGGAAAGAAAGCTTATTTTTCTATGCTTCCCTTGCCATCCCACTCTATACTCAACCACAGGTCTGTGCAGGTACACAGCCAGCGGCAAGAGCATGTCCTGAGCTTGGAAGATGGGGCATAAAAACCCCCATAGCTATTTGGCAGCAACCTCAGACAGACCTTTTTCTTCTCCTTACTTTGCACCTAGAGAATCCACAATTGTGTCAGGTCTTAGAAGTCCAAAATGTTAATTTCAAATAACATTGACCTAATACCTGATTTAACCATTACCTGTATTTTTTCTCAAAAGTGTGACTATACTACTATTACTGCAATTATTACTACTGTGATGGTGACTACTAATAATAATTTCAGACAAAACATACTGAGCACCTACTATGGGCCAGGCATTGGACTAAGCACTTTACACATATTGACTCTTGTACTCCTCACTGCACCCCTATGAGATGAATACTATTGTCTCCACTGAACAGAAAAGATTCATGCTATGAAGGGAAAGAGTTGAGATTCAAGGCCAGTTCTCTTTCACTATAGAATCACACTCTACATAGTTTCTTATTATAGCATCAATGTGCTCTTTTAAAAATGTAAATTAGATAATATAATTTCTTGGCTTAAAGCCTCCAGTGGCTTCTCATCAAACTTAGAATAAAATCCAACTTTTTTTCTAGGCCGTCAAGGCCTGGTGGAATCCAGCTATTGCCTGCATCTTCAGTTCTGTCTTGTACTATTTCCCTGCCCCTATAAAACTTGTGTACTAGGTTCCTTAGCTGTAACAGCTCTCTCATCTTAGTATATTTGGTAGGCTGACTTGGGTGCTTATTCCTGCGTACAGTGATGGTTCCCTTGGAAAATGATTTCCACAGGCCAAACAACCATCCAGGAAGCCCTATTTATACAAGGTGAAAGCTGCCTGTGATTGTCAGTTTCACCCATTGTCAGCTACACCCATTGTTCCAGGGATACTTATTTAGCTATCTTAGTACTCTCTCCTCTCACTTGCATTGTATCATCCTAGGTTGATAGTTTCCTAGATGCTATCTAGCACCAAGAAGAATCTGATGCTCAGAAGTAAATCCAAGCCCAAATTCTTTTTTTCCCCAGTGATTTTTAGAGTGGGAGGGAGGAGGAAAGGGAGAGAGATAGAGAGAGGAGAGGGAGAGAGAGAAACATGGATATGAGAGAGACACATCAATTGATTGATTAGTTGTCTCCTACATGTACCCTCACCCAGTTACATGCCCTTGAATTGGAATCTAACCCTCAACCTTTCAGTGCACGGGCTGATGTTCTAACCACTGACTCATGCCAGCCAGGGCTAAGCCCAAATTCCTTACGTAATTTTTTTGTTGTTGTTTTTAATCTTCACCCGAGGATATTTTTCCCATTGATTTTTTTTGAGAGAGTGGAAGGCAAGAATGGAGGTGGAGGGGAGAGAGAGAGAGAGAGAGAGAGAGAGAGAGAGAGAGAGAGAGGAGAGAAAGGGGAGAATCATCGATGGAGAGAGATACATCCACTGATCACCTCCCTCATGGGTCCCTCACTGGGTGGGGGCTGGAACCTGCAACCCAGGTAGATGCCCTTAACCAGATATCAAACCTGAGTCCCTTTGGTATGTGGGATGATGCTTCAACCACTGAGCCACACCGGCCTGGGCTAAGCCCAAATTGTTATTCTGTGACTCTTGGCAGTAGCTAGGGCAGTACAGAAACAGCACTGAACTAGAAAACACATGACCTAAATCTGACTCCAACTCCCTCACTCATGCTAGGAGAATTTAGATTAATCCTTTCAATTCTCTAAGCCTCAATTTCCTTAGTCAATGAAAGTAAGAGTCTCTGTCCCTAAGGAATTGCTTTGAATATCTCAAAGGAAGATCTATTGGAGCTTGTTGTGGAAAGTACATACATTTGCATAATAATATGCCTACACATTGTTTACTATATTTTAGATACTGCTCTAAGCTTCTCAGATGCATTATCTCTATCAATCCTCAGAAAAACCCTATGAGATTAATATTAAAAGTAGCGCCATTTTACAGATGAGAAAAATGAGGCAGAAACAGGTTGAGATTTGTTCATCATTACCTAGCTGGTAAGTAGCAGAGCTAGATTGTGAATCCATGCAGCTTGGCTTCAGAGCCTGTGCCGGGGTCCAGCCCCAGCAGGTCCAGGGGTCCCCAAAGGTGTGGACGGAGTCGGCGAAGAAGGAATAACACGGAGACAGCGTTCAGTTGATCAGCAGCCTAGCCAGGATCTCTAGCCCGGATCTCCAGCCAAGTTCTGGTCTGGATCTCCAGAGAGGTTCTGCTTCGGATCTCCAGCCAGGTTCAGTCACCAGGTTCTAGTCAGGCTCTCCTGCCAATCTCCGCAGTCAGGTTCAGTCCAGGATCCCCTGCCATGCTCTCTCGCCAGGCTCTGCCTCCAGGCTCTGAGGCCAGTCCCTGTCCAGGATCCTCCGGCATGCTCTCTCCAGCGAAGTTCTTCTGTCTCTAGAGAACGTTCTGTGTAGGTTCTGTGCCTAGGCTCTGTCTCTCTTGGTCCTGTCTTCCAAGCCCTGTGTTCTAAGTTCTGTGTTCTGAGTTCTGTCTGTTGTTGTCTTGTTGCATCTGTATTTATACCAGTTGATTCTAATCCTGTCAATTTCTATTACAAAGGTTAGGGCGTTTCTTATCTCCATTCCAGGGAGTAAAGATTATGTAGCTTAAGCATGATTGTTCGTAGTTAAAGTGATTAATTACCCGCCTGGCACTAAGTTGAGGGGTTTTATTCCCTCCCTAACTTCAGGGGAAAATCCCTACCTGGGGATTCAACCTTTCTCGGAGAGGTGACCTTGGTTAAAACACAGCGCCAAGAAGGTGAGCAAACATATTAAGAACCGTATGCCATATATGCCAGGTCCCTTGAAACAGCAAGGATGGACCGGCTCCCGGCAAGCCTGTAGACTGAGCCACTTATTTATATATGTAAGGTATTCATTTTTATTTGGGGCATGTTTTAGTCCAGTCTGGCTGCTATAACAGAATTGCATAGACTGGGTGGCTTATAAACAGCAGAGATTTATTTTTCACAATACTTGAAGCTGTAAAGTCCAAGCAGGTGCTGGCAGATTCAGTGTCTGGTGAGGCCCTCTGCCTTGTTGTAAATGTCCATCTCCTTGCTATAACCTCACATGATGGAAGGGAGCAAGAACGCTCCCTAAGGCCTCTTTTATAAGGGCACTCATCTCATTTACAAGGGCCCCACCCTCATGATCTAATCACCTCAAAGACCCACATCCAAATGCCATCACATTGAGGATTAGGTTTCAGCATATGAATTTGTGGGAAACACAATCATTTTGTCTATAGCAGGACGGAGGGTATTATTATTTTTATACATAAATACCTTACCATCATTTTGTCCAAGTGATATATCATTTTCTTGGTTTGTTTGTTTTTTACTGGGCCACATGCTACTTGGGTTTTTTCACCTGTTACCATTTAGCTTTGTGGTAGGGAACCCTCAACCTTACCCAATCATCTTACTTTCCCCTTCCTCAAAGCCATGAGATGTTCCCAGCAAATGTGATATTCCACAGAAGGCAATTTTCCCATGTTAATATCTTGGTTTAATAATTTGCTATTACTGAGTCAATCTATATATATAAAAGGCTAATATGCAAAGTGTCCCCTTGGGAGTTTGATGGGGAGACCAAAAGTTCAATCGCTTGCTATGATGTGTGCTGACCACCAAGGGGCAGTGTAATGAAGGAAGGCCCCAGCCAGCAGCTGGCAACCCTGATCGGCCCTGATTGCTGGCCAGGCCTAGGGACCCTACCTGTGCATGAATTCATGCACCAGACCTCTATTTATTAATATTAGGGGGAGTAGGAGGAAGGGTATATGGCAACTCTCTGTGCTATGTTTGTAATTTTCCTGTAAAGTTTTAAATTATTTCAGGCAGGCACTTGGAAAGGAAGCTGGCAGGTACAGAAATGACAAAGGCCAAAAAGATATGGCTAGGGCAGTGGTTAGCAAACCACAGCTCGTGAGCCACATGTGGCTTTTTGGCCCCTTGAGTGTGGCTCTTCCACAAAATACCACGTGTGGGCGCGCACGTACAGTGCGATTGAAACTTCGTGGCTCATGTGCAGAAGTCAGTTTTCGGCCTGGGCGAGTCTACTTTGAAGTGGCGTTAGAAGAAGTGGGGGGTGTTGGTCGGTTGGGCGACAGGGGGACATGGCGCAGATGGGCCACGGGATACGCAGTGCGGGGAGGCACGCCCGATTCATGCATGAGTTGAGTGAGCCAGTCAGTCAGCAGTCTCATGTGCAATGGTTAGTGCCAGTCGCGTTCGCAAATCGCACGCGGGTGACAAAAGTAAAGTTTATTAAGTTAATCTTAGGGAACGTTGTGGAGTGAAAGAAAATGTAGTGTTGAGGATTGAGAAAGGTATGTTGAGATGGTTTGGACATATAGAGAGGATGAACAAAAGGAGATAGACAAAACAAGTATACAAGAAGAGTGTGGATGGGAGAGTTGGAAGGGGTTGACCTCAGCAAACGTACCTCAATCAGATTGAGGGCGTTTTTAGCAAAGGCCAGCTTAGGAGTACCTTAATTAAGTTAATAACAATGTACCTATATAGTTTAAGTTTAAAAAATTTGTCTCTCAAAAGAAATTTCATCATTGTACTGTTTATATTTGGCTCTGTTGACTAATGAGTTTGCCAACCACTTGGCTAGGGCATTGACAGCATTTGCTATACTTCCTGAATCTCAGTTTTCTCATCTGTAAATTAGACCCAATGATAATGAATCACAAAGAAAATTATGGGAACCTGCTTTTGAAGTAGTGTAGGTATCTAAGCTATAAATATGTAGTTTTGTGATAGGAGCTACAAAAGAAATAAATACATTTCTATCCTCCAGAAAAAATATTAATACAGTTATTTCAAAATGAAAAGCAAAAAATATGAATTCCTTTCTGGGGCTTATCTTCTGGTAGAGAAGGGGAGGAAATATGAAAGAATAAATAAAATAATCAGGAAATTATATAGTATATTAGAAGGCAATGGATGCTATGAAGATAAATAAAGCAGCAAGGGGAAATAGGGAGGAGGAGAGGAGCAGTTTTAAAATGGGATGATTATGGATGGCCTCACTGAGAAGATGACATTTGAATAAAGACTTTAAAGAGAGAGAGAAAATTTGCAAATGTTGTCACCGATAAGGGTTTAACCTCCAACATTTACAGGGAACTCATACAACTTAACAAAAGGAAGATAAACAACCCAATAAAAAAATGGGCAACAGACCTAAATAGATACTTTTCAAAAGAAGACAGAAGAAAGGCCCAGAGACATATGAACACATGCTCAAAGTCACTAATCATCTGAGAGATGCAAATCAAAACGACAATGTGGTACCATCTCACACCTGTCAGAATGGCTATGATCAACAAATCAACAAATGACAAGTGCTGGTGAGGATATGGAGAAAATAGGACCCTCATGAACTGCTGGTGGGAATGCAGACTGGTTCAGCCACTGTGGAGAACAATATGGAGTTTCCTCAAAAAACTAAAAATGGAACTCCCATTTGACCGAGTGATCCCACTTCTAGGAATATATCCTAAAAAACTAGAAACACCAATTAGAAAGGATTTATGTACCCCTGTGTACATAGCAGCACAATTCACCATAGCTAAGATTTGGAAACAGCCTAAGTGCCCTCAGTAGATGCATGGATTAAAAAAATGTGATACATCTGCAAAATGGAATACTATGCTGCGGTAAAAAGGAAGGAATTTTTACCATTTGCAACAGCATGGATGGAACTGGAGAGCATTATGCTAAGTGAAATAAGCCAGTCAGAGAAAGATAAATATCACATGATCTCACTCATTTATGGAATATAATGAACAACACAAACTGATAAAAACAGATCCAGAGACAGAGAAGCATTGATCAGACTGTCAAACCTTAGAGGGAAGGTAGGGGAGGGTGGGGGTAAGGGGGAGAGACCAACCAAAGGACTTATATGCAAGCATATAGGCCTAACCAATGGACACAGACAACAGGGGGGTGAAGGCATGAGTGGGGGGATGGGGGTAACATGGGGATAAGTACACATATGTAATACCTTAATAAAGAAATTTTAAAAAAGAATTATGCCAGAAAAAAGTACCAAAAGTAAAAAAAGAGAGAGGGAGCAAGAGCCCAAAGGAGTTTACCAATCAGAGGGGAAGGCAAGTCAAATGCCCTGAGGCCTGACCAATTTATGAAAGAGCAGGAAGCCTGGTGTGGCTAAAGCACAGCAAGCAAGGTCAGTTTGTTTGATCTGTGATCTTAACGATAATGGAAAGAAACTGGCCACAGTGGAAGGATTGGGGAAGTTAAAGAAAATAGAAACCAGATAGGGGACTTGCTATTGTCCTCTATTTCTAGCAGAGTTATAGAAGACTGTTGCTCTAGCTTATAAAAAAGGAAAAGGGAACTATATTTCTCAAATAGGCAGACACCCTTCTAAATAATTATCCTACAGCCCAGGCAAATTAGGCCTCCCTTCTTTTCTGTTATTATATTCAATCTCTTGCTAAGGTAGCTCCTTCCTCCATCCCAGTCACAGATAATATCACTTTACACACCCCACTAATCACCCAAGCCCCTTTATGCTTTACAAGATCACAGAGCAATATAACAATAGTCCATCTCCCACTACCAGCTTGAAACCAACCATCCAGACCCCAGACTTCAATTGCTCCTTTCCTTCCCTTTCACTTTTCCCTTGGATAACAGCACATTCTAGCGTTCCTGCCTACTTTCATCTGTTGCCTCTTATTGGTAGAGTCATGGCGACTACCCTCTCAGCTTGGAGCACAGAACCTGGAAAAGGAAACTTTAGTTCTCTCTATACCTTTCAGTGTGTCTTCATGATAAGGGATTTTTCTTCCTCTGTGAGGAAACACATACGTCTGCCTCCCGACCAACTAGACAGGAACATGTATTCTTGTCTCTCAGTCTCTCACCCAATGTAGGTGTAGCCCCTAATAATCAGTCTTTACCTGTCCCTGTAACCCATCACAGCTGACACAAAAGAGCAGTCCAGATAATCCCTCTCCTCATAACCCTCAGTATCTCAGCAGGTGCCAGGACTGGCATAGGGAGCTTAACCATTGCTCTATCATATGTTGAAATCCTGTCTCAGGACCTACAAGAAAGCTCTGGATGCCTAGCAAGGGCAAAACTGGGGAAAAAAGAACCTCACCCTCAGGATAACATTCAACAAAGTACAAGAGACCTTCTGTAATAAAAGCTAATAGCAGGCAAATTTAAAACGTGTCTAGCAATCAACACTTCAGTATTTTACGTTATTTTAAAAATATTTAGATGTTTATCATTTAATCCAGCAATGCTCCAAAAGTCTTAAAGTTATCAAAGACTTTGGAAAATTATGTATAGGTCTATGAGGCTGGAGAAAATGCAGGGGAGGGGAGGGAGCAGGCCCAGCAGCCTGTTCCCAGGACTGCAGATGCTTGGATTTAAAACTGCCATATTTTTCCTTAGAGATAACATGCTAAGATTTGGATGATAATGAGTTCAGCTTCTGATAGTAGCAGGAATGTTAAGTAAGTGTTTGCAGTTTTGTAGTAAAGAAAGGTGTTCTTTGGGAAGGGGGGTTGAGAAGGCACTGAGGTGAGAACTATTTTCAGAGCATTAAAGAGGTGAAAATGCTGGCCTTGGGATTTAAAGGCTCAGTGAGTGGTCCCTTCAATACACCATTGAGGGGCTTTGCAAGAAGACTAAAGTTGGGAACCCAGAGGTGAAAGTACCTAGTGAGCCCTAGGAAGGAGCCTATTTCTTGTCTAGAGGAGGGAGCAGTCATGGAGGAGATAAAGTGTTTCCGGTCCAAGGTAATGGCTCAGCTTTGTGGGGTGAGAGTAAAACCGAGGTAGGTGATGTGGTTCAGTACAACTTGGCTTTATGAGGAGGTGTGCGGTAGCCCTGGCCGGGCACCAAGGTAGAATGAGAAAAGAGTGGATAAAGGGGGTGTCTAGAGAGATGTAGAATTGAGGTGGCTAATGGCTATGAGATTAGTCCGTCAATCCCCATAATAGAGACTGAGGAGGGGACAAAGGTCCCAGAGAATTCGGGGAGGGTAGAATAAGTGACCTCAGTGTCAATTAAAAAGGAGATTGGCTTACCTACCACCACAATCGTTACCCGAGGGTCTGTCTTGGTGATGTAAGTCTGTGGGGCCTTGTCAGGGCCTGGGCAGCTTCAGTCTTTGGTGGCCAGTCCCAGGTGGTCTGGGAGCTCCAAACCAGATCCAGAGGGCAGCCTTACTGGACTGGCTGAGGTCTGACCTGGAGGGGCTAGACTACAGTCTGATTTCCAGTAGCCTTCCCTTCTGCACCTTGGGCAGGGACCAGGTGGGGGTCTCAGGTTTGGGCAGGACTTGATCCAGTGTCTTTCCTTGTTGCATTTGAAGCATGGGTCCAGAGGAGGCTTAGCTTCTGACTTACCCTTGGTTGGAGGACTAGCACTTCATGTGGGGTTGGTGATAGCGGTGGCTAGGAGATAAAAGGCCTCCATATGGGCCTCAGCCTTTTGTTTTTGGATTTGGGGCTCCTCATCTCTATTATTAAAGACCTTAAAGGGTAGGTTAAAAAGATCTTTTTGATGGGTTTGTGGACCTGGGTCTATTTTTTAAGTTTGTGGTATATGTCGGGGGCTGATTGGGATATAATATGGGTGCTCAGAAGTAGGGTTCCCTCTGGGGAGGTGGGGACTAGGGTGTTAAATTTCTGTAAGGCCTCCATGAGGCGGAAGAGGAAAAGAGCTGGGTTTTCATCAGGGCCCTGAGTGATTTCATTAAGTTTTGTCATAATTGACTGCCTTATGGGCAGCCTTTTTGAGTCTGGCAATGAGACAGGTGATCATATGGCTACAGAGCTGGCGCCCTGGAGAATTGACCTGATAGTCCCATCTTGGGTCAGTTTTGGGGACCAAGTTAGTGCCAACCAGGTTGGCCAATGCATGTGTTGAGTGTTTCCTTCCACGACTCGCATGGAGTAGGGTTCGGTATCTGAAAGAGGAGCCGCACAACAAATGAGAGAAAAAGACACGAGATAATTTTGCAATATTGGGGGACCAGGCGGCAAGTCCCGAAGGACTTCCTCTCTGTGCTCAGGCCTCACCAAGCTTTTATTGATCTGGGATGCACCCATAGGCAGGTGACCCCCTGCAACAGGCAGACTAGCCCATCAGCAAGGATTTACATAATAATAAATGGGGGACTAGTTTCAGCTACCACTGTCTGGACAAACAGAGGTGGCGCCTAGCTCTGACCTTTGGGAGGGCTTCAAAGGCACCCAGCCTTTGGGGGGTTCTCTGTCTATGCTTATCAGATAGTGAAGGCAATAAACAGTTTCCCACATGCATGCTGTCTATAAAGGATACAACGTGGTCCTAAGCTGCTAGTCAGATGCGCTCCTTCTCCTCTGGGGTGAGAGAGAATAGGATGACATAGATGTCATGTCAGATCAGGTCATAGGACTGGGTCAGGCATTCCTTAGTAAAGGTGGTCAGGTCAGTGGAAAATGACCTGAGACAGCTTTCAATCTGTGCAAGGTTGGACATAGAGAATGAGATGTGGACTCAGACTATAACCTCAGTTCCTGCTCCCTCCCCTAAGGGGTGGAAGGAGCACAGGAATAGAAGTGGCTGTTGAGGAGGGTGGTCTTTGGGTGGCCTGAGAGCAAGTTTTAGGTGGGGAAAAGGTTGTATTGGAGCTCAAGTTCTCAGGATTTGGGCTCTCAGGGGCTGGGGGAGAAGATGGTTGCTGGTTAGGAGGGTCTGGGCTTTGGGAATTTACTACAGGTGAGGGAGGAAGCATGTAAGGGAGTGGAGGCTGGTGGTCTGCTGGGTCAAAAATAGATTTAGAATCAGAAGTTTTAGGGTTATGATGTTTTGTGTGAAGGAGAAAGATCTGATGGGTAGAGCAAGACTGACAGAGACAGGGTCTGGACTGACGGGTGAAAAGGGCCTGGACATAGGGAATCTCTGACCATTTTCCATTGTGGTGACAGAAATTATATAAATTGTGCAATGTGTTAAAATTGAGTGTCATTTCCAGGCCATTGAGACTTATTATCTAGTTTATATTGTGTTCAAACAATGTTACAAAAGAAAATGAGGTGGTTGGGCATGATCTCCCCTGTGAGTGTGCAGAGGGAGTGTAGCATGGCCCATAAGAGAGGAAGGATGAGTGACAGATCACAAATCCAAAACTGACTGTTTAGGGCAGGC
This sequence comes from Myotis daubentonii, assembly GCF_963259705.1. Taxonomy (NCBI): domain Eukaryota; kingdom Metazoa; phylum Chordata; class Mammalia; order Chiroptera; family Vespertilionidae; genus Myotis; species Myotis daubentonii. The sequence continues at coordinate 48,938,002 of NC_081861.1, read as the reverse complement.
TTCCCCACAGCTAAACCATCACCATGAGAAATGAGGGGGTGACCCTCCAGACTGGGCATACCCAATCCAGAAGGACCCAAAGCCAAATGGCTGAGAAGTCTTCTGGCCTAGTGCTAGGACTTTTGACATGAGAGACTTTTGAGGAGTCAGTGAGAGAGAGTGGGCAGAAGACTCAAGACAAGGGAAATTGTGGAGCATCACTCACCTAAAGAAGATTGAACAGGGACAGATCCAAAGACAGAGAAACAGTGATCAGACTATCAATCCCCAGAGGGAAAGTAGGGGAGGGTGGGGGTAAGGGGAAGAGATCAACCAAAGGACTTGTATGCATGCATATAAGCCAAACCAATGGACACGGACAACAGGGGGATGAGAGCATGAGTGTGTGTGTGTGGGGGGGTGGGGGTGTTCGGGGTTAACGGGGGGATGAGGACACATTTGTAATACCTTAACCAATAAAGAAATTTTAAAAAATAAAAGTTTGTTATTGGAAGAAAAAAAAATAAAGAAGATTGGCGGTGTCAGACGGAGAGTCAGCAATGGAGAAGGAGATATTCCGAATCTGGTGTCCTCCTTGGCTGGCTCAGGACGGAGGGAGGCCTAATTGAGGCTGGCAATGGAGTTACCTGAGTAGGATTCGGAGGTAAGCACAGGACAAGGTGATGCTGCCTACTGCTTTCCAAGTGTCAACCTTGGGGTGACCGAAGCCGGGATGATGGCTCCCCATCCTGTGGAACCTCCTCAGCTTTTGGTACCAAATGTTAGGGTGGCTGAAGGAGGAATGCCAAAGTAGTAAGAGATTTTGAATTTATTAGGTCATCTGGATACCAGATGGGTTGAGCCCCAAAATGGATAAGGAGTCAGAGATTCTAAAGTACTCTATGTGGGCTTTTTCCTGGGTGGAGAATTCTCTGTGCAGGTCCAGATTCTGGGAAAGTCCAGAGGGGAGAGATAATGGTCTTTGCAAGTGGAATGTGGTCTAAGAAAGTGGAATGTTCATTGTGAAGTGGCCTGAAGGTCAGTTCCCAGGGGAAGGGGTATAAATTCAATATTTTCATCAGACTTAGCAATTATTATGTACTATAGAGAGGTATACATAAAGTTGTAGATCTATAGTCAGTGTTCTCTGCTTTCCTACTTGTTTCATGTTATAGAGGGGTCATTACCCTCTTTTTAGGAATAGCAGCTACCATTTTTGAGCACTTGCATGCATTATCTTATTTCTTCCTTGTAACAACCCCATGGAGGAGGCACTTTCTCTCTACATTTTAAAGTTAAGTAAGTGATGACCACAGATGTTAACTAACTTACCCAAGGTTACACAGTAAGTGGTTAAAGCTAGGATTTACATGCAGGAGACTAGCTCTAAGACTGTGTCCTCCTCTCTGAGCTAAAGGGCCTTTTAAATAGTACACTGAAGATACACATGCCTTGAAATGGCATATTTAGGTCTCCAAGCAGGAGGGTGCCAACTTTGTTTTTTAGGCTCAACACATAGGTATGGCTGTAAACAGAGACACCCCTACCAGCGAATGGACCACCCCACCCAGGAGTGATGGTGGAGTGGGTACTGACATGCTTGAGGAGGTATTGTAGGTATATCTGGCTTCCCAACTTGAAAGACTGAGCTGGAACAGGACAAATAGACAAGCTCTAAATTCTAGAAATTCCCAGAATAGCAATCACCAACTTCATCTACTCTTTGTGCCTGTGAGGAAGGTAGAGACCTAAAGCAGTACTGAGATTTTCCCAAGGTTTCCCAGCTCACTAGAGCCAACAGCTATAGTAGAACCTTGACTTTCAGCCTGCAGTGTCACTAGAACTCAGCACTCTTCCTCTTGCCTCAGCCCCATTTGCCTCTCAGATTCAATGGGAAGCAGTCAGAGAGAAGGCATCTTCTTGTTAGTGAAGCCATAATGTATATCAAGCATGTCAAACTCATGGCCGGTGGGCCACATGCCATGAATTTAACATGCTTGATGTATATAGTGCTTCTCATTGTGACACAGGGACCTGCAGCATCAGCATCACCAGGGAACCTGTGAGAAGTGCCAATTCTCAGGTTTTACTCATAACTTACTGGGGCTTGAGCCCAGCAATGTGTGTTTTTATAAGCCCTATAAGGTGACTCTGATACTTGCTCAATTTTGAAAACCATTGGTCTAGACCCGTGGTCGGCAAACTGCGGCTCGTGAGCCACATGTGGCTCTTTGGCCCCTTGAGTGTGGCTCTTCCTAAGCCTTAGGAGTACCCTAATTAAGTTAATAACAATGTACCTACCTATATAGTTTAAGTTTAAAAAATTTGGCTCTCAAAAGAAATTTCAGTAGCACTATTGATATTTGGCTCTGTTGACTAATGAGTTTGCCGACCACTGGTCGAGACCAGCCGTGGGCAAACTATGGCCCGCGGGCCGGATCTGGCCCGTTTGGCTGTTCTATCTGGCCCACGGAGCCGAAAGAGCGGAGGGTTCTCTTGCTCTCCCCTCCGCTCCTTCACCAGCAACAGTGTTAACATGGCAATGTCGGGAAACACGGCCGCAGCTCCTTCTCCTGAGTCCAGTCTAAGAACCCATTGTGGCCCTCAAGTCAAAAAGTTTGCCCACCCCTGGTCTAGACTGAAAAGCAAACTGCCAAGTGCTGCAAATATCAGTATGTGTTAGGAAAATCAACAGCACAAAGAAGAATAATCTTTTTTAAAAAAGTCTTTATTGTTGAAAGTATTACACACATTCTCTTTTTCCCCCCATTGACCCCATCTAGCCTGCCCCTGCCCTCTGCCCCAGGCCTTGACCACACTATTGTCTGTGTCCATAATATCCTATCTAATAATAGACAAACATGGGAATTAACCATACCTCCGACACGTTTCCCATTGGCTAATCAGGGCGATATGCAAATTAACTGCCAACCAAGATGGCGGCCGGCAGCCAGCCAGCTGAAGTGAACATGAGGCTTGCTTGCTCCAGTGATGGAGGAAGCCAAGGTTCCCCACCTGCCGCTGCTGGCCTCTGAGCTGCACTCTAAGAAACAATGTTGCAATTATAGAAGCTAAACAAACCCCAGAAACCTGCTTTCAGCCAGCCGGGCCTCAGAGCTGGAGCTGCAACAGTGTTTCAATTATAGAAGCCAAACAAACCCAGATACCTGCTTTCAGCAGCTGAGGCCTCAAGCTGGAGTCGGGCCTGAGAGCTGGAGCTGGCTCTGAGCTCCAGTGACAGCCATAGAAGGTAAATAAATCCTAGAATTAAAAAAAAAAAAAAAAAGGAAAAAAGGAAAAAAGGAGAGGTTGGGAGCTTCAGTCACCCGCCAGCCTGAAAACGGCCCTCAGCCTCTCACCCAGACTGGCCAGGCACCCCAGTGGGGACCCCCACCCTGAAGGGGGTGTGATCAGCTGCAAACACCTGTCAGCCCCTCATCCAGGCTGGCCAGGCACCCAAGCAGGACCCCCACCCTGATCCGGGACACCCTTCAGGGCAAACCAGCCGGCCCCCACCCATGCACCAGGCCTCTATCCTATATAGTAAAAGGGTAATATGCAAACTGACCCTAACAGTAGAATGACTGGGAATGACTGGTCACTATGACACACACTGACCACCAGGGGGCAGGCGCTCAGTGCAGGAGCTGCCCTCTGGTGGTCAGGGTTCTTTCACATGGGAGGAGCTCTGCTCAGCCACAAGCCAGGCTGATGGCTGCCAGTACAGCAGTGGTGGTGGGAGCCTCTCCTGCCTCCTCAGCAGCGCTAAGGATGTCCGACTGCAGTTTAAGCCTGCTCCCCGCTGGCAAGTGGACATCCCCCAAGGGCTGCCGGGCTGCCAGAGGGATGTCTGATTGCCATCTTAGGCCCAATCCCCTGGGGAGTGGGCCTAAGCCAGCAGATGGTCATCCCCCGAGGGGTTCCAGACTGCGAGAGGGCACAGGCTTGGCTGAGGGACCCCCCCTCGCCCCCGAGTGCACAAATTTTTGTGCACTGGGCCTCTAGTGCATATATATATATATATATATCCTATATAATAAAGAGGTAATATGCAAATTCACCCTTACTCCATCATGCCATCAAAAGATGGCTGCACCCACTGCGGAAGCGGGGTTCTCTTAACGAACCATAACGAGCAATCAGCAAGGACCTGAGGCTGCGTGGCACTGGACCAGGATGGGGGACATGAGGCTGCACCTCCCGCCCTGTGGGGCTTGATGGAGGACCTCAGGCTGTGCCCCTGGCCCTAGGTCTGGGGATCTGAGGCTGCAACCCCCCCTGCCCCAGCATTGGACCAGGGGACTTCAGGCTTTTCCCCCCAACCCACTTCCAGGCCAGGGGACCTGAGGGTGTGCCAGGGGACCTGAGGTTGTGCCCCCCACCCAGCAGGGCATGATGGGGGACCTGAGGTTGCACCACCCACCTGGCAAAGCTTGACAGGGGTCCTCAGCCTATGCCCCCTACCTGGCAGGGCTTGATGGGAGACCTGAGGCTGCGCCCCCTGCCCAGCAGGGCTTGCCAGGGGTTGGGCCAGCTGGGTCTGTATCTCGCCCAATGGGGGTGGGGCTGGCCCAGTCTGGGTCTCATGCAATTTTGAGGTGCATGCAGGTGGGCATGGACTTGACTCTGGGTCCTGTGGCGTGCCCCAGACTCAGACAAGAGGAAGATTTTCATATACATTTTACTAATTTTCTTTCATCTCTGACCCTTCTATTATAGAGAAAGGGCAAATAGCAATATTAAAATACTTCCTCTAATGAATTCCCTTTTAATGTGCACAAATTTCATGCACCAGGCCACTAGTATATATATATATTTTCTTTGGTTGATCTCTTCCTATTCACCTACCTTCCTTCTAAGATCTATAGACTGTTCCATGCTTCTATGTCTCTGGATCTATTTTGTTCATCAGTTTATTTTGTTCAATAGATTCCATATATGAGTGAGATCATGTGATACTTGTCTTTCTTTGACTGTATTATTTCACTTAACATAGTATTCTCCAGGTCCCTCTAGGCTGTCTCAAATGGTAAGATACCCTTCTTTTTTATTGCTGCATAGTATTCCATAGTGTAGATATTCCACCGATTTTTATCTACTCATCTACTGATGGGCACTTAGGTTGTTTTTAAATCTTAGCTATTGTAAATAGTGCTGCTATGAACATAGGGATGCATATGTTCTTTCTGATTGGTGTTTAGGCTTCTTAGGATATATTCCTAAAAGTGGGGTCACTGGGCCAAATGGCAGTTCCATTTTTAATTTTTTAAAAAATAAATATTTATTGTTGAAAATATTACATATGTCCCTTTTCCCTTCCATTGCCCTCCCCTACTCTCCTACCCACAAGCTTTCACCACCTTATTGTCTGTGCCTATGAGATATGCATATACACATATGAGTTCATCCATTGATCTCTTCCCCCTTCCACCCTCCCCTGCCTTCCCTCTGCTTCCCTCTGAGGTTTGACAGTCTGTTCAATATTTCTATGTCTCTGGGTCTATTTCTGTTCATCAGTTTATACTGTTAAATAGATCCCAGAAATGAGTGAGATCATGTGATACTTATCTTTCCCTGACTGGCTTATTTCATTTAGCACATGAATCCATTCTGTTGCAAATGGTAAGAGTTCTTTCTTTTTTATAGCTGCGTAGTATTCTATTGTACAGATGTACCATGGCCTTTTCATCTATTCATCTGCTGATGGATACTTAGGCAGTTTCCAAATCTTAGCTATTGTAAAATGTGCTGCTATTAACATAGGGGTGCATATATTCTTTCTGATTACTGTTTCTGAGTTCTTGGGACATATTACTAGAAGTGGGATCACTGGGTCAAATTGTAGTTTCACTTTTAATTTTTTGAGGAAATTCCAAACTGTTTTCCACTGAGGCTGCACTAGTTTGCATTCCCACCCACTTTTAATTTTTTGAGAAGACTCCACACTGATTTAAATAGTGGTTGTACCAGCCTGCATTCCCACCAGAAGTGTATTAGAGTTCCTTTTTTCTGCATATCTTCGCCAGAACTTGTTGTTCGTTGATTTATTAATAGCAGCCATTCTGAAAGGTGTGAAATGGTACCTCATTGTTGTTTTAATTTACATCCCTCTCTGAACATATGGACCTGCCTCTGTGAACCTACCTGCCACGCCCTGTTTCCCCAGACATCCAGACTATTAAAATAGGGAAACAAAGAAACAGCCCACAAATGAAAGAAAAGGAGGAATTGCCAGAAAAAGGAACTAAATTAAAAGGAGGCAAGCAATTTGTTGGATAAAGAATTCGAAGTAATAGTTATAAGGATGCTCAAACATCTGAGTGAGAATTACAAACAACTTAATGAGAATCATAAGGAGCTAAATGAGAAATACACCAACATAAATAAGAATCAAGAGGCAATGAAGAATGACATATCTATACTAATGAAAGAGTAATATGCTAATTAGACCAGGAGACCTTCTGGAGACCTTCCAGACAAAGCCGGGGGCTTGGCTGGCCTGCAAACCACCCCCAGACACTTGCCCAGGTCGCCTCACCCCCAGCAGGGACCCCCACCTAGTCAGGGCACTGACCAGCCTGCAAACCACCCCAGATCCCTCGCCCTGGTTGTCTGCTCCCCAATGGGAACCCCCACTCCAATAGGGGCATGGCCAGCCTAAAAACAGCTCTCAGCCCCTCACCCAGGCTGGCCATGCCTCTCAGCAGGTTCCCTCACCTTGATGGGGACATGGCCGGCCTGCAAATGGCCTTCAGCCTACAGCAGAGACCCCCCCACCCCGATGGGGGCATGGCTGGCCTTCAAACCCCCATTGGCTCCTCTCCCAGTCCGGCCCTGTCCCCCAACAGGAACTCCCCACCCCCGATTTGGGTGTGGCCAGCCTGCAAACTGCCCCAGTCCCCTCACCCAGGCCAGCCCCACCCCCCAAGGGGATCCCCACTCTGGCCCAGGACCCCCTTCAGGGCAGACCAGCCAGCCCCACCTGTGCATCAGGCCTTTATCTATACTAATAAAAGGATATTATGCTAATCAGACCAGACATCCTTCTGGACAAAGCCATGGTGGCGGGGCCAAGGTGGAGGCAGTTAGGGGTGATCAGGCTGGCAGAGGAGTGCAGTTAGGGGGATCAGGTTGGTGGGGGAGGGAGTTAGGGGGATCAGGCCAACAGGGGAGAGAAGTTCAGAGGATCAGGTTGGCAGGCAGGTGAGTGATTAGGAGCCAGTGGTCCCGGATTAGAGAGGGTGCAGGCTGGGCTGAGGGACATCCCCCTCCCATGCAAAAATTTCATGCACTGGGCCTCTAGTCTGTAATAAAGAACATCCTCGAAGGATTCAACAGTAGACTAGAAGAAGCCAAGGACCAAATCAGCGAGTTAGAAGGACAATGTAGAAAAAACACACACAATCAGATCAGCAATTAGAAAAAATATTTAAAAAGCAAAAGAGTTTAAGGGAGCTTTGGGACAACATGCAATGAAACAGCATCTGTATAATAGGGGTGCCAGAGGAGAAGAAGCCTAGCAAGGTATAGAAAATTGTTTGAAGAAACAATGACATAAATCTTCCCTGACTTGGTGAAGAAAAAATTCACACAAGTTCAAGATTCACAGAGACTCCCAATCAAGATGAACCCAAAACGAACCACACTAAGACACATCATAATTAAAATGGAAAAGTTAAAGACAAAGAAAGAATCTTAAAGACTGCAAGAGAGAGATAGAAAGTTACCTACATGGGAACTCTCATTACACTATTAGCTGATTTCTCAATAGAAACACTTCAGGCCAGAAGGGTGTGGCATGAAGTATACAAAATAATGAAAAGCAAGGGACTTAATCCAAGACTACTCTACCCTGCAAGGCTATCATTCAAAATTGAAGGTGTAATTAGGAGTTTTGCAGACAAAAAAAAAAACACTAAAGGAGTTTATTACCAATAAACCAGCAATGCAAGAAATGCTAAAGGGACTGTTTTAAAAAGAAGAAATAGAAAAGGAAGAAGTAACAAAACATACAGTATAAAAATGGTGGAGGGGGAAAATGGTGGCCGAATAGGCAGACGTGTCCTATGCATTGCCTGGAGCTAGAAGGAGAGGAAGCTGAGCAAGGAATAGAACACCTGTTTGAAGGAATAATGACAAAAATCTTCCCTGTTTTGGGGAATAAAATAGTCACACAAGTCCAAGAATCACATAGAATCCTAAAAAAGAAGAACCCTAAAGGACATACACCAAGATACATCATCATTAAATTGGCAAACTTCAATGACAAAGTAAGAATCTTAAAGGCTACCAGGGAGAGGCAGAAAGTTACCTATAAGGGATCTCCCACTAAACTATCAACTGATTCTAAACAGAAAAACATTAGACAAGAAGGGAATGGGATTAAATGTACAAAGTGATGCAAAGCAAGGGCCTGAGTCCAAGAATACTATGTCCTGCAAGATTATCATTAAAAATTGAAGGTGAAAACAGTAGCTTCACAGACAAAAAAAGGCTAAGGGAGTTTATTACCACCAAGCCAGCAATGAAAGAAATGCTAAAGGGACTGCTGTAGAAAGAAGAAATAAAAAGGGAAGAATGAACACAGGCATTAAGGATAAAAATGGCAACAAACAATTATCTATCAATAATAACCTTAAATGTAACTGGATTAAATGCATCAATCAAAACACATAGGGTAGCTTAATGGATAAGAATACAGGACTCCTATATTTGCTGACTACAAGAGACCCACCACAAAACAAAAGACTCACAAAGACTAATAGTGAAGGGATGGAAAATTATTTTTCAGGCAAATGGAAATGGAAAAAAAGTTCGGGTGGCAATACTTATATCTGACAAAGTAGACCTCAAGTGAAGGCCATAAGAGATAAGGAGGGCCACTTCATAATACTAAAGGGAGCAATTCAACAAGAGGTTATAACTCTGGTAAACATATATGCACCCAATACAGGAGTGCCCAAATACATAAAAAATACTCCTGGAAAATATCGAGGAGGACATCGACAGCAATGCAATCATAGTAGGGGACTATAATACCCCATTGACACCACTGGGTAAATCCTCTAAATAAAAAATCAGCAAAGAAACATAAATCTTAAATGACTCACTAGATCAGATGGAATTAATTGACATCTTCAGAACATTTCACACCAAAGCTACAGAATATATATTCTTGTCAAATGCACACAGGACATTTTCAAAGATAAGCCACATATTGGGTCACAGGCAAAGTCTCTTCAAATTCAAGAAGATAGAAATCATATTAAGTTTCTTCTCAGATCACAATGGCATAAAATTAGAAATCAACTATAATAAAGACAATGAAAAAAATTGAACATTTGGAGGGTAAATAGCATGCTATTAAATAATCATTGGGTTACCAAAGTGACCACAGAAGAAATAAAAAGCATCCTGGAAACAAATGACAATGAAAACACAGCAATCCAAAATCTATGGGATACAGTGAAAACAGTCCTGAAAGGGAAGTTCATAGCTCTACAGGCCTACCTCAAAAAACAAGAAAAATGCTAATAAATTATTGAACCCTACAACTTAAACAATTAGAAAGAGAGTAAAAAAGAAAGCCCAGAGAAAGAAAAATGGATGAAATAATAAATATCAGAATGGAAATAAATGACATAGAGATGAAAAAAACAATACAAAAGATCAATAAAACCAAGAGCTGGTTCTTTGAAAGGATAAGCAAGATTGATGAACTTCTAGCCAGGCTCATCAAGAAAGAAAGAGAGAGGACCCAAATAAGCAAAATCATAAATGAAAGAGGTGAAGTAACAAGCAACCCACATAAATACAAAAGATTGTAAAAAAAAAAATACTATGAACAACTCCAACAAACTGGACAATCTTGATCAAATGGACATAATCCTAGAAAAATAAAGTCTTCCAAAACTCAATGAAGAAGAATAAAAAAAACCTGAATAGGCTGATAACTACCAATGAAATTGAAGCAATAATCAAAAAACTTCCAGCAAACAAAAACCCTGGTCCAGATGGCTTCACAAGGAATGTTTCCCAAACATGAAAAGAACTAAAACCTATCCTCCTCAGACTATTCTAAAAAATTCAAGAGGAAGGCACACTTGCAATCGCTTCCTATGAAGCCAGCATTACCCTGATCTCAAAACCAGATAAAGACACCATACAAAAAGAGAATTACAGGTCCATATCCCTGATGAACATAGTTGCTAAAATCCTCAAAATATTCTAACAAATCAGATCCAGCAGTTCATTAAAATGATCATACACCATGACTAAGTCTGATTTATTCCAGAGATGCAAGGCCGGTACAATATCTACAAATCAATAAACATTATACATCACATAAACAAATTGAGAGACAAAAATCACATAATGTTATCAATTGTTGCAGAAAAAGAATTTGACGAAAATCCAACAACCTTTCTTGATAAAAACTCTCAGCAAAGTAGGAATAGAGGGATCAAACTTCAACATAATAAAAGCCTTATATGACAAAATACAGCCAACATCATACTCAATGGGCAAAAACAAAAACCATTTTCCCTAAAAACAGGAGCAATACAGAGATGCCCACTTTCACCACTCCTGTTCAACATAATACTGGAAGTGCTAGCCATAATGATCAGACAAGAAGAAGAAATAAAAGGCATCCAAATTGGAAAAGAAGAAGTAATATTTTCATTATTCACAGATACATGATATTGTATATAGAAAACCATACAGACTCAATCAAAAAATTAGTAGACTTAATAAATGAATTCTTCAATGTTGCAGGATACAAAATTAACACCCCAAAATCTTTCTTTTTAATACACCAATAATGAACTCACAGAAATAAAAACTAAAAAAACAATTCCATTTACTATTGCAACAAAAAAATTAAGATATCTAGGAATAAACTTAACTAAGGATGTAAAAGACCTATACTCAGAATCTTACAGGTCATTGAAAAAAGAGATACAGGAAGACATAAACAAATGCAAGAATATACCATGTTGAAGAATTGGTAGACTCAACAAAATTAAAATATCCATACTACCCAAAATAATCTATAGATTCAGTGCACTTCCCATTAAAATACCAATGGCATACTTCACAGACCTAGAATGAACTCTTCAAAAATTCATCTGGAATAAAAAAAGACCCCGAATAGCTGCAGCAATCCTGAGAAAAAAGAACAAAGTTGGAGGGATCACAATACCATATATCATGCTATATTACAAAGCCACTGTTCTCAAAACTGCCTGGTACTGGCACAAGAACAGACATATAGACCAATGGAACAGAACAGAGAACCCAGAAATCGACCCAAGCCATTATGCTCAATTAATATTTGACAAAGGAATCATGAGCATATAAAGGAGTCAAGACAGTCTCTTCAATAAATGGTGTTGGGAGAATTGTACAGATATATGCAAAAAAAGAAACTAGACCATCCATTTGTAACATACACAAAAATAAACTTAAAATGGATAAAGGACTTAAACCTAAGTCAGAAACCATAAAAATCTCAGGAGAATCCATAGGCATCAAAATATCAGACATATGTCCTAGCAATATCTTTACTGATACTGCTTCTAGGATAATGGAAACTAAGGAGAAAATAAACAAATGTGACTACATCAAAATAAAAAGCTTCTGCACAGTAAAAGAAACCATCAACAAAACAACAGGAGAGCCCACTGCATGGGAGAACATGTTTGCCAATGTTATATCCGATAAGAGCCTAATCTCCAAAATTCATAGGGAAGTCATACAACTTAACAAAAGGAAGATAAACAATCCAATCAAACAATGGGCATAGGACCTAAATAGACACTTTTCAAAAGAGGACATACAGAAGGCCAAGAGACATATGAAAGCATGCTTAGTGTCACTAATCATCTGGGTGATGCAAATCAAATTGACAATGAGGTACCATATCACACCTGTCAGAATGGCTATCAGCAACAAATCAACAAATGACAAGTGCTGGCGAGGATGCGGAGAAAAAGGAACCCTGGTGCACTGCTGGTGGGAATGCAGACTGGTGCAGCCTCTGTGGAAAACAATATGGAGTTTCATCAAAAAATTAAAAATGGAATTCCCATTTGACCCAGTAATCCCACTTATAGGAATATAACCCAATTAACCAGAAACACCAATTAGAAAGGATATATGCACCCCTATGTTCATAGCAATACAATTTACAATAACTAAGATTTGGGAACAGCCTAAGTGCCCATCAGCGTATGAGTGGATTAAAAAACAGTGGTATATCTACACAATGGAATACTTTTTTTTACTGCTATAAAAAAGAAGGAACTCTTACCATTTGCAACAGCATGGATGGACCTGGAGAGGATTATGGTAAGCAAACTAAATCAGTTGGAGAAAGATAAATATTACATGATCTCACCCATTTGTGGAATATAATGAACAACATGAACTGATGGAAAAAAAATAGATCCAGAGACAGAGAAACACCGAACAGACCATCCAACCTCAGAGGGAAGCCAGGGTTGGGTAAGAGATCAACCAAAGGACTTGTATGCATGCATATAAGCATAACCCATGGACACAGACAGTAGGGTGGGGTAACGGCATGTGCTGGGGTGTGGGAATGGCCAGGGAGAGGTCAATGGGGAAAAAAGTCAACATATATAATACTGTAAACAATAAAAAAATTAAATTAAGAAAAGAATAAAATTGACAACAAACAAGTACTGATCAATAATAACCTTAAATGTGAAAGGATTAAATGCTCCAATTACAAGGTATAGGGTAGCTCAGTGGTTAAGAAAACATGACCCATATATATGCTGTTTATAAGAGACCCACCTCAGAACAGAAAAATAGTATTTATAGGGAAGGAGTGTGAAAAGGATTACAGCTCTCAAGCCAAACCTGCATAGCAGTGTCACATTCAAATACACATGGCAATGATGAATAGACATACGAAGACTGGAGGGACAGTGTAGTCAGTTACCTGTTCATCTGCAGGTGCGTAAGTGTTAGTGTAGTTTTACAAACTCATCAGTTCCACAGAGTCAAGCCAGCTACTCTGCCTGATACTGTGGAGGGTGCATCCCTGCCCTTGGTGAAACTACCAGCCAGGATTATAAAATCATCAAGTTGGGAGTGAGTTTAGAGATTACCTACCCCATTGACCACCTCTACTACATCCCTGGTAATGCTTCTGACTGGCATTCTACTAGCTTTGGCATTGCAGGGTCACAGTGATAGTAAGCTCGGCTTCCTATAAGGAAGGATGGGGGTGGGTAAAAGGAGATATCCCACGTACAGGTAACTACAACAATAAAAAGCGGTATATGTGCTAGAGCCAATGCTGTGGGAACACTGAGCCAGGAGGAATGAATTTTAGCTATGGGAAGTCAGGGTTGGGGGGCTTCATGAAGGAGGTTCTATTTGAGCTGGGCAAGATCTCAGCAGGCAGAGATGGTGAGCAGGAAGGAGAGTTGTTTCCATATTTCCATGAACAAAAATATGGAGGCATAAAAATGCAGGGCACATTTTAGTAAACATACTTAGGTAGGCTAGGTAAGTAGAAGAGGCTGTGGGGTGAGGCTGCTTGACTTAAACCTGACCCCACACCTTACTAGCTGCCTGGCATTGGACAAGTTATTTAACAGTGGCCTCTATTTCCCTCCTGGAGAATGAGAGTACTTACTATAATATACCTCATTGGTTATGGAAAGGAGTAAATGAGATAATGACATGAAGTAGTCAACATGGTGTCTGTCACATAGCAATCTTTCCAAAACATTTTTGGCTACCTTACTTTGCATGTAACAGCAAATGAGATGGTCTGCCTGGAGTGCTGGGTATAGGACTGGGAGTGTTAGAGGCAGTCTTTGATAGTAGATTGTAGAGTGGGGATTGAATACTAAACTAAGGATTTATGGTTTTTATTCTGAAGGCAGGGGGCATATGTATTTGAAGGATGGATTGGAGCAAGGTAATAGGAGAAAGGGAGAGTAAGAGGCCACTGTATCCTCACTATGATAGTGGCATAATAACTGAAAGCGATGGAACAAGATTCAGGGTCAGAACAGGGATTTGTGAGTTAGTGTATGTGTGAACTCCACTATTACATATAAACCTGAGTTCAGATTAACAGTGTATGTGTGCATGTGTGTATAAAATATTAAAGATGTATATATAATATTAAATATGTATGAATATTTTAAATGTTTAAAATATATGCTATAAAATTACAATTGTATAAAATATCAACACTAATAAAAGAGAAAAATGGTAATTGGCATACGGCGATACCCTTTTCATTGGCTAATCAGGGCTATATGCAAATTAACTGCCAACTAAGATTGGCAGTTAACTGCCAACAAGATGGCGGTTAATTTGCATATGTAGGCACAATGCAGGGAGGCGAAAGGGAAAGCAGGAAGAAGCCCCCTGCCACTGACAGTGATCGGAAACCCAGGGGGGAGCTAAGAGCTCGGGGGCAGGGCAAAGGCGGCCCTGGGGCCGCCTTTGCCCTGCCCCCCAGCCATGATCGGAGAATCAGGCGCCTTTGCTGCCCTGGCCAGTGATAGCAGGAAGTAGGGGTGGAGCCAGCGATGGGAGCTGGGCACGGTCGAAGCTGGCAGTCCCGGGAGCTAGGGGTCCCTTGCCTGGGCCTAAAGCGAAGCCCACGATCGTGGGGCTGCTGCAGCTGTGGGTCCCCGCTGCCCGGGCCGGACGCCTAGGCCAGAGGCGTTAGGCCTGGGTAGGGGCGAAGCCTGCAACCGCAGGGAGCTGGGTGTCCCCTGCCCAGGCCTGACACCTCTGCCGGAGGCCTCAGGCCTGGTCAAGGGGCCGATCCGGTGATTGGTGATCGGAGGGTGATGAGGGTCAACTCCTCTGGCCGAGGCATCAGGCCTGAGTGGGGGGCGGAGCCAGGGATTGGGGGGATATGATGGTCCCCTTGCCCAGGCCTGAAGCCTGGGTCAGAGGAGTCAGGCTTGGGCGGGGGGTGGAGCAAGCGATCAGAGGGAGATGGGGGTCCCCTGCCCAGGCATGATTCCTGGGCCAGAGGCCTCAGGCCTGGGCGGGGGCCAGAGCCAGTGATGGGGGAAATGAGGGTCCCCTGCCCAGGCCTGACACCTCTGTCAGAGGCATCAGGCCTGGACAAGGGGCCGATCCTGCGATTGGAGGGTGATGGGGGTCAACGCCTGAGGGTTCCCAGTATGTGAGAGGGGGCAGGCTGGGCTGAGGGACACTCCCCCCACACACACACCCAGTGCACGAATTTCGTGCACCGGGCCCCTAGTATGTTATAATGAATATATTAAATAGAGAATGAAAATTAATGGTTGGAGAGAATATTAGCCAATATTTTATAGTTCTGATGTGAAAGACAGTCCCTTTGTTATCTTGAGTTAAGCTATAGGAAATATTGTATTTTGTGAAAACATTTTCTGAAGGTGGCCTTTTTGTAAGAAAACTTGAGATATGCATAATTCACACATACTTGATAAATTTAAGCACATTCTGTCTTACTGGCAGGGATAAAAATCTATAATAAGACAAAGAGTCCTCTGATGATACATGATTAGAAATGGCAATGGCAGTGCACATTGGGTCCTAATTAAGAAATTTTTGCCGAACCGGTTTTGCTCAGTGAATAGAGCGTCGGCCTGCAGACTCGAGGGTCCCAGGTTCGATTCCGGTCAAGGGCATGTGCCTTGGTTGCGGGCACATCCCCACTGGGGGGCGTGCAAGAGGCAGCTGATCGATCTCTCTCATCGATGTTTCTAGCTCTCTATCCCTCTCCCTTCTTCTCTGTGAAGGATCAATGGAGTGTATTTTAAAAAAAAAATTTTTTTCTAATGGTTGTCTAGGAATACAAGTGCCCTCCATTTGGACTTTGGCAATAACTAGAGTATTCTTCAGTTCTTGATCAGGATGAAGACAATTCAAGATTGTTCTCGAATCCTAGGCCATAGAGAAAGATTTCATTTGGCCCATTACTGAGTTCCCATGAAGAGGAAAGACACTAACCGCTCACAAATATTTTGTCATTGACTAAATGCAAAGATGCATCCGTTAAAGCAATCCATCTCAGTAAGCTAGTTTTCTTGAATATTAAGGAATATTAATACATACAAAAAAACAAGTTGATTTTTCAGCATTTACAAAGCAGCTTTGAAGCACAATGATACCTCTTCTATTTTCACCTTTCTTCCAGAATATATTCACAGCACATACAAATCTGGACTCAGCCTCCTCGGTCACAGCCTTTCAAATAAAACTGACTTCCTTTGGCTGCAGTGAAACAGATATTTGGGTGGAAAGGGTGATGTGGGGTGGGGTGTGATGGCTGCTGTATTGTTGGGGAAATGGTTCTGCACCCAGCTGACTAAATGTAATGAACTCTTGGTTAGCTCCCTCTCAGGCATGCCAGGCTCCCCTTTCATCTGCTACCAGATGGAAACAGAACAGATCCATTTAAGTGGTTAAACTGACCAGTTAGGTTGACCCAAATTCTTCCCGGAAATTAAAAAACCTGTGGCTCCTGGGATTAGCGTTTCAATTGCTCCCCGTATGCACACTACCTTCTTGTCCACTACAGCAGCCCAGATTGCCACACTTGCTCACCTTAGCAGCTTGCTTTCCAAGCCAAGACAATTTGAGAACAATGTAGTAATGAGAAAGCTAGAAACACTTTGTGGCAAGACCAAAAATAAATTTGGCCCTCATCTTAATTGATTTGCTTTATCCCTGATTTCTCGTTCCACTCACTATTTGCCCTTTTCTTCTGTAAGTCAAGGTGATGTTGCCAATTTGTTAGATGTAGCTTGTGCAGAACACATCACAGAGCAGACACAATTCAATGGTCCTCCTCCTCCTCCTCCTCCTCCTCCTCCTCCTCCTCCTCCTCCTCCTCCTCCTCCTCCTCCTCTTCCTTTACAAAGAAAGAGGAGCTGTGCTGACCAGTTATAAGGAAAACAGCAGTATGGAAAAATGAGTGTTTTGTTTCCAGCAGAAAGATGGAATCAGAAGGCAGTGAGAAAAGGCCCAGGGAACC
Organism: Myotis daubentonii; assembly: GCF_963259705.1. Lineage (NCBI taxonomy): Eukaryota > Metazoa > Chordata > Mammalia > Chiroptera > Vespertilionidae > Myotis > Myotis daubentonii. The sequence goes on along the minus strand of NC_081861.1, from coordinate 48,920,991 downwards.
TCATAGAAATTAATGATGTCAGAACACAGATTAAAGGAGACACAGGGCCTAGACCAGCCGTGGGAAAACTATGGCCCGCGGGCCGGATCCGGCTCGTTTGAAATGAATACAACTAAAAAAAAAAAAGACCGTACCCTTTAATGTAATGATGTTTACTTTGAATTTATATTAGTTCACACAAACACTCCATCCATGCTTTTGTTCCGGCCCTCCGGTCCAGTTTAAGAACCCATTGTGGCCCTCGAGTCAAAAAGTTTGCCCATCCCTGGCCTAGACAAATTATACTCAGGTCTTACTCTGCTGACTATAGTTCCTAAATCTATTATATACAGTGCTCACAGAAAATCCCATAGCACAGAGATTGTTAGCCTTTATTGCACATTAGAATCTCCTGAAGAGCCTAAAAATGTATATGCGCAGGCCGCGCTCTCAACAAAGCAATTTTAATTGGTGTGGGGGTAGGGTCATAGCATTGGCACTTTTTAATAGCTCTCCAGATGGAAAACAAAATTTCCATAATGGACATAATTGAGACAATTGGCCATATTTTAGTATGCATCATATATAAGATAATATTATTGTATCAATGTCAAATTTCTGAACTTGATACCTATATGATACGTAAGATGATGGCCTTGTTCTTAGGAAATATATGCTAAAGTGTTTATGATGTCTGAAACTTATTCAAATGAACTAGGAGGGGAAAACACACATAGAAAGTTAGAGAGGGTGGAAGAAAGCAACTATGGCAAAATGCTAACATTTGTTGAATCTGGGTGAGAGCTTATCCTGCTGGCAAGAGTTCTTCGTATTATTTTTAAAACTCTTCTATTAGTTTAAAATCATTTTCAAATACAAATATTGTTTGTAAAAAAGGAAGAAAAAAAATCTTGTTCTGCAGATGAAATAATGTAGATCAAATTGGTAACCATTGGCTTCAGAAAAACAGAAGGAATGGGGACCAACTATAGATACATGACAGTGAAAGCCCTTCTGAGCCACTGTCCTATGCCACTGCTTCTCCCACTTTAATGCTCATACAAATCTCCTGGAGGTCTGGTTAAAACTAAGTTTATGAATCAGAAGGTCTGAAGTGGGGCCTGAGAGTCACGATTTTTAATAGACTCCCTGGTGATGCCAAAGCCACTGGTCCACAGACCACACTCAGGAGTAGCAAATTTCTAGGACTGACTTACCCCACCATGAATCTATCATTCAATCAACAAATATTTTGGAACCATGTACTCTGGGCTTAGCAATGTAGTAGAAATGTTCTAATTGAAGTAGGGTGGGCGTGCGGAGCTCCATGGATTGGCAGCCCATCATCTTGACCCCTTGATTATGGCAACTCCCTGTGAACAACCACATGATCTGGCCTTCTGAGAGTTATTCTGATCCACTGAACAGAGCATCCAACAGAAAAAGCATAAATAAAGGCTTACAGCAAATGGACGGGGGTATGAAGCTGTTGTTTTTTTTTTTTTAAGCAAGCCCATAATACAGGTCAAAGGTGAAGTTCAGCCCTTTTGGGGGGGGGGGGAGGTAATTGGTGCCCAGCTGAGGCTCTTTCAGAGAGCAACATAATTCTTCCTGAGTCAGGCTGCCCCCTCTAGTGTGGGGACTCATTTATTAGAAACAGATTTCCAAGGAAAATTCGCATTTTGTGCTGGCTGTGTGATGCTTCGAGTTTGTTGCTTCTGCTGTAAGAGGAGCCAAAAGGTCTCTCTCCTGGTGGGAACATATAGAGAACTGATCCTGCTTCCATCAGAATTTTCCAGGCCTCTTCCCACTCCCTCCCCCATGGTAGCTCCCCTTTCCTCTGCCTGAATGCTATGATCATGTTTTCCATACATTGAACTAGAGGATAACCTGTTATTTGTCTCTCCCTTGTTTGTGGTCCAAATTCAGGCCAAGTGACATAGATTCACTGAAAGAGGAAGCTAGGCTTTAATGAGCACACAGCCCCACAAAAGGCTCTAGAAGGTGTGAATTAGCAGACCTGGGTGGTTTTGTATCATAGTTTTGGCACTTAATATCTGTGTGAGCTTGGACAAGTTACTTAGCATCTCTGAAGATTAGTTTCCTCATCTGTAAAATGGGGCCAATAATAGCACTAAATTCATAAGATTCTGAGCATTAAATGGGATGGAGCACATAGCAAGTATTCAATAGTGGAAGATAGTCATTCATTTGATGGGTATTTATTGAGATTCTTCTGTGCACAGACAAAGAATAGTTAAAATCCAGTCTACCCCTACTTGCTAATTGTGCAACCTTGGACAAGTTACTTAGTTTTACCTCTCTGAGCATCTTAAATGAGGCTGGCACTAGTACATAAACTACCATGGTGCCCTAACCCCTTGAGGATTGATGCAATGAATAAATAATTCAGATGAGTTAAGCATGTGTCAGGCATATAGAACAGTGCTGAGTCAATGTGAATTATCATAGTTGTTGTGGTTACTATTACTATCAGCTCTTCTCTGAGTTCCTTCTTATTATGAATAGATTTACTCAGCAGTCAAGCATTCCTTAAAATGGTCCTTTGCACTCTCCTCCAGTGGACACTCCCCAATCTACATTAGTATTTCCTTGAGGGCCATGTCATATATGCCATTCTGGTGTCCCCATGGCACTTGGCAGAGAGTATACGTTCGGTGCCTGAAGCAGAGAGCACTATGCAGTAAGCACAGCCATCAGCTGGCTTCACTTCCTAGGTTTGAGCTTTATCATATCCACTTCACTTACTGAGTGACTTGGTAGCAACTTCTGGAACTTGAGTCTCTCTTCTCTCATCTGTAATATAGGTTTAATAATTTTTACCTTTAGGTCTTGCTGTAAGGATTAAAACTGGGCACATAGTAGGAGCTTAATAAGGTATGTTATTGTTATTTGAAAAATTTGCGTAATCAAGGATCATAAGAGCTACCTTGAGAAATCTCTCTTTCTCTCTTTCTCTCTCTCTCTCTCACACACACACACACACACACACACACACACACACACACACACACACCACAGCACATGAGTGCCATTGAGGGGACAAGTGACAGAAGAGACTCAAGCAGGCATTCATGCATTGCCTATGAGGGGCTCTTTGAACCCAAGCCAGGGTAATATCTGCATAAACTTCTCTCTTGGGGACCATGGTGCTCTAACCCCTTGAATTCTTTTTAATATTGAGGTAAAATTATATAACATACAATTAACCACCTTAAAGTGAAAAATTCAGTGGCATTTAGTCCAATCACTATGTTGTGCTATCACTACTCCCAACATTCTTTAAAATTGACTACCCCTTTTTTATTTTTTACATTTTTTCTTTATTGTTGCCAGTATTACAGATTTCCCCCCTTATTTTCCCCTATTGCCCCCCTCCACCCAGCTCCCACCCCACCCCAGGCCTTCACTGCCTATTGTCTGTGCCCATGGGCAATACATATATGCATGTAAGTTATATGATTAATCTCTTCCCTCCCAGCCCCTTCCCTCTGAGATTTGTCAGTCTTTTCCATGTTTCCATGCCATTGGTTCTATTTTATTGGCCAGTTTATTTTTTCATTAGTTTCCACATATAAATGAGATCATGTTATACTTGTCTTTCTCTGACTGTCTTATTTCACTTAGTATAAAACTCTCCAGGTCCCTCTATGGTGTTACAAAAGGTAAGATTTACTCTTTTTTATAGCCAAGAAGTATTCACTGTGTAAATGTACCACAACTTTTTTTTATCTACTCATCTACTGATAGGCACTTGGGTTGTTTCCAGGTCTTAGCTATTGTAAATGAAGCTTCTATGAGCATAGGGGTGCATATATTCTTTCTGATTGGTGTTTCAGGATTCTTAGGATATATTCCTAGATGTGAGATCACTGGGTCAAATTTCTAATTTTTTTGAGGAAACTCCACACTGTTTTCCACAGTGGCAGCACCAGTGTGCATTCCTACTAGTAGTGTACTGGGGTTCCTTTTTCTTCATATCCTTGCCAGCACTTGTTGTTTGTTGATTTACTGATGTTAGCCATTGTGGCAGGTGTGAGGTGATACCTCATTATAGTTTTAAATCTCTCTGATGATTAGTGACCTTTAGCATTGTTTCATGTTTCTTGGCCATATATATATGTCTATTTAGGTCCTCTTCCCATTTTTTAAAAAATAAACAAATGAGACTACATCAAACTAAAAAGCTTCTGCACAGCAAAAGAGATCGTTCTCAGAATGAATAAGGAACCCACTGTATGAGAGAACAAATTTGCCAATGATACATCTGATAAGGAGTTAATCTCCAAAATATATAAAGAACTCATACAACTCAACAAGAGGAAGACAAACAGTTCAATTGATTACCCCTTTGAGCTGGCTTTATTCAGAGGAAGGCAGAGTTCTTCCACTTTGTCACTCCTCCAGTCACTGTTCTGTACTTATCTTCATCCCCACATTACTCTTCCCTCTCTATTTTTCAATTACACCATCTCTCTCCACCCTCTTGCTCCATGGGTCAATGAGTATAAGTGTATCTGAATGACTTATATGTCTAGGGAGAGTGAAGTTGTTGACCCACTGGAAAGATGCAGGGCATCTGGCACTGGCAGTGTGGGTTGGGACTGGCACAGCCACTTCTTGCCACAGCTAAAAGCAGACACAGCACAGTGGCAACTGCCCAATGTTGCTTAGCTTTCTGGTGGCCCCAGGGGTAACAAACTATGTGAAAGATATTGTTACCAATTATGGCCTCTGAGAGTTGTAGTCCACTTTGTTATCACATCTTCCATCTTTGGGCTCCTCATGGTTATGAATATATTTGCTCCTTATCAAAGCATCTATTACAAAATAACCTTGACAGGCTCCATAGCCTCATTAGAGATCTACTTTCTATTTCTACCTGTGAAGCAAGAGCCACAACTTGAGTATTTTAAAATATAAGAGGAATATATTCATACTAGAGGCCCAGTGCATGAAATTTGTGCACTGGAGGGGGTGTCCCTCAGCCCAGCCTGCACCCTCTCTAATCTGGGTCCCCTTGGAGGATGTCTGACTCACAATCCGGGACTGCTGGCTCCTAACCACTCACCTGCCTGCCAGCCTGATCACCCCCAACTGCCCTCCCCTGCCAACCTGATTGCCCCCAACTTCACTCCCCTGCCAGCCTGGTCCCTCAACTGCCCTCCCCTGCAGGCCTAGTATTCCCCAACCGCCCTCCCCTGCCGGCCATCTTGTGAAAACATGGGAGAGGCCATTTTGTGATGACGTGAGGGTGGCCATCTTGTGATGATGTGGGGTGGCTATTTTGTGGCATCCATCATGTGAGGGTGTGGGGGCAGCCATCTTGTGACAATATGGGGGTGGCCATCTTATGACAATATGGGGGCGGCCATCTTGTGATGATGTGAGGCGACCATCTTGTGACAACGTGGGGGTGGCCATCTTGTGACAACATGGGGTGGCCATCTTGTGATGATGTGAGGGCATGAGGGTCAATTTGGATATTACCTCTTTATTATATAGGATTGGGGAGCTAGAGCTCCTTGGGTGCTCTGTAATAACTCTGGTAAGCTGCATGTTTCTCTGGCTAGGTGAAATCTTGGATAAGCCTTCACTATTTCTACACTTCCTGGCTGTGTGAACTTTTAAGCTCTAGCCAACTTCTCTGAACTCCATATCTGGGTCTTTCATCAAATGTAGTTGGAATAGCACTGGGGAACTTTTCAGCCTTTGGTACATCAAGGATTAAATAAACCCAGTGAAAGCCTTCTATGGTGCCTCCAGTCTATTGCCTTTTTGCAAAATCTCAAACTACCTATTACAGAGGTGTGGTGCAAATTAACTTAAGACTAAACATCTGAAAATGTCTTGAGCAGTGCCAGTGTCTGCCTCATAGTGGGTGCTCAAATGATCATGACCCTTTTTGTGATTTGGGTTGTTATTCTTGGGAGAAGGCAGAATGCAAAAGGAGAGGGAGGCAGCATCAGGTAGCAGACAGTTTGGGCAGTTAGAACTCCTCCATCACAGGGCTTGCCAATTTCCCAATTCCTTGAAATGAAGGTGTGATTTTGAAACACAGCTGTCTCTTGTTCAGACAGGAGCAGTTTATGTACACAGCCATGTCTGGCTTCCGATGAAGGTTCTTTATGTTTTCCAGAAATGCTGAGAAGTGGCAAGGGGATGAAGCCGAGTTAAAGGCCTATCTGTTCTACAATCCTTCACTTATCTGGCGTGCAAGGGTTTTAGTAGCAAAGCAGGCAAGAGTCTCTGAGTAAGAAATGATTCTTTTTATGTTTCAATGCACACATGAAAGACAGGGAAACAGAAAAGCCAGGGAAGCAGTGGAGAGGAGCAATCTTCTAAGCCTCATGTGGAATTATATTAGAGAATTAGTAAACTTTTCCAGAAATTATAAATATTGCACATGTTCAGTGTCAGTGAAATAATGCATGGGCAATGCACTCCTCTATCATTTTCCTCTCTGGTGAGTAAGTACTAGTAACAGCCTGGGTCAGAATCCTCCCACAACCTTCCTGTGCTTATACAAATATGTTTGGGTGTGGAGCACATCTATAGGTTACTTTGTTGTTTGTATTAGAATGTACTGTGATATATACACTTCCCTGCAGCTTGGCTTTTGCACTTAAGAGTACATCACAGCCCTGGCCTATGTGGCGTAGTTGGTGAGAGCATCGCCCTGTGCACTGGAAGTTCATGGGTTCAATTCCCGGTCAGGGCATATGCTTAGGTTGCTGGTTGCTGGTTGAATCCCTAGTTGGTGTGTGTAGGGGAGGAAACCAATCTCTCTCTCTCTCTCTCTCCAATCAAAAGAAAAAAAGAGTAAATCACAAACCTCCCAGCATATCATTAGTTACATATCTGGCTCAGTTTTCAAATGACTATATAATATGAATATACCAGGATTTATTCACCCATTTATCTATTCATGAGCATTCAGGTTGTGTACAACTTTGTGTTCATATCCCTGAAGTAGGGCAGCAGCCTCATTCATCTGGGAATATTTACCAGTGTTGGTGGGAATGTTGCTGGGTCAAAGGTTTTTAATTTACCTAAGGCAAGATTTCTTGGCTGGTATTCATAAATAGCATTATGAATTCCTCCTTTTATTATCGAAAAGTTTATTGTTCATCTGTTAAGCAGATTTCATTTGCCTTTTCAATACTTAATGTATTGCCCCATAATAAAGGGTATGAATTGAAACAGACTATTGTAAAGAGTGTCCATCCAAAGATATGATCTCTTTTATGGGATTCCAGAGAGAGGTGAATTGTAATCTATCAAACTGGACCAAATTCCTGTGATGCCTTCCTTCAATGACTGAGTCCAATTATTCTCCTGCCCTCTCTATCCATGATAACACTAAGTTCAACCTTGAGAAGCACAGAGAAATATTTCCTTAGCAGCAAATATGTTCTGGGTTCTCCCTCAGATAAAAATTCCTTTGCAAGACAATGAAAGGAACTAGTGAGACTGGAATAGGAAGATAAGCAGAAATTACAGAAAATGAGAAATATCAATCAGCTTTACTAATATATTTTACATAGTATTGCTGAATAGTTCTTTTAACTATCAAGGACATTGTGGGGACATGGATGTGCATTGTAAAGTTCTTTCAAACTTGTATAACAAAACATTAAGATATTACTATGTGGTTGATTTATAAAAATTCTGGTCACACACCACTTTCTAGGCATGTAAGATCTGTATCAAAATACTTTGCCATATATATTATGCTTTATGCCTTTTAAAGCACACTCACAGTCTAATTCCACTCTTAGGCAGGTTTGTATAACAGGAGTCACTCTCCCATTTTACAAAAAAAAAAAAAAAAATAGGCCTTGAGAGGTAGATGACTTGTCCAAAGTCACATACGCAATTGGCAATAGGGTTAAGCCTTGAACTTGGGATAACCTAGTCAGTGTTCATTCGATTTAAGGAAGAGGGGTGTAACATGAAATCTTAATTCCATTTCTCATTAGGTCTCTGCTTGAGTCTCATTTGGCCTAACCCAATTTCTCTTTTATAGGCATACAAATCTGTGCTTCTTTCCATGGTTGATTTAATGCTGATTGAGCACCAGTAATCTGCTAGGTGCTCTAGAAACCATTGAATTAAATCTGGTTGTTGCTCTGTAGCTCCCAATCTCAAGTTTTTGGAGCCCAATCTAAAATAGTTATTGCAGAAGGATGAACAAGGATTAGAAAACCTACTTGAAGAAATAATATCAGAAAACTTTCCTGAGGTGGGGAAGAAAAAAGTCACACAAGCCCAGAGAGTCCCAAACAAGGTGAACCCGAAAAGACCCACACCAAGACACATCATAATCACCATGGCAAATGTTCAGGACAAAGAGAGAATCTTACAGGCTGCAAGAGAGAGACGGAAAGTTACATACAAGGGATCTCCCATTAGACTGTTAAATGATTTCTCAACAGAAACACATCAGGCCAGAAAAGAATGGACTGAAATTTACAAAGTGATGCAAAGCAAAGGACTGAATCCAAGAATACTCTATCTAGCAAGGCTATCATTCAAACTTGAAGGGGAAATAAGAAGCTCCACAGACAAAAAAAGGCTAAGGGAGTTTGTCACCACCAAGCCAGCAATGCAAGGAATGCTAAAGGGACTGGTATAAAAAGAAGAAATAAAAAGCTCAGAAAGAAAACAGCCACACACACACATAAAAAGAAATGGCTACAAACAAGTACCTTTCAATAATAACTTTAAACGTAAACGGACTAAATGCTCCAACCAAAAGACATCGAGTGGCTGAATGGATAAAAAAACATGACCCATACATTTGCTGTCTACAAGAAACCCACCTCATTAGGAGGGACTCACACAGACTGAAAGTGAAAGGATGGAAAAATATCTTTCAGGCAAATGGAAAGGAAAAGAAAGCTGGGGTAGCAATACTTATATCGGACAAAATAGACCTCAAAGTGAAGGCCTTAACAAGAGATAAGGAAGGCCACTTCATAATACTAAAGGGATCAATACAACAAGAAGATATAACCCTGGTAAACATATATGCACCCAATGTAGGAGCACCCAAATTCATAAAAAAAACTCCTGGAAGATATCAAAGGAGAGATCGACAACAATACAATCATAGTAGGGGACTTTAATACACCATTGACAGCACTGGATAAGTCCTATAGACAAACAATCAGCAAAGATACAGCAATCCTAAATGACTCACTAGATCAGATGGACTTAATAGACATCTTCAGAACACTTCACCCCAAAGCCAGGGAATATACGTTCTTCTCAGGTGCTCATGGTACATCTTCAAAAATAGACCACATATTGGGTCACAAGCAAAGTATCCCTAAATTCAAGAAGATTGAAATCATAAAAAGCATCTTCGCAGACCACGATGGCATAATACTAGAAATAAACTACAATAAAAACAACCCAAAATACTCAAACACCTGGAAGCTGAATAGCATGTTATTAAATATTGATTGGGTTACCAATGAGATCAAAGAAGAAATTAAAAACATCCTGGAAACTAATGACAATGAAAACACAACAATCCAAAACCTATGGGACACAATGAAAGCAGTCCTGAGAGGGAAGTTTATAGCTCTACAGGCCTATCTCAAAAAACAAGAAAAAATGGTAGTAAATCATCTAACTCTACAACTCAAAGAATTAGAAAGAGAGCAACAAGAAAACCCCAGAGTGAGCAGAAGGAAGGAGATAATAAAGATTAGAGCAGAAATAAATGACATAGAGACCAAAAAAACAATACAGAAAATCAATGAAACCAAGAGCTGGTTCTTTGAAAGGATAAACAAGATTGACAAACCTCTAGCCAGACTCACCAAGAAGCAGAGAGAGAGGACCCAAATAAATAAAATCAGAAACGATAGAGGCGAAATAACAACAGACCCCACAGAAATACAAATGATTGTTAAAAAATACTATGGACAGCTCTACTCCAACAAACTAGACAACATGGAGGAAATGGACAAATTCCTAGAAAAATACAACATTCCAAAACTCAATCAGGAAGAATCTAAAAATCTCAACAGGCCAATAACTATGGAAGAAATTGAAGCAGTCATCAAAAAGCTTCCATCAAACAAAAGCCCAGGACCAGACGGCTTCACAGGGGAGTTTTACCAAACATTCAAGGAAGAACTAAAACCTATCCTCCTCAGACTACTACAAAAAATTCAAGAGGAAGGAACACTTCCAAGCTCATTCTATGAAGCCAGCATCACCCTAATACCAAAACCAGGTAAAGACAACACAATGAAAGAGAATTACAGGCCAATATCCCTCATGAACATAGATGCCAAAATCCTCAACAAAATCTTAGCAAATCGGATCCAGCAGTACATCAGAAAGATCATACACCATGACCAAGTAGGATTTATCCCAGGGATGCAAGGATGGTACAATATCCGCAAATCAATAAACGTGATACATCACATAAACAAATTGAAAGAAAAAAACCACATGGTCATATCAATTGATGCAGAAAAAGCATTTGACAAAATTCAACACCCATTTCTGATAAAAACTCTCAGCAAGGTGGGAGTAGAAGGATCATACCTCAACATAATAAAAGCCATATATGACAGGCCCACAGCCAACATCATACTCAATGGACAAAAACTAACACCATTTCCCCTAAGAACAGGAACAAGACAGGGATGCCCCCTCTCACCACTCCTGTTCAACATAGTACTGGAAGTGTTAGCCATTGCAATTCGGCAAGAAGAAGAAATAAAAGGCATCCAAATTGGAAAAGAGGAAGTAAAACTGTCCTTATTTGCAGACGACATGATATTATACATACAAAACCCTAGAGATTCCATTAAAAAGCTACTAGACTTAATACATGAATTTGGCAATGTAGCAGGATACAAAATTAACCCCAAGAAATCTGAGGCATTTCTATACACCAATAGTGAACTTTCAGAAAGAGAGATTATAAAAACAATCCCGTTTACCATTGCACCAAAAAAATTAAGCTACCTAGGAATAAACTTAACTAAAGAGGTAAAAGACCTCTACTCAGAAAACTACAGGACGTTGAAAAAAGATATAGAGGAAGACATAAACAGATGGAAGAACATACCGTGTTCATGGATTGGTAGAATCAACATCATTAAAATGTCCATACTACCCAAAGCAATCTATAAATTCAACGCACTTCCCATTAAAATACCAACAGCATACTTCAGAGATCTAGAACGAACTTTCCAAAAATTCATCTGGAATAAAAGAAGACCCTGAATAGCTGCAGCAATCCTGAAAAAGAACAAAGTAGGTGGGATCTCAATACCAGATATCAAGTTGTATTACAAAGCCACTGTTCTCAAAACTGCCTGGTACTGGCACAAGAATAGGCATATAGATCAATGGAATAGAATAGAGACCCCAGAAATCGGCCCGAACCAATATGCTCAATTAATATTTGACAAAGGAGGCAAGAACATACAATGGAGCCAAGATAGTCTCTTCAATAAATGGTGCTGGGAAAATTGGACAGATATATGCAAGAAAATGAAACTAGACCACCAACTTACACCATACACAAAAATAAACTCAAAATGGATAAAGGACTTAAATATACGACGGGAAACCATAAAAATTCTAGAAGAATCCAAAGGCAACAAAATCTCAGACATATGCCGAAGCAATTTCTTCACTGATACAGCTCCTAGGGCACTTGAAATTAAAGAAAAAATGAACAAATGGGACTACATCAAAATAAAAAGCTTCTGCACAGCAAAAGAAACCATCAACAAAACAACGAGAAAACCCACTGTGTGGGAAAACATATTTGCCAATGACATATCTGATAAGGGCCTAATCTCCAAAATTTATAGGGAACTCATACAACTTAACAAAAGAAAGATAAACAATCCAATCAAAAAATGGGCAAAGGACCTAAATAGACACCTTTCAAAAGAGGACATTCAGAAAGCCAAGAGACATATGAAAACATGCTCAAAGTCACTAATCATCCCAGAGATGCAAATCAAAACAGCAATGAGGTACCATCTCACACCTGTCAGACTGGCTATCATCAACAAATCAACAAACGACAAGTGCTGGAGAGGATGTGGAGAAAAAGGAACACTTGTGCACTGCTGGTGGGAATGCAGACTAGTGCAGCCACTATGGAAGACAGTATGGAGTTTCCTTAAAAAACTGAAAATGGAACTCCCATTTGACCCTGTGATCCCACTTCTAGGAATATATCCCAAGAAACCAGAAACACCAATCAGAAAGGATATATGCACCCCTATGTTCATAGCAGCACAATTCACCATAGCTAAGATCTGGAAACAGCCTAAGTGCCCATCAGTAGATGAATGGATTAGAAAACTGTGGTACATCTACACGATGGAATACTATGCTGCTCTAAAAAGGAAGGAACTCTTACCATTTGCAACGTCATGGATGGAACTGGAGAGCATTATGCTAAGTGAAATAAGCCAGTCAATAAAGGAAAAATACCACATGATCTCACTCATTCATGAACAATAGAGACCATTATAAACTTTTGAACAATAATAGATACAGAGGCAGAGCTGCCTCAAACAGATTGTCAAACTGCAGCGGGAAGGCTGGGGAGGGTTGGGGGGCAGGAGGTAGGGGGGTAAGAGATCAACTAAAGGACTTGTATGCATGCATATAAGCATAACCAATGGACATAAGACACTGGGTGATAGGGGAGGCTAGGGGACTGTCTAGGGCGGGGGGATAAAATGGATACATATGTAATACCCTTTGTAATACTTTAAGCAATAAAAAAAAAAGAAGAGATAAAACCATAAAAAAAATAAAATAAAATAGTTATTGATATCTGCAGACAGTAAGAACATTTCTCCTCTCTAAGCTTCTTTCTCACCATTTTTTCCTTAGGATCCCCAAGGGATTTTATTGTTCTCAGACTGGAATATTTTGTAACTAGTCTCCAAGTAGTCCTGAAAAATACTTCCTTATTTTGGCCAACTCATGCTTAAAGATGATTGTGTCAGTTTCATTTCCCTTCCACAGAGAAAGGCCACCTTTCTCTTCTGAGGAATCAGACGTGCCACTCACCCAACATGGAATGGTTTGAGGCACATTGGAATGGGCTCTTGGATCCTAGATACTTTCCTTATCACCTGAAATGTTATTCTTATGGATGCAATGTCTTGTGTCCTTCCTGACCCTCATATCCTTTCAATTATAATAATAACTGAATGTATGTACGATTTGGGGACTGTTTTGACGATCCATATTTTTTCTAATAATGTCCACTGCCACTGACTTAATCACCTAAATAGTTACCCCCAGGTCCCAACAGATAGCCCTACTTAGCATCATCTCCTCTAGTTCACCCTGCATCTTACTGGCAAATTATACTTTTGAAACATCCTTCTTGTGTCATATCCTTAGTAAAAAATCATAGCCAGCTTTCCATTCCCTGGAATAGTAGTTATCAAAGTTGTTCATTAGTTTGTTTGTTCTTTTATTTTCAATTAGCAGGGAACACTTTTATCAAGCAAAATATTAGGTAGTTAAAACCTCCAAATGAGCCCTATCCAGTTTTCTCAGTGGGTAGAGCATCAGCCTGTGGACCAAAGGGTCCCAGGTTCCATTCTAGTCAAGGGCATGTAATAGTAGACATGTTCTAAAAATGTAAATATGCTTTAGTTGAAGTGAGGAGAGAGGACCCAGAGCCTCCAGTCTTTCAAGGGCATCAGGGAATATAGTGCAAAGACCACGGGCCTACTCATGAGGTTCCAACCTCTTCGCTTGGCATTCAAGACTTCACATAGACATACCATGTTTTTGTGTCGAATATCCATATCCCCTTTGAGGAAAGGAATCCTATGCTCCAGCATTTTGGTTTGTTCTTTGCCTTCCCCACACAGCTGGGGCATTCTCCACTATTTACCTTTGCACATGGCATGTCCCTGAGATTGAAATTCCACTGCTGTTTTCTCTTCCTGTATGAGTTACATTCATCCTTCAAGGGCCAGCTCTAGTCCTATTTACTTCAAGAAAACTTCGCTGGCTATTTTGTTTCATAAGAACTATCTTCAAACAAACAAACAAAAAAATGGAGACAGAAGCTGTTCAGCGAAAATATTTTTGTGGACTCTGTTTTTTATGTATTCCTTCTAGCTAAATAAGCATAAGGTATGATCATTAAATGTGAGTATAAAATTCCCTAAGTTTGTGCCCTGGCTCTGCTACTTGTTAGCTGTTTGACTCTAAGCCTAGTTACCATGCCTCAAGTCCTTCATCTATAAAATGGGAACAAAATAGTACTCACCTCAAAGGATTATATGAGGATTACATTGCGTCTAGCTCCTAGCACAGTGTTTGGCACTTAGTAAGTAATTGCTAAATAGTAGTTGTTATTAGGATAGTAGAGTTATGAGGTGATAAAGGTGTGAGCTAAGGCAAAGGCAGTGGGGTGTCTACTAAGGGCAGAATTGTTGGGAGATCTAAAGGTAGGGAAATGTGCACAGAGTAAGATAAAGAAACTGACAACAAGTAATGGAGGGTAAAACAGTTTTCTCCATCATACGTTGTCATGAGAGGTGGTTCCCCAAAAGCCCCTATTAGCAAGGTTCAGTTTTCACTGAGCCTGTGTTCAATAATCAAGTTTATCAGCCACAAGTACTTTAGCAAAATTCTTCTTCCAGTTAACTGAGAGCTAAAAGGATAGCCATTTGGAATTGAGCCATAAGACAGAATGTGTTAGAGGGGTGAAAATAGAGCACAGGGATCTTTCAGGAAGAGGAGCATCTGTGGCATCAGGTGTGTGCTTTGTGCCAGGCATAGCACAAACTCTCTATAAATGTTAGCTAGTATCATTAAAACTGTACTAGTTGCCTGGGACAGATAGAGGCAGTGCCAGGTTAACTGAGTGGAGTTGCGGAAAATCCAAAAGAGAAATGTTGATAGTTTGCCTATTTAAAGTGTGTGTGTGTGTGTGTGTGTGTGTGTGTGTGTGTGTGTGTGTATACATGTATGCTAGAGTATAAAGTGAGAGGTAACAAGGTCCAAATTGGTTTTGTTACCATGGAGATAATTAGCTGTTTGAATTCTTTCAGAGAGTAACCATAATTCCAGATAGAGTGGAGGATCACAGTATGATTACTTTTCAGTGAATTATTTTGGGGCAAGGTCCATGTCTTACTCATTTCATGTGCACATCATTAGTTCTTGTTCAGTAGTGGTCATTCAATATATGGTTGTAGAAGGGAGGAAAAAGGGGAGAATAAAAGAAGGAAGGAAGGAAGGAAGGAAGGAAGGAAGGAAGGAAGGAAGGAAGGAAGGAAGGAAGGAAGGAAAGAAAGAAAGAAGGAAGGAAAGAAGGAAGGAATGGAAAGGAAGGAAAAAAAGGAAGGAAAAAAGGAAGGAAAATGGATTATGAGACAATGATTACAGATCTGCCCCAGAGACTTTTGGAGGTAAATGGAGGCTTCCAACCTGTTTCTTTTATTCTAAAATGGGTATTTCCTTTATCACTCACAATGATAAATAGTAAACATTCAACAAGGATAGTAATCCTGGCTTTTGCCTAGAAATGAATATGAATTTGGCATGGGGAAAAGTAGAAGCTGGACCAGGATTTATTTTTATGTGCTAAGAGTGAGATGAGAGAAATATATGGCTCCAATCCATTCAATTTATGTACCACTTAATGAGATCCAAGTTTGCTGCTCACTCTGGGTAAAGGCAAAGCAAGGATAAGAGCTAAAAGCCAATTCAGTTATATAAAATCAATAAATATGTATTAAACACCTACTTTGAATAAATTAAGTAAACATTGAGCACCTACTCTATATAAACACAGCAGAAGTTACAAATGGTCCCCTACCCTAGGGAATTTACAATCTAGGTGAGGACTAAAGTTTAATATATTTAAATAAATAATGAAAAATGCAAGTCAGAATAAAATTCAGTTTAGCAAACATTTGTTAAGCACTTGCTATGTACCATGCATTGTAGATTCAATGATTAATAATAAGAGCAAATGGGGGCTATTAGCAAGATAGTGGAATACGAAGCTCCAGGTCCTCATGGAAACATCAAATCAACAACTAAGTACTAACTAAAATAACTTTTCAGGAGATCTAGAAAACACTCAGAGATCAATAGTAACCAAGAAAATGCCCAATCAAGAAAAAGCTACATTCAGAATGGTAGGAAATTTAATGGCATTTTACTCACCTTTCCCTTCCCCGCTCCCCACTGTAGTGTAGCATGTTTGGGAAGAATGAGCTTAATCCCCAGTTCCCTCCCTTTGAATAGAAGGAGCAGAGGGGAATTTGCTTGCAACATTTTGGACTGCCTGTAGGTTACCCAAGGAACTGGTTTCTATCTTACCTGACTCAGAGCTCAGATAAGGAATGGTGGCATAGTTTGGAACTCAGGCTGAAAGTCATGGAGGTAATGGCAAGTATTGCAACATGTGAAAATTGTTGCAGCAAAGGAATTTTGGGCAAAGGAATCTATATATATAAAAGCCTAAGCAACCAAATAACCGGTCAACTGGTCACTATGATGTGCACTGATCACCAGGGGGCAGATGCCCAGTGCAGGAGCTGCCCCCTGGTGGTCAGTGCACTCCCACCCACAGCCAACACCCCACAGCCCCTCCCTCCCCCCACCCCCTTACCAACCTCCTGCTGTCCAGATCGCCCTGATTGCCAGCCAGGCTGAGGGACCCCACCCATGCACCATTCGTGCACTGGGCTTCTAGTAAAATATAATATCTAAGGCCCCATGAAGATGCAGAGGTGAAACTCTACAAAATTAAGACATTTAAAAGCAGCTGGAAGGAAAAAGTGCCACATGGAAAGTGCATTGAACTTTCAATAATTAAAACAAAACCAAACCAAGATATTCAGCTGAAGATGGTCTTGAATAATTAAATGAAAAGTGAGGTTACTAAAAAATAATATTAAAAAATGCATTTATAGATAATTCCCTGTAAAAATTTATAGAGAAGAATCCAGTTCTAGAAATAAAATGATTAACTAGATAAGAGATTCAAGCTAACATCAGATTTTTCAACTGTAATTGTAAATACTAAGAAAAACAATTTTGACAGAGTACTAAAGGAGAATGTGTCTACAAATGTATAGATTTAATTTATACTTCTATGCTCTGACATAAAGGTTTTTAGTAAAATAACTATATTATCCTATCTAATAATAGACAAACATGGTAATTGACCGTACCTTCGCTACACTTCCCATTGGCTAATCAGCGTGATATGCAAATTAACCTCCAACAAAGATGGCGGCTAATTTGCATACTACAGGCAGGGCAGGACAGTGCGAGCCGCCTGTGTGAGTCACCATCCAGGTGCCCATGTGCTACCCCAGAAGCCGTCTGCCTGCCATCTGTGTCTGTTGGGCCTGCCGTCCATGTGTACGGCACAGGGGCCGGCTCGGTGGGGCGTGGCAAATTGCAATCCACCATGCCCTGCTCCGCCCCGCTGCCCGCCGGGCCTGCCATCTGCCACCCGAGGAGCCAGCCTAAGCCAGCAGGTGGTTATCTCCCGAGGGGTCCCAGACTGTGAGAGGGCACAGGTCCGGCTTAGGGAAACGCCCCCACCCCCACCCTCTCCACCCTCTGCCAGTGCACAAATTTTTGTGCACCGGGCCTCTAGTATTTATATAAAATATTATCCAACTGCCTTTTATCCCATAACCATGTTAAACTGAGTTAAGGAAACTCTTCTAAAAAATAAATAAAATAAAAATAGCCCCAGACAGTGTGTCTCAATGAGATGGGCATAGTCCCAGACACCAAAAAGTTGCCAGTTCAGTTCCCAGTTAGGACACATGCTCGGTTTGCCGGCTTGATGCCCAGTGGGGAGCATGCCAAGAGGCAGCCAACCAATGTCTGGCTCTCATATCAATATCTCTCTCTCTTCCTCTCTCTCTGAAAATCAATTTTAAAAATTCTTTAAAAAGAAATAAAAAATAAAAGCAGCTGGAGGAAATTAAAAAAAAATACACAAGTCCAGTCAGGATGTATGCCCAAAAAAGATCTGAGAAGAATTTAAAAGCTTTCACCCTGGACTGATCCTAAGGCTCAGAGGCCTACTAATTATTGAAGGTCTTCCACATTAGTCTGCAGAGACTGGAACAAGTTGCTGCCTTTTCTAAAGCCCAATTTTGAAAAAAAAATCACAAGATACAAAAACACAGGAAGAACTGGCCCAATTCAAAGGATAAAATACATCTCTAGAAATGACGCACATCAAGCTTACTAGACAAAAACTTTAAAACAGCTATCTTTCATATACTTAAAGAGCTAAAGGAAAATACAAGCAACTAAAGGAAATAAAGTGCTATAGACTTCATTGCTACCCCCCCCCCATTCATATAATGAATCCTACTCCCCATGTGATGATATTTAGAGGCATGACTCTTGGAAGTAATTGGGCTTAAATGAGGTCATATGAGTGGGGCTCTCATGATGGGATTAGTGCTTTCATTAGAAGAGACACCAGAGAGGTTGCTCATGCTTTCTCTCTCTATCATGTATGGACACAACAAGAAGGTGATCGTCAAACAGAAATTCTGGAGCTGAAAAATAAAATAAGTGAATAGAAAACTTCAGTAGAGGATTTCAAGGGCAATTTCAAACAAGCAGAAGAAAAAATCAACAAAGTTGAAGACAGATAATTTGAAGTTATAGAGTCTGAGGAGCAAAAAGAAAAGAATGAAGAAAAGTGACCAGAGCCTAGGGGACTTATGGGTTACCATTAAACACAGCAGTATGCATATTGTGGGAATCTCAGAAGGAAAAGAGTGAAAAGGGCGGAGAGATTATTTAAAGAAATAATAGCTAAAATTTTCCTAAATTTGAGAAACATCATAGATATACAAATATAAGAGGCTCAATAAACTCCAAGGAGGGTAACCCCCAAAAAAGCCCACATAAAAACACAGTATAATCAAACAGTCAAAAGAGAATGATAAAGAGAATCTTGAAAACAGCAAGAGAAAAGTGACTTGTCATATATACAGGATTCCCCCATAAGACCATAGGCAGATTTCTTAGCAGAAACCTGGTAAGCTACAAGATAGTGGGATAACATATTTTAAATGCTGAAAGAAAAATTGTCAACTGAGAATTCTATATCTAGAAAAACTGTTCTTCAAAAATGAAGAAGACAAATACAAGACAAACAAAAGCTGAGGACATCTAATCCTACTAGATCTACCCTGAAAGAAATGCTAAAGGAAATCCTCCAAGTTTTAATGAAAGAATGCTCATATGAAGCCATATGAAAATATAAAGTTCTCCAGTGTAGGTAAATACATGGACAGATATAAAAATATCATTATTATAATTTTTGTTTAACTTCACTTTGTATTCTAAATAATTTAAAAGATGAGTTCATTAAAAGTATAAGTCCATGTCAATGGGTACACAATACATAAAGATATAATATGTGACAACAATAACATAAAAATGGGAAGTGGGTAGAGCTGTAAAGGAACAGAGATTTTTTTATATGATTGAATTTAAATTGAATCAATTAAATATAGAATGTCATAACTTTAGGTTGTTATGTGTAACCCCCATGGTGACCACAAATGAACTATCTATAGAATATACACAAAGGGAAATAAAAATAAATAAGAGTATGGAATTGACATGCCCCAAGGAGCATAAATGAAGGCCCTTCACTGGGGATGGGAGGAAGGTTGCTAGCCCTCTTTGGCAATGAATCTCACTTGATTGCCTTCACCTGATTAATTCATTTCTTCCAGGAATTGCAGACTGATGCCAATCAGGAACTAAGTTACAGCATCATTTCATGCTGCCCTGCCCTCTTTTCATGGAAATCTCAGAACACTTGCACTGGAGGCTTGGCTTAGTGGAGAAACAAGCCTCCATACAGCTTTCAGATATTTCTGTCATTCTTGATCTCCTATTGGTTATTCTCTGGTACTATCCCTAAACTAGGACCCTATGAAGCCTTAGGGAGTTTTTTCCTTTTTAATCCTTATTGTTGAGAGTATTACATATAACCCCCTTTTCCCCCATTGACCTCTCCCACCTCACCCCTGCCTCCCTTCCCCAGGTCTTCACCACCCTATTGTCTGTGACCATCGGTTATGCATATACACATATGAGTTCATTGGTTGATCTCTTCGCCCACTTTTGACCCTTCCCTGCCATCCCACTGAGGTTTGACAGTCAGTTCGATGTTTCAATATCTCTGGGTCTATTTTTGTTCATCAGTTTATGTTGTTCACTAGATTCCACATATGAGTGAGATCATGTGATACTTACCTTTCTCTGACTGCCTTATTTCGCTTAGCATAATGCTCGTCAGGTCCATCCATGCTGTTGCAAATGGTAAGAGTTCTTTCTTTTTACATCTGCGTAGTATTCCGTTATGTAGATGTACCACAGTTTTTTAATCCACTCATCTACTGATGGGCACTTAGGCTCTTTCAAATTCTTAGCTGTTGTAAATTGAGCTGCTATGAACACAGGGATGCATATATTTTTTCTGATGAGTATTTCTGATTTCTTAGGATATATTCCTAGAAGTGGGATCAAATGGTAGTTTCATTTTTAATTTCTTGAGGAAACTCCATACTGTTTTTCACAGAGGCTGCACCAGTCTGCATTCCCACCAGCAGTATACAAGGGTTCCCTTTTCTCCACATCCTTGCCAACATTTGTAGCTTGTTAATTTGTTGATGATAGCCATTCTGACAGGTGTCAGGTGGTGCCTCATTGTCATTTTGATTTGCATCTCTTGGATGATTAGTGACTTTGAGCACTTTTTCATATGCCTTTTGGCCTTCTATATGTCCACTTTCTAGAATTGTCTATTTAGGTCCTTTTCCCAGTTTTTCATTGGATTTTTTATCTTCCTTTGTTAAGATGTATGAGTTCCCTATAAATTTTAGAGGTTAAACCTTATTGGATGTATCATTGGCAAATATGTTATCCCATGCAGTGGGCTCTCTTGTTGTTTTGTTGATGGTTTCTTTTGCCGTGCAGAAACTTTTTATTTTGATGTGGTCCCAGTTGTTATTTTCCCCTTAGTTTCCATTGTGCTAGGAGATGTACCCATAAACATATTGCTATGAGAGATGTCTGAGATTTTTCTGCCAATGGTTTCTTCTAGGATTTTTATGGTTGCACGTCTTACATTTAAGTCTTTTATCCATTTTGAGTTTATTCTTGTGCATGGTTTAAGTTGGTGGTCTAGTTTCATTTTTTTGCATATATCTGTCCAATTCTCCCAACACCATTTACTGAAGAGACTATTTTGACTCTATTGTATGCTCTTGCCTCCTTTGTCAAATAGTAATTTAGCATAATGGTTTCAGTCGATTTCCGGGTTCTCTGTTCTGTTTCACTGCTCTATATGCCTGTTTTTATGCCAGTACCAGGCAGTTTTGAGTACAGTGGTTTTGTAGTATAACTTGATATCTCATATTGTGATCCCTCCAACTTTGTTCTTCTTTCTAAAGATTGCTGCAGCTATTCAGGGTCTTTTTTTATTCCATATGAATTTTTGGAGTATTTGTTCTAGGTCTGTGAAATATGCCATTGGTATTTTAATAGGGAATGCATTGAATCTATAGATTGCTTTGGATAGTATGGCCATTTTAATTATGTTAATTCTACCAATGTATGAACATGGTATGTTTTTCCATCTGTTTATGTCTTCCTCTATCTCTTTTTTTAATGTCCTGTAGTTTTCAGAGTACAGGTCTTTTATCTCCTGGTTAACTAACCCTGCAACTTAAGGAATTAGAAAGAGAACAAGAAGAAAAGCCCAGAGTAAGTAGAAGGAAGGAAATAATAATGATCAGAGTGGAAATAAATGACATAGAGACCAAATAAACACAATAAAAAACATCAATAAAACCAAGAGCTGTTTCTTTAAAAGGATAAATATGATCAATGAGCCTCTTGCCAGACTCACCAAGAAACAAAAAGAGAGGACCCAAATAAACAAAATCAGAAATGAAAGAGATGAAGTAACAGCTGACCCCACAGAGATACAAAGGATCAAAAAAAAAAAATAACATGAACAACTGTATTCCAACAAATTGGACAACCTTGACCAAATGGACATATTCCTAGAAAAATACATTCTTCCAAATTTCAATCAGGAATAATCAGAAAACTGAATATACTGATAACTTCTGATGAAATTGAAGTAGTATTAAAAAAAAAACAAAAAAAAAAAACAACTCCCAGAAAACAAAAGCCCTGGTTCAGATGGCTTCACAGGGATGTTTTACCAAAGATTCAAAGAAGAAATACCACCTATCTTCCTCAAACTATCCCAAAAAATTCAAGAGGAAGGAACACTTGACAGCTCTTTCTATGAGACCAACATTACCTTAATTTCAAAACCAGATAAAGACACTACAAAGAAAGAGAATTACAGGCCAATATCTCTCATGAACATAGATGTTAAAATCCTCAACAAAATTGTTGGGAATTGGACCCAGAAATACATTAGAAAGATCATACACCATGGCCAAGTGGGAGTTATTCTAGGGATGCAAGGCTGGTACAATATCTGCAAATTAATGAAAGTGCTGCATCATATAAATAAACTGAAAGATAAAAACCACACGATCATATCAATTGATGCATAAAAAGCATTCGACAAAACCCAATACCCTTTTTTGGTAAAAACAAAAAACAAAAAACTCTCAACAAGTGGGAATAGAGGGATCATACCTCAACATAATAAATGCCTTATATGACAAGCCCACAGCCAACATCATACTCAATGGGCAAAAATTAAAACCATTTCTCCTAAGAAAAGGAGCAAGACAAGGATGCCCACTTTCATTACTCCTGTTTGACCTAGTCCTGGAAGTGCTAACCATAGTGATCATACAAGAAGAAGAAATAAAAGGCAACCAAATTGCAAAGGAGGAAGTAAAACTCATTTGCAGACATTATATTGTACATAGAAAACCCTAAAGACTCTATAAAAAAACTACTAGATTTAGGTGAGGGTATGAGTGGGGGGCATGGGGGGTAATGTGGGGATAAGGACACATATGTAATAACTTAATCAATAAAGAAATTTAAAAAACTACTAGATTTAATAAATTAATTCAGCAATGTAGCAGGATATAAAATTAACACACAGAAATATGTGGCATTTTTATACACCAATAATGAACTCTCCGAAAGAGAAAAATAAAATAATAATAATAATAATAATAATAATAATAATAATAATACAACCCCATTTACCATTGTAGCTTTTGGGAGTTTTAAGGGGAGGAGAAAATTATCTTTGTTGTTTTTAAAATATTATCATTGTTGTTGAAAGGATTACAGATGTTCCCTCTTTTCTCCTCCATTGATCATCCTCCTTCTTGCTCCTGCCCACTCCCCAGGCCTTCACTGCATTATTGTCTGTGCCCATGGGTTATGCATATCCTATATAATAAAAGGGTAATATGCAAATTGACCCTAACAGCAGAACGACTGGTAATGAATGGTCACTGACACACACTGACCACCAGGGGGCAGACACTCAATGTAAGAGCTGCCCCCTGGTGGTCAGTGTGCTCCCACAGGGGGAGCTTTGCTCAACCACAAGCCAGGCTGATAGCTGCCAGCACAGCGGTGGTGGTGGGAGCCTCTCCTGCCTCCTCAGCAGCACTAAGGATGTCCACCTGCAGCTTAGGCCTGCTCCCCACTGGCAAGTGGACATCCCCCAAGGGCTCCTGGGCTGCCAGAGGGATGTCTGACTGCCAACTTAATCCTGATCCCCTGGGAAGCAGGCCTACACCAGCAGGTGGACATCCCTCGAGGGGTCCCAGACTTCAAGAGGGCACAGGCTGGGCTGAGGGACTCCTTCTCCCCCGAGTGCACAAATTTTTGTGCACCAGGCCTCTAGTCTATATATATAAAAGCATAATATGCAAATCAAGCTGACAGCAGAATGACTGGTCAGCTATGATGTGCACTGACGACCAGGGGGCAGATGTTCAATGCAGGAGCTTCCCCCAGCCTGCAGTCTCCTATCACCCAATGGGGGCCTACTGGTCAACCTCTTGGTCCCTCCTCCAGGCCAGCAGGCTCTGATAACCTGATTGGGAACTGGGAACTGGGGGTGGGTGGTGGCGGATGCGAGTGGCACCAGGTCCCTGATAGCCCTGGTGATGGTGGAGGTGGGGGGCGGGGCCAGCTGCCAGTAGCCAGTGAAGTACAGCCCTGATTGCAGGCCAGGCCTAGGGACCCTACACATGCACAAATTTTGTGCACCAGGCCCTCTAGTATGCATATAAATTCTTTGGTTAATCTTTTATTGCCTCCTCTACCCCCTTCCCTCTGAGATTCTAGAGGTGAGTTTTAAGGTGAGCTTCTTTTTGTCATATCTCCCCTAAAATCTCCTTGTCATTTCTTCACAGCTATCAAAAGACTACAGCAGAATTCCCACCTTCATGTTGAGGAGGAAGCCTCCCCCCTCCCACCCTATTTCTTACCAGTGTTCATTTAGGAGAAACTTTGTATAGAAGGGTGACAGGACTGATGTGTGAGAATTATTGGGAATCTGCAGTGCAAGGGAAGGGCAGGACTGAAAAAATCTAGGAAGCTTTTAAAGAGAGGGGCTACTTAGTTCAACTAACAATTATTAAATACCATATTTTAATACTCCCCAGCAGAATTTTCACATGATACTCAGTTTGAGAGCTAGATTAGCTATAGAGTTCAGATCCCAAGAAGATAAAATTTCCATTATATTGGCTAAATAAATGTGTGGGTGAATGTATGTATGTATGGGTAGATCATGTATGAACAGATGGATTGATGTTGGATGTATAGTTGAAGACATGTTGATTGGAAGGATGGATGGAAGGATGGCTGGCTGGACGGAGAATTTTACTGAAACAAAGCCAAAAAAAAAAAAAAAATCTCAAGTAGATCGCTTGTTTCTTGATTTTCTTCTTTTTTGAATTTCAAGACATCATGCAATACCTCTTGCTCATTTCCCATTACTTTCATTAGATTTTAAGTGTGCCCAATAGTGGTGCAAATGCTGTACCTTAACTATTTCAATGCATTTGAATGACATTAATTCTCACTGTAAAAGTATAAGGTACAAGTCAGTTTGTAGTCAGCTGAACTCTCTCCACTGTTTTATAATTTTGGCAACTTGAAAATAACTAATGCCAAGAAACCTACCCTCACCCTTGTCCCAACTAAATTGCAAAGTGAACTAGTGAGGTGGTCAAAGCCAATTGTTTGAAATGGCTCATCCATTGGAAGCAAGACATTTCACTCATTAGCATATACATGCAAATTGATTACCTACTATGAGACAAATAAAGCATAGCTCTTATTTTGGGGGAGTTCACAGTCTAGTGGGAGAAATAAATATGTGAAACAGGGAACTAAAATACAATAATAAGTACTAGATTAGAAGTAAATACAAAGGGCTGGGGGAGTATAAAGCAAGAGGTGATTAACTACTTGAGATGATCAAAGAAGGTTTCTTATAGAAGGTCAGTATTAGGAATCCCTGGAGGACAACCCAAGAAGATTTAGGCTTCTTCCTACAGAAAAAGGGAAACCAATGAAGGACTTCTTGGAACAGAGAACAGAGTAGCAAAATATATTTCAACCCTTTTTGGCTGACGCTGGCCCGTCATCATGCTCACTTTGTAAATGTCTATTGCTGAATCAGTTCTGATTTCTAAACATTTGGTGAACCAAATCAGAGGTTGGAGTAGGTTTTTTTGTTGTTGTTGCTTGATTGTCTATTGTTATTATTGTTTCTTTTGCCTCTAATATAATTAGTCTTCATCATTCTCAGCCTCCTTTGACTTTTTAGCAGTGGTGAGAACACTCTTATTTTCAACTTTGGCATTCTCTGTCTCTCATTTAACCATTTAGAATTCAGGGGGTCTATGAAGTTGGATGAGAAAAAAGTATATTTCTATTTTTACTAATCTTTAACTGAAATTTAGCTTTGTCTTCCATTACAAATGTAAGGAATAAACCACAGTAGTATTAGCAGTAGTTGTGACTTTGTCCCCAATAAAAATCAGTTTTTTCTTAAAAACTACAACATTATAACATTACAACTGTTGCCAATGTCTTGAAATATCATTTTTGCTGATCACTATTTTGAAATTATATTAGTTATGAGACCTGCTGCTAAAATTTAACATGTTAATAAAGAAGTTCATACATGACTATATCACAAAAATTTTAATAATAGAGTTATTTCAATATAGTTGGTTTCTAATCCTATATATTTAATTTTATACATTTATAAATATTGTTCTGAGAGGGACTAATAGGTTTCATCTGTCATGAGGGGTAGGGGCTCATAGCACAAAAATAGTTAAGTGGCCAAATTTTGCATTTCTTGTAATTGCTTACTTTAGAAAGTAAGGAATAATACATTTCTTTTTTGATCACCATGGTGGCATTTTTCATCCAGAAATTTTTCTAAGCTTGTAAACATTTGGATCAAGACTCTTGAAGCCCATTAAAATGGGGTTGTATTGTGTAGCTACAGGCAAAGAAGGAACATTATGTGAGCAACTCTGGTTTTCAGCCAAGCTTGATTCTTCAGGGCCCCAGATCTCTGGGTGAGAGATAATCCATTTATTGCTCTACTTGTAATGAGTGCTCACTCTTGTTATTTGAAGAAACAGTCAGAAGTGAGATTCAAATAGCTCACAGTACTGCATTTAACTCTTTTCCTTCCCTAGTACCCCTATGGCTGTACTTGTATAGATCAAATGAAGATAATGAAAAACAAAAGGAAAACTGTCCAATGCTGAGCACAAGCTAAGCTGGTACTCACAGTTTATAGAAAAGAAAGCGGCATGGAGGACTTTTACATTTTATCTGGGTGTGGGGTAATTTTACTCCATTTGCTTTTCTCCTGATTACTGAAGTGGCTTAATTGTCAAGAAAATGAAGTAGTTGGGTTCAGCTCCCTGGCAACTCAGGGCCTAATGATGTAGGTACTTAATGAGCCAGATCTTCTTCCAGTCCTTTTCTTAAAGAGCTTTTCATGGGCTCATTGTCAGTTCCTGTCTCCCAAGCTCATGTACTTGTTTTCTTTTCCCTCATTACCAGCAGGCAGAAAGGTCAACTCACATACATACACCTGTCAGAGAATGACACATTGAGAATTTGAGATGTTTATACATGCATACATAGTCACATTGTAACTTTATTTTCACCAGATTTAGGTATGCTGAACCTGAAACATCCCAGTTTTGGATAGTGAGAGCTGAATAGAGCTCTCATATTCACAACCTCCCTCTGCATACACAAGGATCACACACATGACCATAACCCCCTATACATGCATGTCACATGTAGCTGTAAGAAGTCAAATCTTCACAACCATCACCTATGTCTGTAAGAAATGGTACTTGTTCAAGCATACATGTCTGTGAGGAGTGCACATTCCCAAATGTGCCAAGCCACTCCTCTTCCTCCTCACCATCCCTGCAGACATACACACACACACACACACACACACACACACACACACACACACACACAGAGGTATTCATGACACACAGTCTTAAGGCTCCTAAGGGTTGAGGGAGTACTTACCTCATAGGCACCACACCGATCTGCAAAGGCCCCACATTGGCCTGCATTCACCTTATTGTTTCTGCTGACATGGTGAAAAGTAACTCACTTTGACGTTCTTCTAATTTTGGTAGACCCTGAGCTGGCAAAGAAAGAACTTAGGTGGGCCCCCTTTATGAGACTTTTCTCAGCATGTGGTAATGCAACTCCCTTGGCTAAGCTATCTCACTAGTTATAGTATAAACTGGGATGTCTGCCACCCACACCTATTAAAGAAGATTCCCCCACACCAAATTAGCCATTTGAAAATTGAGTGTGACTCCCACTTAGCTAATTGCTTTTAGGGAGTCAATCAAAGCCCCTCACTTAATTCCAGGCCACACTCAGTTAGAAATTCCTAAATAACACTATGGTTGGGGCAGCGGCTAGAGCAGCTATAGTTGCTACAATGGAGACAGCCTGGTATGATGGCTTGGGCCCAGTGGGAACTCCTTAAAGGGGATTAATAAGGCTTCCGAAGCTGACAGTGAGGAGAAGCCGACAAGATGTTGCCAACCACTTGGTTTGAACATAAGCTGAGCACTGAGAAATGCTGGGCTCAGTGACCAGTGGAGTATGAGAAGCCCTAGATCTACCTGCACAACCTTAGGTCAGGGCAGAGGAGACATTGAAGCAGGCCAAGAGGTGATTTTTGGGTTCACACCCTTCCCCTAGAGTTACAAACTTGCCTAGATATTTTTTCTCAACCTTCTCAAGAGCTATGCCATGGATTTATTCTTCTATGAATAAGCAGGCTAATGAAGCTTCTGTCTGGAATCATATTGTGTTAATATCTATTGCTATGTAACTAATTACCCCCAAACTTAGTGGCTTTACACAAAATACATTAATAGCTTTATTTCTGTGGGTCAGAAGTCCAGGCACAACTTAGCAGGGTCTCTAACAGGGCTGCATAAATGCGTTGGCTGGGGGCGTAGTCATCTCACTGCTCAACTGGGAAAGGGTCCATTTTTTAAACATATTCATGTGGTTGATGGAAAGATTAAGTTCCTTGTGGGTGGTTGGACTGAGGGCCAAAGGCTGCCCTCAGTGCCTTGCCACATAGCCTCTCCAGTGTGGCAGTTTACTTCATCAATGTGTCCAAACTGAAAAGGCAATGAAGAGAGAATGTTGGCAAGATGGATTAACAGTCTTTGGAAACTTAATCAGTAAAGTGAAATTCCATCACTTTTCCTATATTTTGCTCCTTAGAAGCAAGTCACTAGGTCCTGCTCACACTCCATGGCTGTGGATACCAGAGGAGTGAGCACTGAGATCCCTGTCAGAAGCTGTTGGACTGGGAATCAGGAATCTTGTTTTGTTTTTCCAGTTTTATTCAGGTATAATTGACAAATAACATAGTCTAAGTTTAAGGTGTATAACATGCTTACGACATCTAATCTAATAAAAGAGAAACATGCAAATTGACCACACCTCTGCTACGCCCCAAGCCATGCCCACCAGCCAATCAGAGTGATGATATGCAAATTAACCCAACCAAGATGGCGGCCAGCAGCCACAGAGCTGGAGCAAGCAGGAGGTTTGGTTGCCCCAGCAATGGAGGAAGCCAAGCTTTCCACCTGCCCTGGCCGGCTGTGGCCTCCACTCAAGGCAACAAAGTTTCAATTATAGAAGATAAATAAATCCCAGATACCTGCTTCCAGCCAGCCTCCACTGGGAGCTTGGGTGGCTGGGGGCTGTGGCCAGCCCCTCACCCAGGATGGCCACACCCTCATGGGGTGACAGTTCCCACTGGGGGGCTTGGCCGGCCTGCAAACAGCCATCAGCCCCTCATCCAGACTGGCCAGGCACTCCAGCAAGACCTCCCACCCTGAAGGGAGTGTGTCCAGCCTGAAAATGACCCTCAGACCCTCACCCAGGCTGGCCAGGCACCCTGGGGGGACCCCAATGCTGAAGGGGCTGTGGCCAGCCTGCAAACAGCCATCAGCCCCTCACCCAGGCTGGCCAGGCACCCCAGCAGGACCCCCACCCTGATCCAGAACACCCTTCAGGGAAAACCAGCCAGCCCCCACCCATGCACCAGGCCTCTATCCTATATAATAAAAGGGTAATATGCAAATTGACCCTAACAGCAGAACAACTGGGAATGACTGGTCACTATGATATACACTGACCACCAGGGGGAAGATGCTGAATGCAGGAGCTGCCCTTTGGTGGTCAGTGCGCTCCCACAGGGGGAGCTCTGCTCAGCCACAAGCCAGGCTGCCAGCTGCCAGTACAGCGGCGGTGGTGGGAGCCTCTCCCGCCTCCTCAACAGTGCTAAGGATGTCCAACTGCAGGTTAGGCTTGCTCCCCGATGGCAAGTGGACATCCCCCAAGGGCTCCTGGGCTCTCAGAGGGATGTCTGATTGCCAGCTTAGGCCCAATCCCCCGGGGATCTGGCCTAAGCCAGCAAGTGGTCATCCCCAAGGGGTCCCAGACTGCAAGAGGGCACAGGCCAGGTTGAGGGACCACCCCCCCCCCCGAGTGCACAAATTTTTGTGCACCAGGCTTCTAGCATTTATATATTGCAATATGAGGAATAATCTCTTCTAATTCTGCCTCTGTTGTTGGCTAGCTGGGGAACCTTGGACAATTTCTTTACTTCTCTTTCCTAACTTTCACTTACTATAGGATGGGGACACATAATAGCCATTATAAGGATGAAAAAAAGTAAAAAATATTCTGAGGAACTTTTAGTAAATATTGTTTTATAGGGTGGGGGTTAAGAGTCCATCTACCTGCATCCATTCAGGAGAATGGACTGCAATGTTTAAGTCATAGGATGTTGAGCTGGTTGCTTGGTTTCAGTCTGAGCTGTGACATTAATTCTGTGACCATGGTCTAGCTACTTAATGACTCTAAACACCCATTTGTTCATCTGCAAAATGGGAATGATAATAATACCTACCTCACAGAGCTGTAAGATATAAATAAAATAATGATTATAAAACATTTATCAGGGTAATTGGCACACAATAAGATATCAATAAATGTGATTTATTAATCTTATTGGTGCTATTATTATTATTATTTTGCAATAATGTCAGGGGGTATAATTTCATATACTCTTGAAAAAGAATTACACAGTCTCATCCCTTAGGCCATTCTAGTGTCATCACCCCAGCAGAGCTGGGTACTCTTTCTCTAGATTTCAAGCTTTCTTCTCCCCTCACCTTGCATACACATATACTCACATACAAACACACATGCAAGTACATACATTCTATACATTCTTTCTATATTTTCTCTATGAGAATACTAGTAACTGCCAGAGAGTAAAATTGAAGGATAACCTATTTTCTGGGAGATGGTCACAGTAACCTACTCAGAAGGCTAAAATATTAACAGAGAAGAATAGATTTAGATAGATAGATGATAGATAGATAGATAGATAGATAGATAGATAGATAGATAGATAGATAGATAATAGATAGATGATAGATAGATAGATAGATAGATAGATAGATAGATAGATAGATAGATGACAGATAGATTATTTTGAAGCCAAGAGATTGTTCAAAAATGATCCTGAAAGTAAAAATGGAGGTCACCTTCTATAAGCAAGAGATTGTGGCCAAAAGCTTCCGTGATTACATGGTCATTACTTCTCCACTCTCCCATTTCCAACAATGGATGAAATTCAATTTTACATAGGCTTTTTTGGCTGATCTTTTAGAAAACCTCTTTTATTACTCCATGGATTCTGCTGTTTCCATCTTTTGGTAATTTTCCAGGTCAGGGCAAGTACATTGCAATGAGGCCAAAGGGTGTGCTTGCTGTCATCAGTAATCTACTGTTTTTCCACGAACAACCTCTGCATCCTGTCTGAGATACTGCACTTCCTTGAAATTGAACTTGACAGCTGTATGGAACCTGTAGTATAGTGGAAAGAACTCTAGACTACCGAAGAAATCTAGGTTTTCCTTTCACCTCTGCTATTAACAAATCATATGACTTTAGGTAAGGCTGTCCTCTGAGCCTCATTTCCTTATCTTTTCAATGACAGTTGCCCTGCTGACCTCATGGCCTTGTTGGGAGGCTCAACTGAGATGTCAGGAAAGCATCTTTAAAGGCATTCAGTTCTATGCTAATGCAGGGTCAGATTCTGCTTTTTGTTTTAACTCCTGCACTCTATAGGGACTTGCCCAGATATCTAAGTCCAGTTTATTCACCATTATATGGCCACTGCAATGTCAAGAGGGAGTTGTACACAGTTGATTGAATTTCCCAAACCACCTATTGTTCTTTACTGTGGATAACTGACACCATGCTGGAGACTGAAAGGCGCCTGTCATGAGAGCTGATTGGAAGTGGTTTGGTGTGCCAGCAGGCAGAGGTTGTGGTCATGGCTGTGAGACATTAATAGCTAGAATTTTCAGGCTTTCTTAGTGAGAAAAAGAAAAAAATACAAAATGCTTTCAAAATAGAATTTTAAATGCTGTGCAACTGTAAGATATTATGTTTTAGTCTCCCTCACTTACTATTATTTTTACTCTGTGTTGAGCACAGTGCTAAGATTTTTTTACAAGCAGTATCTAATTCCATTTTAACTTCAACCCTGTGAGGGAAGTATTAAGTATATGAGCAAATTGAAGTTCTGAGAGAAGTTAAATAGCTTTCTCAAGACCAATAGCCTCTCTCCAAAGTCATCTTAAGAGGTGAATGAAACCAGCCCCAAATTACAGGTCAGATGAAAGTAAATAAACAGAGAGGTAAGTAAACTCCTCAAGGCCAAATGTAGTCAGTGGAAGAACCTTACCAAAGCCCATTCTTATTATCTGTATTGGATATCACCATTTCCATCAGCTCATTAATCTCTAAGTATCCATTCCTTGAATGCATACTTGGTGCAGGGAGCTTGCTGAAGGATGTGGCACTGAACAGAGACCAGAGTCCAGGTGAGACATAAATAGACAAGTGGCTAAATTTTCTTGTCCAAGGCAGTATGCTGAGTGACTATTGAGTAAGTATATATGTGACCCAGACCATAGCTACTTCCTCACACAGGCCCAAATCAAACCATTTTGTGTCAAAGGCCTAAGCATATAGGCTTAATATACTTATTTCCAAATTCCTTTACAGAAAGCTTGTTCAATTTCTACTAGCCAAGTATAAGAGTGGCAATAGGACATTTCTTGTCAGCATTAAGTCCACTAATTTTTTTTTTAAAAAAATGATTATTTAATGCACAAAATTTGTATCTGACTTGCTTCATTTTTATATATTTTATTACTAGGTGAGGTTGAATAGTTTTCATATATTTACTAGTGTTCCGGTGCACAGATTCATGCACATTGAAAGGAAATTAATTAGAAGTAACATTTTAATATTGCTATTCGCCCTTTCTCTATAATAGAAATGTCAATAGAATTCACGATCAACAATGACAGATTGAAACACATGGGTGCGATTGGTGCCAGCAAGAGCTTTATATGTATTGTGCATATGCGAGTCAGCTTAGCCTTTTATATATATAGAATAAACCTGCTTTAATTAGACCTGCTTTCTGATTTAGTTAAACTTTTTCCAGCCCAGTGAAGCACCCTAACTCCTCTTTCTGGTATTTGTCAGCAACACAGCAGTAGATTCAACATGAGGCAGATTATTATTGCAGATCACACAGGGACAACAAAAGGTAACATATTTAACTGTAGCAGTGTTTGACTATATTGTGTGCAGTGAGAAAACCTGAAGTCATTTTCAAATTCTACCCATTTTTTTACTTCTTTACAGTCAGGTCCAAGTTTCTAAACTTTCTAAATCTCCATTTTCCTGCTAATGAAAAGAAAATAGGATTCTACCGAGTCTCCTATCTACCTACTCCAGGACTTCTGTGAGGATCAAATGAGATGAGGCACGTGAAAATGCTTCACGAACATTTGGTTAAAGTGTAAAATGTTTGCACCTGGCTATAAAGCAAGTCAAGTTCCTAGGCTGAAGAAACTCCAAGGAAGGTAGTTGCTAGGGAGAGAAAGCCAGGAGTTGCTACATGACATCATTACCCAGTGCCCACAGTGACTGTTTCTGGGCTGAGATGGGCTGGGCTGTGGGCTGCATTTTGCACCATGGGATCTTGGCAACGTTGGCTGCGATTTGGTCAGGTGTCACTCCAGGGTGGTGGCGGGACCTGTGTCCCACATGGGGGAAGCCAAGTGTTGGTTTGTAGGCACCAGGTCCACGGTGCCATTTCTTTTTAAATGGCCAGTGAGCATCATGGCAGCTCCTTCCTTGATCATCTGCCCCTGGTGGTCAGTGCGTGTCATAGCTACCAGTCAGATGGTCGGATGGACAATTAGCCATATACATTGAGTGGCCAGATTATTATGACCACCCCACCAGTACTTCCTTGGGCCACCTTTTGACTTCAATACTGTGGCGATTCTTCTTGGCATTGACTCCACGAGATGTTGAAAAGTGATGTGAGGGCCCTGACTGGTTTGGCTCAGTGGATAGAGTGTTGGCCTGCAGACTAAAGGGTCCCAGGTTCGATTCCAGTCAAGGGCATGTACCTTGATTGTGGGCACATCCGCAGTAGGGAGTGTGCAGGAGGCAGCCGAATCAATGTTTCTCTCTCATCAATGTTTCTAACTCTCTATTCCTCTCCCTTCCTCTCTCTAAAAAAAATCAATAAAATATATTATTTTAAAAAAAGAAAGGTGATGCGAGGAATCTGACACCATGCCTGATGAATAGCACTGTCCAGTTCTGTGAGATTTGATGGTTGTGGAACCAGCTGCCTGATGGCTCTTTTAACTTCGTCCCACAAATGCTCAATTAGATTGAGATCTGGTGATTGTGGCGGCCACCTAAGCAAGGTAAAGTCTCCCTCATGTTCTTGAAACCACTCCTGCACAATATGAGCACCGTGGCATGGCGCATTGTCTTGTTGGAAGAAATCATCTCCACTGGGATACGCCATTAACATGATAGGATGAACTTGATCAGCAATGATACTTAGGTATGTTGTGCTATTCAGGTGTTGTTCCACAAGAATTAAAGGGCCCAAATCATGCCAGGAAAACATGCCCCAAACCATAACACTGCCCCCACCAGCTTGAAGGGTTGTACTCATGCATGTGGGGTACATGCTTTCATGTTGTTTCCACCAAATTCTCACTCTGCCATCTGCATGATGCAACTGGAAACGTGATTCATCAGACCACATGACTTTTTTCCAATGCTCAACTGTCCAATCCTTGTGTTCCTGTGCGAATTGGAGACATTTTATCGTGGTAACTGCAGACAGCAAAGGTGTTCGAACAGGCCTTCAGCCTCCATATGATGCAGTGTATGGCTAATTTGCCTACAAATGTCAGGTGGTCATAATAATCTGGCCACTCACGTTCATATATATCCCACGTTCAAAGGCTGTTAAATCGTGTTGTTTACCCATATCTTCAGAAAAAACTTACTTCTATTGTAATAAATAACCTGCTTCCCTATTTATAATGGTCTGGCCCTCTAGCAACTTCAGAGCGAAATTATAGCTAATTTACCTACAAACATCTAGTGGTCATAATAATCTGGCCACTCAATATATATATATAGCCATCTATCAGAACAACCAGAATGACCAGAGACCAGAACACCACGGCCCCTCACTCAGGCTGGCACCAACCCCCAGGGAGCGGTTAGGGGTGCCCCTAGACCAGCCATGGGCAAACTACGGCCCGCGGGCCAGATCCAGCCCATTTGAAATAAATAAAACTAAAAAAAAAAAAAAGACCGTACTCTTTTATGTAATGATGTTTACTTTGAATTTATATTAGTTCACACAAACACTCCATCCATGCTTTTGTTCCGGCCCTCCGGTCCAATTTAAGAACCCATTGTGGCCCTCGAGTCAAAAAGTTTGCCCACCCCTGCGCCTAGACAATGCCATAGGATGTAAGTGTGATGGGAGAAAGTAGAAAAAATAGAGGGGAAGGTCTTAAGGGTCTGTGGGGTTGGGGTGGTCAGCTGGGAGTAGGTTTGGAGTGTGCTGGGGAGGAAGAGGAAGATCCAGTTGGAAACGGTGCAGCACAGTACCTTTCTCATTGTGAACCAGGACAGCACCAGCTGTGGACTGAATGGGCAGTTGTTTCATGAGTCTCCTTGGTACCGACATGTTCATGGCAGCAGCCATACTCCCGAAACTTCACTGATTCCAAATAGTACACAGATATCAACATCAAAGAACAGAAAAATCCTCTCCAACTAGAAGCCCTGAAGGAAACACCATTTAAGGAGGAGCTAGAAAAACTGGAAGTATGCGACCAGAGGATTGTGGGATTTTGGAGGACACCTGGGCGCCTATGGCTAGAATGTGAGTGCATGTACATAGTCAGCCCTATAGTCCTCAGTCTTGCAGTATTTGGACGTGACTTCTGGTGGGAAATGATTTGTTTGTTACCTTGGTTTGAAGCAGAGGACAAGAGCTGGGAGTACGACCAGCTCTACAAGGAGTACACACATGCACTTCCAAGGAACTGCAAATGAAGCGCACCTCAATCGAAGCCTTCAATGAAATCATCAAAATCTTCAAAGAGCAGGGCCAGACTCAAGAGAAGTTCAGTAAGGAGTATCTGGAGCGCTTCCCGTGTGAAGGCAATGAAAAAGAGATGCAGAGGATCCTGCTGAACTCAGAACGGCTCAAATCTCACATCACTGAGATCCACCAGAGCTGCACGAAGCTGGAACAGGAGCTGCAAACACAGGCCTTGTACAACCGGGCGATTGATAAGGGTACGAACAGCCTGAAGCCAGACCTCATGCAGCTGCACAAGATCTGAGACCAGTACCTGGTATGGCTCACCCAGAAAGGCGCCTGGCAAAAGAAAATAAGCTAGTGGTTGGGAATCAGAAATGAGACTGAAGACCAGTATGCACTGATGGAGGATGAGTATGACCTCCCCCACCATGAGGAACGAACCTGGTACGTGGGCAAGATCAACCGCACGCAGGCTGAGGAAATGCTGAACGGCAAGCGGGATGGTACCTTCCTCATCCGTGAAAGGAGCCAGCAGGGCTGCTATGCCTGCTCTGTGGTGGTGGACAGCAATACCAAGCACTTTGTCATCTACCGCACGGCCACTTGCTTGGGTTTTGTGGAGCCCTACAATCCAAGGGTCTCTGAAGGAGCTGGTGCTGCATTACCAGCACATCTCCCTCGTGCAACACAACGATGCACTTACTGTCACACTGGCACATCCTGTGCGAGCCCTGGGCTCTGCCCCCTTCCCCCCCACACACACACACATAGCCCACTGACTCATACAGAGAAGGACTCCATCTTTTTGTCTGTCTGTCTCTCTTCTTTGTGAATCTTTCTCTGTCTCAATCTCTCTCTTGCTTTCTCTGAGTCTCTCTCTTCCTGTCACTCTTTCTACCTCCAACTCTGTCCTCTCTGTCTCTCTTAGTCTCTGTACCTCTAAGTCTCTGTTAGAGGAGCATACCTCCTCTACCTCATGCCTCTTTTCCCCATGGGCACTGCCCTCCCCTGGCCCTGGCTGCCCCCACCAGTTCCCACAGTTCCCCTAAGCTTCCCCTGCCTGTATCTGCCATGTTTACAAAAGCCCCTGGGGTGCTCAGCCCCAGTCTGGTGCCCTGATTTTTAAGCCATAGACCTGGGGTCAGAGCAGGAAGAAGACAGGAAGGAACTTTGCTGGGCCACTTTCAAGAACCTCAGCTGTGACGTTTGCGGCCGGGCGGGTCCCACCCCCGAGACCCAACTTCCCCTCCAAACCCTGAAGTGAAACCCGTACCGGTTACCCCCACATGGAGCTGCTTCCCAGAAGCCGTCCTCCCCCAAAAGCAAAATTATTAAAAATAACCTCAGGAGCTGGGATTCCCAGGAACTGAGTCTGTGCAGGTACTGCAGGGCCAGCCGAGATGCACTGCTGCCCACAGCACCTCCGCTCGATACAGTTTCAAAGCTTTTCCTTGATCATGTTGGGTTCTGATTTTGTTTCCTTTACTGTAAACCCATTTTCTCCTCTTTTGGGACAAGAATCCCTGTTTTCTCTGCTGCCATGGACCCCCCTCCTGCCTGCCCAGCTAGGCTGACAAGTAGGTTTTGTATGGTACGTTGATACTGATGTGATAGAAAACATTGAACTCAAAAAAAAAAAAAAAAAAAAAGGAAAATGGGATAGTGACAAATAAGAAACTTTGGAGACAGTGAAGGGCAGTTTGTCCAGACTGTTGAGAACTAAGAATTAGAGTTTAATTGGGATAGAAATCCTGCTAATAACACCCGATGCCTGAAATCTGAGCACTCTACATTTAGGTTTTCTGGTTCAAGTTTTTAGAGACTGCTTATTTAAACATTCCTGGTTGGAAAGTGTTTGTATAGAAGCCCACAAGTATTAAGTATTTGCTGTGTTTACCATGCTTAGCTCTCTGTAAGGAATATGGGATAATGTTAAATGCCTCATGTTCTCAAGAAGCTTGACTTTTAAAATAAAAAATACAAAATAAATATAAATATTAAAAATTAAAAAAGAAGCTTGAGTTTTAGGGGCGAAATCGGGCAGCCAGACAAGTGATTAGGGGAGATCAGGCAGGCAGGCAGAGTGGTTAGGAGCCAGTGGTCCCGGATTGCGAGAGGGATGTCCGACTGCCTGTTTAGGCCTGATCTGTGGGATTGAGCCTAACCCAGCAGTCGGACATCTCCCGAAAGGTCCCAGATTGCAAGAGGGTGCAGGCCAGGCTGAGGGGCCCCCCCCACCCCGTGCATGAATTTTGTGCACTGAGCCTCTAGTGTGTGTGTGTGTGTATATATATATATTAAAAGGCCCATGGCCCTAACACTGTAATGGCAGAATAACCAAACAACCAAACAACAGGTCACCACGAGGTGCATGGAGCACCTCTTGTGGGTCGGGACTCATGGCTCTTGCAGCGAGGTGGGGCTTGCATGGGGCTGGTGGGGCTTGCATGGGGCTGGTGGGACTCACATGGGGCTGGCAGGGCTCACGTGGCAGAGGCAGGGCCCATGGCTCGCTCAGGGTGGGTCTGGGGTCCCACAGCTCTAGCAGGGCAGGTCTGGGGTTCCGCCAGTGCAGTGGGTCTGGGTCTCGCGCGATTTTGCATGCTGGGCCTCTAATATATATATTAGCCATTTTGAGTTTCTCTTTTAGAAATTGTATTTTTTGCCCATTTAATCATTAGGTCCTACTATTTTTCTTAGCAAATGTGTAAACTCTTTATATATGAAGCTATCAACACTCTGTCATATTTGTGGTGATTGCTTTTTTTAAGCTTTCTGATTCTCTGCAAGTGTTTTAAAATTGAGAGCAAGTCCACTAGGGTTTTGCATTGGTGTAAATGCCTTTTTAAATCTTATCACATCTCTTGTTTGTTCAAAAACTAGTCTTTCTTTCCTTTGTATTTTGTTTTTTACCTCTCAAGGAAAAGCAAGTATTTCAGTTATGGGCAGAAATAGAGTGAATATTGTTTTTCGCTTAATAATAGAGACTCAGCATAACTCTGGCAAGAAACAAATTGAGCCCATCAAGTAGCAGACAGCACAGGTATACTGTATTCTTAGTACAGTGTGTGGTGCATAGTAAGTGCTAAGAAAAACTGTTGTAAAATTAAAGCAGGCATGAATCTTCCCCACGAATCATGTATCATCAGCTATAGTCACATGTCTTATCACCTGAATTATGAGGCAAACTACCTTTTTTCTCTCAAATTATTTTTCCCAAAATTTGAAAAAAATCATCTGATTACATCAGGAACATGATATCTGTAGGTATTCATAAGTCTTTAACACTAATAATCTCCCTTTCAACAATGGGTTCCCAAGGTGACTCTGGTTTCTTATGAATACTATGAAGAGGCCTGCAACATAGTTATTAAAATCTCAGATTTTAGCCCTGGCCTAGGTGGCTCAGTTGATTGCACCAAAAGGCCACCAGTTCAATTCCTGGTCAGGACACATGCCCAGGTTGTGGGCTTGATCCCCAGTAAGGGGCATGCAAGAGGGAACCAACTGATGTTTCTCTCTCACTTCAATGTTTCTTTCTTTCAAGTCAATAAAAGCATATTTTTTAAAAACATCTGAATTCAAATTCAACTTCTGCAACTTAACTAGCTATTTAGCTATTGGCAAATTATTTGACCTCTCTATGCCTGCACGTCCATCTCTGTAAAATAAATATGATAGTAGTTCCTCTCTCACAGAATAGAAGTGGTGCTGAGGATTAAGTGAGATAATGTATGCAGAGTATCAGAGATAGAATAGGTAAGCATTCATTGAATAGTAGCTACAATTACATCAATAATAATAATGTATATGCTGGGGGCAGGAAGCAAGGATGGAGATATTGTCAGAGACTGTATCATAAAAGACATAGATAGTGATTTCAAATACATCTATTCAAGTTCAAACTCTATCATCAACTCAGCCTTTGACATTGGAGGAGTTCCTTTTCTTCTGTGGGTCTGGTACTTTGACAGTAAAGTGCCCTGTTATTCTCTGTCCTAGGTTGGGATACAGCAATGATACCAGCATCATAATGTGCCTTGTGCTTAGGAAAAGGCCTTTCTGAGGTTAAATATAATGTGGCCTATGGGAATCCAGGAAGAATAAGTATTAGGACCAATAGTGCACAAATTACAAAGAGTTTTTCATAGTTCAGTGATTCAGCACATGTAGTCAAAAGCCATATTGCCTGGGTCAGAATCCTGACTCTGACACTTACTAGATGTCTGACTTTGAGTATTTTAGCCTTCCTGATACTCAGCTTCTTTACCCGTAACATAAGGATAATAGCAGTACCTACATAATAGAGTTGTTATAAAAATTAAATAGTTCAATATTTGTAATTTGCTTACAGCAGTATCTGACATATATGAAGTACAATGTAAGTGCTTGTCAATAAAAAAAAAATAGATAAAATTG
Source organism: Myotis daubentonii (assembly GCF_963259705.1). Lineage (NCBI taxonomy): Eukaryota > Metazoa > Chordata > Mammalia > Chiroptera > Vespertilionidae > Myotis > Myotis daubentonii. The sequence goes on along the minus strand of NC_081861.1, from coordinate 48,880,487 downwards.
AGCACCAAGAGAGGATTGGACAAGATGGAATTTTTACCATTCCTTCCTGATCAGAAATTCTATGATTTGCCTCCCTAGGTAACCCACCTAGTCAGTAGTAAGGAAGACCCATGATAAATCCAGGTTAAGCCAGAACTTAGAGTTTACTTTCCTCTATGCCACTTTCATTTAAGCTTACGTTTCCTCAAATGGCAATTTTTAATTGAATTTTTTGGTGACATCCTATATAATAAAGAGGTAATATGCAAATTAACCCTCACACTCTTACAAGATGGCTGCCTATGACCAGGACAGCATGGGGGTTAGTGAGGGATGACCAAATGACTGAACAGCAGGCTGTGTGGGGCAACCAGGCTGGCGGGGGAGCCATGAAGGGTGACCAGGCTGGTGAGGGGGGGGCAGTTGGGGGCAACCAGGCCACCAGGGGGGGCACTTGGATGCAACCAGGCTGGCAGGGGGGCAGTTGGGGGTGACAGTAAGAGGCAACCAGGCTCAGGGGGTGGGGCAGTGAGGGGCAACTAGGCTGGCAGGGGGGACAATTGGGGGTGACCAGGCTGGCAGGGGGGCACTTAGGGGTGACCAGGCTGGCAGAGGGGGGCAGTTGGGGGTGACCAGGCCAGCTGGGGGGACAGTAAGAGGTGGCCAGTCCAGCAGGGGGGGCAATTAGGAGCAACCAGGCCAGCAGGGAGGGGACAGTTGGGGGCGACCTGGCCAGCAGGCAGTTGCAGTTAGGGGCAGCCAGGCAGGCAGGCAGGTGAGCAATTAGGAGCCAGCAGTCCAGGATTGTGAGAGGGATGTCCTACTGCCAGGATAGGGCCTAAACCGGCAGTCGGACATCCACCACGGGGTCCTGGATTAGAGAGGGTGCAGGCTGTGCTAGGGAAACTCCCCCCCCCCCCCCGCATGAATTTCATGCACTGGGCCTCTAGTTGGTTAATAAAATTATATAGGTTTCAGGTATACAGTTCTACAATGCATCATCTATATATTGTATAGTGTGTTCGCTACTCTAAGTTAAGTCTTCTTCCATCACCATTTATCACCCCTTTACTTTTTTCTACCTCCCCTCAGGCCCTCCTTCTCTCTGGCAATCCACATACTGAGATCCGTGAAATTCAGTGGTATGAAGAGCAGGCTCAACTAGCCACCCTTCCGTGTTCACAAAACAGCTATTGCTCTGAAAGCCAGTTTTATTTTTTGTCCCCTTGTCAAATCCTGGACAACTTTGATTGACAAAAAGGCTTTTGGTGAAATTGTTTCATTAATGTTCTGGCTGTTGCTTGCTGATTTACAGTTTTCCCATTTGTAAGGTTCCTGTTGCCATAAATGAGAGGAAGTAGCATCTTATAAAACTGATGCCATCAACTTGTCTGTTTTATATCTGACCTAGCTGTACCTGCATCTGCTGTTTGACTTTAGCCTCTTATTTGGGCAGGAAATAATATCCATTCATTCACACTCCACTACCCACCACTCACTAAAGAGCAGAAGAATATGCCTCTAGTTGAGGTTGCTCAGTGATGAACTGAGACAGAGAGACAGTGCTGTTACTGTGAGCTCAGTAGGGTAGGCTGATGCTTTAATAGACCCTGCAGACAAAGGGACAGTAGGAGAACTGGGGCAGAGATGATGTACCTGAAGAATCAGACTAGACTGCAGGCCACAGAGATGTGGCTTCTTGAATGATTGTAGATGGAGTCTTAGTGTACCCAGCCTTCAACTGGGCTGAAATCCAAACCAGGAAGGCAAGGCAAGGTGTGAGCACATAGGTGAATGAATTTCCCTAAACTAGCCAGGCCCATGGGGTATTCTGTAGCTAAGAAGAGGTCCTGTGAGGCACATAATTCCTAAGGTCTTTGCTGAGGCACACCTGCTGACCCTGAGACTCCAATGCAACATCGTTCACATTAGAGAAGGGCTGGGCCCTTGGAACTTCTTAACTGCCGGGAGCCGGTCCATCCTTGCTGTTTCAAGGGACCTGGCATATATAGCATACGGTTCTTAATATATTTGCTCACCTTCTTGGCGCTGTGTTTTAACCAAGGTCACCTCTCCGAGAAAGGTTGAATCCCCAGGTAGGGATTTTCCCCTGAAGTTAGGGAGGGGATGAAACTCCTTAACTAAGTGCCAGGCGGGTAGTTAATCAATTTAACTACAAACAATCATGCTTAAGCTACATAATCTTTACTCCCTGGAATGGAGATAAGAAACGCCCTAACCTTTGTAATAGAAATTGACAGGATTAGAATCAACTGGTATAAATACAGATGCAACAAGACAACAACAGACAGAACTCAGAACACAGAACTTAGAACACAGGGCTTGGAAGACAGGACCAAGAGAGACAGAGCCTAGGCACAGAACCTACACAGAACGTTCTCTAGAGACAGAAGAACTTCGCTGGAGAGAGCATGCCGGAGGATCCTGGACAGGGACTGGCCTCAGAGCCTGGAGGCAGAGCCTGGCGAGAGAGCATGGCAGGGGATCCTGGACTGAACCTGACTGCGGAGATTGGCAGGAGAGCCTGACTAGAACCTGGTGACTGAACCTGACTGGAGTACCTGGCCACAGAACCTGGCTGGAGATCCAAAGCAGAACCTCTCTGGAGATCCAGACCAGAACTTGGCTGGAGATCCTGGCTAGGCTGCTGATCAACTGAACGCTGTCTCCGTGTCCTTCCTTCTTCACCGACTCCGTCCACACCTTTGGGGACCCCTGGACCCGCTGGGGTTGGACCCCAGCACTTAACCACTCCAGAAAAAGTGGGTATAGCAAAAAATGTCTGCAAGATGCTGTTAGAGTAGTAGAGGTTGGAGGTTTACATGCCCTAGAGACCCAACCTAGGTCCAGAGAGAATGCCTCTTGACAGCATGGCCTTGGAATCAGAGAGACTTGGGTTTGTGTCTCTGCTTTGCCAAATTCCATTAGAGGAGTTACTTAACCTCTCCAAGACTCAATTTCCTCTTCTCCAAAATAGAGATGATAATAAAAGTCCTTGATTTATTGGGCTGTTGTAGGAATTACAGAAGCTAGAATGTAGGTAAAGCACTTAGCACTCTTCTTGGCAAAAACTAAATGCCTAGAATCATCATGGATCAATTACTGGAAGCAGATAATATAACTATTTAAGAAAATACATATACATTTTCAAACACTTTTTAATACATACTATATTTCACAATAAAGGCATCATAAAAAAAGAAAAAGAAAAGTGGTGTGACAGAGTAGTTAAGAATGTACTACAAATCATGGTTCACATCCCCAGATTTATGATCTATTCCTTGTGAGTGTCAGGAAAATCATTTAGCCACTTGAGGCTCATAGGACCAACCTCAAAGGATATTGTGAGAATTAAATGAAGAAACCCCCATAAAGTTCTTAGTACAGTGCCCTGTGTAGAATAAACTAATATTTATTTCTGTTTATTATCATTATGGATGTTTTCCCCTCTGCAACTCTCAGCTCTGTTGTGTTCCATGTGATTGTATCAGCCTTCACTCCATTATTCTAAATTATACCATAGGGAAATTCAGAGTGTCACTGATGGTCTCCTGAGGGGGTGAATGGTGGGCTTGACACTGCCAGGCCCTAGGGAATAATCTAGTGTTAGTAAAAAATAAAAGAAGAAGAAGAAGGTAAAGCATTGTTAGGAGCTCAGTGTATTAACTAAAGGCACTGTGGCTTTAAAAATTGTTTTCCAGCCCTAACCAGTTTGGCTCAGCAGATAGAGCATTGGCCTGAGGACTCAAGGGTCCCAGGTTTGATTCTGATTCCAGTCAAGGGCATGTACCTTGGTTGCAGGCACATACCCAGTAGGGAGTGTGCAGGAGGCAGCTGATCCATGGTTCTCTCTCATCGATGTTTCTAACTCTCTATCCCTCTCCCTTCCTCTCTGTAAAAAATCAATAAAATATATTAAAAAATAATAGAAAATAAAAATTGTTTTCCATTGGCCCCATAATTGAGTGGGTTCCCCAGTGGACCCTGTACCATGATATAGTTCCTTCCTTTCAGCCTCCCACCCCACTAGGCCGAGCTATATGTACTGCTCACTGATGCATTTGCCACTTTCTTCAAATATTTGCAAAAAGCTTCCCAGAGCAGGAAGCCTTGCAGCTGCAGAACACTCCATGAGAAAGATGAAGCAGTGGTTTCTATGGCAACGCTTTAGGACTTCTTAGTGTTTGCATAGGCACTAAAGCAAGATCTGGGGTAGAGACAGACACATGCTGGAAAAGGATGAGAAGAATTTCTCTCACTTTTCCCTCTTGGGTGGTAGCCTTTATGGACAGTCCTGGGGGAATATTTGGGGCACAATTTTGCCAGATGGCCTTATAGAGTTTGAACTCTTCTCTGAAAGCTCCAGAACCACTTATCTCACCCAATACTACTGTCTTTGCAACTAGGTTCAGCTTCCCCCAACGCGCATTTATCCTGCCACTCCTCTGCTGCCCAAAACCTTTGCTGCTTTTCCCTACTATCTATAGGTCAAGTCTAAATTATGGCATATGAAGCCTTCCACACCTTCTTCTGTCCAGAAGCTTGGCTGTTTCCCTCACCCTACCCTATGCACCTTCTGTTTCAAAAAGATTTTTCAACCTTATCCTACCTCTGTTCTAGTCACACTGAGGGGGTTTCTACTTCCCCTCTTTCTCCCATAGCAGTCTCCTTGTTTGGAGTTCCTGAAACCCTCACTCTTGTATCCAGGACTTACCTTTATCTCAAGACCCATTGTAAGCCTTAGTTTCATCAAGAAACTTTCTCTAATCACCCCAACTCAATGGACTTTCCTTCTCTGAACTCTGATTATATTACTGCTCTGACTCATCATACATTTGGTACTTAAACACATGCTGCCTGTTCCGTTCTCTTACTATTGCTTATATGTCTCTATCTGACTAGACAGTAAGCTCCTCCCTGAAAGGGGATTTCCAAAAGAATTTCTGGCTTTCCCATAGCACCTGGTAGAATACCCTGCTCAAAATTAGGAATTAATGTGACAATATGTGCAAAGGGCTCACCCAATGCCTGATATATAGTGAGTGCTAAATAAATGTGTGCTGTTATTAAAATAGCCCACAAATAGTTCCTGATGGAGGCCCTGGTACCTCAGTCAGAACTGCCACTCAACACATCTCAAGATGCATGTGGCACTCCTGTTGAATTCATTTAGCTTTTGGCTGGGAGCATTCATGAGCCATTATGTTGGCAAAGCTTAGTGAGTGGCCACTGGCCTTATCCTCACCTTCGGCTGTTGCCCACTTACCACTCTAGCTCTTAGGACCAGCTATATGATTTGTAGGAGGCAGTAAAAATTAGAGATGTGAGGTATCTGGTTTAAAAATTAAGAATTTCAAGACAGTGAGAGCAGAGCCTTAAACTACTTGTTATATAGTTTTAAATAAAACTTTTTTAAAAATTGAATTTTATTTTTATTTTTTTGGGGGGTGGTCTCTATGCCTCCGGCGGCCCCGTTGGGCACTGGCACTAAGTCCCTGCTCCAGGCGGCAAGTCCCGAGCTTGGGGGCGCCTCGGGGTTCCCTGGCTCCCGGGAAACCGAACCTGGATCGTTGCCCTCTCCTCCTTTTTTCTAAAAATTGAATTTTAGAGAGAGAGAGGAAGGGAGGAGAGAGAGAAACATCAATGTGAGAGTAGAACATTCATTGGCTGCCTCCTGCATGCCCCTTAATAGGTTTTGAGCCTGAAACTCGGCCATATGCCCTGATGGGGAATTGACATGGGATGACACCTAATCAACTGAGCCATACTGGCCAGGACCAATCATACTTTTACTGTGCTCATAGATAATATCAGGACCTTAGAACAGTTTAACTCCATTTCTTTAATCATATTATCATTTTATAGTCTATCTCCGATATGTCCAATTTCTGAAGTTTTTGGGGTCTGTTTCTATTGTTGGCTTTTTCTTCACATGGCACCTTAATTGTGTGTGTGTCTGGTTATCTTTGGATGTTAGTCTTTGTATTTGAAAAATTATTTGTAAGAATAATTTGAAACCCATGATAGTTATCTTTCTTTTTTTAAGATTTACAAATTTTAATACATTTATGTTATGCTCCATTACTTGACCTTGTATTTCCTGATTATGAAATTAGGAATAAAGCATCTGTCCTTAAAACAGATGTCTTGGATGTTTATAAAGAAATTAATTTGCATTCTTCATTTTCTTAAATAAAAGCAAGTTTAAACATTGTAGACATTTCTGTGCAATCTTTCTTCAGAGAGAGAATTAGTATTTGCTTTGGCTAAGATCCTGTGGCACTAATAGTCTGGGACCATTTTATTTTAAGACTTGAGTTTTCCTGGACAAAATAAACTGCAGGTCTACAAGGTTCATGTGTAATTTACCCTTATCCTATAAGTATAGTCACTTGGAGTCCTAGATTTCTTTGGAGAGAATTTCCTAACAGATTTCTCACCTTCTAGGTTTTTGCTTTCTGTTCCCTTTGACTCACAAAGCTTTCAACAGGAAAGTTGCAGTTTGCTAGCATTGGAAAATGTCCATAGGGCAAAAGAAGCTATGTTCATTCTCAACTTAATATCTAGGTTCTGATTATCATTTCAGTTTTGGCCTGTAATACCCGCTACCTTGTTAATTCTTAATTGATTTCAAAAAGATTAAAAAAACATATTTGTCCAGAGATTTGTGTTGGCTTTAACAATTATAAGAAACCAAAGTATATTGCATGTGATTTTGTCATCATGCTTAGCAATGGACAGGTGGAGTGAGAAACTAAAACTATATATATTTTATAGATGAGGAAACTTTCTTTTTTAAATTTTTTATTAATTATTGCCTGAGGATATTATTTCCATTGATTTTTAAAGCGAGTAGAAAGGAGGGGAAAAGAGAGAGAGATGTGAGAGACAAACATTGACTGTTGCCTCCTGCACCTGTCCCAAAGGGGGCCGCAGATTGAATCTGCAACCCAGGTATCTGCCCTTGATCGGGAATCAAACCTGTGACCCTCTGGTTCATGGGCTGATGCTCTAACCACTGAGATACACTTTTCAGGGCATAGATGAGGAAACTTCTTGAACTTATTTGCCCAGAGCCGCACAGTGAATTAGTGATAGGGCTTGAAGGAGAACCTAGGCATCCTCCATGTATCCCTTGCACTATACTATGCCACCATCACATTACCAGATGATGGAGTGTTATTCCCTAAAGTGCTAGTCCTTTTCTTGCCAAATGCTGTCTGGATTGCCCTTGGTTGTAGTTGCTATCCTATCTACTTTCCCTTGATTACTACTAATAGCAACAATCCCAAGAGTAAGATGTGCTTTCTTCATTTGGTTTTTGACCACCCTGCTTTATGTAGGAACCCCAAGAAAAAGGGTTCCAAACTTTTCCAAAGCAGTGGTGTCAACGTTTCTGGCCCTTTTCTTTCTTTTCTATTCAAGTACCCTGGTCACACCATGGATGTTGCCTTAGAAATGTGGAGATAAGTGTGGAAGTGGGGTCTGATATCACTGACAAATATGTGGGTACCTCTTGGCTACTGTGGTGTCCTGACCACTGCTATTAACAAACAAGGCCTCTTCTCCCCGCATCTACCATTACCATACCCTGAACTAGCAGACCCTTACATACAACTTTGGAAAACATACATACCAGAGTTCTGTAGTACTTTTACAGACATGTGTTAATTTCTCCATCTGTGCTATAATCTATGACTAAGAGAAGTTGATCTTGGAATGTGTTTAAGCAAGTTAGTGGGTGTGGGGGGGTAATCTCCAAGAAAATCTGCCATTTTAGCATTTTTCACCTAAGCTAGATCATTGAGATTTTGCCTCTTTTTTTTGATGGTGGGGGTGCTGGAATAGGAGACAGAAATGTCTGGGAGATGGAGGATTCAGGTTATGACATATGACATGAAAACTTACAGTGGTCTACACAGCCTTTGCTAGGGAAGGCCAGTGGACAGATGCTCCAGCTATAGACTTCCCAGGCCTGTCCCCTCCTCAATGAAATTTACTTCTATCCTAGAGTTTAGGTACTGTTAGTTATTCTTCACAAGGATCCTCAGCAAATGCTATAGGTAAAATTAAGCACTGATGTCTGGAAAGAGGCCAACAAGTGGAAGCATGGGAAAAAAAGTGTCCAAAATGTATATAAAATTACCTTGAATGTCAATTTGAAAGTGTTAAGGTGGTTTGACATTAGAGAAAAGCAGAACCACACTAGTAACACCTTCAATATGTTATGGGCAGATTGTGCCAGGTTGCAAAGACTTTGTTATATCTTCATTTTCACCAGTTATATTTTCTGACATTTTGAGCATAGTATTTCTGTTTATATTTGAGAAGAATTGTGGATAATTGAGCATACTGATAATTTTTTTTAAATTTAAATAAGAGACTTCACTAATCTTGCTATTCCCCTAAGTGTGATGTGATTGCATTCAATGTCTGATGTTTTCTCAGAATAATGACAAGGAACATAATTGGAAAATCAGATTCACTAAAGAGAAGTTGGATCCATTCTGTTAAGTAAGGGCCACATGTCTGGCTAGCTGTCATGCCTACTCACACATGTCCAGCTATAGAGGCTCCATTGTAATGAGCAACATTTATTTTTCTCTAATATGCTATCGTCTCAAGATTCTAGGCAATTGCTTCTATGGCTAATTTCATTCCAATGAACCTGCTGTTTTTATGGGCCAGAGATGGGCTAGGCCAGGGGTGGGCAAACTTTTTGACTTGAGGGCCACAATGGGTTCTTAAACTGGACTGGAGGGCTGGAACAAAAGCATGGATGGAGTGTTTGTGTGAACTAATATAAATTCAAAGTAAACATCATTACATAAAAGGGTATGGTCTTTTTTTTTTTAGTTTTATTCATTTCAAACAGACCGGATCCAGCCCACGGGCCGTAGTTTGCCCACGGCTGGGCTAGGCTGTGGGGAGAGTGGATGACTCTCAGGTACATTGGTAACACTGGCCTGAGGCTCCAGTGGACAAAAACTTTTCAACACTAGTCACCTCTATTTGACTCTGCTTCTGAGCTTTTATTTCTGCCATTGCCATGCCACTAAGCTAAGATAACCTAGCCTTCTCATTTATCAATCTAAGTTTCATGCTGTAACCTCATATCTTATTGTTAATAAGGGTCACCCTGGCGGATCTGCTCAACTGGGTGCCAAAAAAGAGCCTTGACTGATGGTGGGCAGAGAGAGATGTATGGGAGTTGAGACAAAGAAAGACAAGAAGGGAACTATCATTTACTGAGTGCTTACTATTTGCTAGGTACCATTCTGGGTGCTTTACATGCATTAACTGTATTCATTCATTGTCGACAAAAGGAAGATTCAAAATGGCTCTACCCTAAAGAGTGGGAGGCTGACTTGTTTTTCCTGCAATAGATGAAGTAGTACAGTACAAGGGAGGGATTAGTCTGGGAAGAGTAAGGAACTTATAGCCAAACAAGCACATGACTTAAAATCAGCCACTTCACCTCACCAGGTTTTAGTTTATCCCTCTCTAAAATATAGTCTTTGCCAAGCTTATCATACCTCTTCGTAGTGAGGACACAGTGATATAGATTTGGGAGCTTAGAAAGGCATAAAATCCTATATAATAAAGAGGTAATATGCAAATTGACCATCACACCCTCACACAAGATGGCCACCCCCATATGGTCACAAGATGGCTGCCCCCATGTCATCACAAGATGGCTGCCACAAGATGGCTGGCAGGGGAGGGCAGTTGTGGGCAATCAGGCCAGCAGGGGAGGTCAGTTGGGGGCAATTGGGCCAGCAGGGGAGGGCAGTTAGGGGCGATTGGGCCGGCAGGGAAGGGCAGTTGTGGGGGACCAGGCTGGCAGGGGAGGACAGTTGGGGGCAATCGGGCCAGCAGGGGAGCAGTTAGGCATCAATCACACTGGCAGGGAAGTGGTAAGGAGGCGAGCAGGCCGGCAGGCAGAATGGTTGGGGTGATCAGGCAGGCAGGCAGGCAGGTGAGTGGTTGGGAGCCAGCGGTCCTGGATTGTGAGAAGGATCAGGCCTAAACCGGCAGTCGGACATCCCCCAAGGGGTCCCAGATTGTAAAGGGTGCAGGCTAGGCTGAGGGACACCCCCTCCCCAGTGCAGAATTTCATGCACTGGGCCTCTAGCATTCTATAATAGTATGAGGCATTATAGAGTCAGAGTACAGATGGGGTAGGGGATTCCAAATCTCAGCCCAGTGCTTGCTACCTGTGTGGACAAGCCACTTATCCTCTGTGTGCCTTACTTTCCATATCTATAACTGAATATATGGATAGTAATTGTTCATAGGGGTTCTGTAAGAGAAAATTAGATAATATATGGAAAACAATCAGAATAGTACTGGCACATAATAAGTGCTATGTAAGTAGTATTTATTATTAGAAATACTAGAGGCCCAATGCATGAAAATTCATGCAAGAGTAGGCCTTCCTTCCCCCGGCTGCTGGCACCAGCTTCCCTCTGGCACCTGGGACCCAGGCTTCCCTCCTCCGGCTGCTAGCAGGCATTTGGGACCTGGACTGCTTCCCTTGGGCTGCCCACAGGCACCTGAGATCCGGGCTGGCTTCCCTCTGGTTCTGGCTTCATCAGAAAGGATGTCTGGAATGACGTCCGGAAGCCATCCAGTCTAATTAACATATTACCCTTTTATTATTATAGATTAGATACCATGAATATTCTATTTCCCTGTATTTCCCATTGTACTTTCCCAGTGCTAATAACCCTTAATATAGCAGAACTTGGGTAATGCTGCAATTCCATATACTTTGGATGTATCTGTTGGCATGCTAAGGCATAACACTGCCCTAGAATACACATATGCCATGTCACCTATCCATATAAGGCCTGGAAGCTCAATACTCCCCTCCTTAAAATGGACAGCCTCTGAGATGAATGCTGTAGAGGATTTATTTATATAAATCAGGATTCTTTTTAACTTTCAGAAACATGTTTACTGCATTATGTGATATATACCTGTGTATAGAGGAATATCCAGCATAATTTCATTACTCTACAATATTTACTGAACACCTACTTTGTGTCACTTGTGAGATACGCATAGGACTAAGATCTAGTCCCTGATGTCAGAGAGTTGATCATTTAGTAGAAAAGGCATGACAGATGCTCAAACTCAACATGTAAGACAGGATAGTGTTAATTATGAAACTAAATGAGAACATACACATATCCTTTATAAGGAAACTAAAATGTGCTCTCTCCTGGTTTTCTCAGGATATATATATATATATATATATATATATATATACAGTGGGGCCTTGACTTACGAGTTTAATTCATTCCGTGACGGAGCTCGTAACTCAAATTAGTCGTATGTCAAATCTTAAAGTGAACGAGTGAGACACGTGATGCTGGGCTGATGTTGTGGCGTTCACTAGTGGTGGGGTATCTGAAGCTGGCTCATAACCCGAATTTTAGCTTGCAACTCAAAGCAAAAAATCAGCTGAGAGACAGCTCGTATCTCAAAAAACTCGTTAGTCAGGACAATCATAAGTCAAGGCCCCACTGTATATATATACTAATGGTTATTTTTCTTTGGGCCTTAAAATTTGTAAATTTTTGAAGGTGCTAGAAAGAGAAGTATCATATATTGCTGGAGCATCAGGAAAGGCACAGAAGCCTGAGGCAGAACTTGAGACAAAAGGCATCAGGAAAGACCTGGAGGTAAGAACATGCAGCATATGAAGGTACCAGTGAGTAGCTTGTGTTGGTTTTCACATAGGATACACAGGGATATTGCTGAGGGATAATAGGATGTAAAATATGATTGGATATGGGCTTAAATGCCAGTCTAGAAAGTGGGGTTTATGTAGTAGGCAGTGGAGAGCCATGGAGAATTTTGGAGTAGAGGAATTGCATCAGCAAAAATACCATTTTTGGAAGGTGCCCTGACCGTAGGGTACAGTAAATGCCATCACCTCTGGTCCCCTCAAGGACTTATGTCTTGCAATGCTATTGTTCTTTTCTGCATCATCAATATTACTCTTTCCACAGATATGCAATGGTAGCCTGCTGCTTAAAAAAATGAAAACACCCTTTGACTCCACACTCTCTTCCAGATTCTTTCATATTTCTCTACTGCCTTAATAGTGAAACTCTTGGGGTGGGAGGAGGTGTCTATACTATTGTTTCTACTTCACTTATCATTCTCTTCTCAACTTCTAAACTTGCTCTAGACAGGTATTTATGGCCAATACTCATGGTACGGTCACTAATGATCTCCATGGAGTTATATTCAATGGTTATTTCTCCATTTTCTTTGCATAGCACTCTCTTTTCATGATTTTCACAACTTCGTAGTCTTGGTTTTCCTCATATCCCTCTAACCATTCCATCTCACTATCTCTTGCTATGTCTTCTCTACCTCATCTCTAACTGTTGGGACACACTAAAGATCAGCCGTGGGGCTTTTCTTTCAATATTTTCTCTTTAAAATAATTTTATTCAGTTTTGTAGTTTTAAAATTTTTCTACATGCTGATGGTTCTCACATTTATATCTTCAGCTCTTGCCTCTCCATTGAGTTTTAATTCATATACTAGTATCTTACTATAAAATTAAATGTCTACTTAGAGGTTTACTAACATCTCAAACTCTTTTCATAGTCCTCAAAACCTACTTGATCTATGCACCTCTCACCTCCACCACCAAATTGTCCCTATCTCTGGTTTCCCAGTCTAAGTAAATAGTACAATTTGTCCAAGGCTAAAACCTCAGCTTCATTCTTGATCTTACTTTCTCTCACCCAACATGTCCTATTCATCTATTTATCAATAAATCCTATTGGCTCCATCTCAAAAAAAATCTATCCATTCTATTGTTACTGCTCTCATCTTGGTCCAGGCAACCATTATCTCTTGCTTAAACTACTATAATAGTCTCCTAACTGGTCCTCCCATTCTACTTTTGAACAAATCCTATATAATAAAAGCCTAATAGGCAAATTGTCCCCTCAGGCGGTCGTTGGACCGGGAGTTCGACTGGGAGACCGGGAGTTCGACTGCTCTCTATGACATGCACTGACCAGCAGGGGGTGACGTGGAAAATGGCAGGCATCAGTAATGTGGTGCTGGCAGTGGGCAGCAGTGAAGGCACTGCTGGCCCCGATGGGCCCCAACAAGAGTGGGACTGGAGCAGGGTGGTGGACCAGATGAGCGGGTGGTGCCAGGTCAAGGTGGGGTGCCAGGTAGGGTTGCAGGGCTGCGAGGATGGGGGTGAAAGCTGGGGCCTGATCTCCACAGGCCATTCCGAGGGAACCCACCTGTTCACAAATTCGTGCACCAGGCCTCTAGTCTATATATATAAAAGGCTAATATGCAAAGTGTCCCCGTGGGCGTTCGATCACTCGCTATGACGTGTGCTGACCACCAGGGGGTGGCACGTAACATGGCGGGCAACCAGCGGCAGTGGCAGGGCGCTGAGGGAATGAGGGAAGGAGGAGGTGGGGGAGCCACACAGTAGCAGCGCAGGGTGGGAGGGAAGGAGGAGGCGGGGAGGCTGGGAACCTGACTGGCCTTGATCACCAGCCAGGCCTAGGGACCCTACCTGTGCTCAAATTTCATGCACCTTGCCTCTGGTATATATATAATTATTAATTATAGGGTCTCTAATTCTCCACAAAGCCCCCAGGGTGAACTTTTAAGATTGTAATTTAGATCATGTCATTCATCTGCTTGAAACCATTCAGTAGCTTCCCATTGCACTTAACAAAAAATTCAAACCCTTTCCTATGCCTTACAAGGATTTTACAGGATCTGGCCCCTGTGTGTTTTTTCATCCTCATCTTGTGCCACACTCCCTCTTGCTCACTATATTTCAGTCTCACTGTCTTTGCTGTTCTGTAAACAATCTAATTAGTTCTCTGCATCAACTCTTTTCTCTTCTTGGAATGTTGTTCCCCTAATTCTTTACCTGTGACAGGTTTCTTCTTGTCATTCAGATCTCAATTTAAGTGTAGCTTCCTCAGAAAGGCCTATATTGACATTGACCACCTTAAGCAGCCACCCTTCTTTGCCATTACTTTCTAATACATCAGCATGTTTTATTTTCTTCATAGTATTTATCTCTATCAAATTATCTTATTATGTAAGTAAGTGACACCCCCCCCCCCCAACTGGAATATAAGCACCATAAGAACAGCAACCTTTTCTGTCTCATTTGCCATTGTATCCTTTGTGCCTGGAACAGCATCTGAATGTAGTAGACACAATAAATATGCATTGAGTGAATGTTGAATAAATTAATTGGAAGCAGAGTGGTGAATGCAGTAGCACAGGTAACAGGTAATGAGCCTTTAATTAAATTGGTGGCAGTGAGAAGCAAAATTGAGGTACAAAACATTATACCTTGTATGCATGCTTATAAGCATAACCAGTGGACACAGACACCAAGGGGGTGAGGGTATGAGAGGGGAGGGGTGGGCAATTGGGGGATAAGAACACATATGTAATACCTTAATCAATAAAGAAAAAAATGGAGAAAATTATAAAAAAACATTATAGCAAACCCACCTAGATTTCATCTAAGGTTATTTAATACTGGAAACACTGAAAACTCTTCCTAGGTCATTATTTCTGTTACAGAGTATTAAAACTGGGATCACAAATCAATTAAACATTAACTAATTATCCACCCATTAATCATAAAAGAAGAAATGAAGGACATATTGGTAGAACTTGCTATCTGGAAGTTACAGGAGTGGAAGGAAGAGAGAAATGGTGACTCCATAAGTTGTTATCATTAAAGCAGGAAGTTTGGGAGAATTGCTGGTGGGTGGGAGGGAGGATGACAGGTTTGGTTTGGAACATACTGATTTTTACTCATCCCCTGAGGTTTCATGCAGGTACTTTCAATGTGGGTCTAGTATTTGGCAGAAATAATAGAGGGGATAGAGACTGAGGATATTATCAACATAAAGATGAGAGTTTTAAGTAATTGGATCCTTGAGGAGTACAAAACAAGGAAGGATAGAGTAAATCCTTACTTCAAGGGATTTGTTTATCATATCTCATAGCTCCTAGGAAGTACAAATAGAAAGTGTGAATTATAATAATCTCCTATTTCCCCACTCTTCCCCACAGTTCACCCCCTCTTTTGAACAATCCTGTATATTATTTCCTAGGAAGGGGGTCCCAAACATGAGCTGATAGGAGATATTGTTATTCTCCCTGACATCAGTTTCATCACATATGTCCCTCACTACTCATAGGGACTCAAAATAAAAAGTGGGGAATGCCTTGTAATGACTGAGATCTGTTGGGAAAAAGCCTGGTTGTAAATTCACTACCACTATTTTGCCTTCCCAATAGAAATTCACATTTTGATTCTTTAAACCCCAGAAACAATTCACTCAGCAGCAACAATTTCACCCAGGCACTTAAGGCATTTTATCAATCTGGCTAGTTATTGTCAGTTGAAGCACTGTTATAATTTTATTCACTGCGAATGTGTGTCTGAGCAAAATGAAAAAGCTCATCTGAGTTAGGATAAGGTCCTTAGACCTCTAGGCCCAGCTCCTCAGCTCAGAAGGAGCTGTTAGCAACAATCTCAGACTATTATTCTACCCTCTCCCTTTGCCAGTAAGCAAGGTCTCATCCTCCATGCTGGGCTTCATCCTGAACCTCTGATGGCAGCCAAGTGTCTATCAGACACTGGTTGTTCTGCATCCCTTGGCAGATTAGCACCAGCCAGTGTCAGAGTTTGTGCAGAGAGTATATAATAGGGTCCATAATGAGGACATGACAATGAGGGTTTTGTTTCAATTGAAGAGCTTATTTGTACTATCTCTGTGTCTAGACCCCACAAGGCAAGCCTGGTGTGGTGGGGTAGGGGAGAGAGAAGGCTATACAATTGAGACTCAGAGGACAAGGTTCTCAGCTTCTGCAAAAACCAGCTGGACCTTGGGCTTTAGACTTGAGCATAAACAGAGGGGTGAGTTTAGGAGGTCAGAATGGGCTATTGTCTTCTGAATGATACAAGACAGTCTAAATTTAGATTATAGAAAAGGATTCTCTTCTATTGGATAAAAAGAAGTAAGCTTTATTGAAGCAGTAACTTTCTGTGCTGTTCACTTTTGTATCCTAATGGTCTAGAAGAGTATTTGGCACATAGTAGATGCACAATAAATATTTACTGAATACATAAGAGAATAAAAAAATATTTTAATATGAACCCCAAATTTTAGAAATTTATTAATAAAATCACAGTCCAGTGGAAACTTTCCCCTAGCTTTCACTGGAAGAATTAAATTTCTTATTAGCAAACCAAATCCAGCAATACATTAAAAAGATCATACACCATGAATAAGTGAGATTAGTCCTGGGATGTCAGGTTGGTACAAAAATCTACAAATCAGTTAACATGATACACCAAATAAACAAAATGAAAGAAAAAATATGCATGATCATGTCCATATATGCAGAAAAAGCATTTAATAAATCCAGTACCCATTTATGATAAAAAAAACCTCACACACTCAGCAAAGTGGGAATAGGTAGAACATACTTAAATATAATAAAGGCCATATATGACATACCCACAGCCAACATCATACTCAATGGGGAAAAACTATAAATGTTTCCTTTAAGATCAGGAACAAGACAGGGATACCCAATTTCACCATTCTTATTCAACATAATACCAGAAGTACTAGCCATGGTAATCAGATGACAACAACACACACAAAATAATAAAAGGTTGCCGAACCGGTTTGGCTCAGTGGATAGAGCATCAGCCTGGGGACTCAAGGGTCCCAGGTTCGATTCCGGTCAAGGGCATGTACCTTGGTTGCGGGCACATCCCCAGTAGGGGGTGCGCAGGAGGCAGCTGATCAATGTTTCTCTCTCATTGATGTTTCTAACTCTCTGTCCCTCTCCCTTCTTCTCTGTAAAAAATCAATAAAATATATTTAAAAAAAAATAATAATAAAAGGTGTCCAAATTGTAAAAGAAGAAGTAAAACTGTCATTATTTGCAAGTGACATGGTACTACATAGGGAGAACCGCAAAGATTCCACAAAAAAAAAAACAACAAAAAAAAAAACTATTAGAACTGATAAATGGATTCTGTAAAGTAGCAGGATAAAAAAGAAATATCCAGAAATCAATTGCATTTTTATACACCAATAATGAATGATCAGAAAGGGAACCTAAGAAATCAATCCCATTTACATTTGCCTGAGAAGATATATTAGAAAAAATATATATCAAAAGAATAACATACCTTGGAATAAATTTAACCAAGAATATAAAAGACCTGTACTTGGAAAATTGTAAGACGCTGAAGACAGAAACTGAAGAAGATACAAATCAGTGGAAACATATACCAAGTTCATGATTAGGAAGAATGAACATTATTGACATGTCCATATTACCCAAAGCAATCTATAGATTCAATGCAATTCCTATTAAAATTCAATGGTGTGTATTTCACGGAACTAGAATAATCCAAAAATTTATATGGAACCACAAAAGACCCCAAATAGCCACAGCAATCTTAAGAAAGAAGAACAAAGTTGGAGGTATAATACAATCTGATATCAACTATACTACAAGGCTATAGTAATCAAAACAGCATGGTACTGGCATAAAAAATACACAAAGATCAATGTAAAGCACAGAGAACCCAGCAATAGACCCAGGCATATATGGTCAATTAATAGGAAGAAAAAATATACAATACAGTAAAGATGGTCTAATCAATAAATGTTATTGGGAAAATTGGACAGATACATCAAAAACAAACAAACCACAAACAGACATGAGAGAGAACCAAGATGGCGGCATAGGTTAACACCGGAGTTTGCTGCTTTGAACAACTACTTCAAAAGTGAAACCAAAAAACGGAAGGGACATCACCCAGAACCACAGGAACGCTGGCTGAGTGGAAGTCCTACAACTAGGAGGAAAGAGAAACGCACACGGACACTCAGAGGAGGCGCAGTGCTGAAGTCAAATTCTGAGGTGCGGAGTGCGCAGAGCGGGCTGGCGGCTGAGGGCGCCGTTGTTGTTTTCAATCGGGAGGGAGTTGCAGACTCTGAGCTCCAGATCCGGGCGAGTCTTTAGGGACCCAGACTCAAATGGGAGAAGCGGGACTGTCTGGCTTCGGTCAGAGCGAGTGCAGCTTTCTCTCCGAGCTTTGCAGCGGGTGCTGGAACTCAGAGAGGCAGAGCCCCTGGGGACAGGACTGAGAGCCACCATAACTGCTCTCTCCGGCCCACCCTGTTGATCCTGTGCGACCCGCCCCGCCCAAGCCCTGCACAGAGGTATTTGCCGGATAGCCTCAGGCAAAGGCTAGATTAGCACCTCCCTGGAGGACAGAAGTTCTCTCACTGCTGACACAGCTGATTCTCATAGCCACTTGGCCTGGAGGTCAAACCCTCCCTGGAATTAGCTACAACAATCAAGATTTAACTATAAGACTGCGAACAAAGACCACTAGGGGGTGCACCAAGGAAGCATAACAAAATGCGGAGACAAAGAAACAGGACAAAATTGTCAATGGAAGATATAGAGTTCAGAACCACACTTTTAAGGTCTCTCAAGAACTGTTTAGAAGCTGCCGATAAACTTAATGAGATCTACACGAAAACTAATAAGACCCTCGATCTTATATTGGGGAACCAACTAGAAATTAAGCATACACAGACTGAAACAACGAATATTATACAGACGCCCGACAGCAGACCAGAGGAGCGCAAGAATCAAGTCAATGATTTGAAATGCGAGGAAGCAAAAAACATCCAACCGGAAAAGCAAAATGAAAAAAGAATCCAAAAATGCGAGGATAGTGTAAGGAGCCTCTGGGACAGCTTCAAGCGTACCAACATCAGAATTATAGGGGTGCCAGAAGATGAGAGAGAGCAAAATATTGAAAACCTATTTGAAGAAATAATGACAGAAAACTTCCCCCACCTGGTGAAAGAAATGGACTTACAGGTCCAAGAAGCGCGGAGAACCCCAAACAAAAGGAATCCAAAGAGGACCACACCAAGACACATCATAATTAAAATGCCAAGAGCAAAAGATAAAGAGGGAATCTTAAAAACAGCAAGAGAAAGAAACTCAGTTACCTACAAGGGAATACCCATACGACTGTCAGCTGATTTCTCAACAGAAACTTTGCAGGCCAGAAGGGAGTGGCAAGAAATATTCAAAGTGATGAATACCAAGAACCTACAACCAAGATTACTTTATCCAGCAAAGCTATCATTCAGAATTGAAGGTCAGATAAAGAGCTTCACAGATAAGGAAAAGCTAAAGGAGTTCATCACCACCAAACCAGGATTATATGAAATGCTGAAAGGTATCCTTTAAGAAGAGGAAGAGGAAGAAAAAGGTAAAGATACAAATTATGAACAACAAATATGCATCTATCAACAAGTGAATATAAGAATCAAGTGAATAAATAATCTGATGAACAGAATGAACTGTTGATTATAATAGAATCAGGGACATAGAAAGGGAATGGACTGACTATTCTTGGGGGGGAAAGGGGTATGGGAGATGTGGGAAGAGACTGGACAAAAATCGTGCACCTATGGATGAGGACAGTGGGTGGGGAGTGAGGGCGGAGGGTGGGGTGGGAACTGGGAGGAGGGGAGTTATGGGGGGGAAAAAAAAGAGGAACAAATGTAATAATCTGAACAATAAAGATTTAATTAAAAACAAACAAACAAACAAACAAACCACAAACAAATGAAACTAGGCCAACTTCTTACACCATATACAAGAATAAAGTAAAAAGATTGAAGATTTAAATGGAAGACTCAAAGCCGTAAAACTCTTAGAAGAAAACATAAGCAATAAAATGTCTGACATCTCTGTTAGCAATTTTTTTTCCTAATATATCTTCTCAGGCAAGAGAAACAAACAAAAAAATAAACAAATATACAATATATAAAACTAAAATGTGCTTGCACAGCAAAGGAAAACATCAACAAAATGAAAGGTCAACCCACAGAAAAGGAGAAGCTATTCGTCAATGATACATCTCATAAGGGCTTAATATTCAAAATTTAAAAAGAGCTCATACTATGCAACAAAAAAACAAACAATCAAATTTAAAAATGGGCAAAGCCCTGTCCTGCTGCAGTCTTTTTGCAACTAGGATTCAGGAATCTGGAGAAGGGCTACACATAAATGAATAGAGACTAGACAAGAAATATATACTTAGAAGACATTTTGGGGGAGCCAGACGAAGGCTCCACTCTCTAGTGAAGTGGGCTCTCCGAATCTTCGGACCCATGGCTTTTTATTTGCGGAAAAAAACTTTGGCCCTTTAGGAAAGCAGATATACATATCAAAGGTAAGGTTTGGTAAACAGGAAAAGATTATCAGGTTAGAGCAAATGCCTACAGCTGTTCAGCAGCAGGTAATAATATGCAGATTATCAGCCCTGCTGAAGCCCCAAGTTCCATCAGCCTTCTGATGAACTTCTTGCATAATTATGTCCTGCTGGAATTTTCCTCCTCCAGCACCGTCCGATGTGGCTCAGTTGGTTGAGGGATGATCCATGCATTGAAAGGTCAATTGCCAGTCAGGGCACAAACCTAGGTTGTAGTTTTAATCCCTGGTCGAGTTGCATATGAGACGCAACCGAACTCTTGGATGTTTCTCTCTCACATTGATGTTTCTCTCTCTCTCTCTCTCTCTCTCTCTCTCTCTCTCTCTCTCTCTCTCTCTCATTAATAAAAGCATATTTTTAAAAGTGAATAGAGAATCTGAATAGACACTACTCCAAAGAGAACATACAGATGGCCAATAGACATATGAAAAGATGCTCAATGTCGCTAATCATCAGAGAAATGCAAATTAATATCACAATGACATGTCAGCTCACACCTGTCAGAATGGCTATCATCAATAAATTCACAAAGAACAAGTGTTGGCAAGGATGTAAAGAAAAGGGAACCCTCATGCACTGTTAGTGAGAATGTAGACTGTTGCAGCCATTATGGAAAACAATATGGAGGTTTCTCCAAAAATTAGAAATGGAATTGCCTTATGATCCAGTGATTCCACTTTTGGGTATTTAACTAAAAAAGACAAAAACATTGTTTGAAAATAATATAGTGCACCTATGTTCATTGCAGTATTATGTACAATAGCCATGATATGGAAATAACCCAAGTGACCATCAATGAGATGAGTGGATAAAATAAGCTGTGGTACCTACTGCCCCCAAAGTCCTATATATGTATAATGGAATATTAGTAGAGCATAAAAAGGAATGAAATCTTACCATTTTCAACAGGGTGTATAGCCCTAGAGAAGATTATGTTCAGTGATATAAGTCAGAGGAAGTAGAATACCATATGATTTCACTCATACATAGAATGTAAAGAACAAAATAAACAAACACAATTGAAACAGACTCATGGACACAGAGAGCAGACTGATGGTTGCCAGAGAAGAGGGAGATTGGGGGACTGGTGAAAGAGGTGAAGGGATTAAGAAGTACAAATTGGTAGTTACAAAATGGTCACAGTGATGTAAAGTATAGCATAGGGGATATAGTCAAGAATATTGTGATATGCTTTTGGAAGAAAGATGGTGACCGGATAGGCAGACCTGTCCTGCACCTTGTCCCAGGGCAGATAGAAGGAGCAACTAAATTGAATAACATACACCTGGAATTGGCAAATTGGACACAGTTGGTGAAACAATTCACAGCCAGGAAGGGCAGAGGATGCCTGGAGAACAGTAGGATGGAGGATCTGGGCTGGAGAGAGACGTCAGAAGGAGGCTGCACTGCACCAAGTCCACATCCCTTGGGGACAGGTGTAACATCCAACTGTGGAAAGGAAGTCCACAGGGCTGCTGGCAGCTAGGGAACCTAGATATAAGTCCACAGCCACAAGAGGCTGCACTCAAAAAAGTGGCCAGAAGAGCTGTCCCAGCAGCATGGTGCCTGGGGAAAAGGGGGAACAACTTGTAGACATGTAGTTGTTTTGACTCTTAATTGCCTTTGCTTTAATTCACTAAAACCAGTTCATAGGACTTTTTAATTACAAACACTCACTGGAGGCTGTGGTGCAAGTAAAGGTGCAGATTTGTGGAGTCTGGGGAGAGGTGGTGGAGGAAAGCAGGACAGGGAGAGGTGACTGGGAATCTGGTACTGAGACATTCCTGACCCTCCAGACCTAAGCAGCCATTTATCTCCTGGAATGCCAGCCCCTCCCAGCAGCCTAAAGGCAGATAATACAGCCACACCCAGCCTACACTGTAAGCTTTTCAAAGGAAACAAAGACTCTGAATAGCCCCAAAGAGCCCTCAGGGACTGGGTTGAAGAGGAGTCTTTAAGTCCTGGAAAGCAATACAGCACCACCCCTACCTAAAGCCCTCTCAGAAACAGAAACTTGAGTGATTAAGATTGACAGGAGGCAGACAGGTGAAGCAGACAGATTGGTCCCACCTGATTGCAGCCAAGGCTGTGTAGGAGCATTGGACCACTTGAAACTTCAACACAGTGCTGACTACCTAACAGGAAACTGAGAAGTGGCAGACAGAACAGAAAAGTGGGATCATAAACCAGCCCGCATGGGGCATTAAAACTTGGCTGAAGCCAATAACACTTCACTTTTTAATTTATCTTTTATTTAATTTTTTTCTTTATATTTTGTTTTTTAATCTTTTATTTTTGTATTATTTTTCTCATTCTATTTTTATTGTTATTGTTATTTTATTTTTTCCACCCTTTTCTTCCTCCCTTCTTCCTTTATCATCCTGTTTTCTTCTGTCTCCGCTTTAGTTTTTCTCTTTCCTTTACTCTTACCCTTTGTAAAAAATTGAGCTTCTTTATCTGCTTTAGTGATGTGTTATTATTATTGTAGTCTTGTTGGCTTACTCATATATCTAATTTCCTCTCCTCTGCTCCAAGTCCATGCACCTGTCTATTTTCTCTTTCTTCACTAGTTAATTTTTCCTGGTTTTGTTTTTCCACTCCTCTGTTGCTCTCATCTTCTCCTAATTGTTTAATTAGTTTCACTCACTAAACTCAAGCCTATCTGGTTTCTCCTCTATTCTCCTTTTCCAAATATAAATGAATAAATGAATAGATAAAGTTAAAATATTTTTGTTTTAACTATTTATTTTTTTATTTTTATTTTCTTCTTATCCACTCATTTTCTTTATATCTCCTCTATACTGAACCATAGTCCTTCCCCTATTCATTCCATTCCTTAACCTTACTTTCTGTATATAAGCTCTGCCTCTACAGATTCTGCCCCCGCCTTTTTTTTTTTTTTTTCTGGGTGTTTGTTGTTTGCACTTTTTGGTTTATATGTTTGTTTTGTGGTCTTTCCTCCCCATATATTTTTTCTTCTTTTTTATTCTTTTTCTTTTCTCTCCTACATTTTTTTTCTTTTCTCAATATCATTTTCATTCTCTTTTCTCTCTCCTAATTCTCTTTTCTCTTGTTAACGTAAAAAACCATTGAAACCTGTAAAGAATTTTTGTGAGTTTCTTTGAGCCAAACTGTCGACATATGCCGGGAAGCAGAACCTCAACGAATTGAGATAGTGCTCCGGAGAATGGCAGGGTTACATCCGTATTTATACATGAAATTCATTGGTGACACATTTAAGGAGGTGGGATTAAGTGAAGTGGGGGAAACCTCTGTGATAGGATAAAAAGTTAAATGATGGACACATACTTAGGTGGGTGCAGGAACAATTAACATGACAAATGAAAGAATCTGCTGCATCTGTCCTGGGCCCAGCACACCTGGCCATGCCCCAGGGGCTCCAGATACAGGGACATCACAAGTTACCCAGACATTTCAAGGGTATGTTATCATAGATGCAAAAGGACAGATAGGCTCAGCTACAGTAAAGGTTGACCTTATCAGTGAAGATATCGGCTTAGGACGTAACTGCCCACCATAACTGCTTTTAGTTAAGGTTTAATTTCAGACCATCCTTTGTGGTTATTTTAGGTCTCCGAGTCTGCAAAACTGCCATGCAGGCCTCTCCTGAGCTTGTCAGGTCAGCATGTGGCCCCTTTCGTCCACACTCTGGTAGTCACTTTTGTAGGGGTTGTGAGTGTGATGAGTACTTTTGTTTTCTTCTGTTTGTGTTGTGTCTGGTTGAGTTGTATTTTGTGCTGTTCAGTCAACATGGTAGAGAGCAAGCCACATAACCAGGCACCCTGAGAAGAGACTCCATCCAAGAACAGAAAATAATGCTCTAGATCAGGAGTGAGCAAACTTTTTGACTCGAGGGCCACAATGGGTTCTTAAACTAGACCGGAGGGCTGGAACAAAAGCATGGATGGAGTGTTTGTGTGAACTAATATAAATTCGAAGTAAACATCATTACATAAAAGGGTACGGTCTTTTTTTTATTTCAATAGTTTTATTCATTTCAAACATTTTAACAAGAAGAATGTAAACACTAATTATTATAATTTGAAACCTCAAAAAATGGAGGAATCATAGCACAATAACATACCTTATATTGAAGATGGCAAAGGCAAAATAAAATTGCCTAACAAAGGAAAGGTACAAAAGCCTTTCAAATTAAACTTAAATATAATAAAATAATTTAAAACAAAAATAAATAGAAAAGAACAAAATGTGTAAACAGTAAATTAAACATTTTCTTTAGTGCAACTTCCAAATTATGCCTGGGACATAGATGTAGATGGCAATGTAGACTGGGTTGAAAGGTTTGTGGTCTTTAAAACATCAACTTCAGTGGGAACAGTGTTGTTGGTCTCCTTTTTTAGCTAATGCATCGAAGTCTGGAGTTAGTTTTGTTGTGGCTATTCTCAGGATAGATCTGAAGTGTTCGTCAGTTAAGCTGGATCTGTGAGGGGCTTTGTTGATGTTCATGACGCTAAAAGTCTGCTCACAAACATAGGTTGACACAAACAGCACCAGTATCTTCTGTGCCATCCTCCGGATGTTTGGAAAAGTGGCTTCATTAAGTGAAGCATAAAAGTCTCTTAGTTCAAGAGAGCTGAATTTCTCCTTTAGGACAAAGTCAGACTGAAGATCGATGAGTTCCAGTTGCACCTCTTCTGGTGCTGTTTCAGGGTTTTGTGACAAAGGACAGGCCACCAGTTGAAGTGACTGGTCAATTTTTTCAACATCAGAAAACCGACGACAGAATTCTGCATGCAGGTCATCCAGTGATTTGCTGTATTTCTTCACGTTTTGGATGGTCTCCTTCTGTGTGGCTAGTGTGGCAAAATGAGTGAAGACTTTGTCTGAAATTTGTCTGGAAAAGAAAATCAGCTTCGATTTAAAGGCTTTCACATTAGTGTACATGTCATGTACATACTGATCTTTTCCCTGTAGCTTCACATTTAGCTCATTCAAATGTGAAAATATATCTACAGCAAATGCAAAGTCACACAGCCAATTCTTGTCACTCAGCTCAGTAAATTCATCAGGCTTCCCCTTTAATTTCGAAAATGCACCAATCTCTTCTTTGAGCTCCCACACTCGTTGGAAAACTTTGCCCAAACTCAACCAGCGGACATGAGAGTGGTAAAGTAAGTCGTGGTGATCAGCATCAGTTTCCTCCAGAAACTTAATAAACTGACGGTGCTGAAGTCCCTTTGCTTGAATGAAATTAACAAGCTTTATGACTGGATTAACAACATGATTAAGTTGTAATATAGACTTGCACAATGATTCCTGGTGAATAATACAGTGAAGAAAAATAACATCTTGGTTAGGGTTCTCCTCTTTCACTTTATCCTGAATTCTTTTTAGCAGTCCAACATTTTTTTCCAGTTAAATCTAGAGATCCATCTGTCGTGACATTAGCAAGTTTACTCCATGGTAGCTTCATTTTCTCGATGACAGTAGACACCCGGTCATACAAGTCCTCTCCCTGAGTTTTTCCTTTCAGTGGCTCCATGGCTAAAAACTCCTCCGTAATTTCAAAATTGTCACTAATCCCTCGGATAAAAATTAAGAGCTGAGCAGTGTCCTTTACGTCATTACTTTCATCTAATGCTAGTGAATAAAACTTAAAGAACTCTGCCTTACTATTTAACTTGCTGGCCAAGTCTTCATCAATCGGTTCCATTCGACGAGTCACTGTCCTGTGTGATAAGCTGAGTTTTTCAAACTTGCCTTTGCTCTCTGGACACAAGAGACCTGCTGTTTCTATCATACATTCTTTCAAAAACTCGCCTTCAGAGAGAGGTTTGCTAGCTTTTGCTAATTTGAATGATAGCATAAAACTTGCTTTGGTAGTTGTCTCTTGAATTGCAGTTTGTCTGTGAAAGACATTTTGCTGAGCCTATAATTTATCCATCAACCTCTGTGCAGTAGCCTCCCGTTCTTGAGTTGACTGCTTGCTAGCATAGTTGCCATGCTTTGTGGCAAAGTGACGGCTGAGATTGTACTCTTTGAAGACTTCAAGTGTTTCCTGGCATATCAGACATACCGGCATTGATCAGACTTCGGTGAAAAAATATTTTGTTGTCCACTCCCTCTTAAACACTCGGCATTCACTGTCCACTTTCCTTTTCTTTGGTCCACTCATGTTTAATATTGGGCTAAAACCAACAGTACCGTTCTCTTATTAAATTCTTTACTAAAATAAGACAGTAAAGTATAAAAACAAGTGATTAAATTTGCTCTACTATAACATTTTTGGTCTTCTAAAAAATATATATATAACAAAATCATCTGAAAAAGTTCAGACATGGCACAGAGGCACACCCTGACCATAGAGAACAACCCCTTTCCTCCATAGGAAACCTGTGTATCTTTCACATAGGCCCTTTGTTTATGGTAACACACATAGCTGCACATTGCTGTGTCTTCCAGACACACTTGTATGGGAGGTGCTAGGGCAGTGCAAAACATGAGTAACCAGTAGTTACCACTACCACTTCCGTTACTGGCAAAAAACAGCCGCAGTGCACATAGTGTGAAAGAGCCCATTATCAATGTCAGATTGCATCCACTGGACTCTAAAAAAACAACCAAGTGCCACTTTTAAATGCCCATTGCATCAGTTTTTCTTATTAAAAGCTGGAAATGGCAGGATATGTATATATATACCCCTACTGTGACAGCCTGGCAGAGCATTACAAAGGAGAAAACCCAGAGTCTGGTGATGTCCATAAGTACAAGACTTCAGGCTGTCATTACCAGGAAAGGGTTTCATCCAAGTATTAGATATGAACATTTGATTTTCAGTTTTTCATTTGTCCAATTACTTCTGAAACCCTGAAATTAAGCGATTTTGTAATAAAATCTTTAGTTCATCACATTTCTATACAATCTTTTTGTTCAACCCACTGAATTAGGGTTTGTTCACACTAGCCATGCTGCCATTGCAGTGTGGTGCAGTACTGCAATGCAGCGCAGCTAGGGTTAATGCAGGATACACAGGTTTCCATCATGTTTGTGTTGATGCTAATGTGCAGTGGTACATGTTAACACAAATGCCCTGTAGCACGCATTTTTACAGCTGAAAGTCTTTGTTGTTTTATTAACAAGTCATTGTGATGTACAGAATATGGGAACAGGAAAAAATTGTGTTTGAGTAGAGCTCTTAATCTTACCTCAGAAAGGCTCTGATACTCTGCTCTCCAGGGGCGTGTCTCCCTACATCACCATGATAACGTGTCTACGCATTCCCAGGGTGATGTCGGGAGACGTGTCCGAGGGCATTACAAGGAGCCTCTGGAAGACTGAGAGGTTGTTCCTTCTACTGAATGGGCGGATATAAATCCGCCCACTCAGAAGAAGGAGCTGCGGCCGTGTTTCCCAACGTTGCCATGTTAACACTGCTGCTGGTGAAGGAGCGGAGGGGAGAGCAAGAGAACCCTCCACTCATTCAGCTCTGCAGGCCAGATAGAACAGCCCAACGGGCCGGATCCGGCCCGCGGGCCGTAGTTTGCCCACGGCTGCTCTAGATCCAAATACAACAAGATAACCCAAATAAACAAAGAAGGGGACATCCCTAGAATACCCAGACCTGAAGACTGGGTCCCATAAAACATCTACTATACATGAAAAATTCAAAAAATCTGGGTGGCATAGCTGTTTGATCTAATACATGGCAACAAACACAAGGAACAGGAAAATGAGGAGACAAAGAAACAACCTCCATACAAAAGAAAATAAGGAATCACCAGAAAAGGAAATAAATGAAATGGAGTCAAGCAATGAATCACAGAAAGAATTCAGAGCACTGGTTATAAGGATGCTGAAAAGGATGGAAGACAATTTCAACAACATGTGTAAGAATCAAGAGGAAATGAAGAAGAATCAAAGGAAATGAAGAATGACAGCTGCAATAAAGAACACAATGGAAAGTTTCAACAGTAGACTAGAAGAAACTGAGGACCGCATCAGTGAGTTAGAAGAAAAGGTAGAAAAACCACCAAAGCAGAGCAGCAACTGCAAAACAAACGAACAAACAAACAAAAAACTTAAAAAGCGGGAGGAGAACCTAAGGGAGCTTTGGAACAAAATGAAATGAAACAACATCCACATAATAAGGGTGCTAGAAGGAGAGGAAGTGGAGCAAGGAATAGAAAAACTGTTTGAACAAATAATAACAGAAATCTTCTCTAATTTTGGGAAGAAGAAAGTCACACAAGTCCAAGAAGCACACAGCATCCCAAAGAAGAGGAACCCCAAAAGACAGACACAAAGACACATCATAATTAAATTGGCAAACATCAATGGTAAAGGCTGCCAGAGAGAGACATAAAGTTACCAACAAGAGATCTCGCATTAGACTATCAACTGATTTCTCAACAAAAGCACATCAGTCCAGAAGGTAATGGAATGAAATATACAAAGTGATGGAAAGCCAGGGACTGAATCCAAGAATATTATATCCAGCAAGGCTATCATTCAAAATTGAAGATGAAATCAGGAACTTCAAAGACAAAAAAAAGGCTAATGGAGCTTATTACCATCATTCAGCAATGCAAGAAATTCTAAAGGGACTGCCGTAAAAGAACAAATAGAAAAGGAAGAAGGAACACAGGCATTAAGAATAAAAATGGCAACAAACAAGTACCTATCTATAATAATCTATAATAATAAAAGCATAATATGCTAATTAGACCAGACAGCCGAGGGCTGAGGGTAGGCAGCCACGGTGGCCAGCAGTGGAAGGGTGATGGGGGAAGGGCCTTCCCCTGATTGGCCCCATCACCTCCTGCAGAGGCAACAGCAGCAGCGGGGTGAAGCAGGCAGCATCTTCCCCTGATCAGCCTGGTTGCCTCCCGCAGAGGGAAGACAGACTGGGGATTAGGCCAGCTCTCTGTGGGGAGCAGAACTAAGCCATCAGTAGGACATTCCCTGAGGGCTCCTGGACTGTGAGAGGGGGCAGGCTGGGCTGAGGGATCCCTGCTCCAGTGCTAAAATGCTTAGTGTCTGTCCAGGTAATGATATCACATAGAAACGTCCAGCTTCCTCTCCCTATCAACAAGCCTCCTTGCAGCTTCTTCAGCCCAGAAACATGACTTACTTTGGAGCCAGGTGCAAACATTTTACACTTTGAACAAATATCTGTGAAGCATTTTCCCATGCCTTATCTCATTTGATCCTCACAGAAATCCTAGAGTAAGTAGATAGGAGATTCAATGGAATCCTATTTTCTTTTCATTAGCCAGAAAATGGAGATTTAGAAAGTTTAGAAACTTGACCTGACAAAAGAAGTAAGAAATGGTGGAATTTGAAAATGACTTCAGGTTTTCTCACTGCACAGAATATAGTCAAACACTGCTGCAGTTAAATATTTTACCCTTTGTTCTCCCTGCATGATCTATAATAATAATAATCTGCTTTGTGTTGATATTTACTACTGTGTTGCTGACAATTACCGGAAAGAGAAGTTGGAGTGCTCCACTGGGCTGGATAAAGTTTAGCTAAATCAGAAAGCAGGTCTAATTAAGCAAGTTATATATATATATATATATATATATATATATATATATATATATATATCTTATCTAATAATAGACAAACATGGTAATTGACCATACCTTTGCTACGCCTCCCATTGGCTAATCAGCATGATATGCAAATTAACAGCCAACAAAAATGGTAACTAATTTGCATACTTCAGGCAGGGCAGGACAGTGCCAACCCACCTGCCCTGCCGCCATCTGGCCTTCTATCTGCAACCCGGGGCAGCGGGCATCCTGTGTGCGACCTGACCCAGGGAGGCCGGGCAGGGCAGCAGTGATCAGCCAGCCCGCCCAGGCATCCTGTGTGCAACCTGACCCAGGGCCATGCCCCAACCCCTGGATCGGCCCTGCCGTGTGCACAACCCGGGGAGGCGGAGCAGGCACAGAGGGATCGGGCCTGCCATCTGCCACCCAGGAAGCGGGCCTAAGCCAGCAGGTGGTTATCTCCTGAGGGGTCACAGACTGTGAGAGGGCACCCTCCCTCCCCGCCAGTGCACAAATTTTTGTGCACCAGGCCTCTTGTACTATAAATATATATATATGGCTAAGTTGACTCGTGCATGCATAATACATATAAAGCTCTTGCTGGTGCCAATTTCACCCATGTGTGTCTATCTGTGACTGTTGTACGTGAATTTGATTGACACTTCTATTATAGAGAAAGGGCAAATAGCAATAGTAAAATATTTCTTCTAATTAATTTCCTCTCAATGTCCACAAATACATGCACTGGGCACTAGTCAATAATAACCTTAAATGTAAATGGAATAAATATTCCAATCAAAAGACATAAGGTAGCTGAATGGATAATTAACATGACCCCTATATTTTCTGTCTACAAGAGACCCACCTCAGAACAAAGGATTCACAGATATTGATAGCAAAGGGATGGGAAAAAATCTTCAGTCAAATGGAAATTAAAATAAAACTGGGGTAGCAATATTTATATCTGATAAAATAGACCTCAAGTGAAGGCCAAAACAAGAGATAAAGAGGGCCACTTCATGATACTAAAGGGAGCAATTCAATAAGAGAATATAACTCTGGTAAACATATATGCACCCAATACAGGAGCACCCAAATACATATATATATATATATATATATATATATATATATATATATATATGAGCCTTCTGGAATATATTAAGGGAGAGACACACAGCAATACAATCATAGTAGGGAACTTTAATACCCCATTGTAAACTACTGGATAAATCCTCTAAAAAATCAGCAAAGAAACAGCAATCTTAAATGACTCACTAGATCAGATGGAATTAATTGACATCTTCAGAACATTTCACCCCCAAACTACAGAATATACATTCTTCTCAAGTGCACATTGGACATTTTCCATGATAAGCCACATATTGGTACACAGACAAGTCTCTTCAAATTTAAGAAGACAGAAATCATATCAAGCATCTTCTCAGATCACAATGGCATAAAATTAGAAATCAACTACAATAAAAACAATGAAAAAAAATCAAACACTCGGAAGCTGAATAGCATGTCACTAAACAATGATTGGATTACCAAGGAGATCAAAGAAGAAATAAAAAGCATCCTGGAAACAAATGACAATAAAAACACAACAATCCAAAATCTATGGGACACAGTGAAAGGAGTTCTGACAGGGAAGTTCATAGCACTACAGGCCTACCTCAAAAAACAAGGCAAAAAATGGTAAAAAATTATCTATCCCTACAACTTAAATAATTAGAAAGAGAGTAACAAGAAAAGCCAAGAGTGAGCAGAAGGAAGGAAATAATAAAAATCAGAGTGGAAAGAAATGACATAGAGACCAAAAAAATAATACAAAAGATCAATGAAAACAAGAGCTGGTTATTTGAAAGAATAAACAAGATTGATGAACCTCTAGCCAGGCTCACCAAGGAGGAAAGAGAGAGGACCCAAATAAAATCAGAAATGAAAGAGATGAAGCAACAGTCGGCCCCACAGACATAAAGTATTGTAAAAAAAATACTACGAACAACTCTACTACAACAAATAACCTAGATGAAATGGATATCTTCTTAGAAATATACAAGCTTCCAAAACTCAATCGGGAAGAATAAAAAAAAAAAAAACAGAATAGTCTGATAACTACTGATGACACTGAAGCAGTAATTTAAAAACTTCCAGCAAACAAAAACCCTGGGACAGATGGCTCCACAGGAGAGTTTTATCACGCATTCAAAGAAGAACTAAAATCTATTCTCCTCAGACTATTGCAAAAATGTATGAGGAAGGCACATTTCCAAGCTCTTTCTATGAAGCCAGTATTACCCTAATTCCAAAACCAGATAAAGACTCCACAAAGAAAGAGAACTAAAGGCCAATATCTCTGATGAACACAGATGCTAAAATCTTCAACATAATATTAGCAAATCAGATCCCGCATTGCATTGGAAAGATCATACTCCATGACCAAGTGGGATTTATTCCGGGGATGCAAGGCTGGTATAATACCCACAAATCAATAAATATAATACATCAAATAAAGAAATTGACAGACAAAAGTCACATAATCATATCAATTCATGTAGAAGCAGCTTTTGACAAATTCCAACACCTTTTCTTGATAAAAACTCTCAGCAAAGTGGGAATAGAGATATCATACCTCAACGTAATAAAAGCCTCATATGACAAACCTACATACACAATGGGTAAAACCTAAAACCATTTCCCCTAAGAACGAGGACAAGACAGGGATGCCCACTTTCACCACTCCTGTTCAATAGTACTAGAAGTGCTAGCCTTATCAATCAGACAAGAAGAAGAAATAAAAGGCATCCAAATTGGAAAGGAGGAAGTAAACTTTTCATTATTCGCAGACAATATGATATTGTACATAGAAAACGCTGAAGACTACGTCAAAAAACTATTAGATTTAATAAATGAATTCAGCAGTGTAGCAGGATATAAAATTAACATGCATTAATGGCATTTTGTAGATCAATAATGAACTCACAGAAATAGAAAATAAAAAAAAAACCCCACATTTACCATTGCAACAACAAAAAATTAAGATACCTAGGAATATACTTAACTATGGAGGTAAAAGACCTGTACTCAAAAAACTACATGCCATTGAAAAATAAATAGACGAAGACCTAAACAAATGAAGAATATACCGTGCTCTTGGCTTGGTAGAATCAACACCATTAAAATGTCCATATTACCAGCCCTGACCTGTTTGGTTCAGTGGCTGGAGCGTCGGCCTGTGGACTAAGGGGTCCCGGGTTTGATTCTGGTCAAGGGCATGTGCCTTGGTTGTGGGCACATTCCCAGTGGGACGTGTGCAGGAGGCAGCTGATCTATGTTTCTCTCTCATCAATGTTTCAAACTCTCTATCTCTCTCCCTTCCTCTCTGTAAAAAAAAATCAATAAAATATATTTTTTAAAAATGTCCATATTACCCAAAGCAATGTATATATGCAATGCAATCCCCATTAAACTATCAAAGGCATGTTTCACAAACATAGGACAAACTCTCCAAAAGTTCATATGGAATTAAAAAAGACCCCAAAGAGCCGCAGCAATCCTGAAAAAGAAGAACAAAATAGGAGGGATCGCAATACCAGATATCAAGCTATATTACCAAGCCACTTTTCTTAAAACTGCCTGGTACTGCACAAGTACAGACATATCGACCAATGGAATAGAACAGAGAACCCAAAAATCGACTCAAGCCATTATGCTCAATGAATATTTGACAAAGGAAGCAAGAGCATAAAATGGGGTCAAGATAGTCTCTTCAAAAAATGGTATTGGGAAAATTGGACAGATACATGCAAAAAAAAAAATGAAACTAGACCACCCACTTATACCATACACAAAAATAAGCTCAAAACGGATAAAGGACTTAAATGTAAGATGGGACACCATAAAAATCTTAGAAAAATCCATAGGTAGCTAAATATCAGACGTATGTTTAGCATTATCTTTACCAATACAGCTCCTTGTACAATGAAAACTAAGGAGAAAATAAAGGAATTAACTAAGTCAAAATCAAAAGCTTCTGCACAGCTAAAGAAACCGTCAACAAAACAACAAGAAAGCCCACTGCATGGGAGAACATATTTGCCAGTGTCATATCTGATAAAGTTCTAATCTCGAAATGTATAGGGAACTCATGCAACTTAACAAAAGGAAGATAAACAATCCAATAAAAAAATGGCCAAAGGACCTGAATAGACATTTTTCGACAGAGTACATACAGAAGGCCAAAATACATATGTAAACATGCTCACAGTCACTAATCATCTGACAGATACAAATTAAAATGACAATAAGGTACCATCTCACACCTGTCAGAATGGCTATCATCAACAAATCAACAAACAACAAGTGCTGGTGAGGATGTGGAGAAAAAGGAACCCTCGTGCACTGTTGGTGGGAATGCAGACTGGCACAGCCACTGTGGAAGACAGTATGGAGTTTCATCAAAAAATTAAAAATGGAGCTCCCATTTGACTCCGTAATCCTACTTCTAGGAATATATCCCAAGAAATCAGAAACACCAATTAGAAAGGATATAGGCACCCACATATTCATAACAGCACAATTTACAATAGCTATGATTTGGAAACAGCCTAAGTGCCCATCAGCAGATGAATAGATTAAAAAGCTTTGCTACATCTACATAATGGAATACTCTGGTGTTGTAAAAATGAAGGACTTTTACTTTTTGCAACATCATGGATGGAACTGAAAAGCATTATGCTAAGCAAAATAAGCCAGTCAGAGAAAGATAAATATCACATGATCTCACTCATTTGTGGAATATAATGAAAAACATAAAGTGATGAACAAAAATAGACCCAAAGACATAGAAACATTGAACAGACCCTCCAACCTCAGAGGGAAGGCAGGGGAAGGGGGGTGTAAGTGATCAACCAAAGGACTGGTATGTATGCAAATCAGCATAACTCATGGAGGGTGAGGGCATGTGCTGGGGGGTGGGAATGGCTGGGGAGAGGTCAATGGGGGAAAAAGTAGACATATGTAATACTTTAAACAATAAAGAATCTTTAAAAAAGAATAAAAAAAGAATATTGTGATAACTATGTATGGTGTCAGGTGTGTAGTGGAAATATATGGAGACACTTTGTAAAGTATATGAGTATCTAATTACTATGCTGTACACTTTAAGTCAATAATAAATAATATTGAATGTAAACTGTAACTGAAAAATAAAAGCACAAAAAATAATTTAATTTGTGTACCATTCCAGGCAATAAGCCAAGTCCCATTGAGATTGCTTTTTTAAAAATTGGTCTTATGCCCATTTCCTATTTTCTGTTTTTCTCTAGACCTGGTCTTCCATTGTGAGCATTTTTCAATTTTTTTCTCCTGAACTAATATTTTTCATAAGCTATCATTTTTCCTCCTGTATCTCTGAGTTGTCCCATTCTCAGCCTTAGATGTCTATTTTTATGCTGATCTCTGCTTATTTTGACATCAGTGGGTGTAGTCCTTACGGAAAATGTGTTTGTTCATTGTGTGTGTGTGTGTGTGTGTGTGTGTGTGTGTGTGTATGCTTTTTTAACTGCTTGTAAAAAGTGAAGAAATTAAGAAATCAATGGAGAGTGATGATTTACCTGGAAAATGAAATGATTAGGCACTTCTCAACCTATCACTAGAGCTATTATGTGTACTAGACAGGAAACCATGTCTCATTGAGACTAAGCCCCAGATTGGCCTAAGGTGGAGCTCTCAGTTCAAGGCAGTGGCTGGCCTTCCAAAAATATAGAGATGGTGAACCCACTAACTCTTAGCAGCTCCAAGGTCATTGTAAAATAAGAATATGGAAGCTCAGAAGACAAGCAGGTCCATGGCAATAAACAATGCTTTCACTTGCCTGTGTGGAGGACATTGGGGGCAGTAGGTACCACACCCATTTCCCTGGCCCATGCTGAGCCTGTCTCTTCTTGCTGCCTAGTTTAGAAAGTAGCGTCATGACCTCCCAGCCTTCCTCCCAACTTCTCCCACCATCTCCATAAATTGCTAAGGAAGGGACATTAGCATTAATTTAGATCTCTTAACGGTGAATGGGCAATAATTGAAGGAGAAGGCAAGTGTTAGAGATCATGAACAATTTATATATAGGTCAGCAGCACAGGAGAATGAGTCATTTAAGACAACAAAACACTGGAATGTGAACCAGAGGTTCCCCCTAAAATGTTTAAGCTATGTAGCCTAAACAGAACTGATTTATCTTTGTTTTATATTATAGATAATACAGAGTACTAATGGTCAAGTTTCTCTTTTTTGTCCCTTTACCTTGTGGTATCAATAATGGCAGCTAACATTTATTGTTTATTATGTGCCAGACACTGTCTTAATCCTCTTAAGCATTTTATCTCATAATTTAATTTAATCCTTACTATGATTCCCATGGGACATCATGGGATGATAAAGCTTAGGCTTAGAGTGGCAAATAAGTTTTCCTGGGTAATATAGTTACCGAGTGATAAAGATAGGATATGAAGCAGTCTCTAACCACAGAGCCAAAGCTGTTAACCAATACACTATAATAGGTATGTTCCTTCCTTTAACTCTTTTACATAAATTAACAATTTTATAAAGCCTTAATGGAAGTGGATGATTTCGTAAAAGTTTTGGCTCCTTTCATAGAAAATGGGACTTAATAAGAACTGTCACTTTTATATATGTCAGAAAAGCTCAAAAGATAAATATATTGTGTTATATTTTATACTTTTATTAAATAACAAACTATATTATATATGTTATTAAGCTATGAGTAGATATTTGTGGCTTTTACTGTAGAAATATTGATAGATGTAAAGTATAGGCAGCTCATACACACATGTTTTTCTGAGTTGTGTGACATAGTCAAGAATGTAACTCCTGTGTAACTGAGGTGAAGCATATTTGAGGCAGGGCCTTTTAAAAAATATTTAATCCATGAGGGAACTGAGATTAGAATATAGAGACAGTTATACTTTGATGGAGTGAGCCTGGATGAGAAATGAGTTTCCACCACTGTCTCAAGAGTGGGTGGAAGAGTTGGGACCACAACAGGTTCTAAAGTCTGAGGTTCCCAAAGCCCAGTGTTTGCTATAACAGATGAGGTAATTGAAGGCACAATGTCTTTCAGGATACAAGGCTATATAAGCTCATAGCTCCTGGAACAGACCCCAGACTGTCAGATTATTTCTATCAATATAGCTATTAAATGGTAGAATGTTGTAGACCATTGATTAGTCACCGACTGGCAACTTCTCTACAGTATAGTAAGTCCTTAACATTGTTGTTTGGGTCTGCAACTTTAAATGAAACAACATATAATGAAATCAAATTTACCATAGGCTAATTGATTTAAATAAGGGTTAAGTTCTTATGTCATCTCATCAATGTTATAACAAAACTACATTGAAGGAAGCAACATTAGCTGAGGACTTTGTTGTACCAGTTCCCTATGTACTATGATTGGCCGTAACTTGCTCAAAGGTCCAATTCAGGCCCAGGCACTTTTGACACAGTGTGCTAATAGGCAGGATCTTGCCAAGATGGAGACCCTCAGACCAAGCTGCATACATTGGGGTAATTCTCACCCCACATAAGATCCATAGAACTGTTCCATACCATACTAGGCAGGCTTGCATCCAGCCCAGGGACACCCCTGCCCTGTTTTTAGCCCTTTGGGGCCCTCATACACTGATCAGGATAATCTCACACAGTGCCTTTGAGACCAAGATCTACACCACCACAGTGTATACCCCAAGGCAATCCTCCTGACACTCACTCATATGCCAGACACCACCTGGCAGCCCTGATTACACCAGGGCATACCCTATCTGTGCATGGAGTAAAAACTTTCTTTTTGAGGTCAGACCTTAGCTGTGATACAAACTGAGACAAATCTTCTCTCCACCAGAGTATACCTTACAATTATGCAGCCTTGACATTGACCTCCGTGGACTACTTAGCTACTCTTTACTCTGAAGCAATCCTTGCTCAGATTAGAGCTCTCACTAAACTTTCCAATGCAGTGAAGCTAGCCCTACATGTTCTGTCAACTACAACATCATGAGGTCAATCCTAACCACCGAGCCACCACTTTCCACAGGACAACCAGTCCAGAGACTCTCCCATTGCTGGGCTCACTGTGAGGCTGAACTCACCAGCTTTCACCTTCACCAGGGCTTACACCACCATTTTGCTCAGAGTAACGGCAACCTTCTCCCAGACCAGGATTCACATCTCACTGTACACCCAGTGAAGCAACTTTTCAGTGCCCCTAATCATTGTTGTGTTATCCAAAAGTCTTATAATTACTTAAAAAGTTGGAAACTTGTTATTAAAAATGAAGTAGTATTAATAAGAAAAAAACTTTTTTGAATTTTTTTTTACACTTGCACTGTTTAAAATTGTTTCCATTGGAATTATAGAGAGGAGAGTTGACATAAAAAGCTTTTCAGTGATTAGGGCTTCCAAAGGACCTATTTGGCCCTATACTCTCTGTTTCTCCATAAACTCTGGAGTAGTCATCTGCCACTATCCAAAATGGCTCACACCATTAGCCAGCCAACTCTTGTCTAGAATAGTAACCCTATAACTAGGACCAGAATAATCATCCAGAATATATGGGTATGGTCATGCCAGATGTTAAAATATTGAACTATTTTATCCGAATCATCCTCTGTATCCCCTGTGTATCCCACCATCACCCAAGCTTCGCTACACACTCCCTAAGGATTCCTGGACCTCCTCATAATCTAGCAACTGAGGAATAATGCCTGCTTCAGCTTCCTGTTTCAATGTTTGTACTGATTGGCTGGTGCCCATACAAAGTCTGTTGCTAAATATTTTGAATATTATCCCCTCCTGTAACCAATGCATCAAATACTATACAGCTCTCTAGGCATTACTACCTAGATGCATATTCTAAACCAGCGAGGACTCCAACATTTGGTATATTGTGTGCACCAACCACTAGGCAACACCACCACTCCCTATATTTAAATGTACCCTTTGCCCTAAGGAAACCCCTGAGCAGACTTACATTAACCAATTTCTTCACAAAGCAGCTCTGCAGCTATATGCCAATCTCCATATACCATGTGGCAGGTTATAACCATGCCTTCTGTTCATCTATTGACTTGGCCTGCCTCTCACTACTGCCCCTGTTCCCTGGATAACCTATGATCTGGGCAGTGACATGGCTCCAACATAAGGAAATGACTGACAAGACCAGTTCCGCATAGCTGGTGCCAGTTTTGGCAAACTGAGGCAACTTATGACCAGACCAGAGTCCACTTGAGATATAGTTGTCAGCTCTTAACAGGGTCCTACACCCCCATTTCACAAAATATTAGGCATAACTTTATAAAATCAAGATCCATAAAACAATTTCCAAAAATTTGAGGCTTCTAATCAGAGTCAGATCCAAACCCCTCTCCCCCAACCACAGATCTCTACTCCTAACAGGCATTTGAAACCACCAAAGACACTGAAGGTTCAAGGCCATACCTGCTCTCCACAGAGCATAAGGTAATCCCTGACCAGACTAGAATTCACATCAACGCTGACCAGACAATCACACACAACCACTCCACTTATCCTGAAGCAAACCCTGACCAAGCCAAGGAACTAACAGCAACCTGAAAAACTTGAGGCAAATTCTGAGGAGACTATGAAATCTTGAAGAAGCAATTAAGGTGAGCAGAGTCCACAGAAGCACCCTGCACTTCATGAGACAACTTTTGAACAGATAAGGCATATGGTCCAATTCTTCACATTCATCTCTCCTCTTTTTTCCCCTCCTTTTCTTTTCTTTTCTTTTCTTTTCTTTTCTTTTCTTTTCTTTTCTTTTCTTTTCTTTTCTTTTTTTTCTTCTCTCCCCTTTGCTCCCATTTTCTGTGCCCCTTATTTTCTTTCTCTCTCAGTCAAATTAGGGCTATATGATTTAATTGTTATAATAATTTTGATGTGCCCCCAGTCATATTTTGGCCAGAGGAAAACTTGGGACACATCTAAGACAGTATTAACCCCCACCCCCACCCCAGGTAAGGCTGCTGTGGGAGACTGGGCCTACTGAATGAGAATCTGTTGGTGGAGTTTTGGCTCCTAGAAGCAGAATAGTGTGAAACAAAATACATTTTCTCTAGTGAGCAGGGTCCCAAGCCAGCTGCTGGTGATCTAAGGCTAGTTCCAAATGAAAGGTTATGTTACAGCCAAATGGAGAGGGACTAAAGGAGACCTTAAACAAAAAACTCAAGTAGGTAAAGTCTTCCGTGCATCCTGCTACCTCACTCCTTGCTATAGCATATTGTGAAAAATAGCTGTTTTAAAAAATCCTACATGTGTAGGTTTGTTGTCAATCTTTAAAATTAAACACTTAAATAAACCATAATTCATTGTTTCTTAAACTATTTTCTGTCCATTTATCTCTTTTTTTTGTTGTTAATCCTCACACAAGGATATTTTTCCAGTGATTTTTAGGGAGAGTGGAAGAGAGGGGAAAAGACAGAGAGAAACATTGATGTGAGAGAAACACATCAATTGGTTGCCTCCTGCATGAGCCCTGACCAAGGTCCAAGCCCAGGAGGAGCCTGCAACTGAGGTAAGTGCCCTTGACCAGAATCGAACCATTTCTCTTCTTTCATTATATTCTATCTGTTGAATTTTGGTCTCATAAGTAGGTATCACCACCACACTCAATCTCACCTGCTCCCCAAGTTTACAGTATTATTCATTTGGTGTATATATTTTGAGACCTATACAGAGTATTGTCTTTGTGGATTTTTTATTATATTCTATGCAGTCCATATCATTCTACAACTTGCTTTTTCACTCTGCATTATGTTGAAGTTCTTGTCATGTACATGTAGACTTAGTTAATTTATATAAATTGCTGCATAGTATGGCATATTTTGATATATCTCTATGTAATTGCTTCTTTATTAATAGATATTTAGGTTGTCTCCAATATTTTACTATTTCAAACAATGTTGAACACCTAAGTGGCTTTTCCAAATTTACATTCCACTAAAGTGTATGAATGTATATGTTTCCCCAATCCTTTCTAAATAACTTTTAATCTATTATTGTGAAGATTTTCATACATAAAAAATGATAGTGCAATGAACATTCATATAATTATACCAAGATTCAATTTTTAGCATTTGCTATGTGTGTTTTATCTATTTATCTATCTATCATCTATTTTGCTGAACCATTTCAATGTAAATTTTAAGTATCATGACTCTTGACCTTTAAATACTTAGTAAGAATCTCCTAAAAATAAGGACATTCTTCTACATACATGCAATTTATATTTACCCATTATCTTATCACATGTATGAAAAATAATAACTTACTATACCTTATATTATTTAATTATAGGCCTGGTGCACAAAAATTTGTGCACTCAGGGGGTGTCCCTCAGCCCGGCCTGCGCCCATTTGCAGTCCAGGACCCCTTGGGGGATGTCCACCTGTCGACTTTGGCCCACTCCCTGGGGAATCAGGCCTAAGCTTGCAGTCAGACATCCTTCTGGCAGCCAGGGAGCCCTCGGGGGATGTCCGACTAAAGGCTTAGGACACCAAGGGATTGGGTCTAAACCATTAATTGGACATTCTTAGTGCTGCCACGGAGGTGGGAGAGGCTCCCGCCACCACCTCTGCGCTGGCCAGCCATGACCCAGCTTCTGGCTGAGTGACACTCCCCATATGGAAGTGCACTGACCACCAGGGGGCAGCTCCTGCATTGAGCATCTGCCCCCTGGTGGCCAGTGCACATCATAGCAACCGGTCATTTTGCCATTCAGTCAATTTGCATATTAGCCTTTTATTATTATTATATAGGATGTCCTTATTTCCCCCCTTTTGCCCCCTCTACCCAGCTCTTGCCCCCCACTTCTCTCTGGCCATCACCATACTGTTGTCTGTGTTCATGGGTTGTGCATATATTTTCTTTGGTTAATCCCTTCTTTAAATTCACTTCTTTAAATTTTTATTTTCAGATAAGTGCTTATAACTGCACTATTATATATTTTCTATTATATCATTTAGAATTAAGATATTTTTTAATTGAACCCTGGTAAATTTTAGCACAATATAATAAATTATGCTAGAAGCAATTAGGAGATTTTTCATGTAATGCAGATACATTTCAATTAATATTTTATTAATTTTTAATTTTGTAATACTTTAATTTGAAATAATCTCAAAATGTAAAAAAAAACTATAAAATACTACAGCATATTATATGTACCCTTCACCCAATTTCTTAGGTGTTAATAATTTAAACATAACCATTATACAACTAACAAAATTTGGAATATATTTTTCTTATAATCTCTTTAATGTTACTTAATCCATTTACTTTGTTTTGTTAATCTTCACCCAAGGATATTTTTCCATTGAATTTTAGAGAGAGTGAAGGGAAAGGGAGAGACACATTGATTGGTTGCCTCTTGCACATGCTCTGATAGGGACTGGGGATTAAGCCAGCAACTGAGGTACATGCCCTTGACTGGACTCAAACCTTTGACCTTTCAGTCCACAGGCTAATGCTCTATCCACTGAGCAAAACAGGCTGCAGCTTAATTCATTTACTTTTAATCTATATGTGTCTTTATATTTAAAGTGGGTTTTATTTTTGATTCACCCTCATAATCTGTCTTTTAATTGGTGCATTTATGCCACTGACTTTCAGAGCGCTTACTGATAGAGTTACTGCCATATTAGGTGGCTTCTGGGGTTTCTGGGGCCGGCTTGTGGCCCGGGATTAGGTCTGATCCCAGGCGGCAGGCAGGCAGGCGGCTTCCGCCCTGTTTGCAGTATGCAAATTAACCACCATCTTTGTTGGCGGTTAATTTGCATATTGTGCTGATTAGCCAATGGGAGGCATGGTGAAGGTATGGTCAATTACCATGTTTGTCTGTTATTAGATAGGACATCCAGTTCACATTCAAATTTCTCTAAATGTTTCAGAATGTCTTTTAAAATACTTTATTTTGGAAGCCAGGATCCAGTCAAGGTTACAAAATTACATTTTTATTGAAATCTAATTTAAATACCAAAACGATTTTAAATTGCAAAATACAATGGTTTTTAGTAAAGTCACTAGATTGTGCAAACATCAACAGTATCTTATTCCAGAACATTTTCATCACCCCCAAAACAAACCTCATTCCTGTTAGCAGTCACTGCTCATTCCTACTGCACACAATCTCTGGCAACCAATAATTTTATTTCTGTCTCTATAGATTTGCCTGTTCTGGATATTTCATATAAATAGAATCATACAATATATGACCTTTGGTGTCTGGCTTCTTTTGCTTAGCCATAACTCTCTCAAGATTTATACACGTTTTAGCATGTATGAGTACTTTAGTCTTTCTTGTAGCTGAATAATATTCCATTACATGGGTATTCCACATTTTGTTTATCTCTATGTTGATGGACAATTAGGTTGTTTCCACTTTTGGGCTGTCATAAATAATGTTTCTATGAACATTCTTTTTTTTTTAAATTAAATCTTTATTGTTCAGATTATTACATTTGTTCCTCTTTTTTCCCCCCATAACTCCCCTCCTCCCAGTTCCCACCCCACCCTCCACCCTCACTCCCCACCCACTGTCCTCTTCCATAGGTGCACGATTTTTGTCCAGTCTCCTTCCGCATCTCCCACACCCCTTTCCCCCCCAAGAATAGTCAGTCCATTCCCTTTCTATGTCCCTAATTCTATTATAATCACCAGATTATTTATTCACTTTATTCTTAGATTCACTTGTTGATAGATGCATATTTGTTGTTCATAATTTGTATCTTTACCTTTTTCTTCTTCTTCCTGTTCTTAAAGGATACCTTTCAGCATTTCATATAATACTGGTTTGGTGGTGATGAACTCCTTTAGCTTTTCCTTATCTGTGAAGCTCTTTATCTGACCTTCCGTTCTGAATGATAGCTTTGCTGGATAAAGTAATCTTGGTTGTAGGTTCTTGGTATTCATCACTTTGAATATTTCTTGCCACTCCCTTCTGGCCTGCAAAGTTTCTGTTGAGAAATCAGCTGACAGTCGTATGGGTATTCCCTTGTAGGTAACTGGGTTTCTTTCTCTTGCTGCTTTTAAGATTCTCTCTTTGTCTTTTGCTCTTGGCATTTTAATTATGATGTGTCTTGGTGTGGTCCTCTTTGGATTCCTTTTGTTTGGGGTTCTCTGTGCTTCCTGGACCTGTAAGTCTATTTCTTTCACCAGGTGGGGGAAGTTTTCTGTCATTATTTCTTCAAATAGGTTTTCAATATCTTGGTCTCTCTCATCTTCTGGCACCCCTATAATTATGATGTTCGTACACTTGAAGCTGTCCCAGGGGCTCCTTACACTATTTTCGTATTCTTTTTTCATTTTGCTTTTCCAGTTGGGTGTTTTTTGCTTCTTCGCATTTCGAATCTTTGACTTGATTCTTGCGCTCCTCTGGTCTGCTGTTGGGTGTCTGTATAATATTCTTTATTTCAGTCAGTGTATGTTTAATTTCTAGTTGGTTCTTTATCACAACATCGAGGGTCTCA
The DNA here is from genome assembly GCF_963259705.1 of Myotis daubentonii. NCBI lineage: Eukaryota > Metazoa > Chordata > Mammalia > Chiroptera > Vespertilionidae > Myotis > Myotis daubentonii. Next base: position 48,836,019 of record NC_081861.1, on the reverse strand, counting down.
TTAGATTTCTTGAGGATCTCATTACATTTATCGGCAGTTTCTAGAAAATTATTGAAAGACCTTAAAATTGCGGTTTTTAGCTCTATATACTCCATTTCTGTCATGTTTCTTTGTCTCCGCATTTTTTATGCTTTCTTGGTGCACCCCCTTGTGGTCTTTGTGCGCAGTCTTGTTGTAGTTAAGCCTTGATTGTTGTCGGCAATACTGGGGGTGATTTGACCTCCAGGCTAACTGGCTATGAGAGTCAGCTGTGTCTGCAGTGGGAGAACTTCTGTGCTGGATCTCTAGGGCGGTGCTAATCTAGCATTTGCCTGAGGCTATCCGGCAAATGGCTCTGTGCAGGGTTTGGGCGGGGCGGGTCCTCGGGGATCTACAAGGTGGGTGGAGCAAGCAGTTATGGCTGCTCTCAGTTCCGTCCCTAGGGGCTCTGCCTCACAGAGTCCCAGCATCCACTGCAAACCTCGGAGAGAAAGCTGCCTTCGAGTTCCGACTGAAGCCAGACAGTCCCGCTTCTCCAGTTTGAGTCTGGGTCCCTAGAGACTCGCCCGGATCTGGAGCTCAGAGTCTGAAACTCCCTCCTGATTGAAAACAACAACTGCACCCTCCGCCGCCAGCCCGCTCCACGCGCGCACTCCGCACCTGAGTATTTCACTTCAGCACTGCGCCTCCTCTGAGTCTGGATATGACATTCTCTTTCCTCCTAGTTGTAGAATTTCCACTCAGCCAGCCTTCCTGTGGTTCTGGATGATGTCTGTTCTGTCCTTTAGTTATATCTCTGAAGTGGTTGTTCGAGGCAGCAATCTCCGGCATTAACCTATGCCGCCATCTTGGTTTCTCCTCCCACTAAATTATTTTAATCCAACCAGAGAAAACCAAGATTCCACAAAGAGGTCTTCAGTATACCCCTGCTTCTAAACCAGCCATCTCTTCTTGTGGGGAAGAATGGGCAAGTGAAACTGGACATTAATTTCAAAAGCAGTGATTCTTAAACATGAGAAGCTCTAGATCTCTCAACACAGCTCAAGATTAGTGGGACTCTGAAATTGACTTGATTTAACTCCTGATTAACTCCAAGGTTGTCCTAGCCTTGCAAGGATGTTGTTCGCAAGGGCACAATTCCAGGACAGCTCTACATTACAGACCCCTCCCACGTACCCTGAACTATGCTAATTTGTTTACTGCTCTGAACATCAGAGTGCCTTGGTGCTTTTTTTTTTTTTTTTTGGTCTTAGATGTATATTTTGTAAAATCATTTTACCTTTTTATTTATTATTATTATTATTTTTTTTATTACTTAAAGTATTACAAAGAGTATTACATATGTCTCCTTTTTTTTCCCAGCCCTTGACAATCCCCTGGCCTCCCCTACCCCCCAGTGTCTTATGTCCATTGGTTATGCTTATATGCATGCATACAAGTCCTTCAGTTGATCTCTTACCCACCCCCCTCCTACCCTCCCACCCTCCCCGGCCTTCCTGCTGTAGTTTGACAGCCTGTTCGAGGCAGCTCTGCCTCTGTATCTATTTTTGTTCATAAGTTTATAATTGGTCTTTATTATCCAGAAATGAGTGAGATCATGTGATATTTTTCCTTTATTGACTGGCTTATTTCACTTAGCATAATGCTCTCCAGTTCCATCCATGCCGTTGCAAATGGTAAGAGTTCCTTCTTTTTTACAGCAGCATAGTATTCCTTCGTGTAGATGTACCACAGTTTTCTAATCCATTCATCTACAGATGGGCACTTAGGCTGTTCCCAGATCTTAGCTATGGTGAATTGTGCTGCTATGAACATAGGGGTGCATATATCCTTTCTGACTGGTGTTTCTGGTTTCTTGGGATGTAGTCCTAGAAGTGGGATCACAGGGTCAAATGGGAGTTCCATTTTTAGTTTTTTGAGGAAACTCCATATTGTCTTCCATAGTGGCTGCACCAGTCTGCATTCCCACCAGCAGTGCACAAGTGTTCCTTTTTCTCCACATCCTCTCCAGCACTTGTCGTTTGTTGATTTGTTGATGATAGCCATTCTGACAGGCGTGAGATGGTACCTCATTGTTGTTTTGATTTGCATCTCTCGGATGATTAGCGACTTTGAGCATGTTTTCATATGTCTCTTGGCTTTCTGAATGTCCTCTTTTAAAAGGTGTCTATTTAGGTCCTTTGCCCATTTTTTGTTTGGATTGTTTATCTTCCTTTTGTTGAGTTGTATGAGTTCCCTATAAATGTTGGAGGTTAAACTCTTATCAGTGATAGCATTGGCAAATATGTTCTCCCATGTAGTGGGTTTTCTTGTTATTTTGTTGATGGTTTCTTTTGCTGTGCAGAAACTCTTTATTTTGATGTAGTCCCATTTGTTTATTTTCTCTTTAGTTTCCAATGCCATAGGATCTGTATCGGTGAAGAAATTGCTTCAGCATATGTCTGAGATTTTGTTGCCTTAGGATTCTTCTAGTATTTTTATGGTTTCCTGTCGTATATTTAAGTCCTTTATCCATTTTGAGTTTATTTTTGTGTATGGTGTAAGTTGGTGGTCTGGTTTCATTTTTTTTGCATGTATCTCTCCAATTTTCCCAACACCATTTATTGAAGAGACTGTCCTGACTCCATTGTATGTTCTTGACTCCTTTGTCAAATAATAATTGAGTGTATTGGTTTGGGCTGATTTCTGGGCTCTCTATTCTATTCCATTGATCTATATGTCTGTTCTTGTGCCAGTACCAGGCAGTTTTGAGAACAGTGGCTTTGTAATACAGCTTGATATCTGGTATTGAGATCCCACCTACTTTGTTCTTTCTCAGGGTCGCTGCAGCTATTCAGGGTCGTTTTTTATTCCAGATGAATTTTTGGAGAGTTCGTTCTAGGTCTGTGAAATATGCCATTGGTATTTTAATGGGAAGTGCGTTGAATTTATAAATTGCTTTGGACAGTATGGACATTTTAATGATGTTATTCTACCAATCCAAGAACATGGTATGTTCTTCCATCTCTTTATGTCTACCTCTATCTCTTTTTTCAACGTCCTGTAGTTTTTTGAGTAGAGGTCTTTTATCTCTTTAGTTAAGTTTATTCCTAGGTAGCTTAATTTTTTTGGTGTGATGGTAAATCGGATTGCTTTTTTAGTCTCTCTTTCTGCAAATTCACTATTGGTGTATAGAAATGCCATAGATTTCTTGGCGTTAATTTTGTATCCTGCTACATTGCCGAATTCTTTTATTAAGTCTAATAGTTTATTGATGGAGTCTTTAGGGTTTTTTAAGCATAATATCATGTCATCTGCAAATAAGGACAGTTTTACTTCTTCTTTTCCAATTTGGATGCCTTTTATTTCTTCTTCTTGTCTAATTGCAATGGCTATTACTTCCAGTACTATGTCGAACAGGAGTGGTGACAGTGAGCATCCCTGTCTTGTTCCTGTTCTTGGGGGAAATGGTGTTAGTTTTTGTCCATTGAGTATGATGTTGGCTGTGGGTTTGTCATATATGGCTTTTATTATGTTGATATATGATCCTTCAATTCCCACCTTGCTGAGAGTTTTTATCAAAAATGGGTGTTCAATTTTGTCAAATGCTTTTTCTGCATCAATTGATATGACTATGTGGTTTTTTTTCTTTCATTTTGCTTATGTGATGTATCATGTTTATTGATTTGTGGATATTGTACCATCCTTGCATCCCTGGGATAAATCCTACTTGGTTGTGGTGAATGATCTTTCTGATGAACTGCTGGATCCGATTTGCTAAGATTTTGTTGAGGATTTTGAGTGCCTTGGTTCTTTAAGTGGCAGACCAGATGGTGTCTCTAATCTGGACTTAGAAATGCTCCTACTTTATCTAAACCATTCCCCTACTTCATAAGAACAATTTCGTTTTTGCAGAAAGAGAATCAAACTGGGTTACATCTCTTTCACCGAGATTTTTTTGAGGAAGAAATTTAGACAATTCTAAAACAATAACAATAATAACAACAATAGTAGTAATAATGATACCATTTAACATAGTCTGTTTCAGGGAAAACACTAAGTATCCTGCATACTTTGTCCTATTCAATTCTCATGAGAACCCTGTGAGGTAGGTACTATTAGTTCACCTATTTGACATATGAGAAATTTGAGGCCCAGAGAGATAAAATAACTTGCTCAGGGTCTCATAACTAGTATGTTATAGTTTCTGTTGGCATTACAAATGAGATATTTTTTTCTATCAGATATCCTAATAAGCTATTGCTGAACTATAGGAAAGCTATTGATTTTCATAGGCTGATATTTTATCTAATCACCCTGCTGGACTTTCATATTGATTTTATATGAAAGTTGACTGTCTTATATTTCTATATAGCCACATTTTTTGTAAAGAAGAGCAATTTTGTCTTTGTCTTTGTCTTTCTAATCCTATTTCCTTATTGATTTATTTTTCTTACTGTATTTCATTGGTTAAGACATCAGAGTGTTGAATAGTACGTAGTTATAGTGTCCATCCTTTGTTTCTCATCTTTATGTTTTGTCAAAAATGTACTGCTAATAAAAACTAATGTTTATTGAGTACTTAAAATTTCCTGTAAGCATCTTTATATATTTTATATCATTTAATCCTTATGCCAATACTGTAAGGAATGTACTATCACTTTCCTCATTTTTATGGATGAGGGAAGTGAAGCTCAGAGAGATTAAATAATTTTCCCAAGATCATATAGCTTACATATGATGTAAACAAGATCTAAAATTAAACTGTCTGACACCAGTGCTTGTGCTCATAGCCAAAATTACCTCATGGTAGTTTTCTAAAGCTTTGTTAAGGGAGCTCTCTTCTATTCCTTGTGTGCTGTGGGTTTTTATAATGGATAGGTATTAAATTTTGTTAAATGTTTCTTTCTGCATCTGTTGAAATGACTGTATGGTTTGACTTTTTAATCTGCTATTTTAGTGAGTTACATTTGTAAATTTGCTAATGTTAAACTAGCCTTACATTCCTGAGATGTATCATTAGGAATAATGTATTATTTTAATAAGCTTCTATATTTCATTTGCTTTAGGAATTTTATATTTATATTCATAAGTGAGATTAGTTTATAATTTTCTTATCCTTTCTTGTCCTGTTTATCCATTTTGCAGGAGCAACTCATCTTTTTCTATAGTATGGAATGTATATTCCTGTCAATTTGTTCTATGATATTTGTCTATGATTTTTCTACTTCTTATTGGATAAATTTTAGTAATTTCTCTTTTCTTAGAATTTTTCCCATTGAAATATATTAGTTTAGAATCTATGTAGGATTTGTAATATCACCTCAGTATCTGTATTGATAACCCTATTTAGCTTCCTGATGGCATTAATGTGTATCTTTGTATGTTTTTTAGTCTTGCTGAAGATTTGACTTTATAAAAAGTTTTGGTTTTATGAATCAACTTTATTGTCTATTTCACCATTTCTGATTTTAGCTTCATCAATCTTTTCCCTCTACTTTCCATAGATTTATTTTATTGTACTTTTAACTTCTGGATTTGATAGCTTAATTCATTATATATATATATATATATATATATATATATATATATATATATATATATATATATATATATAACTGTTACTACTGAATGACTGGAATGACCAGAATGACGGGTCGACCAGTCGCTATATGCACACTGACCACTAGGGGGAAGATGCTCAGTGCACTCCCACAGCCAACCTCCCAGGCGCCCTCCCTCAATGGGCTCTGATGGGGGGGGGCAGCCGGCCCACCTCCCAGGGTCCTCCCCTTGGCTGGCTGGCCCCCTGATAGGCCTCCATCACCAGCCAAGCTGAAGGACCCCACACATGCACTAATTTGTACACCGGGCCTCTAGTTTTCTAATAAGTTAATTTAAGGTCATATGTTATTCTCTGAATATTCCCTTGATAATATCCAACAGAATTTTATATGTAGTGTTTTTATCATCATTCAATTCTAAAGAATTTGTAGTATCCATTTAAATTACTCTTTTATTTAAGAGTTATTTAAAAGTGTGTTAGTGTTTTTAATTTATAGATGTATATTGTATTGGGGCTGTGTGATGGAAATGGGGAAGTTGGTTGGGTTTTTATTGCTGATTTCTTATTGTTTTTGAGTTTTATATGACTGGATTTTGACTCTGTGTTCTCAATCACTAGAAACAGTACTTGTCTGTCTAGTGTGTATCTCTGTTTCCCAGTGTGTAGGCAGTGTAATTTTAGCTTTTTTTTTGTATTCAGCATTACCTAAGGGTAAATATTTTGGCATATGAGAAATGAGAATGAATGTCAGCTCCAAAAAGTCAACTGATCTACCAAGACAAGGGCAGCTCCTTCCCAAAAGTGCTTTCTCTTCAGGGTTTGAGAGAAAGTATTTGCTTTATTAGCCCACTTTGCCAGGCAGGACACATTTACCATGTTGACTTATCTAATTCTAGTGGTTTGTGGCTACACTGAAAAGTCCTGACTAGCTGTATAGGCACATCTCATAGGTCATGTGGGATTGAGGAAGAATTTTCAATGTCCTGTTCTGGGGAAAAAACAATGCATTGGTCTATGGAATTAGAACTTTTGGTTAATTTTGATTCTGCTCCACACTGCTGTCTTCTTGTTCTTCAAGCCCACAGTGTCCACAGCAAAGGAAATAATGTGTATATTTCCATTATAACCTATGCTATTGTTTTGCTTATGTTTATAACTCAAGTAGTTCTCTTGCCTCCCCACTTATATTTTAAGCTTTTTGAGTTCAAGGACTGCATTTTATCTGGCTCCACAATAGTTTCTCAAGTACTTAGTACAGAGCAAAGAAAAACAAATGCATCAGTAAATGCTTGCTGAAAGAATAAATGTAATGGGTGGATAAAGACCATATATTCTTATCAGAATAAAACAAAACTAAAACAAAGTACATCTTTTTCCTGCTTAACAGTTTGGATGGGTATTTTATCTCCCTTTATATCTTACCTATAAGAACATAGTCTCATTGCCTTGCAATACAGACTGTTTATCATATCTCAGGTTAGGGCCTCCTTCAGGCTGCTATTGTGGTCTCTCCTTTTCATTGCTACTGCCATTACCCCAGTGCCGCATGATACATGCATCCTGAGAATGGTGCGTGTTAATTTGTTTTCCAAATGAATATGGCCATTTTCCTTCCAACTGGTCGCTAGCAAAGTGTTTTTCTTTTATGCCCACATCCTTTGTTTTAATGTCCTTGCTTCCTTGTCGATCCTTAATTGGGCTCTTTTGCAGACTGAATCTGTTTTTTTTTCTTCCTCACTTCTGTATCATTAATGACAGCGCAGGATAAAGCAGGATCTGCATTCTGCTAACCTCCTTGCCAGAAACCCCTATGCACTGCACTGGATTATCTATTAGCTCTTTTTTTTTTTCTGGCCAATTTTCTACTAAATTAAGCCATTACAAGATGATCTTGCATTATATCGGCAAAAGGTAACCCTGAAACAAAGGAACAGACTGGCTGGGATTCCAGGAGAGTTGCACTAACCCAGAACTGTTGTGAAGCCCCTATCTTTCACTGCTGAATTTGATCATCTATATGGACAAAGCAGGTTAGTTTTTCCCTGTGTGTGCTTCCAGTGAGTTTACCAGTATCTGTGACTTCATAATAGTTGCAGTCATGTGTCTAGGTCAGGACATGCCTCAGATGGAGCCATCTTGCCTTTCCGAGGCCGAGCTATATTTGCTGCAGAAAAGTCTTTGCAAATCCTCATAGCAGGGAAATCTTTGCAATTTAGGGAAGACTTTTTCAAAGAACAAGAAAGTTTTAACCTAATGTTAAGGCCTTTGTGTACTTGTAGTCATCACTATACCTCAGGAGTGGCCCTTTCAAATGAATAATAGACCTTAGATTTAGAAAGGACCTTGAGGCTATCTGATGTATCTCCCTTCCTTCAGCTAGGAATGCTATTGTGATCCTATTTTACAGGCAAGGCAAATGGGGTCTACAGAAAATGCCATTCTGTAGTCCCAAGATCAGCTGAAGACTTCATACTTGACTCTGCCATTGTCTGTACTCTGCCTGTGTTGTGCTATTCTGTCTTGGTCACTGCTTTGATCTGAATATGCTCTCCAAAGAGTCTGGCCATGTTGCTACATGTTGGGCATCTACTGGGGATAATTTTTACTTCCAACTCCTTTAATTGAGGGCAGATCTAACTCACTCCTATTTGCCTGTAGAGAATTATTATATCCTTTAATGCAATGATAATTCCTCTCAGCCTCTGGAGCTGCATGTGGTTCTTTCACGTGCAACCTGCCATTTACCTATCTTTTGATGTCTATATTAAAATATCTTTTCCAATTATACTTCATTGGGTGCATGTATTCATTAGGTGCCTCTCATAGTTAATGAGTGATTGCATATCAGACTCCAGAATTCATGTAAGTGGCCCAATCTAATGGGACAGCTTGTTGCATACTTACATTATTTAGCTAGATATTAAAAGTGTTTTTGGAAGATTCTTACGTACACCATTGATGAAACCACCTCACAGAGGCTATATTGGTTTTTGGAAATGGATAGAACTGGATTCCTAGCTTTGCTATAATATGAAATACTGACCACTTAACTAGCTGTGTGGCATTAGACACATTATTATAAACTTTCTATGTCTTAATTTTTTATCTTTAATGGTATAATAATAGTACATGTCTCACAGGTTTGTTGTGAGGATTGAAGTAATCCACATAAAGAATTTAGCTCACATAATGTATACCACATTGTAAAGATTTAATGCATTGCTATTGTTATCATCATCACTATCTCTACATTTCAGGGTTGTTGTAAGATCATTAAATAAAGTGATATAAACTATATAGCAATGTTTCCCATCCTTCAAAATAGCAACTCTTATGATTATGGTTATTAAAGTTCTGGGAGTATATCATGAAACTGTGACATTTCTGGAGCATGGCTTATTTGATCACAAAGATGGGTATCTTGAGCAAGTAGTACTGTTCAGATTTTCTAATGCAAGTCCACTTGTCCCCACCAGAGAGTAAAGTGATAAACATCATGGAACCCTTTAAAAATGAATTACCTTTTTTTACTTTTCCCATTAACCCTGTATCAGTTTTCTAAAAGTAGTACTAAAACATACTCTTAGAAAATAACTTCTTTTCAGGGTAGGGTAGAGTTGTGACAAATGGTATTACCAAGGTGGCTAACTAACAGAAACACGCGTTTTTCAAGAAGTGCTCTGATTAGTGTTTTCTGTTGTTCTCTACTTTTCCAAGAAGAAATTATTTTTACTTGAATTATTACTATTAAGGTGAATTCATGTGCACCCATGTGCTGCTAATCATGGGTAAATGCAATATATATATATATATATATATATATATATATATATATATATATATATATATATTACATTGAGTAATGATTTTTAAATGGATATTTTCCTCTAATACCCCTCCTCCATCTCTGATCCTTAACTATGAGCTTCTTGAGGTTGGGGGACGCAGTTTGTTTTCTGATGCCTAGCATGCTTTCTGTCACATAGTAGGTTTTAATAAAAACATTAATTGAATGAATGAGACATATTGATAATTAGGATATGGATATACAAATTTATGCCACAGAAATTTTAAAATAAATTATTTTCTCTCAAACTGTTAAATCCTGTCTGACATGAACACTAACAATTTGCTTAGCAAATAGTTCTTTGATATGAAATGCAAAATATATCTTTATTCAACTCTAGGTCTTGGATCATTTTTAAAAAACTGGATTGGGTGGATCCAAATATATGAGGTTTTCCTCTTTGTTTTTCTTGTTGTGGCTTTTTAAAAATTTCTTGTTGTGGCTTTTGACATTCCTTCCCATAAAACAGAATACAGCACAGAAAGTATAAGCAGTCCTTTTCTTCATACAGTTTGATATATCATAGCTGCTGGTTTCAGTTGGCTCACATTTCCTAAGTAGTCCCTTATCTCATTTTGGTTGATAGCTATTTTTATGAGGTCTTCATGAATTGCTGCTCACCTAAATTAGTTTATTCATTTTGACTTTTAAAAAGACTCCACTCTCATAGGCTTGCATCATTGCTCATTTTATATCCTCTCTCATTTGTTACAAGGCTAATTTTTAGTCTCTTTCTCATTTCCCTGATGTATTCACATGAGCCTTTTCTATTCTTCTTAACTCCTTCTTTAAGTGGTGACTTTCTATTTTTCCTTTGCCACCCTAAGTATGCTCTAAACACTTGAACTGATCAATTATGTTTTTGTTTGTGTCCTTCCTTCTTCCTATGTTTTCATTACAGCCAATTGTTAGCCTCTATGAACAGCTGCTGCACATAAGGCTTCATCTCTGATTTTTTGTTCATTCTGGAAGGTGCAACACTATGTTCTTGACAATGAGCAAGGAAAGGATTCTTCACTCAAGCAGTGTTTTCCACAATTGACCAGTATTTTCCCCGCTGCATACACCAACTCTTTTGTTTATACAGCATATCTTTCACTTAGCTCACAAATATTGCATAGCTATAGATGCCTAGCAGAGTGCTAGGCACTGGAGAGATAGAGGTGAACATGGCTTTGCCATCAAGCATTGATCTTATTTATTTTATTTATGGACAGCCAACTATTTTGTAAAATTAATTAATTATTTTTTAAATTTATTTTTATTGTTGAAAGTATTACAGATATCCCCTTTGTTTTATTTTCCCACTGACACCCTCCACTCTGCACCCACTCCTACCAGGCCTTCACCACACTATTGTCTGTGTCCATGGGCTATACACATATGCATACAAATTACCTGGTTAATCCCTCCTTACCCCACCCACCCCCATCTTCCCTCTGAAATTCATCAGTTTGTTCTATGTATCTATGTCTCTGGATCTATTTTGCTCATCAGTTTATTTTGTTCATTAGATTCCACATATGAGTGAGATCATGTGATACTTACCTTTCTCTGGAACAGTCAAATCTTTTACCCATAACATGGATAAAGGCAACTTTAAAATCATTTTTAACTTTCTGCTTAAAGATGTACCCATCCTGATTAATTTCAAATTAAAAACGGATTTGCATTTTTTTTTTGAGATATAACATTCAATAAACCCATAGTGTGCTGGAGAACTGACTGCCTGATTCATTCAAATGTGTCCATGACATTTCAGAGGGAGGCCACGTGATACTGCACAATGTTTGTCCAATATTTCTTGCATACACATTTCTATTTTTTCCTGGATTATCTTTCTTTGCAAGCATCCAAAGGGTGGGCACCAGGCTAGTTTGATTCTATTTTTAGGGAAACTAACCTCAGAGCCACATCACTCCATTGCATCTAAAATAACATGTACATGGAAGTCCTAGCCATAGCAATCAAGAGAAAGAAATAAAAGGCATCCAAATTGGAAAGGAGGAAGTAAAACCCTCATTATTTGCAGATGACATGATGTTGTATGTAGAAAACCCCAAAGACTCCACCAAAAAACTACTATATTTAATAAATGAATTTGGCAATGTAGCAGGAGACAAAATCAACACCCCAAAATCTATAGCTTTTTTATATACCAATAATGAATTCTCAGAAAGAGAAACTAAGCAATCCCATTTACCACTGCAAAAAAAACATTAAGATACTTAGGAATAAACTTAACCAAGGGGGTAAAAGACTTGTACCCAGAAAACTACAGGACATTGAAGACATTGAAGAAAGAGATAGAGGAAGATATAAATAAGTGGAAGAATATACTGTATTCATGGATTGGTAAAATTACCATCATTAAAATGTCCATAATACCCAAGGCAATCTATAGATTCAGTACAATCCCTATTAAAACACTGGCATATTGCACAGATGTAGAACAAATACTCTAAAAATGTATATGGAGCCAAAAAGACCCCAAATATCTGCAGCAATCTTGAGAAAAACAAAGTTGGAGTAATCACAATAACAGATTTCAAGTTATACTACAAAGCCACCATAATCAAAACAGCCTGGTACTGGCACAGGAATAGGCATATAGATCTATGGAACAGAACAGAGACCCCATAAATCGTCCAAGTCAATTAATATTTGATAAAGGAGGTAAGAACAGCCAATGGAGTCAAGAGAGTCTCTTCAATAAATGGTGCTGGGAAAATTGGACAGATACAAGCAAAAATAAATAAATAAATAAATAAATAAATAAATAAATAAATAAATAAATAAAACTAGACCACAAACTTACACCATACACAAGAATAAACTTAACATGGATAAAAGACTTAAATGTAAGTCTTGAAATCATAAAAGTCTTAGAAGAAACCATAGGCAGCAAAATCTCAGATATGTCTCATAGCAATATGTTTATGGATACATCTCCTAGGGCAGTGGTCAGCAAACTCATTAGTCAAGAGAGCCAAATATAAACAGTACAACGATTGAAATTTCTTTTGAGAGCCAAAATTTTTAAACTTAAACTATATAGGTAGGTACATTGTTATTAACTTAATTAGGGTACTCCTAAGCTGGCCTTTGCTAAAAACGTCCTCAATCTGATTGAGGTACATTTGCTGAGGTCGACCCCTTCCAACTCTCCCATCCACACTCGTCTTGTATACTTGTTTTGTCTATCTCCTTTCATTCATCCTCTCTATATGTCCAAACCATCTTAACATACCTTTCTCAATCCTCGACACTACATCTTCTTTCACTCCACAACGTTCCCTAAAATTAACTTAATAAACTTTACTTAAAGTTTTAAGTCAACTTCGCACTGTACATGCGCGCCTGAACCTGGTATTTTGTGGAAGAGCCACACTCAAGGGGCCAAAGAGCCGCATGTGGCTCGTGAGCTGTGGTTTGCCAACCACTGTCCTAGGGCAAAGGAAGCTAAGGAGAAAATAAACAACTGGAAATACATCAAAATAAAAAGCTTCTGCATAGCAAAAAGAAACTATTAACAAAAGGAAAAGGGAGTCCACTGTATGAGAGAATATATTTGGCAATGATATATGTGATAAAGGGTTAATATCCAAAATATATAAGGAACTCATACAACTTAACAAAAGGAAGACAATCCAATTAAAAAATGGGCAAAGGACCTAAATAGACACTTCTCCAAAGTGGACAGACAGATAGCCAAGAGACATATGAAAAAATGCTCAAAGTTATTGATCATCAGAGAGATGCAAATTAAAATGACAATGAGGTATCACCTCACACCTGTCAGAATGGCTACCATCAACAAATCAACAAATGACAAGTGTTGGTGAGGATGTGGAGAAAAGGGAGCCCTAGTACACTGCTGGTGGAATGCAGACTATTGCAGCCATTATGGAAAACAGTATGGGGTTTCCTAAAAAAAAAATTAAACATATAGCTGCCATTTGACACAGCAATCCTACTTCTAGGAATATATCCTAAGAAACCCTAAATATAAATCAGAAAGAATATATGCACCCCAATGTTCATAGCAGCACAATTTACAATAGATAAGATCTGGCAACAGCCCAAGTACCCATCAGTAGATGAGTGGATAAAAAAGCAGTGGTATATTTATACCATGGAATAGTATGTAGCTATAGAAAAGAAGGATCTCTTGGGTAAGAGATCTCTTGAGACAGCATGGAGGGACCTGGAAAGTATTATGCTTAGTGAAATAAGCCATTCAGTGAAAGACAATTATCACATGATCTCATTCATATGTGGAAGCTAAAGAACAAAATATACTTATGGAGTGGATCCAGAGACATGGAAACGTGGAGCAGAGTGCAGAATCTCAAAGGGAAGGTGGGGAGGGTGGGTGGGTGGGAGGTAAGCAATCAAAGAACTTGTATGCATATATACATAACCCATGGATGTAGACAATAGGGTGGTGAAGGCCTGGGTCGGGGGGAGGGGGGCAGAGGAATCGGGAGGGAGTCAATGGGGAAAAAAGGGGACATATGTAATACTTTCAACAATGAAGATTTTAAAATAAAAAATAAAAAATAACATGTAAGAAAGGTCAGTGATTCACCGGATTTAATTCATTTTCTTTTCTCTGTGCTTTCTAAGGGAAGTAATGATTGTTAAAATGAAATGATGTGACATGAACATATGGGAGAGCATATTTTCCAATAACACATCTGATGAGGGGTTGATTTCCAAAATATATAAAGAACTTATATAACTCAACACTGGGAACACAAACAATCCAATTTAAAAAAAATGGGCAAAGGGCCTGAATAGACACTTCTCCAAAGTGGACACACAGATGGCCAAGAGACAAGAAAAAAATGCAAAACGCCATTAATCATCAGAGAGATGCAAATTAAAACCACAATGAGATATCACCTCACATCTGTCAGAATGGCTACCATCAATAAATTAACAAACAACAAGTATTGGCAAGGATGTGGAGAAAAGAGAACACTGGTGTACTGTTGCTCTGAATGCAGATGGTGCAGCCACTATGGAAAACAGTATAGAGCTTCCTCAAAAAGTGGATCTGCCTATGATCTAGTGATCTCACTTCTGGGAATATATCCTAAGAATCCCAATCAGAAAGAATATATGCACCTCTATGTTCATAGCAGCATTGTTTACAATAGCCAAGATATGTAAAAAGCCCAAGTGCCCATAAGTAAGTGAGTGGATAAAAACACTGTGGTGCATTTACACAGTGGAATATATACAGGACTATAAAGAGAAGGAGCTCTTACATTTGCAACAGCATGGATGGACCTGGAGATTATGTTAAGTGAAATAAGCCAGTCAGAGAAAGACAGATACCATATTATCTCACTTACTAGTATATGTGAGATCTAATGAACAAAGTAAACTGACAAGCAAAATAGAACCAGAGCCATGGATACATGGAACAGACTGACTGCTGTCATAACGGAGGGATGCATGGGGGGGGGGGGCCTCTGGATGAAAGAAAGTGAAGGATTAGCCAAAGAACGTATGTGCATAGTCCATGGACACAGACAACAGTGAGGTGATGGACTGAGGGAAGGGGGTCCAGGGGCTGGGTGGAGGTAGGCAAAGAGCAGGGGAGGCGGGGTAGTAGGGACATCTGTAATAGTGTCAACAATAAAAATAAATTTTTAAAAATGCAATGGAATAAACTAATCACAGGCTGTAAATATTTAGCCCCAATTATGAGGCAACTTTTAAACATGGGCTGCTTATCCTCTTTCTGTGCTTATGGGTTTTTGTATTCTACCCTCAGATCAAGCTGCACACTAGAAAGCAACATCTTTTCTAGATTGCTTCCTTGGGACCTGCTTCCCTTGCTGAGATGTGGATGGATGGCACCCAATCATTTCCTAGTTGAGCAGAGTAAAGTATAAGCTCTGATATGAAGTTTGTAGATGCTTTACACCCAGGATAGTTTCACACTACCTTGTCTAGCAGCTGAGTCTGAGCCTCTGTAATTTATTTATCTTTCTGATTCAGAAACTTTGAAACTATCTTTTTACTAATTCAGGCTTTATTTTGTTTGGTTTTTGTGCCTTCCTTTTTTTGTGTTTATCACAGTAAATTATTTGAAAAACTTCTATCACTTTCTCTAGGAGCTTTACAAATAACCTATTGGGTAAGCACATATGCCATGTTATAAAGATGTACGACAGCAACTTTGCAGAGTGCCCTCTCGCACTCCAGGACCACTTGGGGGATGTCGGAGAGCTGGTTTAGCCCCGATCCCCGCAGGCCAGGCTGAGGGACCCCACCTGCCAGAAGGACCCCGCTCACTCCGCAGATGCCCTTAGAGCCCTGGCACTGCCTCAGGTGCGGAGGGCTGGGGAGGGACCAAGGGAAGTTGGCTCCAGGGCCTGTCAGGCCTGCCTTACCCAGTCCCACCCCGCCGGCCACCTTCTAATTAATTTCCTTTCAATGTGCATGAATCCGTGCACCAGGTCACTAGTTTTAAAATAAAACAGTGCATTGAAGCCAATCAAAATCCTCAGACCAGAAAATGGTTTTTCAATTTGTCAGATGGTTCTAATCCAGGTTCCAAGCTCAGCTAAAGTAGCCATGAAATTGCTCCCCAATCCTACTGTCTCCCCAAGCCTTCTAAATCAGCATGCATAAAAATTTATGACAGCAAAGAAATATGCTCCGTGCCTTGATTCTTAATATGGTCAGATTGCAGTTAACCAGAAAGCTGCCAGTCATCAGCACTGCAAGTCATTTTTAGTTTCTATTTAATCAAAAGCCCCATTTTTGTCTTAAGCTTCTCAGAGTTGATGAAAAGTCTTGCTTTCATGTATGCATGCAGAAGCCTGTCTTTGAAATTATGGAATGGATTACTGTCTGGTGATGGAGAACCCTGGCAGTGGCCCACACTAGAACCAAATTTGTGTGTGGAAGAGCTTTTTACTGTTGTGATTGTCAATATTTCTCCACCAAAAATATCCCTCTCTTATCCTTTCTCCCAAAGCCTACTGTGACCTTCACATTTCCCCTCCTGCAATTCATTCCTTTGAGTCAAACATTTCCCATGCCATACGGGTCTTTCTAAAATACAGAGACCTAAGAAATTCAATAAATGAAATCCCTAAGACTGTACTGAGAAGTCAATCAAATTTCCTCCTTCCCAAACTCAGGAATGAAAGAAGGAGTAAATTTAGCTCCTTGGGCTTCTAGGTGTGCAAGGAGAAGTGTCTGAAAGGAAGAATAGAACTCAGGAAAGGAAAGGACAATTTAAGACTAGTTCAAGCCTGTCCTGCCCACTGGTCTTTGTCTTAAACTATAGAAAGAAAACTCTGATATCAGCACATGCATGTGTGTGTGTGTGGGGGGGGGGGCGGGTAAAAGTAGAACATAATGAAAATAATAAACTTATTATTTGAAACTGCTGCTGTTTTGGGGATTCTATATTTAGATTTTACTAAAAATCTAAGGATTTGAAGGCTGATTGGTGTAACTAGAACAGGATAATTTCACCATAATCCCCCTCTACCAGCTGAATCCAAATAGTGCCACTTCTCTCCCAATATAGCTCTGATAAAGGTCTGATAATTTCAACACAAGTAAAGGGAGAATAATGCTTTCTTTACCTCTCTTTTAAGAACAGAGTTAGGGGGGTGTCTGCTTTAAATTACAAAAAGCCGGGTTAAGAGTTCTTTATGACCTTTTATTTTTTACATGGGTGGTGAAAATTAAAAAGGGTCAAAGACATCCCAAGAATAATGAGAAAGTACACCCCCTTCCTGGTTACAAAGACGCCCTAATTCTTTCTAAAGAGAATCAGCAAATTACCATGGAAATCTGCCCAACAGGCAATGCTCAAGTGGGAGTCAGAGTCTTTGTTAGCAGGGCTTTGTGGGGGCCGACACCATAGTGAACACGGTTAAGCCTCACTAATTCCCTGAATGGGGGAAAGGCCAATCTTGATTTGTAAGAAGCTTGAATTTGAAAATATGTTTAAAGAAATGCCATGCTGTTATTTCCAAAAACCTGCAGTCAAACTGCTGGTTGAGGTCTGTGCTCTGAGCTGTCCTGACTTTTCAGGCCTTGAACAGATAAGGGCTATAATTAGCATATTGGTCATTTGAATGCAAAGTGCAGTTAAAAACCCAGCATGTTAACATACTCCCCTAGCAGGGTGTCACTTTTCTATTGTTTATAGTATTAATTAGCCTAGCCACCTGCTCCCTTCCCTTTTTAGTAATAAACTTTAGCCTACCATGTCAGAATTCATTAAATTTTCCATATTAGCAACTGGAATGAATAAGAAGTTGTGGGTCGGGGGGGGGGGGAGGGAGGAAGGTGAACAACTTTTAAAAATCAACATGTACATATTTTAAATGTCTATTTAGCTGACCTTTAAAACTCATTATTTGATTCATATTTATTATTTTCTGAGTAGGGAATGTATTATCTTGGATAAGTCAAAGGGGTAAGGGGCAAGCTGTTTCAATACCCTTCCTCCTCAAGTGACCTGACCAAGTAAACATTAGAGAACATTAAATGTAATGAGTTCCTGGATTATAACAAAATAAGGATTGATTATGAGGCTCAACAGGTGCTTAATTATATGAAACAACAACACACTGAGGTCTACATCTCTTAAACACATCTGTGATGGTCAGCCGGTTCTCTGCACACATATTAACTTTGTTTTTAACTTCACATTTGAGACCATTAAATTTGAAGTGTGACTGAGTTATGTTTGGGAAGGGGGAAAAGGAGAGAAAGGACTACAGCTACAGTTTTACTCAAATAGTCAATTTCTTCATCATTTTTCTATGAAAGTGAAAGAAAGCTATGTTCTTTTCCAAGTTGAATATACCATAAGGGAAAATAAGTAAGGATTGCAGAAAAAAAAAAAACTGGGTGAAGGTTCAGAGAGAACCAAACTTAAAAGCATGCCCTTGGAAAAATCCCCCAATTCTACTTTCTGCCCCTGTGAAATTTAGACATTTTGAGGAAAATGGCCAGAATGTATACACAAACCTAAGGAGGAAAGATAATACTTAAGCAATGAAATCCCTAATGCAATGGTCCTAAACTTTGCTGCACATTAGAATCTGAGGAGATTAGGACCTGAGGGGACTTTAAAAAAACCCCGATGCTCAGATTACTGCCATACAATTAAATTAAAATGTTGGGGGATTAACCAAAGACTACCAGAGACAAGAGTATAGTTCCACAAAGTCAAATTTATTGTGGAAGTGCATTGAAAAGAGGGAGGAGAGAACATCTTTTAAAAAAGATATTTATATTGATTTCAGAGAGGAAAGGGGAAGGAGAGAGAGATAGAAAAATAAATGAGAATCATTAATCAGCTGCCTCCAGCATGCCCCACAGCATACCACACACTGGGGATCAATCCCACAACCTGGGCATGTGCCCTGACCATGAATCGAAAGATGACCTCCTGTTTCGTAGATCAATGCTCAACCACTGAGACACACTAGCTAAAAGCAAGAACATCGTTTGTAACATTTGGGTTCCTACTGAGTGATTCTGAGGAGTGTCTAAGGAAGCAAGAATAAATTCTGAATTGATTGCAGTTTCTGCAGTGGGATCAGAAGGGATCAGGAGAAGAAGATATTGACTAGAAATTGGGCACTGTCATGAGGAGAGAGTGACTGAGCAATTGGGAATCCCCATTAATAAATGAAAATAGCAAAGCAGATCTGGAGCATCATCAATAAGAGAGCAGAAGTCAAAGAATGTGGAGGTCATGATGTCATTTTACAACTGCTGTGTGACCTTGGGAGAAACAGTGTTTTCTGCTAACTTTGCAGCTGGCTTTATCTGTCTGTCTTCCCAGGCTGATTAATAGCAGGGCTGCTTTTCCTTAGTCCAAGCTGATTTTCTTTCTTTCAGTCCCAAGCAAGTTTTGACTTTTTCAGAGGGATAGGCCTGAGGAAAAAGTTGACAGAAAAATCAACTATTCATAGTTTTGCTACTTTTCAGTGGAATTGGAAAATTACTAATGAAAAAGTGTATGTAAAACTGGTGAATTGTGAATAAGGCCTGAATTTGAGTTAGTAGTATTGTACCAATATCAATTTTCAGGGCTTTGACAATGTACTGTGGATGTGCAAAATAATATTCGTACAATAGTAGATCAAAATCTTGGGGAAAACTCAGGGGAAGGAAAATCTGGGAATCTCTGTATTATTTCTACAACTTCATATGAGCTTTAAGCTATTTCAAAAAAAAGATATATGTATCAAGTGGAAAAACAGGTTTGTGTTGATTATGTAAGTAAGACTTTTTAAAAATAGTCCAACTTAACCTATGCTCTTCCCCTCCAATCCAAAATTGGTTGTACCAATGTTCTCTTATGTGTCACTGGACTTGAATGCGCTAAATTTGAATGCAGTACATAGTAGTGATGTATACCAGGTACAGATCCCTGTGGGGTTGTAAATATGGGACCAGTTTGTGCATCCACAAGATGCCATTTGAGTCTAGTATGGGAATATTCATTAAATATCCCCAGATAGGGAGAGGAGGAAGAGAGTTATACTAGGCAAAGGGGAGGGCAGGAGGAAAGAAAGACACAGAGATATGAAAGTCAAGGCATACCAGGGAAATAGATAATAGTTTGATGGGGCTCTCTCTTTGGGATATAAGGGAGGACTGGTGAAAGAAGAATCTGGATGGGTTGGAGCTGAAGTGGGACAGTCTGTATGTGATTCTCCTCTCTCTGAAAATAAGGACTTTGGATTTCCCTTGTAGTACTACATCTTTCTTATATCAAGGTTACCTGAGTATATATCTTTTCTCCCCAATGAGATTCCAAGCCCCTTAAAGAGATAGTCCAAGTTTGGTTCATTATGTAGCATCTGTTGCCTCTAGCTGTGTTCTTTGCACTTAGTAGGTGCTCATAAAATTGTCCTAGGAATGAATAACATATTACAAAGATGCAGTTGATATTCACTCTCTAGAACATCTGGAACCCCAAGATAATGTTAAATGGTGTGCTTACATTCAGGGAAATGAGGGTAACTGGTAGAAAATCACACAACTTATTTCCCTCAAGCTCTCCTTGTGTCTGACTTTGGTGACTGGGGATGGCGATGCCCTGTTATCTTTGACACATGCCCCACCCCCCTTATCCCTGGATCATGCCATAATGACATCCTATGAAAAAAAAAGGTGATGTGCCTTTCCCTAAGGGATTTAGCATTCCAGTCATACTTCTCTCTGTTTAGCTTTGCTGGAGGGTTGCAAAGTTGTCTCCCTCCTCCCCTACTTGTTCTTCAGATCTCTGAATTATAGTGAATACAATGGTATGCAAGCATGACCTGAAGATGGCAGGTAAGGAATTCCTTATAAAGGAGATCCCCCCCTCCCCCCAGAATTTGGCTAGTGTACATTATCTAAGGTGATTTCCACCATGCCTGTAGGTGATTTTCCCTCTTAGCCCCCTGAGAGAAATATTCCATTGCTCACCAATTCAAATGGTAGGGATGGGGGACTCTTCTGTTCCTGACAATCTCATTATGTGGTTATCAGGAGCAGACACTGCCCAGGTTGTCACGACAACCAGTAGTGATTCAATGCTTCCCTGAAAGGTCCGTATCTCTGGCAAATAATCAGCCTTTAGCTCTCAGCAGATGCTGAACTGAGCATCCAATCACAGGTGAGTTGGGAAAGTGTGACATCATAGTCCAGCCGGTCCAAAAGAAAAATTAAGATTTGTTGTGCTATTTATTTTCTTGGTTCTTTGTTCCTTAGATTTTGTCCTCTATTTTCTCCTCTCTCTCTTGTTTTTCTAGTAAAATGGGGAGAGCAATGAAACCAACTTTCCAAATTCAATTTATTCTGCAGTTTGACTTAGATTTGGGCAGTGCAGTGATTGGAATGTGTGAGGAAGAAATGTATAATGTGATCCACTGCAAAATCAAACAAAGCATCAGATCAATCAAATAATGTGGTTTGATATGTAGGACCATCGTGGAAGAGGGGTAATTAAAATCAAGTCAGAAGAGAGGAACTTTCCCATTCTCATACTAATTCATCCAGGTCCATCTGCACTTAATTGTCTTCTGCTTTTCCTTTATTAACTTCCTGGTGGAAGGGAGGAAAGAGTCTGTGGGCTTCTGAAAGCCCATAGGTTCTACAGGGCAGGTTTCTAAGGGCTGCTAATTATAGTGAAGGAAGGAGAGGAGAGATCCCATTCCCAAGGTCCCACCATACAGGGAACATATGTAAATGAAAACTCATCAAGTCTATTAACACATTAAGCGCCGAGCCTGTTTTGTCTTCAGGACCAAAAGTAGAGTCCGGCCTGTGTGGCTCAGTGGTTCAGTGTCGACTTGTGAACCAGGAGGTCACAGTTTGATTCCCGGTTAGGGAACATGCTTGGGTTTCGGGCTTGATCCACAGTAGGGAGCATTCAGGAGGCAGACTATCAGTGATTCACTCTCATCATTGATGCTTCTGTCTCTCTCTCCCTCTCCTTTCCTCTCTGAGGTCAATAAAAAAAAAAAAAAGAATCTAGGGAGATAGGCTGGGTAAGTTTCACAGAGGAGAAAACTAAAGCCCAGGAAAATTTTCATCTTTCTCAAGGTTTCCTACCCAGAAGTTAGAATAATCTGTATTTCCTGATTCCTTGTCAATAACTATGAAGGCCCAAGAGGATGGGGATTTTCTATCCATGGCCTTTGTTCTTTCCCCACACTATGGTTTTTAAGGGACTTAGAATGTAACTTTTTGGCATTTCTGAGACTTCTTGCTCTTTGTCCAGCAGATTACCTACCATGTTGCCTCCTAGAGAAGAGCTGTAACCCTAATGATGAGGGAGGGGGGCAGTAAGGAAGGGGTTCAGTAGGGCCTGATCTTAGTGATGGCAACAGGTTGTAGTGAATAGGCCCTGGTAAAGGAGTGGGAACTGTGCTCCCAGTCAATGCCTTGTACACTAGCTGTACCATGCCAGATTCTTTTGTATTCAGAGCAGAAAGGGAGATTTTTTTAAAGTGTAGTACTGTAGTAAAAGCTGTAAAGACTGAAAACCACAGAGATATAGAGTCTATCACTGGAAACCACTTCTGGCTTGAAGTAGGGGTGGGAAGGGAGTCAGGGTATTCAGGCTGCTTTTGCTCAGTGGGTTATACATTTCTGCCTTGCATCCAGTGCCTGTTCAGGTATGGCTCAGCTCAGCCTGACACACCTTAACCTTTATTGAAACATTGACCTGGAAATCAGACCCTTTTTATGATAGCAGGGGTGTTTTTGTTTGTTTGTTTGTTTGTTTTATCTTAATCCAAAGAAGACCATAGTTTCCCAAGTATGCTTATTGTAAAACTATACAAACAATGGAGAAGTAAATGGAGAAGAAAATGGTTAATGCCCCAACCATACACACATACATATCTTCCTTTTCACCTTTTTTTAATTCCTAGAGTTACCCTATTAGCATTTTGGTATGTATAATTCCAGGTTAAACACACACAATTTTTTTTAACAAAAATAAAATAGTATACATGCTGTCCTGTCACTTTTTTCACTCAAGAATGTGTCAGGGTGTATTTCTATTTTAATACCTAGGAATCTACCTGATTCTTTTTAGCTAATGAATAATATGCCAAAATATGTATATACCAGAATTGATTTAACAATTACTTTATTGAGGGGCAGATTGTCCTTTATGTAAGATTTTTTTTCATCCTTACATAAAATTCAGGAATAAACATACTTGAACATATCCTGGCATGGTTTTTATGAGTATTTTCATAATCAAATTCCTTGAGTTGAAATTGCTTGGTCAAGTGACATATGCATTTTAAAATTTCCCAAATATTGCCAACTTGCCCTCCAAAAAGCTGTGCCATTTTATACTTCCATCAATGTATATCAGAGTGAGCAATTTTTTCCCTTTCCTGGAATTGGATTGGAGCAGTTTGAAAATACTTTTTAAAATTTACTTCTGTTGCTACAAGTACCATCCCAGAGCCTCTCACTTCTCATGTGACTCAAGGGGCTGGTTGGATTGGTGGGAGCCAAATAAGAAATCCAAGTGAAGATGCCATGTAGGGTGGTAGAAAGAACACAGAACTGAGAGTGGGAGACTTGGTTTCTAGGACCATCTCTCTGAGGCATTGAACAGGGTACTTTAAATTGCTGGGCATCCATTCCCTCATCTGTAAAATGCAGATCATAATAGTACACTGTTGTGGTTGTTGTGTGGATAAAACGGGGAGATACAAAAGTGGTTGGCAACTTGCAAAGCAGGATGCACATGCCAAGTAGTTATTATGGTAGTGTTGTGATTATATCCTTAAATTAATGAGCTTGGGGAAAGGAATGGAGGACAGTGAGAGTTAAGTGGGAAATCTTTAAGACATTTCAGCTTCACTGAAAATTTCCATGCAGTTGTCCTATATTCTTGGAGAACCAACCACATTGGCAGTAAAAACTGCTTTATGGTATCAAAAATAAAATAGGTTATTCTCCTTTCACAGGAAGACTAAAGTATTTTGTGCTGGGCCTGACTCCTAAGTCCAGTCCTCTTTCTATGACACCACTATGCTTTAACTTTTCATGCACCTAATAGGATTGTGGCCCTGTGCAACTTTCTGTAACCACCAGGGAGAGAAGAAATATACACATGAAATGTTCAAATAACTGTGTGCGGTGACCACATAAATAGCTCTGAGTTATAGCAGAATTATACGGGAGGATTAGAGTGAAATCAAATACCTTTTAATTACTATTTAAATCAATAGCCTAGAAGACCCAAGTTAAATCATTAGCCAGGAAAATCCAGTTATATCTTTCTATTTCTTAAAAAAAACATTCTTATTGTTTAAAAAATAACTTGAATAAGTGCATTTTACAAGTTAGAAATGTAAAGTTTAAGTGAATGACATTCATTTTCAGATCAACACTTTTAGATAAAATTTATCATGATGTAAAAACAAAACTTACTGTGATGGGTTACTTTTTTTTAACCTCAGTGTTAATTTTAAAAATATCTGTAAAATCATTAGCAGAACCATCCTGATTTCAACCTATTAATTAGGGATTTGAGAAGGAGGGTGATGAGTGTTTTTCCATTAGAAGACAAGTAACCACCATGCCAAAAAAAAAAGCTATTTAAAAAAGCCTGATTAAAAATAAATTAACAAAAAACAACAACAAGAAACAACACCACCAATCTGGTATACTCTGGGCTTTTTTACCCCAAAGAAAATATGCATTTTAACCAAACCAGTAAAGCCATGTCTCATATTAGAAAAAGCATATTCTCTGGTCTCAAATCTATATACAAAATTCAGCTCTGCCATCCTCTGCAAAGTTCATGTAATAATCATGTATGCACAAGTATATTTCAATTCAAGAAAATTCAAAGTAAAATGCAAAGTTATCCTTTTAAAAATCTAGGGTATATAGTTCACTTAGTCTTTGTCTCCCTCTTTCCTGAAGAGTCATTTTTCTCTTTTCAATTCCCAGTATCATCACATGTTAAAATAAATTAGTCCAAGATGCATCCCATTCTCTAACTTTCCCAGATGTTGCCTCTGGTAAATCTAGAGTTCTGTTGCATGACTTTTCTAAAAGTGGCAGATATATTAGTTCACTCCAGTCTTGAAACTTATTTTGTTGGCATTATGGAGAAATGATTGCTGGATGTTATGAGGAGTTGACAAAAATTGGATAAAAGTGCACCGGGAGTATCATGACCCATTTTTACAATTTAAGTATATGAGGATATAGTTATCTTTACAAAAAAATAAGTTTGAAAGTGTAGAGGAAAAAATAACCCATAATCCTATTACTTTAACCCAACTGTTATAATTATGTGTCCTTTTCTGATTCTTATTTACAGGCATATTTTACATCATTATAATTCAAATGAGCTTATTATTTTGCATTTGTTGTTGTTTTTGTTAATCCTCGCCCTAGGATATTTTTTTCCATTGATTTTTATTTTTAGGGAGAGTGGAAGAGAGGAGGAGGGACAGAGAGAGAAACATCGATGTGAGAGAGACACATTGATTAGTTGCCTCCAGCACATGTCCAGACTGGGGCCAGGGATCAAACCTGCAATGGAGGTACTGTCCTTGACCAGAATAGAATCCAAGACCATTCAAACAGTGAGCTGATGCTCTAACCACTAAGCTAAACCAGCCAGAGCTCATTGTCATTTTTTATGAAAATTTAAAGTCTCCTCACTGAGATTTAGCATGATTTACATGAGCTTACCAAATCCTGGGGTGGGAGTATGGATTTGAGTATAGTAAAAGATAATTTTGGAGTTAGATTTTAGGCATTGGACACCAGCAAAAAAATGAATTCTTTTTTAAAGACGAGAGGTCATGGAAGGTTTTAGGGAGAGCCACATTTTAAAGAAATAAAATATATCTATATAAAGTAGATCAATTATTCTTTTTGTGGTGTAAAAAGATATGTTTTTTCCCCCAAAATATATGTTTCATGTGCAGCAAGGTAGTTTCCCTATGAAGAATGTCATCTCTTTGAATCCCAGTGCCATATCTGTCTCCCTGCGTTTACTGTGCATTCCAGAGACTACATCAGTATTACCTGCTTGCCTGACAGGTGGTGTCCTAAATCCAAGCCATTTTCCTTTCAAAAGAGTGCCCGTGTAGCTGGACAGATTTCCTCCCCTAAAACTTATCTGAAATTCAAGTCTTCCTGAAGGGTTAGTTAAGGAAGAGAAATTAAATACCCCCCTCTCCTTCCTATTCTCAGAAGAGCCTCTTTCTTGATAGCCAGACCTCTGCCTAGACAACCCTGACATGTAGAAGTTTCCATCTTATTTTCCTTCCCCTCTCCCAGTTCCCTCCCCTTTATTTTTTTTTCCTCTTCCAAGGCGCTTCCTGCCTGGAAACAAAAGATTGGTCCCCAGTAGCCCACTCAGGGCGATTTTAGTTTGATGCTCATCCTCTGATTGGTCTATGTACTGCGCAGAGCCCAGATGATGTCATAGCAGAGAAGGGCTAGGGAGTGGTTGCGGAGCTGGGACTCTACCTCTGGCTGGCAGCTGTCAGAGGCGGGCCTTCTGGGGTCTTGTGTAGGATGCTGCAGCTTTCCCTTGCCTAGAGCAAGGGTGCGCGTCCGGGAGCGGGTACAGGGGAGGGGGGCGGGGAGTTGGCTGGGCCGGAGGCGGCGGCTATAGCCACGGGGTTGTGGCTCCGCAGCCGCGCTATCCCGCTATCTCCAGTGCTCTGAGGTAGAGGAAAGGTCTTGACAGGTTGGCTGGACCAGTGGCAGGTAAATCCACTTATGGCACCTGGCTCACTCAGGGGAGGGGGTGGCGGCTGGGCCTTGCTTTTAGGCGGCTGGGAAGATTTTCTGCCTTCTCAGATCCCCCTCTGACTCTTAAGGCGTTCCAGCCTTGAGTCCCTGATGTGGCTCCCAGGGAGTCCTGAGACCAAGGGCGCTGTTCGATGGATCTCTGGTTGGGAAAGCAGACAAGTGGGTGTGTCAGGGCTCTTCCCGAGGGCTTGGGCTCCTACGCTGGGGCAAGCCTTATACAACCATACTGGGCTGGAGGCAAAATCCGTCCCCAAAGCTATGCCAGCCTGTAAATCCTGTGCCTTCTATGAGCCCCCTCCACCAGCCACTGTTGCTGGGATGGCAGTTCCCACCCCCACCTCCAGGGGGCGGGGTGTGTGTCTGTGGCCTAGCAAGTCCATAGGGGGAAGAACCAGACCTGAACAAACAAAAAAAGTGACTATTTTAAAAAGGGGCACCTTTCCCCCTTTCCTTATTTTTCCTTATCCCCTTGCCACCCCCCCTTTTTTTTTGGTGGGAGAAGGGTAAAGGCAGGAGGACTCTTTTCTTCTGTGGGTTTGGAATTATGGAATAATGTCCCTAAAAAGCCTTGGGTCCCTCAGTTGGCCTTTGTCTTTGTCTGGGGAGAGGGGTCATTAGGTCCAGTGGCTCTTCCTTCCCTGTCCTCCTCAGCTTGCAGGGGGCATTGCCCTTAATTTTTGAACTGGATTTGACAAGATTACTGCTGCACTTTTGGGCAGGTTGAACATTTTACAGTCTTGATCTCAGCAGGTTTTCCTTCCTGAGCTGGTGGTTGAGAGGTGGGGTGGGATATATCAGGAGGGTGGTGCCAGGAGGGAGGGAGCTAAAGGCTCCACTTGGAGTTTTGTTTTGTTTTGTTTTGTTTTTGGTCCTACCTTCCAGAATCCAGTGCCAGACTCTGGACTTGAGGGTTCTGGACTATGGTCTATAGAAGTGAAGGAAAGAAGGGTGAGTGGCTTGGCTTTGGGAAGCATGCAGGGGGAGGTTGCAGCACTATTTTTTTTAAAATGGCTTTCAGCAGGGAAGCCTTTAGCCATGTTAGTCTTGCTCCCCTCATGGTTTTGCAGACTCAAATCCAGGTCAACTGTATGGCTGTCTGAGGTGCTGGAACAGAAGAAAGTCCACTCCTATTGGTGATAACACTGTGGCCCTGTTCTGAGATGACCGATGTATGAAGGTCAGTGTGGTTTTCACTGGACTATTTGCAAAATTATAATTGGGTAGGTCTGTGATTTGGTGCTTAAGTCCCCTAAATCAGGGCCATCTTTGGGCAAAGGGACTTAATATGGTAATGGATGATTAATAGGCAAGTGCTTGGAGAGCCAGCTGTGTAAGCCTCTGTTTCTGAATACAAATGTTGTACCCCATTCCCCTATGAAAGAGGCAAACTGAAAAGTGACTGGGATGTATGCTGGATAAAGATGACAGCTGAGACTCTAGAGGACAGAGGTACCTTGATATGTCAAAGACCAGACCATTCAAGCTGGCAATTGAGCCTTGTAGGAGAGACCTAACAGAAAAAGGAGGTTCAGCTGGGATAGAGGTGCTGGCAAGGGGCCACAACATGTCCCAGCTAGCTGACCATTCCCACAGGTTACAGACTTTCTGGTTGGAGGTGGAAATGGTATACAGAGCAAATAAGCTTGCTGAGGTCTTTGAAGGTAGAGCAGTGGACATGACAGGTGAGGGAAATTAAGAATAATTATGGGGATGGGGAGGTGCTGTCCCCATTAGAGACTCTGCTATTAGGAGGTCAGAGACCAAGCTACTACGAGGTCGAAGCGAGTAGCCGTGTGAAGCTTGGTTGGTTGGAGCTTCATCCAGATATGCCAAGGTTGCAGGTTTGATCCTCGGTCAGGGCACATACAAGGGTCAATCAATGAATGCATAAATAAGCAGAACAACAAATCTTTGCATCTATCTCTCTCTCCTTCTCTCTCCCAAATAAAAATAAAATAAAGTAAAGATCTAGAATCCAGAGTAGGTAGATAAGAACAGAGTGATAGAAGAAAACAACATTGTCTTACCAGGAACTCAAAAACTCTGATTTACCCGGTGGAAAGGGGAATTTGGTGGTTGAGGTTCCTGTGGCTCAGTCCAGAGTTAAAGGGATGATATCTCAATATTTAGGGAATCAATAGCATTCCCACCCATGTAACCCACCTTCAGGATCCAGTTACTTCTGATCAAGGGAAGAAGAAAATCCATGGGTGGCAGCTCAACAACCAGATTTTACCTTCTGGGCAAGGAAAGGGAATAGAGGGGCAGGGACCCAAAGGGGACTGGATGAGCTTTGAATCTGTTTGAGACAGGTAGGTTGACTGCTTTTACATGGGAGTGTCAGGTCTTTGCTCCAGATATAGGGGTATCTGCCTGTGCTCAAAACAAAATAAATAAATAAATAATATTAAAGCCCTCATTTCCAGTCAGGGGCCCATGGGACCCAGTGCAGGCTGAGGGACGGTGAAAACAACTATACTTGAAGGTAAGTGCAGCTCTCGAGGCATCTGGGGTGCAGCTTATGCTTCTGCTGTCCTGTTTTTCCCCAACCTCTCCATTTGCCAGAAATTAGGTGGTTTCCTCTGCAGGGCCTGGGGTGGACTCCCCTGCCAACTAGGCACTAGGAGGCTTCTCCAGCAGGGGCAGAAAGGGCGTGCAGTGGTGTGCAGGGCCTGAGTCCTCCATTTCAGGTGTGAAGCCCTAGCCTGGGAACCAGTAACATCCAGACATGTAGTATCTGATATAGAGGTATCAACAAACCAAATAAACCACCAGATCTAGCAGTCTGTTTCCATTTCCCCCCAAGAAATGTGTCACTTCTTATCTTGCTCTGTGACTTTGGAAGGTATGTGCATTTACATATGAGATGATTACTGGTATCAATAATACACACAGCCTAACTGGGAGTTTAATTGGAAATGTTAATCAGTGTCTGATTTGCACATTCAGTCAATTATCTGCACGTTGGGACAATCTGTGCTGCACCCAGGGGATGTGATGTAGGCGTAGCTATCTCTAGGTCTGCGGGTGGGAAGCAAAATGGGAGAGGTAAACCTTGAAGACTGGAAATAGATGAACAATATACTGGTAGAGAATGGAAATCATTCCAAAGGCGTGGCCACAGACAGGGAGACTGATCCCTGAGATGGAATAGGACGGTATTGGAGGCCACACAGTGGGATGGAGGCTAGCTAGTGTTACGCTGTGAGATAGGAGGGGACTGGATTTGGAGAAGTAAGTTTTGTAAGGACTAGTGTATCAGGATCTGGTGTGGAATGAACCATGGAAATCAGAAGTCAGGCATTCTGGCGTGAGTGTTTGTACCTCAGTTTCCTTGTCTTTCAAATGGTGCTGTTTGGGGGAGGTGCTTTCTAAAATAATTGTGACATTTTAGGAAGTGGGCCCATTTGTTTCGGTAATAAAGAAAGGCCTGCTAAAGGATAGCCCTCTCCCCCAAAATTACCCCTTCTAAAGCACACTCTTTTTCCATATGCTCTCCATTTGAGGGAAAACAGTACAAAACACACCTGCAACCCCTACCCACATATCATATCTTCACCAGTATGACTACACTTTTGTTTTTGTGAATGGTAAAAATAGGGAAAAGAGAAGCTCAAGTGGAGAACCTCCTAAGGACCCTATAATCAAGCCCAGAAAAATCTCTGTGGGGGTCTTATATGGTATGGGTACAGAGATTCACTAGTGACCTTGAGTCTCAAAAGAGAAGGGCTTGGGGTAAGGGTGAATGAAAGACCTGGCTTGGTTGTGGATCCTTTCCCTTTTATCTTTCTCCCCTATCTCTCTCTGAGCCAGGCAGAATTTTGGAAATTCTACAACCCTCAAGAAATCTACCCCTAACAATCAACACAGTCACGCCCTATAGTGACCTCAATGGAGACACCTTTGGCAGAGCTACCCATACATGCATCCCATAGCCCAGCTCTGGTGCCAATGCTAACCCTTGTGCAGCTCTTAGTCTCTGTGGAGAAAGGCTCCAGTCCTTCCAATTGGCCTGAAGGAGAGACTCAGGTGCAGCTGTGGCTTCTTGTAAGCCCTTCTCATATATGGATGGGGCTGGGGATTGAGAGAAGGGGCCATCCCCTACACCCCCAGTGCCCAGTTTCCTTCTTAGAGCCTGAAAAAGGCTGCAGAATTCTTCAGTGCTGGTCAGGGCACTTGATATTGGAGAGTTCTGTAGTAGAAAGAGTGGTTGTCTGTAGCTTCTCTCATCCCATCACCAACAAAGTGGCAGCCCTAGTCCCCATACAGAGATGCTGGCAGAAAGCTGGAATGCAGCAAGTCTGCGGTGCTAGTAGGTAGAAGATGTGTGCACTGATCCCTATCTCAGGTCCAGCAGGAGGCCTGAGCCACAGGTGAACACATAAGACAGTAGAGACACATAACATGATACAGGCATACAATGTGGCATAGGCATATGACACAATATGGATTAGCCACATGGTACACACACACACAGCATGGAATAGATGCAATACACATACAACACAGTACAGACCCACAGCATGGACACAATATGGTACTGACATGATACACATACACAACACAGTATAAACATGACTGCACATGTACTAAACATAATACAGACTTGCTATACACACAACATAATATAGATATGATTTGGCACACACCCAAAATGGTATAGGCACACAGGGCACATAACTTGGCACAGATATATACTCCACCCACCATATTCTCATTCAGGACATATACCCAGGCCTACAGGAGGAGTGTAGCCACCAGGTGGAGTCCTGTGCCCTGCCCGTGGCATCTGCACTGGCTCCAGCTATGCAACTGGTGGGTTTGAGGCAGGCTGCATGGAGTTAATAAGTGAATGAAGGGATGTCGAGGCAGGCCTAAGGAAAGCTCTGGATCTTATGCAGAAACCTGGAGGTGCATGGTTAGTAAGGTGCATTTCCCCCTTCCTCCAGGTCTTCTAGCACTGTTCCCCACCTCTGCCCCCATGGATGCACGCTGCCTCCCTGGGAGTAACCCTCAGTTCTGAGGATAGGTGAAGGTTTTTTTGTGGCCATCCGTCTTGAGCCCTCTTCAAGCCCCAACCCTCTCTGGAGCTTTGACAGCCCTCACTTCTCCACCCCCACCCCACCTCATCCCCTTACAGGATGAGCTCCTGCAGTGTCAGAGGCTGCAGGCACACCACTCAGCTGCAAAGTGGGTGGGATTTGGAAAGGCTCTTTGGAGTGTGCATGTGGGCAACACAAAGGGAATGCCAGGGTTCCTGGGGGACAGATGTGCTCTGGAGTCTTTCCAGGAACAAGTGGAAGACCTGGGGTATGGCTTGGTCTTCTTAGTCAAGAAGTGGTATTGTGGGAATCATGGGAGCTTTTCTTGGCTCCCTGAGGCTCTAATTTTTTTTATCTCCACCTTTAGTTATCCAACTATCCATCCATCCACCCATCCCTGACTTTGGCTTAGGACCCTGTGAATTCTGGTGTTCTCTAATAGCATGTGTGCTAGCCTGAATCTGGTTTTATTGTGAGTTACGTATAAGTGCTGCTTTTCTTTGAGGATAAACACCATGGAGGAAAAGGGGACGGGGTAGGAAGGATTGCAGAGCTTGGGGTCCTGTCAAGGGAAGTTTTGTCTCCTCCTTGAGAGTACTAAACCCTTGAGAGACTCAAGTGAATGTGTGGATAGACAGAAAAGAGAAGGATTAAAGAGACTCCATCTCCTTCAAGATTGGACATGGAAACCTCTGTTGGGAAGATAGGGTAAATTGCCATGCACATACAAAATAAAAATAAGAACCCAAGTATATATTACCCAATAAAATCTTGGGAAGATTGTAAAAGATATCCCTGTGGTGGAGATAGGGGAAGGCAGAGAGAATTTCCTATTAGGACTAGAGGCTGAGGGCATCAGCAGCTATGAGATGACTTTAGAGTGTTTCCCACCCTAGTGTAGCTTATTGAGAAGGAAAATGGAAATGAAGGTAGACACTTGGAGTTGAGGAGTGAACAGCAGTGCCAGGTCTTCAGGAAGCTCAGGTATCCTCAGAGCCCACCTGAATTCCCTATTATCTCTCAGTTTTCCATGATACATTAGACTATACACCTCCAGTAACTATGAAATATTTCACATCTGTCATATTTGATTTAGTCCTCCCAATGCTTAGCCAAGGTAACTACGGTAGATCTTGTCCACTTGATAGCAAACCGATCCAGAGTGGTGAAGTGACAGCACTTCCCAACTTGAAACTCCAATTTCATTGGTCTTTCTGGACTCCTACGTAATAATGTTTTGTTTTGTTTTAATACTTCTCTGATTCTCTGTCTTTTGAAGGGATTTACTGAAATTCACTGTAGTGAGTGTGTGATATTTTTTTGGGGGGTGGGGAGTGGATGAGGGAGTAGTAGTAGGTGGGGAAAGAGATTCCTGCTCCCCCACAATGCTTCTCTTGGCAGGTTTCCCCCAAGAAAGAGCAGCTGAGTCCTTGCATCTTGTGGCAGCTGGTGTACCCAGCCCTGAGTTCGTCGGAGCTGAAGGCACCCTGGTCCCTTCTCACGGGCAGCACCCACCCATGCTAAGGTCCTGCAGCAGTGGTGGTGTGAGGTGAGTAATGGATTCCAGGGCAGGGAGTTAGAGATCTCTAAGCCCAGGTAAATGCCACCTTTGCACCAAAGCTCCTACTTTTAAAGACCCTGATTAGGCCTCATCAGCCAGGCCCCAAGGCATGGCCCCTTCTTTCTGTACAGCTTCCCTTGGTTTCTTGGTTCCCCCCATCTCTAATATGAGAATGACACTCTTGACCTACAGCCTAGAGAGAGTAGTAGAAACAAACTCACAGTCACTGGCAAATCCTTCATTAATGTCAAGCTCCATCTAAGAGATTTAGTGTGACACAGACCTGCTTCCAAACAAGCTATCATTTCTTTTCTTCCTGCTTTCCTGATGCTGAAGTTGCATTTCAGCCACATGCCACAAATTTACCAATTGGTTCCTATAACTTCGACTACCTCACTACCTCAAAACATTAATTTTACCTGCCTATTTAAAGCATAACTTCCAACCCAATCATCCCAGCTTCTTAACTTAAACCTTCCAGAACCTTCTCTCTGCATTCCCACCCAACCAGGGAATACTTCCTTCCCCAGCTCTCCAACAACATTTGAGTCTGGCTTGTAGTATAGTTTATTCTTCTCTAGTGCCTAAAATAATTCTTGCATGGTTTCTGCAGTATTAATCTTGGCAGGTAAACTATACTTTAAGCTCTTCATGGGTAGGGACTAGAACTCATAGGTCTCTAGTCTCTCACAAGTGCCTGACAGCTCCCCAGCAGTTTTTTAATTTTGGCCTCTCTCTCTTTCTCTACTTCTTTCGGGTTTCTTGGCCTGACTCTCTGATCATCTCCCTGTCTCTTTACCCCTCAGGCATCTGTTATAGCTTCTCTGTTGGCTTCTCCATCTGGCCTTCTTTTGCTATGTGCTGCAGTCCAGGCATCTGTTTGTATCTTACTATCTCTCTGCCTTTCTATCTGGTCTTCTGTCTGTCCCTTTGTCAGTTACTTAAGCATCTCTCATATTGCCCATGTCAAAAACAAACAACCAAAATCAAAATAAAAACCCAAGAGAAAAACAAACTAAACAAAAAACAAACAAGGAATATGAAATCCAATTCCCTTTCAAACTGAGCCTGTCCTGGGCCTAAAGAACAAAGGAAAACTGTGTCTCAGCGACAGGTGTTTATGTGATGCCTTCTCATGAAGGGGAAGCTCCAGAGTTTCAGCTGTGAAATTAAAGGTATGAAATTACAGCCTTGCCGATATTGATTCATTCAGCTTTCTAGAGATGCTCTGGTAGAGGATCCTCTATAGATCTTGAACAACAGAAGGTAACTAGAACTGGCTAAAATAAGAAGCAAGCCACGGGTCTCTCCTGGGTATTTTGTGACAGCTGCAATATAATGTACTTATTGAGTAACTATTGTTGCTAGCACTATACTAGGCATTTTACTTGCATGAGCCAATTTGATTCTACAGTAATTCTACAAGGTAGTATGTTTTTCTAATAGTTACTATATGTTTCTTATTATAAAAGTGATGCTATCTCAGGGTACCTATTATTATTATCATCACTGTTTTACCCATGAGGAGATAGAGGTTGAGAGGTGCTACGTAATTGCCTATAACTGGACACATGTGACTTTGGGGGAGACACTTATTAGAGAATTTCTCAGAATCCCAAATTATTTTGGTACCTTTCAGTGCTCATAAACACTCTCACAAGCACACTTGCCTACTTGTACATTCACACAATCATACTTGCTTCAACTCACACTTTTCACCCCGAACACATTCATAGTGATGATCACTGTTATTCCCCCACCCTCACACACAATCATATTTATAAATCCACTAAATACAGGCAAATTCTTACTGCCACATACATTTATACATTCATATTTTCATGCTGACACACATTCATACTTGCCATACACCCCACTCTCACGTTCTCACTCACTCATACCTTTATGTTTTCTTAAATTCTGACACACAGTCACCCTTAAGCCTAAAATTCCTACACAGTTACACATATTCTACGCACAAATACATACTGACTTGCCTCTAATTGTTTCTCATAGATAAACCCATGTTCAATTTCTATCACTCCCACACATTTGCACTATCACTATTTCCTCCTCACATTCACACATATAAACAACTTATAACTAATCACAATGATATACACATGTGCATGAATAATCATATGTTCACATTTATATATGCTCACACGATAAAAACAATCTCACCCATTAAACTTTTATACTTTATTACATGCTCTTATATACTCACCACTGACACAATATCCCTATCCTATCACATTCACACATACACATGGAAACTTATTTTGTTACATATTCACATTCCTATTCTCACTGAGGCATAATTGCACTCTTTACCAAACTCATCAAATATAATCACAAACACACTCACTTTCATAAATTCAGCCATTTTCACTAAGACACATCACCCTACTCTCACACTCATACACAATCACATACACACAGTTGCAGTCACCTTGACACACACTAACACATACATATGCTCACTCACATTCAGTACCCACAAAAAATAACATTAACACACAGTTACACTGCACACACAGGCTTACATCTTTACATTGTCACATTTTTACATATTCTCACATTCACAACTGCACTTAAAATCATACTGTTCCACACATCCTCATGGACTCACAGTCATACTCCCTGACACTCATGTCCAGTCACATGTACACTCTCTCATACACCAACTCCCATTTGTACATCACACATATTCACACTGGCACAATCACACTTTCCACACACCCACATTCTTATACATTCCTACTCTCACACTGACACACCTTTATTCACATTGCTGTATACATTCTCACCAGTACACATGTAGTGACATGAATAGCCACTGACTGCATTTACCTTGGCACACACCGGAGCAACCCATACAATTCAGTGTCACAATCAATTTACAAGAATACATATATACACTTATATAGATGTAGTCCACATAGACTGACCCTCACTCAGGCTCATAGTCATCCTGTCACATCCTCTCTTACACTGATACACTTACTCACACTGAACCATACAGTCACTGATACATAAATCACTACTCTCATTTGACACACTCTCCTGACCTTCCACTGACTCTTACCTGGACTCTCAGATGGACATATCAACTCTGATACATACTCACATTGACACTAACCTACACTCCTTCTCTGAGATTATCTCACTGATCCACTTTTACTCACATTGATTCCAAAATGCTTATAGCAACCCACACTCTCATTTACACACCCATATATACTTTGCCAAACTCTTTTTTTAAAAATATATTTTATTGATTTTTTACAGAGAGGAAGGGAGAGAGATAGAAAGTTAGAAACATCGATGAGAGAGAAACATCGATCAGCTGCCTCCTGCACATCTCCCACTGGGGATGTGCCCGCAACCCAAGTACATGCCCTTGACCGGAATCGAACCTGGGACCTTTCAGTCCGCAGGCCGACGCTCTATCCACTGAGCCAAACTGGTCCTGGCAACTTTGCCAAACTCTTATACATACCCCACACTGATATTGCCATATTCACACACCTCTTCACTGACACACACTCTGTAGCACACCCAATTACAGGTAATAGTTTATAGTCAGCCATCATTCTTTTTTCCTACTTGCACTATTACTCTCCTTACTCCTGCTAAAAGGCTTTCCAGCAACCTGTGGCCAAAGAAAGAGTGTTGGTCTCAACCAGGGTACTAATGGGAACTAGATCTTTCCTGAGCAGAAAGGAGTGGAATTTATGTCTAGGATTTAAAAGAGAAAGCACAAACGCACATATCGAGTTTTATATCCTTTTGCCAGTTTCCTCTTACAGAAATCATCTCTAATAGAACCTTACCCAGTCCTATCCAAAAGAGGTTGGGATTTAGGTGTTTATTTCTTTTTAATGGAGTTTATAGCTAAACTTGCTACCTCATCTCTCTTCCAAGGGGAGGGAAAGGTGAAGAATGTGTTTCTTTATGCACTCAATATTTTCCTATACTAAAGTGTGTGTCTCCAATTTTGTGTTTATGCTCTGGAATTGCCTGTGGATTATACACATGGAAAGAGTAGTCCTACTACAAGCAGGCACCTCTGATCTGGCAGGTCTACTTTTAACCTGTTAACCCATGGACATGAAATTAAAGAAAGAAAGAAAAGATGATAGCAAGATGATAAAATAAATTATATTGTGCATGTGCATCCACAGACCCTACTGGAATTTC
This sequence comes from Myotis daubentonii, assembly GCF_963259705.1. Classification (NCBI taxonomy): domain Eukaryota; kingdom Metazoa; phylum Chordata; class Mammalia; order Chiroptera; family Vespertilionidae; genus Myotis; species Myotis daubentonii. Next base: position 48,798,538 of record NC_081861.1, on the reverse strand, counting down.
AACAGCTGTAAACAACAAGTTAACAGAGAAAATTTATCAGTAAGCTTGGATAAAGACAAACTAAAGAAACTTCCTTGCACTCCAGACAGACTGTAGATTTCCCTGTAAGAGGATGAAAAGAAGCACAAAATCTGGGAGTGAACCAGTAGACCAGGAGCCTGGTGCCAGAGCCATGTGCCCTCCCAGTTCCTTAGCAGAGATTTGGAAACATGAAAGCCCCTTGTAGCAATCTCCTTAGCCCACAGTTTCTGCTATAGTCTCTCTAGAACAATGACTGCAAAATATGACTAATCCACCATTTGATATGGGTTCTGGCATACCATGTGGAAATGCCTATACTCTGGAATACCACCTACCACCCAAAACATCTGCCATTAGATTGAAAACGTATTTGCTAGCAGACATCACATCATCTTAGTTTGGATTCCCAATGCCTATTACAATGTCAGGCTCTGAGCAGCTACTTGTAAAGCTCAGTTAAGAAACTGAAAGGGTGCCCTAACCCGTTTGGCTCAGTGGATAGAGCATCGGTTTGCTGACTGAAGGATCCCAGTTCGATTATGGTCAAGGGCATGTACATTGGTTGTGGGCACATCTCCAGTAGGGAGTGTGCAGGAGGCAGCTGATTGATGTTTCTCTCTCATCGATGTTTCTAAGTCTCTATCCTGTCCCTCTCCCTTCCTCTCTGTAAAAAAATCAATAAAATAAAGAAACTGAAAGGGTTATGTGGACAGCAACATGTTGTCAAGATGTTGCAGTGCATCTCTTCCTCAATCCTAGAATTCCAGTGGCATTATCAGTATGGATGGACACTCTTCAATAGTCCTCACATATTACTAGGCCCAGATTAAGGTTCAAATGGGTGAAAGAAACATACTCTGCCCTTAAGTTATTTCATATGAATAAGAAAGATGAAGTCACTGTGAAACAGTAGAATAAGGCAACAGTCTTGAAATTTGGGATTAGAAAAATCTTTGTCATGTAATTCAGTGACCTTCAGGCTCCAAAGGTCTTGAGGGCCCATGAGTGGTTAAGCACAGCAGTCAAGATATAAGTAAATCACTTCCAAAAGCAAAGTTCTTTGTAGATATCTTGCTAAGCACAGGGCTGTGCCATCTTTCCAGAAGATTGTGTAAAAGAGCTCTTTGTCACTGGGCCTCAAGTAGAGGAATTAAAACGAACTATAGACCTTGATGAAAATGTTTTACCTCCACGAGGAGACAGCTTAGAGAGTTGCCTGGCCAATTTATATTTGATAGTTTCTGTTGATATACCAAGATTCACCAAAAATAATTTAGGTAGTTTACAGGACTGGCTGAATTTTAGGAAGGGAAAATGCACCTGCCTGAATTTGCTTGAATGCAGTGAAAAGTGCTAAGTGATGAAACCCACCCCTTTGCATTTATATGATATTTTATACTTTTCAAAACATTTAATAACTCATTCATCCATTATGATAGTGGCATTAAGAACAACACTTCTTAGCTATGTAACCTTGCTTGAGTCAATTACTTATCCCTCTTAATCCTCAATTTCCTCATATGTAAAGTGGGCACATCTACATCATCTATCTATACATATAAAGAGGAAATATGCAAATTAGTCTGGGACTCCATAACGGGTCATGACCAGACAGGAGGAGGTTGCACGCACAGGTAAGGCCCAGAGCAAAGACAGAGACAGACACAGGGGGGGCCTGCCCAAGCCATCACAGTGGCTCCGGCAGCCCCGAGTGGACACAGGCAGAGGGGCCGGGGAGGCCTGGGGTTGGCTGAGCCGCCGTGCCAGCTCAGGCAGCCCCAGCACAGACACAGGCAGGAGGGCAGGGGTGCCTGGGCGGAAGTCAGGCGCAGGTCCTGGCTGCCCGCAGTGCTAGTTAGGCCTGCGGCTGGCGCTGAAAGAGTCAGGCATGGGTCCTGGCCTCCCACGGCGCAGGTCTGGCCAGACTCCCGCGGCAGCCCGTGGGGTGCTTCCTTGCATGATTTCAATCATGCGCTGGGCCTCTAGTCTACACTAATAAAAGAGAAACATGGTAATTGGCGTACGACCGCTACCCTTCCCATTGGCTAATCAGGGAGATATGCAAATTAACTGTCAGCCAAGATGGCGGCCGGCAGCCAGGCAGCTTTAAACTAACATGAGGCTTGCTTGCTTCAGTGACGGAGGACTCCAACGTTCCCCGCCTGCCACTGCAGGCCTCTGAGCCTGCAGTTTCAAACATTGTAACAAATATAGATGCTAAACAAAACCCCAGAAACCAGCTTTCAGCCGTCTGGGATCTCAGAGCTGGAGTTGATACAGAGTTTCGAGAACCGAAACAAACCAGATACCTGCTTTCAGCAGCGGAGGCCTAAGAGCTGGAGCCTCAGAGCTAAAGCTGGCCCAGAATAAAAAAGAAAAAAAGAAAAAAAGGAGCAGTTGGGAGCTTCAGTCCCAGCCTGAAAACAGCCCTCAGCCCCTCACCCAGACTGGCCAGGCACCCCAGTGGGGATCCCCACCCTGAGGGGTGTGTGACCAGCTGCAAACAGCCATCATTCCCTCATCCAGGCTGGCCAGGCACCCCAGTGGGGACCCCCACCCTGATCCGGGACACCCTTCAGGGCAAACCAGCCGGCCCCCACCCATGCACCAGGCCTCTATTCTATATAGTAAAAGGGTAATATGCCTCCCAGCACTGGGATCAGTGGAGCTGAGAGGCCTCCTGGCACCGGGATCAGTGTGACAGGGGGCAGCGCCCAAACCCCCTGATCGCCCTGCGGCTCTGTCTGTGACAGGGGGCAGGGCCACAACCTCCCTATCGGCCCTGCTCTGTTCGTGACAGGTGAAGGCGCCCCAACCCCCTGATCGGCCCTGCTCTGTGGGTGATAGAGGGCAGCGCCCCAACCCCCCCCCCAACGGGCCCCGCTCTGTGTGTGATGGGGTAGAGCCATAACCTCCCCATTGGCCCTGCCCTGAGTGTGACAGTGGCGGTGCCCCAACCCCCTGATTGGCCCTGCTCTGTGGGTGATAGAGGGCAGCGCCCCAACCCCCTAATCCGCCCTGCTCTGTGTGTGACAGGGGGCAGTGTGCCAACTCCCCTATCAGCCCTACTCTGTGAGTGACAGGGGGAGCTCCTCAACCCCCTGATGGGCCCTGCTCTGTGCATGACAGGGGGTAGCTCCCAACCCCCTGATCGGCCCTGCTCTGTGCATGACAGGGGGGGGCACCGCAACCTCCCCATCGACTCTGCCTTGAGTGTGACAGGGGGCGTTGCCCCAACCCCCCAATCGGCCCTACCCTGAGCGTGACTTAGGGTGGCATCGCAACCTCCCAATCCGCCCTGCTCTGTGCATGACAGGGGGTGGTGCCCCAACTCCCCAATTGGCCCTGCTCTGAGCCCAACCAGGGGCTGCACCTAGGGATTGGGCCTGCCCTCTGCCACCCAGGAGCAGGCCTAAGCCAGCAGGTTGTTATCTCCGAAGGGGTCCCAGACTGCGAGAGGGCACAGGCCGGGCTGAGGGACCCCCCCCTCCCCGCCGAGTGCACAAATTTTTGTGCACCGGGCCTCTAGTATATATATAAAAGGCTAATATGCAAAGTGTCCTCTTGGGAGTTCGACTGGGAGACTGGGAGTTTGATCACTCACTATGTCGTGCGCCTACCACCAGGGGGCGGCGTGGAACATGGCAGGTGACCAGCAGTGGTGGGGTGCTGAGGGAATGAATGAAGGAGGAGGCAGGGAGGTGATGGGAACCAAGTGCAGTGGTGACATGCGGGTCAGCAGTGAGGGAGGAAGCAGAGAGGCAGGGATTCAGGGAATCTGATTGCCCTGATCACTGGCTAAGCCTAGGGACCCTATCTATGCACGAATTTCATGCACTGGGCCTCTAGTTGAGTTATAATGAGGATGAAATTAGATAAATCTATGAAAGCATTTAGCACAATGTCTGGCCTATAGTAAGTGATCTACAAATTATAGATCTTAGTGTTATCCTTACCACAACCCTTTGAGGTAGGTGTCTTCAAAAGGACAGAACCTTGTGATAACAGAGAAACAGTATGGCTCTTTGCAGCCAAACACCCCATTTTCATAGCACATGTTGCCTGCTTTCCTTTTAAGTCTTTATTTCTGCTTAACCAAAAGCTAGGAGTCAGTGTTCATTCCCACTTAAGAAGATGAGTGAAAAACAGAATTAACCCATGGGGTTTCCTCAATTCCTTTCATTTTAGGACATGTTTATCTGGCCATTGCACCAATGTTTCTTGTTAATTTAAATGTCCCCTTTAGTTCTCCAATGTCCGTCTTGAAATAGTGAAGCCCTCACTGTTGTCACCTTCATTTGGTGGTACAGAAACTTGAGAGGAGGAATAGAAGAGACTGCTGATGCTGGTAGAGGCAGAGGTACCATTCACCATCAAAAGTCAAGGCATGTGTTGGTTCTGTTCATGCTGCTAGAGCAAGCATGTCAAGCTCAAAGGCTAACACAGGCCAAATAAACAAGGTTTAAGTTTATGTGGGCCACAAAAAAAACAAAAGCTTCAATTTTCATAGAAACATAGGTTTATTTCCATAGAGACATGCTGAATACAAAGGGCTGAAATAGATGAGTAATCATTAATATAAAATAATAGAACATTTTAATAAAAATTAATATTTTTTCTTGAACATTAACTTACCAGACACTGAATAACTGCACAAATTAATAAGTGTAATGCAAATAAACCTATTTTTCTTGTTCTACAAAAGAAAAATATTTCCTGTTGCACACACCAAACAAGTCAGCCCAAGACTAATAATATGGCAATCAGCTGCTAAAATATTCATTGTTAGTATTAGTTGAGAGAAATGGTGCACCTGTGTGTAAGACACGAAAGGGAAATGAATGCCACACGATTATAGTAATCAGTCATTAGCGAACGTTGTAGTTCGTTATTAATAATTAGTATAATAGGATGTTGTAAAAATTAAGTTATGAAATTTTTATTAAAATGTGTCTTACATACCGCTATATTGGCTGGACCGCAAAAATATTCATTGTAGGCTGCATGCAGCCCGCAGGTCATGAGTTTGACACGCTTGTGCTAGAGTTATGCCAAATGTTTGGAGTCTGGGACATGTGTCATGAAATGGCTCAATGGAGAACTGGACACATGGGCTGAAGATGTTAGATTGACAAGTTGAACCTTACTCTGATGCTGATGATCTCCAAATTAATGTCATATTGTCAAAAATAAAAATAAACATGCTGGAGCTGCTGCTATTACATTTGTATTCACTGTATTAATATTGCTTTATGTATTGAGAGGAGTAGATTTAGCTAGAGATATATTTTTTCACCACATGTGAATTAACACTTCCTTCAGTTTTTCATTACTTGCTATGTAGTTTATACCTCTCAAAGACAAGATGCTTATATACATATTTGTTTTGCTTCCCACTAGATATTCCTAGTTGAATTTTTACTGAGATATCAAGTATGTTACCGTGTTTATCCTTTCTTCTTAGTATATTGACTTATACAAAACTTATATATTTGTAGTCCATTTTGCATTACATAGCCTTTATAGAATACTAGAGGCCTGGTGCATGAAATTCATGCACTGGAGGGGGATCCCTCAGCCCGGCCTGCACCCTCTCCAATCCAGGACCCCTCAGGGGATGTCCAACTGCCTCTCGAAATCTGGGTCCACTGGCTCCTAACTGCTCTCCTGCCTGCTTGACTGATCACCCCTAACCCCTCTCCTACCTGCTTGATTGCCCCTAACTGCTCCTCTGCTGGCCTGATTGTCCCTAACTGCCTCTGCCTCACCCCGCACCCAGGACCGAGGATTCCCTCCCTCTGGCTGGCTGCAAGCACCCAGGACCCAGGTTGGCTTCACCCGGGCCAGCCTCAGCCGCAGGGACCATGCGCAGGTGGCTTCACCTGGGCCACAGGCACTGGCGCCTGGGACCATGGGGTGGGCAGCTTGTCCTCCTGGGCCACAGATGCAGGCACAGCTGCTGGCGCCCAGGACTGTGGGATGGGTGGCTTGTCCCTCTCCCAGGCCATAGCCTGGCTGGTCTCCATTCCTCTCCCATGAGCTCATTTTTGCCTGGCTGGTTCCCATTCCTCTCTCCCTAGTGTTGAGTGTCTGAGCTATTATGGTGGGCTGGCGTGAGGGTGTGACGACCATTTTCATATTAGTTCTTTATTATATAGGATTTATGCTTGTTTGTTGAGTCTATGAATTTTCTATAAAACTCATATGTGCAGTCCTGTTGGCCAGGAGCAGAATAATGTGCTCTTATAATACTCTGGGAATATTATCATGTTACTGATGATCCAATGACTGATAATACAAGTGGTCTCCAGGATAATTATATTTGTTATCACATTGGCTTTATTGGTTGTTTCTGATAATCCCATTTTAAGGTACTTGTTTATGCTCATTTCAAAAACAACAACAAAAACCAAAAATCAAACAAGCAGAAACTGAGGCACTATTCTGTTTTGAACCAAAAACTAAAGGCTATACTGGAGATGTAATGTGCAGCATGGTGACTATAGTTCAGCAGTTATCAACCTGTGGGTCTCGACCCCTTTGGGGGTCAAATGACCCTTTCACAGGGGTTGCCTAAGACCATCAGAAAACACATATATAATTACATATTGTTTTGTGATTAATCACTATGCTTTAATTATGTTCAATTTGTAACAATGAAAATACATCCTGCATATCAGATATTTACATTACAATTCATAGCAGTAGCAAAATTACAGTTATGAAGTAGCAACGAAAATAATTTTATGGTTGGGGGTCACCACAACATGAGGAACTGTATTAAAGGGTCACGGCATTAGGAAGGTTGAGAACCACTGCTATAGTTGATAATACTGTATTGTACAACTGAAATTTGCTAAGAGAGAGGAGATCTTGTGTTTTTACTATACCAACAAAAAAGGTAACTATGTGAGGTGATGGATGTGTGAATTAGCTTGATTCTAGAAATTACTTCACAATGTGTACAAATATCATACCATCACATTGTACACCTTAAATATATATAATTTTCATTTCTTAATTATACCTCAATAAAGCTAGTAATCACCTAAAGACTAAAAAAACTCTTCAGGCCTACCAAACTCCTCTGGGGCACATAGTATAGAAATATATTTCTACCCAGATTTCCATTTAGAGTCCTGAGATCAGTTCATCCCACTATGCCTAGCATCCCTTCGATTTTTGGCCAATGTCCAAAATAGAGGCTGTTCTTAAAATCTAGCTTTTCCTATCTTTCTGTTTCCATACTATCTGTGCTTATTCTCCCCTGCTTTGTTTTTTCAGTGTTGTTTATTTTAAAAATTATTTCCATGTTGCTACATGGGGCACCCCACTCCATGGGGGAAAAAGTCCCTAAGTCTTCAACCTTAGACATCTGCTACATAGTCACCTGAGTAATACTTCTGAAATTCTAAGCTAATCTTGTCATTCTACTATTTGAAACTTCATCTGGACAAGAAGAGTCCAAACCTCAAAGAAAGCCTTAGAAGACCCTTCTTCATTTGGTCTCTACTGATCTTATATTTTTTCCATCCTTCTCTTTGCTATAGTCACACCAAGTTTTCTGCTGTTCCTCTAATGCACTATATTGTCTATAATATCCCATGGGTCCTAACAACTGTTGTTCCTTGCACCTGAAGAATGCCCTCCCCATGGTTTTGTTACTTGTTCTTCCTAATTCAGCTTAAGTGAACTTCCTCTGTAAAATCTCCTTCCTCAGGCTGTTAGGAGTTCCTTTCTCTGTCCTTTAGTAGCAATCTGTTGTCATCTTTGCACTGAGCTGCCATGGACAAAATACAGTACATTTTATTTATTTTTTAGTATTTTTATTGATTTTTTATAGAGAGGATGGGAGAAGGATAGAGAGTTAGAAACATCGATGAGAGAGAAACATTTATCAGCTGCCTCCTGCACACCTCCTACTGGGGATGTGCCCACAACCAAGGTACATTCCCTTGACCAGAATCGAACCTGGGACCCTTCAGTCCGCAGGCCAACACTCTATCTACTGAGCCAAACCTGTTAGGGGAATGCTTGGGAATTTTAAAAGGGACTGTACCTTGTTCATCTCCCACGCTAGATCCTGCTAAACTACTCATCTTTCAATACCCTGATCAAATGCTATATCCCCTGACTCCTCTGGGTAGCATTAACTGCCCTTCCTCTGCTGCCCTTCCAAAGCATCCTCTATCTTTCTAAGAACAAACTAGACACTGTGTAAATGCTGAATGAATGAGTTCATGCAGGTTTAATGATTTTTTTTTCAAGATCACAGAATAAGCCAGAAGTGGAGCTGGAATTAGCCATTCTTATTTTGTTAGAGATATTCTTTTGGTTTTATAAAAGTCTTACTAACTGAAAATCAACACCACCTCCAGATTAAAACTGCATAACAAGATGCAACTTAGTTCTTCTAAGAACAGAGGTTTCTTCTAAGAGAAAGGAAGGAATTTCTTTTCCCAAGTGTCCTGTTCTTAATACAGTTAGTTCTCAAAAAGAAGTCTGTCCTGCTAATATCTACACTAATAAAAGAGAAAAATGGTAATTGGCATACGACGCTACCCTTTTCATTGGCTAATCAGGGCTATATGCAAATTAATTGCCAACTAAGATTGGCAGTTAACTGCCAACAAGATGGCGGTTAATTTGCATATGTAGGCACAATGCAGGGAGGCCAAAGGGAAAGCAGGAAGAAGCCCCCTGCCACTGACAGTGATCGGAAACCCAGGGGAGAGCTAAGAGCTGGGGGGCAGGGCAAAGGCGGCCCTGGGGCCACCTTTGCCCTGCCCCCCAGCCATGATCAGAGAATCAGGTGCCTTTGCCGCCCTGGCCAGTGATAGCAGGAAGTAGGGGTGGAGCCAGCGATGGGAGCTGGGCACGGTCGAAGCTGGCAGTCCCGGGAGCTAGGGGTCCCTTGCCTGGGCCTAAAGCGGAGCCCACGACCGTGGGGCCGCTGCCACTGCGGGTCCCCGCTGCCCGGGCCGGACGCCTAGGCCAGAGGTGTTAGGCCTGGGCAGGGGCGGAGCCTGCAACCGCGGGGAGCTGGGGGTCCCCTGCCCAGGCCTGACACCTCTGCCGGAAGCCTCAGGCCTGGTCAAGGGGCCGATCCAGTGATTGGTGATCGGAGGATGATGAGGTTCAACTCCTCTGGCTGAGGCATCAGGCCTGGGTGGGGGGGGCGGAGCCAGGGATTGGGGGGATATGATGGTCCCCTTGCCCAGGCCTGAAGCCTGGGTCAGAGGTGTCAAGCTTGGGCGGGGGGTGGAGCAAGCGATCAGAGGGAGATGGGGGTCCCCTGCCCAGGCATGATTCCTGGGCCAGAGGCCTCAGGTCTGGGCGGGGGCCAGAGCCAGTGATCGGGGGGAGATGGGGGTCCCCTGTCCAAGCCTGATACCTCTGGCGGAGGCGTCAGGCCTGGGCAAGGGGCCGATCAGGCGATCGGAGGGTGATGGGGGTCTACACCTCTGGCCAAGGCATCAGGCCTGGGCAAGGGGCAGAGCCAGCAATCGGAGGGGTCTGGGGGTCCCCTGCCCAGGCCTGATGCCTGGGCCAGAGGCATCAGGCCTGGGCTGGGGGCAGAACCAGTGATGGGGGGAAATGAGGGTCCCCTGCCCAGGCCTGACGCCTCTGTCAGAGGCGTCAGGCCTGGGCAAGGGGCCGATCCTGCGATTGGAGGGTGATGGGGGTCAATGCCTGAGGGCTCCCAGTATGTGTGAGGGGGCAGGCTGGGCTGAGGGATACTCCCCACACACACACACACACACACACCCAGTGCATGAATTTCGTGCACTGGGCCCCTAGTATGAATATAATTATAACAAATGCTCTTGTAGTACATCAGGAGCAAGTGTTTTTGCTTTTTTTATTTTATTGTTTAAAGTATTACAAATAGTAGTACATTTGGCTCCTTTTTTTCCCCATTGACCTTCCCCCGGCCTCCCCTACCCTCCAGCAAATGCCCCCCCACCTCCCCCGCCCCAGTGTCTTGCATCCATTGGTTATGCTTATATGCATGTATACAAGTCCTTCGGTTGATCTCTTACCTCCCCCTGCAAACCCTCCGCAGCATTTCTGCTGTTGTTTGATAGTCTGTTTGATGCTTCTCTGCCTCTGCATCTATTTCTGTTCATCAGTTTATAATGTTCTTTATTATCCATAAATGAATTGGATCATGTGTTATTTTTCTTTCACTGACTTGCTTCTTTCACTTAGCATAATGCTCTCCAGGTCCACCCATGCTGTTGCAAATGGTAAGAATTCCTTCTTTTTTATAGCAGCATAGTATTCCATTGTGTACAGAAACACCAATCAGAAAGGACATATGCACCCCTATGTTCATAGCAGCACAATTTACAATAGCTAAGATTTGGAAACAACCTAAATGCCCATCAGCAGATGAGTGGATTAGAAAACTGTTTTTGCTTTAAAAAAAAATTGTACATGTTACTTTCTTCCAGAATTTAAAGAGAACTGTTCTCTTCCTTACATAATGCCAGTATCACTTAGTTAAACAGAAATGGGCACAAAGCTAAACACACACACACACACACACACACACACACACACTCACACTCACACACACTTATGTTTGGGTATTTGTTGGTTAGAATATACTTTGAATAATGGCTTACACCAATCTAGTGCTTTCCACTTTTCAAATCCTGGTGAGTTCTTACTCATCCTCAATAACCTGCTCATGTGTTATATCCTCTGATCCCTCTGGGAACATTAGAGACCCTTCCTGCTTTGTCCATCCAAAGCATCCTGTGCCTACCTAGGTTGCATCACATTCTCTATTGAATGTATACATGTCTGCTATTCTCACTGAACTGTGAGCTCTTAGAAGAGAGGAACTAGTCTTTATTGACCTCTTGTTGTATATGGCCTGTATCTGACACAATACCTGGTATATATGAATGTTGGTAGCATGGAGATGGAAGGCAAAGCAATGATGTTCTTTAGAACAATATCAAACAATTTTTTAATGTATGAAGGTATGATCATTGGCACCAATTTCTCATATAATCAGATATCAATCAGTAAAAGAGTCATGTTCTTTTCTGAACTGCTGCAGTCTTCTAATTTTTGCACTCTTTATTTTGCAATATACATGCCCTTACTTGTTTTGTAGGTACGTTTTTATCTGTGTATTTAATATACATGTTAGATGACAGCCAGGGATAAAACTCACTGCTCAAACATGTAGCCTCACTCAAGGCTGGGTGTTTAGTTTTTTACTCCCAGCATTTTGAATGATGCCCAGCACATAAACTTCAATAAATATTTTTGTTTGAATAAATGAATACATGCACAGATAGGTTTGCTTAAGAGACACTTTCTTACAGTTACGATCTGGCCCCTCAAAGAGTAGTTGGTCTAGGATTTGGTCTCAGGATTCTTTGAAATGAAAGCCAACCAGAAATCACAAGAAGAAGACATGTAAGTAGTTTACTTTTCTGTAAAAAGCTATGTTAGGCTGATGCAAGGTCTTTTATTTTCATTTTTATACAACTGTGTAACCTACAGAACCTCGTTATTAAGCTGGGCAGAAGAATATAGGTATAGCTAGGTGACCTGCTAAAGGCCACGCAACTGACTGGTGGCTGGCTGACATGATTGTGAGTGCAAGGAATATACCAGGATCAAACTCAAAGGAGAAAGAATACTCTGACCCTGGCCAGGTGGCTCAGTTGGTTGGAGTTTCATCTTGTACACCAAAAGGTTGAGGGTTCCATTCCTGGTCAGGGCACCTAGGTTACAGGTTCAATCTTCAGTTGGGGCAGCAGGAGAGTTAACATCAATGTTTCTCTTTCACATCTATGTTTCTTTCCCCCTTCCTCTCTCTAAAATCAATTTTTAAAATATATCCTCACCCTGGCCAGTGTTTCTCAGTGATTAGAGCATCAGCCTGTGCACCAAAGGGTCATGGGTTCGATTCCCAGTCAAGGGCATATACCTGGGTTGCAGGTTTGATCTCTAGTCAGTCAGGGCACATGCAGGAGGCAACCAATGGATGTGTCTCTCTCACATCAATGTTTCACTCTCTCTCTCTCCATTCCTTCCAGTTTCTCTAAAAAAATTCATGGGAAAAATATTATCAGGTGAGTAATTACAATACATATTCATATACATATACACACACACATCCTCAGGTGAGGATTAAAAAAAACAATACTCTGAGATGAACATCATTTGCCGAGTTTATATATATTAAACACCAAGCTTTCCTCCCTTTTTTCTTACCCAAATTTTTGTTAGGATGTGTTATAAGCTACAGTCCAGGCTCCATAGGAATAATTTGGGAACTACTAACTGATTCCTTCTCAGGCCTACTGACTTCAGCTCCTTGCACCAAACTCTACTTCTGCTTTATCTTCCATTTTCCTACCAGAATGCTATATCTTACTTTGAGGTGAGGGTTGGATCCTCTGATTTCAGCCTTGGGCCTTCCCAAGACACAGAAAGACTTGGGCAGATGGCAATTTTCTCTTTGTGTGTGTGTGTGAGAGCTCTGGGGAAGCAAAACTTATCATATGCTGCACTAAGGATCTACACTAGCATGAACCAATAATGAGCCATAGCTTATATAGGTGCATAGTAGCAGCTGCAGCCAGGTAAGTAGGGTAATGAGCAGCAAAGGGAATACACTATTTGGTGTATCCAACAGGTTTCAAATGAAGATCTTTATAAACTTGGAAGAGGAAAACCATGAGAAAGCCAATATGCTTTGTTATAAGGTCATCTTTCAAATTTGTCTTTCGGTTTCCAGAAGAACTTTCTTTGGGTGGAATGATCTTTTCTTAGACCCATGGCCATTTTTGTTAAGACACAAAAATTTGTCTTTAGTGGGGGTAAGAGGTGGGGATATTCCTATAACTAAGGCATGGCCAGCTGAAACTTTATACTCTAACATTTGTGAAACAGGATAGATAGAAAGTAGACCTTGTCATGTCCCATTCTTTCTTCAGTATTTGAGAGAAACAATTTTTTTTGTTTGTTACGGATGGTATTTATTCTTCCTTAGCCATAACCTTTAGGTAAGATGCTATGATATATGCTCAGCTCTTTTAAAATGTAGGCATGTGAACTTGGATCAAGGAACAAAAGTTTGGGAAAGAGTTGTTGCATTTTATGCTACATTTTATGCTAGCTCAAATTCTTTGACCTCCAGTTTGGTAAGTTGTCTTTTTTGAAATATGAGCATTGTTACATTGATCTAAATTCTTGGTTTAGAAATAATACCAAGGTATCAATTGATACCATGTGGCTCTTTTATTCAGATTTGCAGGGAGCACCTTCCCTCTAGAAAGCTGATTTGGGTACAGACAAATTCAGACTACAGTAAGGGCCTAGAATGATGAGCCATGACACACAGGTGGGAAGACACTGTTCAGGCATCTATATGGTATACAAAGAGCCCTAAAAATTACTGGAATTGAAATTTTAGCCTTGCGTTTGAAGAAATCTGTGGCTCTTTCACTGGAGTGGGTCAGGAAAGGGTATAATTATAACCCATGCATAGTAACACAGCAGCTAGAACCCCAGACACTCAAGATCTTGGTTTACCATATCTGCTCACTTAGGCTATTAGTCTGCATCTATTTTTTCCATCTCAATGCGTTATATGTTTCTACATTCTGTTTTGAGAACTAGGAAATATTCTATTACTAGATTTTACTTTCCTTACCTTTCCCCCACACATTTCTTTGAGGCACCTTTTAAGGTTGTCACTTTTTTATGCTTAAAAAAATGTATACCTCTGCTCTTTAGGCATTTTATTTTCTCTTAGTAGAAGCATTGATGTTGGACATGGAAAGCTGAAACCTGTAATAATGCATCAATTTGCAAACATAAATACACGTCAGATGATCATTAGCATTTTCTTGGCATTATCTCATGTAGCCTACACAATAAATAATAAAGTATGGTGCTGCATACATTTATAAGTTTAAGAAGTCATTGGAAAAGGAACTATTTGTCCCACATAATATATGAAGTATATGAGGTCTAGATGCTGGGTCTACTTATCAATTTCCTTATTTGCAACCTATCATTGAAACTTGCGACTATAATATGCTGGCTTATTGGATTCAATTAATGTCAAGTTGTTGCTCAAAACAATGGAAATCACTCATAAAGATTTCCATTAGCAGAAAACAGGACTACAGCAGAACCTACCTCATTTGCTTGTGTATATGAAAGCAAATAAATTTATTCCATGTGAGTGTGCTTGTATGAGTGTCAGTAGTTAGTTATCTTTTATAGGATCTAAGATTGAAACTAGGCAGCTGTAAAAAGAGCTAGTTACCTTCCTTGCTTGTCTGGCTGCTTTTGTAAATCTGCCTAACAAGTTGCTCAGCTCCTCCTGATCAAATGATCTTAGAAATGGCTTCCCTCCATTACACACTGTAATGGTATCTCCCAGACAAGGCTTTCTGAAACAGCACACCCCTGTCTCTGATAGCAGAGCTCCCTTGGTGAGTGCCCCAGAACAGACAAGCTCCAAAGCAAGGCCATCTAAGAATTGGTATTACTGGCCAACGAAACCTGTGGGAATTCTGTCAGTAAATCACCTATCCTTGGGTCTTTGGATGAGAAAAGCAGTTGAAATCAGTAAGTACCATCCTGAAGTGGGTTTAAGTGAAAAAGCTGGAAGTTTCATATGAATATTTTGGGAAGATAAAAATGTATATATGAAGAGTGTGTGTGTATTTGTGGTTTTACTTGGATACACATTGAATAGGTGTAGTGAAAAGGGAATTGAGAAGAGTTTGAAATTCTAGTCTCATTTTTTTTCACTTATTTTGTCATCCTGGGTAAGTCACTTAACTTTTATACACTTTTAATTCCTCATGCGGAAAGTGGGTATGCTACTTCCTTCTTTACATGCTGGTGTCTGTCTCAAGAACAAGACATAGAAGTTCTACTGACATGACAAAGTCATATGGTAAAAAAAAAAGAGGTGTTAATAATGGTAGCTGGTTTCTTCATCATGCCCAATTTCTTGGCAGTTAGACTAGTGCCCATATTTCCAAAGATGGGCCTGCTTTGAGTAGCCATATAGACTTATATGACTTTATGACAAGCTTACTGCAACAAATGCATAGCATGTATAAAGTTCAGTGTCATTACCTTACATGTGTATTTAATGCCTACTGGGGATAAAGCACTGTATTAGGCAGCACTGTATTGCAAGTTGTAGGGCTACAGTTATGACTGAGGGGGTCTTACCCTCAAGGAGCTTATGACCTACTGAGGGAATGACATGTACAATGACTATGTGCAATTTGAAAGAAGATGATAGAAGTTCTCAGTCGGGCTCATCTAGCTGGCTAAGGTTAGTGGTGAACTGTCTCTTGCCCACCTAGTCTGGGAATGGGAGTATGAGTTTGGAACTACTGGAGGCCAAGACTATGCTTTTACTCTTTCTTGTAAAATGAGATAAATGTTCTTTCTCTACACTTTTGAATCATAGCATATTGTGGAAATGTCTGAAAAGTCACTCAAAATCTTCAGATGCAAGTTTCTATAGAAATGCAACACAATGTATAATCTTTCTTTTAAATTAAAGTACATTGTCCCCTTTGTGAAAGGCTAGATAATTACTTTTTTTGGCAATTAAAACCAGTCCACTACATCTTCTTTCATTGTCAGTCAGTGTCTGAGCCAGTTGGTTCAGTTGCTAATAATGTGTCCAATATAACGTGTACTTAATATCTGTGTAGGCTAGTTAGCGAAGCAGAGTTTGTTTCCCAGTCCCAGACAATATGTGGAAGCTCAGGTAGCCATCTTGAAAACATATGCTTTTATTTACAGGGAGGCCAGGAAAGAACTGGCAGGAAACTATTAGAACCTTTTTACTGCCACCAAAGTACAATTCATTCTGATAGTAAAGCAACCTCATCCTCAAATACAAAAAAATCCCAGTGTTGATATCATTGTTTAAATAGACATTGGCTGACTTTAAATCTATGTTTGCTTCATACCTGAAAGTCTGAAAGCTCTCATTAAATCTTCAATTTGTCTTGATGTATAGAGCTAATTCTTGTTATAAAGATTTCTCAAATTGTAAAAATTTGAAATACCCTCATGTATTATTAACCTTTTTAACTTAGTGAGAGTTCTTTGACTTGTTTACTTTAATTTTGAGATCCTAAAATCCATCTTCTTTCCTATGTACTCCTGTCAGTTTGGCAGTCATCAGCTCAAAATATCTTGCAACCCCATTTTTTATGTAGGTATCTCAGAAACATTGGGAAGTTCACCCTGGAAATTTCCCCTAGGTTATATCTCATTCCTATGTTAGATCCTCTAGTTCAGCGGTTCTCAACCAGTGGGTCGTGACCCCTGAAAATACATCCTGCATATCAGATATTTACATTACGATCCATAACAGTAGCAAAATTACAGTTATGAAGTAGCAACGAAAATAATTTTATGGTTGGGGGTCACCACAACATGAGGAACTGTATTAAAGGATCGTGGCATTAAGAAGGTTGAGAACCACTGCTTCTAGTTTGATATGAAAAGGATGTTAAGAATATTGGTGTGCTCACCAATTTGTAGTAATAACCTTGTGTGGATGGTGGTTTAGGAGCTTTACCTCTGGATTAATTAGATCATAGCTTTGCATCTGCTGGCCTGGGCTTCTGTTTTTGAAAGGAGGCCAGTATTAGTTTGTTTCTTGTTGGTAAGCTATGCAAATAGTTATTTCAATTTTAAAATCAGACAGGATAATGCAGACATGTCAGTTGTCTCTGATGGCACCAGATATGATGAAAATAGTTGTTTTGGTTGCTTATGGCTTAATATGTGGGCTTGCAAGTTGTAGGGATAGTATTTCTGGACTCATTTTTTACACACCAGGATAGAACACCTCTGGCCAATGGGAATTATTGGCATTTTTGGTTGCATCCTATTCAACATGTATGCCAGAGTATGAATTTTGGCCACATTAGGGAGAGTACAATTGATTACCTAGCTCTCCCTTGGTTCCTGATATATGCATATTGATGCATTTTTTTTAAACTATGGGGCATTCTATGTATACCTTGGCACTGCACTGATTAAGATAATGCATTTTGGAGAAATGAGAGAATGATGGAAAATTATTTATAATTCCTAATCATTTCATTTAAAGTCCCATGCGTCTTGATAAAAAGATTCCTTTAAAATTCTTTGCAGTAGATCTCCGTGTCAAAAGCCAAGTCAGTGAAGAGCGGTGTGTATGTGTTTGTATATGGGCCTTTGTATGCGTGCCCTCATGCTTTGTGAGGGGAAAGGGAGAGAGAGAAAAAAGAAGATGAGTGAGGGGGAAAGAGGAGTAATCTCTCCCAGTACTCTGCAAAAGGGATGTTTAGGCTCCTTGGTTATCATGAGACAAGAAGCTCACTTCTTTTTACTGATGAATTTATATTGTAATTACTGAGTGCTGGTGAACCTCATTAAGTCCCAGGGGCTGGATTATAAATATATACAATTCACAGAAGCCATTTGAATTCTCTGTGAAAAACCTAGTACTCAAGTATGAAATCAATCTGTGAACAGATATAACAGTTTTGATGCTGGTTGTCCATTAAAGTTAGCTGTTTCTCTACAATGCTAAGGGCCAAGTTCTAAAAGTTAAACAAATGCCCTGTGGCTAGATCCAATGTGCCACTCACTTGTAAGTTCCTGTTCTGTTGCAGAAGGGAATGACGGCAGTTAAACTTTAAAGATAAACATTTTTTTAATTGAGTTCCTAGAAAATAATGGTGCTTTTATACAATTCTTGAAATAGAGCCTACAGTTACTCCAAACAAAATAGTCTCTATCAAGATCTTGGAAATAACGACATCATAGTCAGATTGAACCAGCAATCCATTAAACAGTATGTTTTGTAGAAAGCTATATCAGGGGAGGAACCTGCTTTGGTAATTTGGCATTGTTTATAAACATAACATAATGGAATTCCCCTTTTTATCTACATTTATGGAATAGTTGGAGATATCTCCCACTTGGGAAACAAATACATTAGCAGCAAGGCTTCCTTACAGGTCCCTACCCTTTCTCCATCAGTTTTCTAAAAGTGTGCTTTGAAGCATTTGCTTTGAAATTGAGTTAATGATAACAAGATGCTCCTGCATTATTCTCTTGTCATCAAATCAGAATTATTTGGAACCATTAGAAGAAGATGAAGATAAGTTGTACCTTGTAAAGAACTGAAGTAATCCTGTATAATAAAAGCCTAATATGCAAATTGGCCAAAAGGTGGAACGACCGGTGGAATGGCCAGTCACTATGGCACACACTGACCACCAAGGGGCAAACGCTCAATGCAGGAGCTGCCCCCAACCTGCAGGCCCCTGGCCAGCCAAGGCGGGTGCCAGCGAGGGCCTCCTGATCACCCCTCCAGTCCGCCCCACAGATCAGTCCTGATTGCTGGCCAGGCCTAGGGACCCTACCTGTGCACAAATTTTGTTCACTTGGCCTCTAGTAAGAGGACAATTCGAGGAAAACCAAATCTGAAATATATAGGTTAAAGAAGTGGTTATTTGGTTCATGCTACATATTCCTGGTGTGGAACTAGACAAAAATTCTTCAACTTCATTTTCATGCCTATAAAATGTTTGTTTCAACTCCTCTTATAATCTTCTGATGATTTAAATGGAATTGAAGCAAATTTAATTTACTGGGCAGTAGAAAGTATGTTATATAAGCCAGGTCCTTTGAAGATACCTGTGATATGGACCACATCAATTGTGTGGGGTAGACGTTTCAGTCAGGAATTTCTAGTGTAATATAGGAAAGTATAGTATGAGTTTTTTATTCTTTTTTATTACAAGTAGCCCTTGTCTCCCAACCTAAAATATACCAGGTCAAATAAGGTCAAAATAATCAGGCATCCTGAAAAAAAACAGGGCACTTACTTTGTGAGTCTCTGGCCAGAGCCCTTAATTAGGAACAAAGAAGGCCACTTAGTTAGCCACACCCATTTATCAAGAACAAAGGAGTCTAGTATTTTCAATTACATAGGTGCCCTAGAATCCTGACTGGCCCAGACTCTAACTTGCTTTTATTGTGCAAGACTAGCTCTGTATACCATTTTAAAGAGGCCATGCATGTTCCTCTGACTTCTTCATCTCAAGTAATCAGTAATCAGAAAATATGTATCATCTGAATAGTGTGGTTCCTCTCTCCTTGTGATATATATTTTTCAGAAACCTCTCTTTTAGGTATTTCTATTTAAATACACAGTTCTTTTGCAATAACTTTAAATTTTCATTGATATTTTTTACCAAAGTTCAGTATCATATGAGGTAGATTTTGTATAATTGAGCTTTATTTAATAATCTCATATTCAGACATCATTCTTGAACTGAGAAAAGTAAAACAAACAAACAAAACCAAAGAAAAAATAGTGCTTTGTTTCTGGTGGCAAATTCTTCTCAGTGACTAAGTTAAAACCACATCTGTCCAAAACAGAATAATGCCACCGATGAAATCGGTCTTAAACTCATTTTTATTTTGGGGAAACAGTGAATTTAGAAGGACCAAAATCAAATACAAAAGGGAATGTAAACCCATTAGCACTAGTTTCATATTCTAATTAAAATAGGCACTAGTATATCCATGAGTAGGCCTTATCCTTGACATCAGTTAGTTTTAATTTTGCTGTATACTGTAGTTTCACCTACATAGGAAAATGTGAGACTTGTCAAGTTGTTGCCATTTGTGACAAAACATTTAATACTGAGTATTTTCACTATCATGCTAACTGAAAAAACAACAACACAGAATTGTTCTTAATTTTTTAAGATAATGCAAGTCATGACACTTAGGAACGGAAAAGAGATCTCTTGTCCAAATCAAGATCAAGCCAATCATTGTTAGTTGGTAGTCATCTATGCAGATGGAGAAGCTATTGATAATCACTTATTTTTTTTAAAAAAATATATATTTTATTGATTTTTTCCAGAGAGTAAGGGAGAGGGATAGAGAGGTAGAAACATTGATGAGAGAGAAACATAAGAAAGAAACATCGATCAGCTGCCTCCTGCACACCTCCTACTGGGGATGTGCCCATAACCAAGGTACATGCCTTTGGCCGGAATTGAACCTGGGACCTTTCAGTCCGCAGACCGACGCTCTATCCACTGAACAATAATCACTTATTCTTAAATATTCACTGGCTGTATATATTTGAGAAAACTTAGAACATAGTAAAATTAAAAAAAAATTCTACATAACATGATGCAACCTAATTAGAGTTCAATACTGAAAACAATAAGCATTGTAACAATTAAAGAGCTAAAAATATTTATGATAGATTATTTTTCATTATAATAGATAATGAGGAGATCTTGGTTTTATTGTTGTACTTAGATTTGTTTATAGTAAATATTGTTGGGATAAAGTGATGTGCTAATAGACTAGAGGCCCGGTGCACAAAAATTTGTGCACTCGGGGGGGAAGGGGGGTCCCTCAGCCCAGACAATGCCCTCTTGCAGTCTGGGACCCCTCGGGAGATAACGACCTGCTGGCTTAGGCCTGCTCCCGGGTGGCAGAGGGCAGGCCCAACCCTAGGTGCAGCCCCTGGTCGGGCTCAGAGCAAGGCCAATTGGGGATTTGGGGTGCCGCCCCCTGTCATGCACAGAGCAGGGCGGATTGGGAGGTTGCGATGTCACCCTCAGTCACACTCAGGGTAGGGCCTATTGGGGGGGTGGGGCACTGCCCCCTGTCACACTAAAGGCAGGGTCGATGGGGAGGTTGTGGCTCTACCCCCTGTCACACACAGAGCAGGGCCAATCAGGGGGTTGGGGCACTGCCCCCTGTCATGCACAGAGCAGGGCCCATCAGGGGGTTGGGGAGCTCCCCCCTGTCACTCACAGAGTAGGGCCGATAGGGGAGTTGGGGCACCGTCCCCTGTCACACACAGAGCAGGGCCAATCAGGGGGTTGGGGCGCCACCACTGTCACACTCAGAGCAGGGCTGATGGGGAGGTTATGACTCTACCCTGTCACACACAGAGCAGGGACCATGGAGGGGGGGTTGGGGCGCCGCACCCTGTCACACACAGAGCCGCAGGGCGATTGGGGGTTTGGGCGCTGCCCCCTGTCATGCTGATCCTGGTGCCGGGAGGCCTCGCGGCTCCGCTGATCTCAGTCCTAGGAGGCATATTACCTTTTTACTATATAGGATAGAGGCCTGGTGCACGGGTGGGGGCCGGCTGGTTTGCCCTGAAGGGTGTCCTGGATCAGGGTAGGGGTCCCCACTGGGGTGCCTGGCCAGCCTGGGTGAGGGGCTGAGGGCTGTGTGCAGCTGGTCACACACCCTTCAGGGTGGGGGTCCCCCCTGGGGTGCCTGGCCAGTCTGGGTGAGGGGCTGAGGGCTGTTTTCAGGCTGGTGGGTGACTGAAGCTCCCAACCGCTCCTTTTTTCCTTTTTTTTTTATTCTGGGCCAGCTTTAGCTTGAGGCTTGGCTCCAGCTCTTAGGCCTCCACTGCTGAAAGTAGGTTTCTGGCCTTTGCTTACAATGTTGCGATCCTGCTGGCTGAAGTCCTGTATTTGTTACATAGTGTCTTAAACTGCAGGCTCAGAGGCCTGCAGCTGCAGGCGGGGAACATTGGTTTCCTCTGTCACTGAGGCAAGCAAGCCTCATGTTATTTTCAAGCTGCCTGGCTATTGGCCGCCATCTTGGCTGTCAGTTAATTTGCATATCTTGCTGATTAGCCAATGGGAAGGGTAGTGGTCATACGCCAATTACCATGTTTCTCTTTTATTAGTGTAGATAATGAGGAGATCCTGGTTTTATTGTTGTACTTAGATTTGTTTATAGTAAATATTGTTGGGATAAAGTGATGTGCTAAGTTGTGTTTGGAGAGTTCTTTTGCTCCTAAATGAGTGCCAGTTAATATTTGAATTTACAGAGATTTTGTTGCAATGAAATTTGATTTTTCTTGTATTCAAACTGGAGATTTACTTGGAAGCTACTCTTAACACCTGACTTGCCATGGCAAGTTTCAGGTCCCTAATGAAGAACTTGAATTGGAATAGGAAAACAGCTGGAAACAGAAACATTTCCTTGGGAAGTCCATGCTTTACAGTTCACTTTACCCTCCCAGTGGGATAAAACCCAAATATATTCAGCCCTAAGCACAAAATGCAAAAGTAATGAAATTAAAAGCAAATAAGTTGCTAAAACCCAGACAGATTCTTGCAACGCTGTTACCCCTGTCAACTTCTTTGTTCCCTGTTCCAAGACATAAAATATGACAATGAATAAGCTTTTAGTGTCTCCTCAGGAAGTGGTCCTCTCCTTGGAGCTCCTCTTTGCTTATGGTGACATTTGGTTCAGCTTTATCTTCTACCTGCTACCTGAAGATGGGAAATCATTTCTTCTATCTGTATACCCAAACTCTGATGAAACTACCAGGGCTACTAGATTGCTTCTCAGTTCTTTCTCATAAAACAGTAGAATATATTTTGTAGATCAGGTACACACAAGTGAGAATCAGACACCAAAGGCATCCCAATGTCAAAGCATTCAACACATCATTCTTATGGGTCATTAAAATCAACAGCCAAATCTGTGTCATTTTTGGATTCTGAAGAGGTTGTGCTACCCTACCATAGCAATGATCAGGATAGATAGAATATTTAAAGAAGAAAGATTGTAACTTGATCATGAAAAGACTTGGTGTACAGCAGAAAATAGAGTTTCATCGTAAGAAAAGGAAGGGACCTTTTATGTGTTTGTGTGTGCATCTTGAAAAGCGATTAATCATAGCCTTCACTTTTCTCTTTGAGAAATTCCGCTGTTGGTCATTAGGGAGGCAGTACCTTTTCCTCTAGAAAAGAAACCCCTCAAAATGGTCAATGAAAAACCTGAGACAATATGATACCAATACCTTTGTTTCTAAGATATTAGAATCCCTATATTTACTAGATTGTTTTATAGACCTCTCCTTTCTTAACTCCTGTTTTCTCCTCCTCCTTCTTTAGGAGCTGTGCAATTAGTTGTAACTGAAAATGTCTGACAATCTGGATAATGAAGAGAAACCCCCAGCTCCCCCACTGAGGATGAATAGTAACAATCGGGATTCTTCAGCACTCAACCACAGCTCCAAACCGCTTCCCATGGCCCCTGAAGAGAAGAATAAGAAAGCCAGGCTTCGCTCTATCTTCCCAGGAGGAGGGGATAAAAGTAAAGTATCAGTGGCCGGGCATTGAAAAGGGGCTAGTTTATTCTTTCATTGTCACTTTCTTTCTTGGGTAGTCATTTCTTGAGCATTAGTTGTTTAAGGACTGCCTGATATTTATGTCTACTTCTTCAGAGGTTGCATTGATGTACTGTGGTATACAGAAAATATACTTATGTTGTATTTACCTTTTACATCATATTGAATTCATAGTGTTAAGCCAAGGGAATCATAGCAATAATACTGTCTTGAATATATGAACGACTTTCTTTCTGATAACTTAGAGAAGAATTTACAGTAATCTTTTCTAAACTGCAAGCTCTCCTTATTGGAAATTGGACTATAGGTGGATTTACTTCTATACACCTTTTTGACAGCTGTGAAAATTTTGAACTGAGTATACAGGAGTCAGTCCAAGTCATTTGTTTTCTTTCTCATCTTCTGTCAGTTGTCCCCTACACAACCAGCCCTATTTGCACTGGATATTACAACAGCATATTATCATTTATCCTTGTGTTGCTCATAATACCATTTGGTGCTTAAATATCACATGCTGACACTTTGTAACACTGGGGGATATAAAATATCTAGTAAGTAATTGCCAGGTTGCATTAATTAGCCTAAAGTTTAAACATGGCTTCTATAAATGTGACTATTGAGGCAGAATAGAGTGGATGAAGTACAGGGACAGTTACCACAGAAACTTGCCAAAAGGGCAAGAAGGGTGATGTCTTTAGAAGAGAAAAGGAACATTCCTCATCTGCTTCTTCAAGGCAAAACAAACGGCTTCATAGGTTGCTTTCACGGTGTTAATGAATCCATAATTTGTACTATAAGGAAAACCCAAATTCTTTTAAGGTCAGTATTGTCTCTTGTATACCTGTATCACTTAAGAGATGTTTTATCCCTTGTGACATAAGGATGGAAAACTTGGAAATGATGTTAAACATCTGTATTAAATACAAGCAAAATAATAAGGAAACACTTTCCATGTATGGGATCTGTGACCATGTAAGAGAAATTTTTGAAGAAATATTTTCAGACATTGAAATGGGTCCAGAAAAAATATTTGCTAGTAACAAGGGATATTTTGAGAAACTTATGGAATGCCATGACCTGGAGACCAAGTTTTATGTTACAGTGGTGCCAAAGAAAGAACTACCAGAGCCTGCAGCTTCTGTGTTGTATCTGCCACAATTTCAGAAAATAATTGAAGCAGGGGATTATGTTTTTGTGCAAATCTGTGCTCTTGAGACCACCATGTTTTGGAAACCCTTGAACAATCTCATTTTACCTTTTGAAGAGTAGGAGCCAACTGATGCTAGTATGAGGTCAGCAAAAATAGGAAGGCTTACATTTGTGGTTTGTGCCACTACTTCAGGTGACCTCATAGTGAAATCATTACTACTCTACATGAAACTATGCCCAAATCTTCCCAATAGAAAAAACCTAGCCAAGTTTCCGATGCATTTTCATGCAAACAGAAAAGCCAGGATGACTCCTTCTCTCTATAAGGAATTGTTTGACAAGTAATTTCTTGTGGAAGTTCAAGACTATTTTTTAAAAAATCTTGAATTCAAAGTCCTACTGATTTTTCACAGTCCTTTCAGAACCTCAGATGTACTTGCCAATGTGCATCCTAATGTTAAGGTTGATTTGATAACTACTCTCATGTCTCAGATCCTTGAGGCCTTAGATCAGTGTTTAATCCAGTCGTTCAAGAAGACTTAATGCCAAGTTAATAATATAACTTTGTTGTTCAAAATTTCACAAAGTTTCCTCTGTCTGAAGATCCTAGTGCATTGGATTCCTACACCATCACTAATGCTATATTCTTAATAAAAGAGAAATTTGATAGTTTAACAGGGCCTTTAATTAATACAACCTGAGGGAAAATTTGGCTAGATATGGTGGAATATCTTTCAGCAGTCCCATCTGAAAAAAATATTTGGATCAAGAAGAACCTATGGGTGCAGATGAATATTTGACACAAGCAGTCATTGGCTAAAGTTGAATCTGAACCTGTTGACACTAACCCAAATGATGCGATGCTGCTAGAAGATGAATTTCAGAAAAATTCCAATACTCCAGAGATGATTAGCATAAGTGATGATGGAGATGCTTAGGATCTATGGAACTGCAGCAACAGAAGCAAATATTTTAGAACAAGATTAGCAACTCCCCAAGAAAGTAGGGAAAATTGATACCTTTACATGTCAAACCTTACCTCTTCAAAGCTTGAATAATTTAGAAGAATTATATAAAGAGGTATTCTGCTGCCTAAAAATATGTCACATTGGACAGAAACCATCTTCAGCGGGACTTAAATAATCAAATCCCAGTGCTGGAAAGCTGATAAGCTGCATTCAGATGAAGGTTGAATGCTTTACTTGAACTCTATAAGGAGATTCTAAGAGTCTTTTGACAACACCATAATGGGAATAAAGCAAGAGCCTAAATCATCAAGTAGTGCCATTTATATACCAGTGTTGGACAATTGATAATCTGACTTCAGAAAAGCTTGAATGATTTAATTTGAATTCTATATCAAAGTGCTAAGGTGTCTTTTAAAAAGACTTGAGATTGTACCACTTAAATTCACTTGCTTGATAGGGCTAAAACCACAAGCAAATCATTACAATTTTAGGGTTGAATTTAGATGACTCTGAGAGTATGGAGAGCCATGATTTTGAAATAGTCCAGCTCTGTTCATTGCTTCACTGTCACTCCCATTTTCCACTGCCATAATGAGTGGTACATCTTCATTATCTTTGGAAATCATTTCAGTATCTAAAATGGAAACTATGTAGAACCTGTCATTTTTACTAATTTAAGCTATGTAAACTTTCATTCTTTTTATATAATGTACTGTTGTTATTGTTTTATATTATTGTGCAAAAAAGTATTTACGAGGGCTTTCAAAATTCACATGTAACCTCACTTTTCTTACTTTTTTTTTAACCTCCTAAAATCATAATTTCATCAGCTGAACTCCCCTACTTTGGGGGTCATTCAAGAATAGCATCTTTATAGGTAGGGAGTGGTTACTGTTTCTATGTTTCTGCCTCTCAGTGACTGATTAGGTTACACCACTGTCAGTCTTGAATGAATAGAAAGAACACTGGACTTGGGCTCTGGAGGCCTGGGTTTAAGTCTAACTGTGTCACTGATTATTGTGACTTTGAGCTAGTCACTTAGTTTCTCTGAGTCTCAATTTCATCACCTGTTAAATGAGAAGAGTAATATCTAGCTTATCTCACAAGCTATTGTTGATAATCAAATATAATTATAAATATCAGGATGCTTTTACAAATAAATTTAATAATATTAAAAATAAATACATTTATTAATTATTAAAATGTAAAATAAATAAATTTATTAATTATTAAAATGTAAAATAAATTTTATAATTATTAAGTGCTTAATGATTATGAGGTGTTATTAGATTTGCATCATTCTGGCCCTTACAAACAACCAAAAAGCTAGATTTTAGAATACTTGTTTCTTTAAATAACTTTGTTCCTGACTAGAATTTATATGTCAGTTATAGAAAATTGAAAAATTGAAACTGCCCATAACTCCATAGACCAGTGATAACTGATTAGGTTGGTATTTTCTTCCTAATTCTTCTTCCTCATTATAGAGAAGTTTTTCATCAATATCAAAAACTTTGGAAAATAAACACAAGCAAATAGAAAAGAAATCACCCAAATTCACAGATCTCAGAAACAATGTTAACATTTTGGTGGATTTCTTTTCAGAATTTTTGTGGCTATATTGGGGATATTTTTACATAGTTGAGATCATAATATATAGTTTTATATCCTGCTTTTTCACTTACATTTTTATCATGAATATTTTCCTACATTTTAAAAAGTTTTCATAATATTATTTTTGAAGTGTATAATATTTCATCATATATTGGCAATAGTGGCATCATGGTTTATTTAATAATTTTCTTTCATTGGATATTTGGGGAACTTTCTAAATTTTTGATATAAATTATGTCACAATGTCTACTTCTTTAATTAAATGAAAATACTTGCTTTGGTGAAAGATGTTTTTGTTTGTTTTATTTTGTTTTGTTTTAAGAAGTCTCTTTAACTACACTTCATTGAACAAATGGAATTTCAAGAGATAGGTAGAAAAAAAAAGTAGTAGTAGATGTAATTTCAAGAGTGACTATCTTTGTTGGAGACTATTCCAAGAGCTGAATCATGATGTTAGAGCAACTTTGGAGAGATAATTTGCCACCATTTTATGATACTTCACTATAGGAAAGTTTTCAGAACTTAGATCAGGAAAAGAACATCCTTAACAAGTGGTTTTGTTTTTATTTTATGTACCCTGAGAAGTGTGAGACTACTTCTTTTTTGTTGGTTTCTAGAAACCATTTACTAGGTTTCTCTTCTGTTGGCTACTAGAAAGCTTGGAGCCAAATATGTGGCCCATGCATAGCACTTGCCATGGGGACTCTATGGTGTGTATGTGCTTTGTATTAGCTTTCTTCCAGGCTCCATTTTATGTTCCTATCATTTTTTAAGATTTTAAAAAATGTTTTTATTGATTTCAGGGAGAGGAAGGGAAAGAGAGACAGAGATAAAAACATCAATGATGAGAGAATAATCACTTGGCTGCCTGATGAACGCCCCCTACTGGGGATTAATCCTGCGACCTGGGCATATGCCCTGACTGGGAATCAAATCATGACCTTGACCTCCTGGTGCGTGGGACAGTGCTCAATCCACTGAGCCACACAGGCAGGGCTGTTTCTATCTCCCCGCCCCCCTTTTACTTTCTTATCTACTTTGAATTTATACTATCATTTGTATTTTGTGTATTCTTGTAAGCCACCTGATAGCCATTTTGGAACAAGGTGGGGAATAAATACATGAATGAATAAATAAATACATGAGAAAATTACAAAGGCAGTGAGGTAAATGAATCTGCCAGGACTCTGAAAATGGCATAGTACCTCTTAAAAAAAATCAGTGTTAAGGACTTGAAAATTGGAAGAACATGTGGGGAAGAAGCAGGTGAGGCTGCATTTGCAGGTGACATATTCTGTGTGATATCTGTGTCTTCTGAAGCATGCATAGCAGTCCTGTGCTGCACTTGAGCATCAGGTGTGTTTCAGAGGATATGCAATACTGTGTGAAGGGCTATGTCCTTAGAGAGCACAGTTTATTTACATTTTGTTTGTGGGAATCCAGAGAGATTTGGAAGCTGGTGAGCCTGGGAATGAAGTAAAGGCCCCTCTTCCTAGAGGAATATTAGAAGGTAGTTGGATATAAATAAAATCAAGACAAATAAGAAGTGATCTACCATTTACTGACTGATCTACCATGAGTTCCTGTATGCTAAGCTGTATTTCATGCACTATACATGTATTGAGTCTTTCAATCCATACAACCATTCTATATTATCCCCTTTTTACATATGAGGCATTTAAGTTCAAAGTGCTTAGACAGCCTAGCACAGTGATGGCGAACCTTTTGAGCTCGACGTGTCAGCATTTTGAAAAACCCTAACTTAACTCTGGTGCCATGTCATATATAGAAATTTTTTGATATTTTCAACCATAGTAAAACAAAGACATATTTTTGATATTTATTTTATATATTTAAATGCCATTTAACAAAGAAAAATCAACCAAAAAAATGAGTTCGCGTGTCACCTCTGACATGCGTGTCATAGGTTCGCCATCACTGGCCTAGCATCACATAGCAAATGATGGAAGCCAGAAGTCTCCCAGGTCTCTTGGACTCCAGACCCTATGATTTTTCTATTCTATAACACTCCCTTGCAATAGAACAAAGGGAATATATGGGAATAAGAAACTACATTCTTAGCATCTAAAAACCAGCAGTGGCTTTCATTTTCCCTTAAGAATATATGGTAGTGCGCTTTGAAACTTTTCTCACTTTCAAAAACGGGACTTTTTTATTATCACCACTCAGTAGAAAAAAAGAAAACTTTTTCATGTTTTTTATAAAATGATGGCAAGAAAATATTCTTCATCATAGAGGTATGCTAACATTTAATTCAGGTGTTTTGTGGGTTAGATTCTCATTTAGTGTGTATACTTTACAGCAGGGGTGGGGAACCTTTTGTTTGCCAAGGGCCATTTGGATATTTATAATATCACTAGAAGCCCAATGCACGAAATTTATGCAAGGGGCTCAGCCCTCGTAGCTGTGAGGCTTGCCTTGGCCCTCGCAGTCCCTGCTTCGTCCTTCCAGAAGTCCAGAAAGTCATTCGGTTGTCTGGTCTTATTAGCATATTACGCTTTCATTATTATAGATTTGAGGGCCATACAAAATTACTTAAAAGTAAGCCTGCTATAGTTGGTCAAACATTTAATTAACTCACTTCTAATGGCTTGGCAGGGCCAGTCCAAATGATTTTGTGAGTCTTATATGGCCTGCAGGCCAGGTGTTCCCTACCCCTGCTTTACAGGCTTGCATACTGCTTACTTGAGAAAGTTGAGGCTCTAAATGAGTGTGCTCATATATGTGAAAAGTTCTTAAAGTGCCATATAGTTTGTTATTGTATAGTTTGCTCTAATTCTTAGAGTATGCTATTTTCTATATATGCTATAAAGCAGAAAGCATTACTGTGCAAAAATTATGTTAAAGAAGACTCTCAGTTATCCTTTATGGTCTTGTTAAGCAAATGTTTTGGTCAATGCACGTTACTAACTTTCACCTA
This sequence comes from Myotis daubentonii, assembly GCF_963259705.1. NCBI lineage: Eukaryota > Metazoa > Chordata > Mammalia > Chiroptera > Vespertilionidae > Myotis > Myotis daubentonii. Next base: position 48,768,627 of record NC_081861.1, on the reverse strand, counting down.
ATTAATGCACAATAAAAAATACTTAGTGTGATAACTAGACTGAAAAGTATGCAATCTTTCTTCAGTGATGCTGAAGATCCTTTGGGATCTTGCAGTAGCTCAAAGTTATGATCATTACACTAATAATCAATGGGAATCTCTATTAATCGTGGGTTCTGTTATCAGAATGCCAGATGTCAGAGACTGCTGCATCCTGAATGATGTTTACATTCCTCTTGGTTCTCCAAAGTATCCTGTACAGCTCAGAAAAGAGTGCTCTTAGGAGATCATTGCTCTACCTTTTGGAAAGCCTGAAGGACATGACATCTTGCTTGTCCAGGGTCAGTGCTGTGCCTCAGGAGAAGAACCTCCTGTACAACTCCTTTACTCTTATAAGTCCTCTATGGTTGAAATGGGAATAAGGTGGGATAATGATGCACTCTATCTACTAGGGCCTGTGCTTCTATTTCAAGGCCAATAAACAGGAAAATTGGGCACGAATATGGTAGCCCACTAAAACCAGCAGTCAAATTCAAGACAAGTATGGAAGGCAGGATTGGGAGATATATGCACTAAAGGAAGTAAGTTATAGGGAGAAATAAATTGAGAGAAGAAATAATGTTTGAGAGGGAGATTAAGAAGTGGAGAAGATACTGGAGATAGATGAGAAGGGAGAAGAAAAGAGTTGTACCAAAAATTAAAATGAAGTATTGAAAGGAGAAAATGCTAGCTAAAGGATATAAAGTTACTTTCCTGCTTAAAGCAAATGAGGCTCCATTTTTTTCCTCTCTAACTTGTGCCATGCATAATTATCCACATGATCAGATTGTGTCTGGTTTAGGACATTGCCTCATATTTGCTTTTTGTTTTCAAACATTTTCCATTGAAACTGTTGCACGTGTGAATTGGGTATAAATGAGAGTGAGACCAGTGTGTGTTTTCTGGAAGGAGATAGGTGTAAAATCAACTTCTTAATGATTTGTCAGAATGATCACTGTTGCTGAATATCTTTGAAGATGATACCATTGGAGGTGATGGCTGTCAGCACGTGTGAGTGGGGGTCACTAGAAGGGCTAGCATAGGGCCATCATTTCCTTTCCTCCATCATCCTCATGGAACACTAAGACTATGAATTGGGCTTGTAGGGGATCTTGCAGAATCAGGTTCCATTTTGACTGTTTTTCTATACATGAAAGGCTGCTATCTTATGGAGGAGGTATATTGTTTACCATAGCCACTAAAGACCTGGCAGGAGGAAATGGGCTCCCAATTTCACCAGAAAGAATGAAACTAGACATAAAGAAACTCCAGATGTGCTGCTTGGATACTATGATTACCAAGGTTCTCTATTAGGTCTCTCATGGCTTTAGCAGGTCCTCCTACCTGAGGGCGAGAGAATGAAACTTCCGCCATGGGCCTTCCCAGCTATATACACCTGAGATTTGCTAATATAATGTAAGATATTATAAGGGCAGTGAATGTTTAAAACATCCCAGTTTAATCCTCTTTCAGCCCAGTAGTTATATTTCTAAGGACTTCATTCATAGCATGGAAGTGCTATATTATAAAAGTGTCAGATTACTTAGTTCTCCAGCAAACTCTGACACCCTGTTACTAAGTATATTGTTAATGAGATGATGTATTTTGGATGGCAGTTACAGGAATATTCCAATGTTGAAAGTGTTTTTATATCAATTACCTCTTTCAAACCTCCTTATGATGGAGGCAAGGATTAGCCCAATGTTACAGAAAGAAGGAGTTTAGAGAGGTTAAATGACTTCCACAAACCTGCCATATTACTAACTACAAAGCAAGGCAGACCTAAAATTTAGATCCCCAAATCCCAGTCCAGTGGTGGTTGAACACCACACAGCTTGTCATAAAATAGGAGTGACCTAACTTGTTTTGAAAATAGGTTTTAGTCCATGCATTATATAAAAATGATATCTTTACAGAGGTAGGTGAAACCTTGGTGAATCTAACCCATTTTCTCAATCAGCCACTACAACAGTAGTCATACTTTTGAAATATTTTTCTATTACAAAGGTATCTGATGCTCTTATGATTAAAATATTTAAAAACTATATTAGAATATGACAGTCAGCTCTCATCCTTCCCCTTAGATTCATTCATAATTCAGTATTTAAAGATTAGGGCCCATTTTCCCTTATCTGATCAATAGCAGTATATATTTTGCTCAAAATGCTAGATTTAAACCAGAAATATATTGTTATGTAGAACTTCTTTTTAAATCTTTTACCCACCTTGCAATGTCAATTTCTTTAAATACTTCAAGCCAAGAATAAACTGTTTTTATGTCTAACTTTTCACTATAATTATCACATATAGTTTGTAGTATTTCCATTTGGAAAAATAAATTTGAAGACCCACAAAATAACATTTTTACCAAAAAATAGATTGAAACTAGAAAATTAATCTCTCCCTATGTAAGAGAAAATATACATTTCATGAATCCAGGTGGTAATAAATTCCTTTGGATTCCTTCTCATAATGTGCCCCAAACAGAATATTCTAACTGTTCTCAGGTACTTATTTATTCCCAAGTATAATACTTCAGAAAGCTTCCTTTGGGGGGTTATGGCACTATGTGCTTTGTGACCCACAAGTCAGAGGGTGGAACAAAACAACTCCAGTGCTTACTTAATTTACTTTTCTGGTAGTTAAGTAAACACTAAGACATCTTAATTCTTAAAGGCCACAAGGGCAACATTTTGTAAAAGATCCTTGTGAGGCATTGACTAGCAGCCTCTTAGTGAATTAAAGAAATTAATAAGCCACTGAAAGTACCTATCACTCAGCTGAAGAGTCACCAAGTCACTAATATCATTTATTAGGAAAAGTGGTGGTTGCCACCCATAGGAAGTGGATCACCCATTAAAATACTTCTATATCCTTCCAAAATGACTTTCCCTGAGCAAAGTACAGGAATACTGAGATGATAAACAGGCATTTAATATGACAGATATCTAACCGGCCTTTCTCACTTCCCCTGCTAGAAATGGCCCCTATATCTGCACAAGTGGTTTGGCTTCAGGAACATATAACACAGTATAGATTGCACATCAGCATGGGGAGTGAGAAAAAATAGGGAGGAGAGGGGGAAGGGATTTTAGTATCAAGGTAGGGAAAAGGGCACCTCCCAAGAGAGCTTCAACATCAGCAACTCCAGCACAAATCTTCTAACAAAATATTTTAATAGACCTCCTTTACCTCAAAAAACTTCATGGAAGATCATTGGTTAGAAACCTATGTGCAACCAGCCAGTGCATAAATCAGAGCTGCATGCTGAATTTGAGCAGATCTAGTTTAATAGCTATCTCAGTTTAAAAATCAGATATAATAAAAGTGGATGTTAATATAGACTAACCTGGAGCATGTTTTATAATTCACTCAGAAAGGATTTTTGCCTGCTTTTTATGTGCCTAGCTTTGTGCTGAGTGTTGTCGGGGATACTACAGATAAGACAAGCTTCCTGTCCTAAGGTAGTTTTCAATCTAGTTGCAGGAATCAGACATGCCCAGTTTACAGGAAATGCCCAGTAGGTGATCTTAGAGGCAACAAAGTTAGTGGCAGATAGGTTCTCCCCATTCCATTTATTTTTCTCCTCAGCCTGCATGATAGCAAACATTTTGAAGCCTGCTATGTGTACCTAGAAGTACATAGTTACCTGGCTTGTCTTTGAGGAAACACCTTTTCTATCATATCATCCATCTGTTCAAAAAACTTTCCCAGTAAATTCTCCATTGCTATCTTCAATTGCATCTTCCTTGCTGATTCCCAAGGCCATACCCTATCTATTCACCATTCTGTCTTCTCAGTTCCTCATCAATATGCTATACACATTTCTCTCTCATCTTACCTCCATCAGTAAGCACTCACTGTCCCCACAAGTTTCTATGATCTCCTTTTGACATGCTACAGCATTTATACTCTATTCTTCCCATATTAGCACCTTATTTTCTTTGATCTGGTATTATAAATTTCTATTTTTTATTTTCTCAGCTTATTTCTCCAGTTAGATCACAAGTTTATAATATTGAATTCCTAATGAGTTATTCAGCCTAATCTGTCACTATACTGATTCTCAATTCTTTGTATACTTGTTAACTGACCAGTGACTGATTCAAAGGAAAGGAATCTAGAACAGTAGCAGGAGGGAGCTTGGTCGTTAAAGCCAAGGTTGTGAAATGCCTGCTTCTGAGAATTAGGCAGCATCTGTGCTTTTTTTCTTTCAAAAAATTATTTCTGTATTTCAAAAATGTTCTATATAATATTTTGCTTTTAGCTTTGTGTATAAATGTCACTTTTTAAATTATGCCATATACTGTGGGTTTGCATGCTTCCAATTTATTTTTTAAAAATTATCATTGTTCTGTGTTTTCAGGCTAAATTATGTGGGAAAGCATTTCTCTATGTCTATCCTCTGTCATTCCTGCTCTTTTCTCGCATGCTCTGTTTTCAAAGAGCTAGAAAGTTTTCTTAAAAAATAATTCTGGATGTGACCAATATGACATTCAATAAGAAGGCCCAACAAAACTTCCAGAAATTTTAGGGAAAGATGAGAAGTGGAAGTCCTACAACAAGGAAGACTCAGGTGACAGTTTTCTAAAATGCTTTCAGAAGACAAGTATAGCATAATCCAGGGATTTCATCTTGGGGAGAATTGTTGTTTTGCTGTACCTTGAACACTGCCCATCTGTGTTGCCAATATATGGTTTTGACCCCAAAGTGGCACCCGGGAAGAGATGTGCCTGATGAGTACAGAGTCATCCCCACTGTTGGAGAAAAACAGCAATAATGCCATCAACAACTTCAACTATAACAACCACTCTAAAATATATCCTCCCACCCCCGAGCCTTCTTTGAGAACCTGGATCATTGTCTCCTCATCCACCAACACATAATGGCAAATATGCATGGCCTGTCTCCATGTATTGGGTCTCATTTCATATACTGAAGATCATTTACCCATTCATTTGTTCATTTGCTTATTCATTAAATATTTATTGAATCAGGTACTGTTCTAAATAGATGTTGGGGTGCATAGGTGAATCAGTTCCTGCCTTTAAGAAACTAATAGCCTAGTGAGGGATACAGACAAGTCAATGAATGATTAGAGTCTATCATGGTGAGTATAAAATAGAAGTGAGCACTGAAGAGGGGCATTTATTCAAACTTGAGGTTGAGGAGAGGGGCAATTAAGGAAGGTTTCCTGGAGGAGGTGACCACTGAACTGAAGTGAGTCTTAAAGAAATAATAGAGCTATCCATGTAAAACATGGGTGGCATTTCAGACATAAGGAACATTATAAAGGCAGTAGGCATGTCACACTATTAGCTGAGGTTTTATGAATACAATTACAAATAGTTCAGAATAGCTAGTGCATAGAGTGATAATGGGAGAGGGGTGGATAGGGAGCTGTGGAAGTAAATTAGGTACTGGATCCTGGAGAACTTATTTATGACATATTGAGGACTTTGAATTTGATTCTGAAGGCATTTGAAGCAGGGAAATTATATCATTTTGTGTGTCAAAATATCACTTTAGTCACAGGAGAAAAATGGATTTGGGAGAAGAGAGATGGAAGGAGACAAGTCAGACTGTTAGAATCATACAGGTGAGAAATGGCAGTGGCCTGGCTAAGGGCCAGTATCTATGAATAGGAGAGGAAAATACAGTGGGAATTCTTTAGGAGGAAGAATTAATAGAACTAGAACTAAGCAACTATTCAGAAAGCAGGAGGGGAAGCTGGAGGATGGTGCGGTAGAAAACACAGGAGGAGTTGTAGTTCTAGTTTTAAGTGAGGAAAGGCAGTGGAGAATAGTTTACTTTTAGAGTGAGGGCCCTATGAGACATCCAAATAGAGGTATTCAGTAGGCAGTTAATTCCTTGGGATCAGGGTACAGCAGAAAGGTCAGGGTTGAAGGTGCATATGGGGAGTCACTAGTGTAGATAGTAATTGAAACCATACAAGCACATGAGGTGACCTAAGGGAGAAAAGTGTGATAATAAGAAGAGATGAAGACCTACGACAGCTCCTGGGGAATACTATTTAAAGAGTTGGTAGAAGACCCAGAAATATTGGAATAGACTTTAGAAAAGTGTTGTATGAAAGAATATATAGAAGAATTAATTTCATGAGGTTTATGTTCATAAATGTCAGTTTTGACTGAGAGGTTATTATTGGTAAGGACTGAAAAGTAGCCATATTCAGTGACCTCAGGGGCTCAGTGGTTTGAGGAGTGAGGTCTAAGGAAGCATAGATTGCCATTTCAAGGTGTTTATAGAAGGAGAGGCTGAGAGACTACTACAGTTAGAGAGAGCTGTGAGGTGACAGAAGGTTTTAATTTTTAAGTACAAAAGAGATCTCAGCATGTCTTTTAAGCCAAATAGGAGTGTCAGTAGAAGGGGAGAGATAGAAGATACAATGAGAAATAAGAGAAGTGAGAGGGGCTGGTATCTAGACACCAGTGGAAGGATAAACCTTACACAGAAGGATGGGACTCTGCTTCCAGTGAAATGTGAGATAAATGAAAAGACTGGGAGAGAGAGGGAAGTCAAAAGAGTTCAAAACTAATGGCCTCCATTTTTATCTTAGAGGTACAAAGAATTCCATATGCTGAAAGTAAGAGAGAAGAGGGTGAAACAAAAGTTTGACTGGAGTGATAAAATTCTGGAATATTCAATAAGAAGAGTGGGAACTGAAATTGGCAAGGGGAAAGAAGAATATTGCCAAGCACCATTTCTGAGCCAACTGTTATCTGTGAACACCAATATGCATAATTGTATGGTTTTTCCCCAACAACTTTCTGTAGCTTTAATATGGAAGTGGAGGTTTTGTGGTTGGATTCTGTCAGAGTATGGTTTTGAAGGACAATTGCAAGAGAAAGTCAAAGAGCAAGAATTTCCAGGACAGTGGCTTAATAGCAATTTAAATGATGGGCCATAGAGTCTGGACCAGGAGGGAGCTGAGAAATTGGTTAAAAATGTAGGCATACAGGAACTGGAGGTTTTGTTGAAATCAAAGAACAGGTAAAATAGAGTAAGGGCTTGAGAGAGTGAGAAGGTTAGCAGGATGGGAAGATGGGCTCAGAGAATGAAATGACAGGGTTGAATACTTCAGAGAAAGGTTTATTCTAGATAATGAAAAGGTGTGGGGTAGTTGTGATTCTCCACTCAGTCTGAAAATCATGTATGGAGCTTGAAATATTATTTGCCCAGGTTCTGCACCCAGGAATCCTTATATAGTAGATTCTGGGTGGGCCCTAGACATTGATATTTTATGGAATTGTACAAGTCATGCTGATGTGCAACCCTGGTTGAGAGTCACTGGTTTAAAAGATGGTCATGAAAATGTATTGTATATGTGGAAGGGTGGTCCAGTTCATTAGAGTTTATGGAAGGCAAGGAGTTAAAAGGAAAGAGTGTGAACGAGATATCCATTTATATATTACATTTCACAAAGTGATGGCAGTATTGAGTGCAGGAATGAAGACTAGTAATCAAAGTCCTCAATGGATAAGGGGACTTGGTCAAGAGAACTAAGTGGGAATAACCTCAAGGAGGGGGACTTGTGGGCAAGTGCAGTAGTACTGATTCAAATGCACATTATGTAAAAAATAGGGATATTCTGTCCTTTCCCACCCACTTATACCTAAGGACGTAGGATGGGGAAGAATGAGAAGCACCTATCAGAAATATTTGTGGAAGGGGTAGCTTCATTGGATAGTAAGGCTTACAGTTGTTGTTTTCAACCCCAGCTGCTTAATGGAAATACCTGAGGAGCTTTAAAAATGAAAGGTGCTTGGGTCTAGCACATACTAACTGAATCTGAATCTCTGGGGGTGGGGTTTTGACATCTCTCTCTTTTTAAGCTTCCCAGATAAGAATGATGCACAGTGAAATTTGAGAACTTAAGGCAGGAAGTGAAGAGAGCATATAAAGAACAGGTTGAGCTCTGGCAGGTTTGGCTTAGTGGACAGAACATCAAGACTGCAGACCAAAGGGGCCTGGGTTCCATTCCAGTCAAGGGCATGTACCTAGGTTGCAGGCTAATCCTGGCCTGGGCTCTGGTCAGGGCACATGCAGGAGGCAACCAATCGATGTGTTTCTCTCACATCAATATTTCTCTCTGTCTTTCCCTCTCTCTTCCACTCTCTCGAAAAATCAATGGAAAAATAGCCTCGGGTGAGGATTAAAAAAATAAAATAAGAGGTTGAAGGTGTAGGGGAATTTGTAATTATTTTGTAAATATTTGTATATGTAAATATTTTACATATTTGTAATATGTAATTTGGGAAAAGCTCTAGCCACTGGAGGAAGTATGGAACACTGTGGTGGACCATATGGGAGATGACTGATATCTAGAGGGGCTTTTCTTTCTTTCAAAAGTAGTAAGATGAAGAAAAGTGTCAGCATGAGAGACAAGAAAGATTAGCTGTTCCTTGGAGTTAAAATCAGAACTCATGTACACCTAGAGCAGTGGTTCTCAAGCTTCCTAATGCCGCAACCCTTTAATACAGTTGCTCATGTTGTGGTGACCCCCAATTTCATTGTTACAAATTGAACATAATTAAAGCATAGTGATTAATCACGAAAACAATATGTAATTTTATATGTGTTTTCCGATGGTCTTAGGCAACCCCTGTGAAAGGGTCATTCGACCCCCAAAGAGGTCGCGACCCACAGGTTGAGAACCACTGACCTAGAGGGTCCCAAAGCCAAATGCTCTTTGCAGTTTGTAGTCTAGTCAGAAATGTGTGGCCTTTGTTCTATATTCCAATAGAATATGCATGGTATGCTTTCAAAAATAATACTCACTTGGTCTTCTGCTCTCTACAATCATCAACACAGATGATCAGGCTGAGTCTTACTATCCCAAGGTTCAGGTTAGGCTAAATCTTAACAGAAATGACCAATGCTCACAGAATTTTCTGAAGGAGATACCAACATCTTAGTGTTGCTAAAAAGAAAAAAAGTTTTTATCTAAGCTCCAATTCAATCACTATATATTTACTGAAGACTAGGGCTCAAATGTGTCAAGTTTTTAAAATGTGATTGAATAAAAAAATAATGAAGCTATTAAGAGCTTCAGCTCTATAGGCACAGTTGGTACCTCTTTTCAAATCCTGATTCTAACACCTGCCAGCTATATAACTTGGGTATGTGGTTTAATCTCACTGAGTGATTTCCTCATCTATGAAAATAATAATATGGTCTACCTTATAAGATTTTGGTGATTAAATGAGATAACCTTAGAAGCACTTTGTACATGGTGAATGTTTCAGAAATTCCTGAAGGTTTCACATTCAGGAATGTGAGCCTGAATAAGATACAATGGCTGCTGTCAAATATGTCAAAATTTAGCTAGAGAAATAGGTATATAAAGAAGGAAAAACCATCTAGTGTTCATAAATGTCAAGCTCAGAGTATACACGGGATAGTCCATGGGAGCATGAAGAGAAGGGCATTTAACTTTGTCTGCGGACTGAAGACAGGAACATACTTGCAACAGGAGAGGAAGCCCAAGAGGGTGTCTTCAAGAACAAAGACTAATGGAAGTTATCTACACAAACCAAATCGGAAATGGTAAAAAGTAAGCATTTCCAGGCCTTGACCTAGCATGTGTAAACGCTTGGCAGTAAGAGAATGCTAGCAGGATATGGATGAAAATAGTGAAAGGGATTAAGAAGTACAAATTTCCAGTTATAAAAATAGTCATGGAGCTGTAAATTATACCATAGGGAATATAGTTAATAATATTGCAATAAATATTATTATTCTAAGTGGGTTCTAGACTTACCTCACTTTGTAAGGTATATAAATGTCTAATCATTATGTTATACACCTGAAAGTAATACAGTATTGAAAAATAAATTTTAGAAAATAGAACACCAGCAGTTTAGGGAGCATGAAATGGGTATGGGGCACCAGGGACCATGGCAAGAATAAACAATGGAGAGGGATGAAGGCAGATTATTCAGGCCCTTGGATCTCATGCTCAGAAGCATGGGTAATGGGAATCCATTTAAGTGTCTTTAAAAAGGCAAGAATGCAGTGAGATTATTATATTTCAAAAGATTACTCTGGCCCAGCATAATAAATTGCAGGGAGCAAAATTAGAGAGAGTAAGACCAGGTGAGTAGTGCTGGTACATTGGACCAAAATAATGGTTCGTGGGGATAAGAAAGAAGATGGGCTTAAGATGAGTTTGGGATATAGATAGAACTTGGTGACAAACTAAGATAGAATTAAGTAGGATCAAGAAGCTCCCAAATTTATGGTTTGGACAGTTGGGCCAGTGCTGGATTACCCAATAACCAGAGTAAGCATATGCTTAATCAGGGGTACCCAAAATGCGGAACATTAATTTGGGGTATATTGTTTTTAAAAGACTTAATCATTATAGTAATATCAGAACCCTTTAGGTTTCCTTACTTTTTAATGCTTTAGTATTATTTTTATTTGAATTAAATGTCAGAGAGGGGTGATCCTAATCTTTTCATTATTTAGAACCTCCCCAAGGAGAAGGAGTATAAGGCCTTAATCCTTCTCTGATCTGGCTGGTTAGTGGTATCATTTCACTAAAACACAGACAATGGAGAAAGAGCAAATTTTGGCTCCCTGTGTCTTTTATGCTTAGCCCTTGAGCAATGGGAATGGCATGATTAGGCTGGTAAGGGACTGACAGTCAGGCGGCCTTCAAGGGAGATACCATTAAGGCAGTTCACATAGCTTAGATCAAATGGAGTATTTATGTCTAAATCAATATGCTTCAAATGTGCAGCCAATACTAATGGAGAAATAGGGAGAACTTATTTTCTGTCAAGAGAGATGATGAATGCAAGTTGATATAATAATTGGAGTTATAGATTAAGCTATGGGCTCTTAACCTGTAGTTCAGGAAAACTGTGAACTTATAAAATTACATTCAAAATTGTGTATGTATGTACGTATGTATGTATAGTGCATTTTTATGGGCAGAAGTTCTATAGCTTCAGATTGTTCAGAGTGGTCTTTGACCCCCAAAAGATCACCAACCACCAGGTGTAGATTTACTATGAAGTAAATAAACCTTCTTCTTCAGAGTTTCTCACTTGCCTGGGACTCTTCTAAGCCCCTAGGAGGAGCCCTAGTAATTTTATATTTTTTAATTTTAATTTTTTTTGCTTAGAGGATGCATTCCTTTTAAATTATATAAAGTGTCTGGTTCCACAAAAGATGGATGTATCCCCTGCCAACCATAGAATAGGGAATTATGTAATATTACTTGATATCCAGAAGTGGATGCCATCCCAGAGAAATGAATGTAAAGAAAGGATTGTAAAAGGCCAAAGAGTGCACTAAGGCAGAAGGAGAAGCAATGCCAATCAAATAAAGAATTGTCACTGAAGGAGGAGGAGACTGAGAGCACATTGTCAAAGAAGTAGAAAGAGAGATGGTTAGCCATGTCCAACATGAATGGGAGATCAGGAAAAATAAAAATAAGGAAATGATTACATGAGTAGCTAGCACACCTTCAAGGAAGTGGCAAGAACAGAAAGTTGGTTGTTCTATTTGTGCCTTTCTGAACAAGTAAAAATGGTAGTTGAATAAGTGTAAATGGTAGCTATAGTCCACAAACATTCAAGAAGATGAAAGTACCAACAGAAAACTCTAAACTTCACTATTCAGTTAAGATACGGTCATCAATAAAGTATGCTCACTGCCCAGGCAGGTGTGACTCAGTTGGTTGAGCATCGTCCCATGCTCAGAGAGATCGCCAGTTAGGTTCAGGACAGTGCACATTCCCTGGTTGCTGGCTTGATCCCCAGTAAGGGGCATGCAGGAGGCAGCTGATTAGTTTCTCTCACATTGATGTTTCTCTCTCTCCCTCTCCTTTCCTCTTTCTCTAAAATCAATAAAAATATATTTTAAAAAATAACATAGTCTCACTGTAACATTGAGATCTATACTGAAGTTAAGTTATATGGTACATAATGTACTTTTCAAAATGGGTCCTAAATGTGTTCCATGGTCAGGCAAAAGCTTTGAGTGACCCTTGTCCAGCTCCTAATCCTGTATCCTAATCCCCTCAGTACTTGAATTTCCATATTTCTGCCCCATATCTCTGTCCCCTGACTGGCGATATGGATCAGTCAGAGAGGGCAGAAAGAGAAAAGAAGCCATAAGAATGACATTCAAAACTAAAAGGCTTTGAATTTAAAATTATACTAGGTAACCCACAAAACTAGCAATTCATTTATGGTTAATTAAATGTCTGAAATTCAGGCCAAGGAAATATCTATTTGAATCAGGATGTTCTAAATTGACCACTCTGGCACATCTAAAGTTGATTGAGCATACGGATTCATACTGACTTGCCAGTATTAGGAATGTGAGTATTATTTTTTGAGGGTGAATTTCAGCCTTACCAGAGAAACATGCTCAAATCTGCTTATATGTCTATTATGGAAGCTACTAGATACCATTTTACAATATTTTCACACTAACTTCTCTGGGATCACTTTCAAGATGGACTGATTTCATTACAGTCCCCATGTTAATTTCTTCAGTGATTGTATTTTTAAAGGCTTTTGACTTATCTATTGATTGCATGTTCATAATTGTCATTATGAAAAAATCTGCTACTTGAGGACAATGATTTTGAATGGCTAATAGGACAGAATATAACAGGGACATGGAAAATAGCTGCAAACTAGAATGACTAAACCAAAATAGAATAAAATAAAATAAAATAAAATAAAATAAAATAAAATAAAATAAAATAAAATAAAATAAAAGACTAAACCAAGGAACTGGTTTGAGGTTTCTAAGAACTAAATAAAATTAATTCAGTAAAAAGCAGTAAATTTTTTAACTAGGAAAATTATGGGTAGTAAATGATTAAAAACATTTCTAATGATAAAGAAAGATTTGTAATATTATTGATTTGCAATATTATTCGTGTTGAAAGAAGAACAAGAGTCTATTAAGACATGCTTTATAATGTAAACATGTAAATGAAAGATGTGCTAGCTACTTTACAATTAACTATGGTTAACATGGAAGCAATTCATAACACCTTTATAGATAGCATAAGCAATTTTCTTTTCTATTCTTTTTCTTCTAATGGTAAGCCTTGGCTTGACTTGAGTGTAACGAATTTATTCTTTAGTAAGCAGTATTTGATTCAACAAAGCCAGTTAAACACAATAACCTAGATACCTGGTGGTTACATCATTAGACTGGTAGAGGACATAAATGAGTTTGAGTGCAGATTTTGTTTGGATTGGATTTTGGAAATTTAAATTTTTTAGACATAATAACTTTTGTCCAACTGCCAGCCACTTCTGCAAATAAAATTATAATTTCTGTAGTTAAGTATTGTTAAAATTGTGTTCAAAGCAACTGTCTTTCAAATTTTTAACTGTTTTAGATTAATCTAATTGTACAACTTTTGGATCCAAAACTGTATCCCAAATAAATGCATGTTAACATTTTGCCTTTAGCCAATAAGAAGAAAGAGAAAGAACGCCCAGAGATCTCTCTTCCTTCAGACTTTGAACATACGATTCATGTGGGGTTTGATGCAGTCACTGGGGAATTCACTGTAAGTAAGCTTATTTTGTTTTGTAAGCCATGAAAAAGTCCTTTATTATAATAGGATTTTATAATAAATCAAGAATTGCCATGTGCCAAAATGTCAGACTTGAAGTTTTTGATGGAAAGAATATTGGCAAAATAATTTTGTCCACCTTAACAAAAATGTTTGATGGCTGTATAGTCTTCAACTTGATTGAAAATACTAATTTACCATTGCATAGAAGAGGTAGTCCTAGACCCTGCTTGATTATGCCTATTCTTTGTCATTTGAAGTTAATCAGAGAATCATCAACTCGACTTGGACAGGGAAGACAATCTTTCTGAATAATTCAGGCTTTACATTGGAGTCTGGATTAATCAGATCAGCTAACCACATACACTAACAGCAAACAAACAAACAACTCCGTAAAAGTGACCTGTTTTTCTCTTTGAATTTAAGAACATGGCTTATTTTTAGGCTTAACAAGTATATTTTATAGACATTGAAAAAACAAATTCCATGCTTCAGGAAGGAATATTGATAGATATACATATTGTGTATGCTTTAGTGGTTATATATATATACCACAATAAATACCAATAAGAATTTTCTAGAAAAACCCACATATCTATAGTGCTCAAATAGCACAGGATCTCAGATCAATGGCATTTTATACTTAAGATCTGACTAAATTTTTTTAGATGGAAGAAGGAAAAGATGTGGCTAGAAATATGTACCTGGAAGATAAACTATCTTTCCCACACTAGTAAGGAACTCAGTCACAATGTACATTCTGAGATGAGTAATTTTCAATGCATTCAAACAAAACATCTCTGATAGAACCATCACAATTGATTCATGGGTTCTTAAGCCAGAGATAAATTTAGATATTAAATAATTGAATCTCCTTTTATGTAACATGATGGTTAGTGAATAGGCTATTGTATGATTAAATGAAAGAAGAGATGACAAATTAAGTTAATTCGAAGAAGCAGACCATATCTTTGATTGACAGCCAAATTATACTATTTTTTTTCAATTCAGGAAGTAAGCAATGTGAGAATGAAATGGAAATTGGGTAAACATCTTGAACTTAATGATGTGAGCTAATTATTTCTATGTTCTCAGTAGCAAGAAGAGAACATTAAGAAATACTGACATTGACAAATTTAAGACACTGATAGGATTTAAACAATTTTACCACTTGGAGTCAGAGACATTATTCAAATGGCCTTGTGTTTGAGCCCAGCTTCTGTTCTTTACTATATGTGATAATATTCTCTCGGCTCTACCTAGAAAATATATCATTGTCACCACCATGACCACCATCATCACCACCAAATAATATTTTTTATAATTTGAGCATGATATTATTTTTAAAAAGTCATAGAATGACTATTTTATTACATAAGTAACGGTAAAACACTTAAACTTTATAAGTTTTGTCTGATATCGCTTCCCTTTTTTATTTGATGAACTTTATTTTTTCAGTTTTTGACCTTTTCATGTTCCATGTGCATTCCCTCTGCTTAAATTTCTCTTATGTTTTACTATCATTTTATATTTTTCTTCCGTTTCACTTTCTGATGTAAAAGTTTCCTCCTTCACTATTCTAATGTGACATTCTGTTTCCTTTCAAATTTTTTTCCCAAATTTTTCAACTTGCTTGAAATCTTATACAATCTATCTTTAGCTCTTTCTTGTTTCTTTATGGGTTCTCAATGGAAATGAAGGAAAGTGAATCATCATCATCTTGCTGACTGCAGTCAGCCAATTTCACTTTTCTATCAATTAGAACCCAGAGAACCAACCAGAGAGGGATAGAATGGGACATGTGGTAGGCAATCTTTTTAATTGTAAAATAGAGTTTGATGCAACTGAACCAAACCAAAAACCTGTCCCTTCCTACCAAAAACCTAATTTGAAATAAAGCAGTTGTTTGGATGCAGTTATCTGTTAGAAATCCGTTTGAATATATTGATAAGACACAGGCTAAATTTGAAAATCTGATGCATTTTATTGTCATCTTGATCTTTTACAATTACTTGTCCACATATTATTTTTAAAGATGCCAAATTCTGCCTCTTATTTTTACCACCTTAACCTATTTTTTAAATTTACAAATTAAAAATACAAAATGACAATAAACTTTTAAAAATAATTTTATTGGGCCCTGGCCAGGTAATTCAGGTGATTAGAGCATCATCCCTATACACGAAGGTTGGGGGCTCGATCCTCACTAAGAGAACATACAAGAACCAACCAATGAATACATAAAGTGGAACAAAAAAATTTCTCTTTCTCTCTCTCTCTCTCTCTCTCTCTCTCTCTCTCTCTCTCTCTCTCTCTCTCTCTCTCTTTCTCTCCCTCCTCTCAAATCAATCAATATATTAAAAAAATCATTTCATTGGTAGGAATTAAAATTGGGTCCTAATTCCACAGTACCACTAATTCATTGTGTGCATAGCTAATTTGATTATTGCAGTTGTTTACATTGAATTTTGAGCAATATAATCCAACTGTCTTACAAGGTATTGTTATTTTGAATATTTGGACACTGATTTGGTGTGTTGCTTGGTGATTACCCTATGGCTAATTGGACCCTATAACCGTTTATATACTTGGACCCTGATATTAAAATTAAGTTGGGAGGTGAGATTTGGGGTATTGAATTATGACAAGTCCTTACCCTTTATATTGCCATTTTTGTCCCAAATACTTCAGAACTCCCCCTTCCAGACCTCTAGACCTGTGACGGTCGCTTCAAGTCAATCAGAGGGAAAAATGGTATGAGTGATATAAATTATCATTTCTTATGATAAGATAGATGCTTGGCCTGTTGTATCATGCTGCCATTCTCCTGGGCTATACTGGCCAATCCCGAGCTTGATGTACATCTAGTTGTTATTGTATATATGGCCAGGCATTTATACATGCTTCTGCTTCTGATGCTCTCACATCCAGGTCTCCATTAGCTGTCTAAGTTTTGGGATTTGTACCTCAGTTTGGAGTAACGATATGGCTTTCTGATCATGTGCCTTCGTGGCATACATTCAAATTTGAGTGTCAGGTTTCATTGATTAACTGGTTTATTTCAACTTAGAAAAGAAAATAGAAATTATGTCAGGAGTGTATTCATGTGGTAAGTAGAGTTATCTGGAGGATCTTCTGCAGTAGATAGCATTTTTTTCCCTGTGGTCTAGTGATCACAAGACTATTTATTTATCACAAAAGTTTAGAAGTGCCATGAGAATGTATAATAACTGCAAATATTTGAATGATTATGGAAATGATCATACTAGTGGCTATGTGCAATGCATACCTGGTTTTGTAACATTTAATAACTCCTTTAGCCATTACAGTATTAACCAAATGCTATTAATTGCACTTAGAATCAGAACTGGGATCATGCATGGGCTTCTGAGTTCAAATTTTTGGCTTAAGGCTTTAGCATCAAATTGCGTGATGAATGCATGTAAAAGTGTTGCTTCACTGTGCTTGGAGTAACCCCAAATGCTAGGAATCAAACCATATCCCAAATTAAACCAGTTGAGTCAAAGCATGTTTCTGTAGCATTGGACATGTCTTTATTTTGAAAAAGTTGCTACCTTATATCTGATCTTATTTTGTAGAAAGCAAGACTTCAGAATTGTAGAATTAAAATTGAAATTATTCCTGTATCACTTGAAATGAATTGTTTTCCCTTTCCCTGGCCTAAATGTCTAAGAAATTCAAATACAGAGTCTGGCTGTGTAGGAAATCCTCCATCTAGTTTTCTCTAAGCCAGCCATGATTTTATCTACAAAATACAGAAAAATCACATCAATGAAAGTAAATGTTAAATTCAACATCACCCTATAGCCATACTTTGAATTTTCGTCACATACACACTTACAATATGAATCTGAAAGTGATTAACTAGAATTGGAAACTGAAATTTATAAGTTCATCTCATGGCCATTGGCTACCTGTGATGGATCACCCGTTACAAAAACAACTTACAAATTATTATTTAAACTGTTCATAATGCCATCCTTCTTCCTTCCAAATTCATGTTTCTACCTTTTAGTAACTTCTTCAGTCATTTAATGATAATTCTTATTAGTGTGTATTTATGGAGGAAGCATCTGGCTAAAAGTGAAATTTTGCATCCAAACTTTGGAATATTGTTGTTTTCACTGTTTTTTAAATATATTGTACTATAGTCTGTCCTGCCCCTGATTTAGTTAATACCCCCCTATTTTTATAACCACCCCACTTTAGATGGGATTATCCCCACCCCATTCAGACCCATTGGTTTCATCTCCTCCCACCTTCTAAGTTGTCCCACATTCTGTTTTAACTTTCTTTTCTTTCTTTATTTACGTCCATTACAGCCAGATCTCTATGGCTCACAGATGTGCCCAGGGAAGCTCCCAGAGGTGCGTCACAGGCCCAAAAGAAGCTTGCATCAAAGTGCTTCTTTGAGATGTCATAGCACTGCAGCAGCAGGTTCATGTGTGTGCAGTAGAGTTGTTGCTTGGCTTATCTCACTTTTTTGTTGTCATTCCCAAACTCTGGAGGCCCACGTCACACATTGTTTTGCCGAGACTTCATAGGACAAAACCACCTAAATTGTATCTAAATGCACTTCAGGAGTAGTGTATCTGTTTTTCACTCCAAATTGCTCTTGGAAGTTGAATAATCATGAAATGGGGACATCTGTAGGCTGAACAACTAGGAAAGAATACTGATTGCCTAATGCAAAACTAACCTCTATGTAATTTTTGCAATTCGCCATGTTTAGATTTCCAAATACTCCTTCCTCTTTGCTCTAAATGCTTCTGATTATTTCAAATTCTCACAAGGCTTTGGCATGGTTGTCACAGTCCCCAGGTTCTTCTATGTGGCCAGTGAATGGAGTGTGAAGCAGGGGATGAAGGGAGGAGCCGACAAAGCTGCAGGGAAAATACCCAAAGCAGCATTAATGTTACTCTTTATAATCTCAATGGTTATTGCTCCCCCACAATTCTGTTGTTGTTTCTTCTCAATCACCCTTTCTATTAAAGCTCTAGACCTCCCAAATTATATTTTATGATATAAAAAGTATGAATTGACTAAGGGTGAGGCTTTCCTTTTATCCTAAAAGATATTCTAATTACAACATGCTGAGAAACAGCTAATATTATTCACAATAAAATAAAATCTATTGATCTGCACAATACTATGCAGTGCACAAATTTAGAGAAGTCTTGCTATGTCTGCCCTGAGTCACCAGAAAAAATAAGCTAAGCTGTGAACATCATTTCATGGATGAGCAGAGTTAATATGGAGGTGATTTTCATGCACTTTTTTTTTTCTATCACAGTCATACTCCCACCCACCCTTTTTAAGTTGGATCCTAATTTTACCTATGTGTTTTATTTAGAGAAGAGAATGATTGCATTATTAAGTTACTAACTTTAAATCTAGAGTGTAACTTCAGTTTTCCAAGTGAAATTCTACAGGTAGCATGGGCTTCTTGGTGAAGAACTTTACTGGACCAGAAAAATGTAGCTGCTGAATGTTCTGATATGCCATTCTTTGCCTT
This sequence comes from Myotis daubentonii, assembly GCF_963259705.1. NCBI lineage: Eukaryota > Metazoa > Chordata > Mammalia > Chiroptera > Vespertilionidae > Myotis > Myotis daubentonii. The sequence goes on along the minus strand of NC_081861.1, from coordinate 48,749,494 downwards.
TGGTTGTCCACAGGGAATTCCTGAGCAATGGGCACGATTACTCCAAACCTCCAACATAACAAAACTGGAACAGAAGAAGAACCCACAAGCAGTTCTAGATGTTCTCAAATTCTATGATTCCAAAGAAACAGTCAACAACCAGAAATACATGAGCTTTACATCAGGAGGTAAGAGTAAATCTAGGATATCATAAAGTAAAAAAATTCCAATCTCAGAGCTTCATGATTAGAAGAGAATACCAGTATGGTATTTGAAGTCAGTTCTATTTCCTTCTCTGAACGACTTCAAAAGAAGTAAACCAAATGATGAGTTGGAAGTTGAAGTTGATGTTAAGAGACTTACAGTGCTTGGATAATTTTAGAATTGAAATAAGGAAATTGTTCAGTGAAGCAGTAATTGTCAGTTTGAATCAGCAATCACAATTATTGTTTGGTTTCTTCACTGGCAGGAAACTCAGTTACTCATGATCAGGCCTTGTGATGTGTTCATGAAGTGAGAAATGTATGGATCAAACCATGGTTTCTTGAAATGTGTTTTATTCTTTAGAATCATCTAATCATGAGAATGCAGTACAAATGTTGTGGCTGCCAGGTTATTTTTATCAGATTTCAAAATCAGACTTTAAAGAAGAAATCATGGTTTGCTATTTCTAAGAGATTGAAAGGCCATGAGTCTGACAAATTTCAACTTCATTTGCTAACTTATAGACCTGGTCTTTGTTTTAAGTTTTGATATACAAATTTGCACTATAAGCAACTACAATACATATACCAAATGATACTTTTGCATTTTGAGAAATATTATCTGGGTTGCCTCTCAAGAGCAATCTCTTATTTAACATTCAAAGAAAACAGAGAATACTATCATTAGTGTCCCACCTATAATGAACCCATATCTTTTGGCATTGTTTTTTTCTTTATTGATTAAAGTAATACATATGTGTCCTTATCCCCCAATTGCCCCCCTCACCCCACTCATGCCCTCACCCCCCTGGTGTCTGTGTCCATTGGTTAGGCCTATATGTATGCATACACATCCTTTGCTTGATCTCTCCCCCTTACCCTCACCCTCCCCTACCTTCCCTCTGAGGTTTGACGGTCTGATCGATGCTTGATGCTTCTCTGTCTCTGGATCTGTTTTTGTTCATCAGTTTATGTTGTTCATTATATTCCACAAATGAGTGAGATCATGTGATATGTATCTTTCTCTGACTCACTTATTTCGCTTAGCATAATGCTCTTCAGTTCCAGGGCAAGCTTGATCTCTTCAACAATGGTACAAGAATATACTTGGTTTCTTATTTGGCCATATCAAATATCAAAGACCAACCTTAAAGACATATGGCAATTTTTATGCTCAATAGGATTCTTTTTAATGAGAAGATTAACTTCTGTTATCCAATGGCAAATAACCTAAAAGAAGAAAAAAGCCATCAAGGAGAACTTTTTAAGATATTTAGCTTATCACATGGAATAAAATATTTAAGAGATCCTGGTGACACATCAAAAAATGTTTAATGTGAAGAAATCTAGAGCTATGCTCCAAGTACACTGTAGAACCATAGGGTATGAGAACCAAAAATGCGTTCAAGAAATCATTTCAGTGTACCCATTAATACTTTTCAGATTCTAAAAATTTGTCTTTATTCCATGTTGCCACTGTTTTTTAACCCTTTTGGTTTTGTGTTGAATTCTCTCAACTTACAAAGAATCAATCCTAAAAGTTATGTTAAAACTCAATAGTATCTGATTTATTGCACTATTCTGAGTTGAGTGAAGTGCCACCATATGTTTTTTGGATGCTCTAATGTCACAACTGACTAATAGGTTAGGGAGGGAAAGGAGGAGTAGGGGAGGGGAGGGGAGGGTAGAAGGGAGGGAGGGAAAGGGGGTAAAGGGTAAAGGGAAAGAGGAAGTGGTGTAAAAATTCTGGATATACACTGAGTGGCTAGATTATTATGACCACCTGACATTTGTAGGCAAATTAGCTATAATTTTGCGCTGAAGTTGCTAGAGGGCCAGACCATTATAAATAGGGAAGCAGGTTGTTTACCATGACAGTAGAAGTGATTTTTTTCTGAAGATATGGGTAGCAACTTCAGTGCAAAATTATAGCTAATTTGCCTACAAATGTCAGGTGGTCATAATAATCTGGCCACTCAGTGTATATGTACAGTAGTCCTCCCTTATCTGTGCTTTTCTTTTTATAGTTTTAGTTATCCAGGGTTAACCATGGTACAAAAATATTAAATGGAAAAATTAAAAAATAAATTTTAAATTTTGTGCTGTTCTGAGTAATAAAATGAAATCTTGGGTGGTCCTGTTTCATCCCACCTGGAACATGAAACATTCTTTGTTTAGTGTTTCCATGCTGCACACGCTCCCCACCTGTTAGTCACTTAGTAGCCATCTATGTTACCAGATCAGCTGTTGAGGTATTGTAGTGCTTGTGTTCAAGTAACCGCTATTTTACTTAATAATTCTCCTCAAAGCACAAGAGTAGTAATACTTGCAATTCAGATATTTCAAAGAAAATCCATAAAGTGATTTATTTAACTGAAAAGTTGTCAACTTACTAGGGAAAGAAAACAAACATATGCTGAAATTGCTAAGATCTATGGGAGGAATGAATCTTCTATTCATAATTGTGAAGAAGAAATCCATGCTAGTTTCTCTGTCACAACTCAAAATGCAAAAATTACAGCCACAGTATGTGATAGGTACTTAGTTGAAATGGAAAAGGCATTAAATTTGTGGGTAGATGACATGAACAGAAAAACTGGGTTCCATAAATCCTCACTTAATGTCTTCCATAGTTCTTGGAACTGTGTTCAAATAACATATAATGAAACCAGTTTTATCATAGGCTAATTGATAAAAACAAGAGTTAAGTTTCTACAGCATCTCATCAACATTATAAGAAAGCAATGTCGAATGAAATAATGTTATTCCAGGACCTGCTCTGTGTGTGTGTGTGTGCATGCACACACACACACATGCACAAGGTTTGGTATTATCTCAGGTTTCAGGCCTAAATATATCTATCCCCCACTTTGGGGGGACTACTGTATGGAATCATTGCAACCCAGGAGTAGGTAATCGTAATATTTCTCCATATAGATGAGAATCACTGGAGGCCTTCATTAAAGGTCTATAACATAATGTGGTGATAATATGTTGGGGATGTAAGGGTATAAATTATAACAAAAAATGTCATTTTCATAATATCTATTTAATAATGAATTGAAGAATTCCCATCTGGTCAAACACGTGAAGTTTTGTTTGTTTGTTTTTGTTTTTTTAAGTATCGCCTTTAAATAAGGCAGTCTTTATGAAACAAAGGTGACAGCTTTATCTTCACTTTTCAGATAAAAGTGCACATGGATACATAGCAGCCCATTCTTCGGTAAGTGAAACATTTAAAACAGTTTTCTGTAATCAGTGTTTCTGGTAGTCCAATAGAACACACTTGTGCATATCTATTTTTTATATATATAGAATCTTTTAAAAATGGTTTTTAAAAGTATAATTTAGATACGTACTGTATGATTTTACTTACATTAATTACCTAAAGTAATCAAAATCATAGAGACAGAAAATGGTTGCTAGGAGAGGTAGAAATGGGGAGTTTTTGTTAACTAGAGGCTCAGTGCATGAAATTTGTGCACTGGGTTGGGCTCCCTTAGCCCGGCCTGCCTCCTCTCACAGACTAGGAGCCCTCAGGGGATGTCCTACTGAGAGTTTAGGCCTGATCCCCATGGAGAGCAGGCCTAAGCCAGAGTCTGGCCTCCCTTTGTGGGAGATGACTAGGCTAATCAGAGGAAGGTGTCAGCCCCATCACCCCACTGCTGCTACCACTGCCGGCTGCCGCAGCCATCAAGGTGTTTTCATCAACATGGACTCCAGTACCTTCACCATGAAAAATTTCTTTAGGCATTTTCAAGATGTCTCTTTCATAGGATATGACATTTCTGTTTTTCTTTTGTTTTTATCCTCACCTGAGAATATGTTTCCATTGAATTTTAGAGAGCTAAGAAGAGAGAGGGAAAGACAGAGAGAAACATAAATGTGAGAGGGACACTTTGATTGGTTGCCTCCTACATGAGCCCTGACTTGGGCTCTGGTCAGGGAGGAGCCTGCATCTAGGTACATGCCCTTGATCAGAATTGAACCCAGACCCTGTGGTCAGCAGGCCAAGGCTCTATTCACTGAGCTAAACCAGCTAGGGAGGATATGACTTTTCTTAGCCCCTCCAGCAGCAGACCTTAGTTTTTTCCTCTAGGAGTGTGGTGGAAAACCCTAGATCACCTTCTTGGATTCTTATTACCCAAGTTATCAAGAACACTGCGATTGGCGGCATACAGGGAGCTTAGCCAATGAGTGGTCAGAAAAAGTGTTTCCTCTGTAGCTCACATGCAGAGGCCCTCCTGCATTGTGTCCGCTGGGGTGGGGGCATGCTCTGAGCCCCACGGCGGCTGCCTAGAGCACACCCCCACCTCTGCATTGTTTCTGCTGGCCTGGGGGCATGCTGCCTGCCCAGATGCCCTCCCCCCTTCCACTGCCAAGGTGCAGGACGCTATGGGCGCCACCACCTTTGTGACGGAGTGACATTTAATTTGCATATTGCCCTTTTATTAGATTAGATGGGTACAGAGTTTTAATGTTACAAGATAAAAAGATTTCTGGATATGGATGGTGGTGATGGTTGCACAACAATGTGAATACATTTGACACTACTAACTATATACTTAAAAATGGTTACGATGTTAAATTTTATGTTATATATGTTTTACCACAATTAACAATAAAATTAAAAAAAAAGAATTAAGGCCTTGGACATAGATATTTAGTCTTATTCCTCCTCTTAAAAGCTGAGCAACTTTGGGAAAATGGCTTAGCTCCTCTGAGCCTCTCTTTCTTCAGCTTTAACTGGGTATACCCTACCTCCTAAAACTTGTGAATCATTAATATGTTAATGCATATAATATACTTAGTATATTACCTAGCACACCCTATGTGATTATTAATTATAAGCTACTATTACTATTATTTTTTAGATGATAACAAGAGGAAAAACTTATTCTCTTCATAGACAAAGCTTGTGTGAGGCGATGGTACTTGTGCCTTACTCAGATTCTCCAAAACACAACAGAATATAGCCCTCGTATTCTCACTGGTCATTTCTCCTTCTCCTTTTTCTATGCCATGACAACTTATTGGGTCACACTGAAAACAGCATGTGAAGGAAGGTAATAGCAGCATGGGAAAGATAAAAATGCCAACCTTCCATGATCAACACATAACTTATGCCCCTTGATTTAATTAATATCATTATTGTGTAATACTGACCAGGTATCCTGGCAAATAAATATTGTTATTTTTTTTTTGGTAAGTCAACTATGTAACACATCAATCTGCTAGGATGGTCTGTGCAGGAGTTTTATTTTGTAAACAGTTTATACTCCCTAAGATATTGGCCTTTTTGAGCTTGCCTCTATTGGTTTTGCTTGTAGAATTAAAACTAAATCTATATAATGACCAAAATATTCTACCAAATCAGAAAACTATGGTAATATCACTGTTTGGAGATAAAAACCACTGGATATTCACTTATTAAACATATTTTTATCAAATGCTTCATTAAAATCACTAGGAAATCTGGAGCTTAGTTTAGTAAGGGAAAAAAGTATAAACATAAACAAGCTCAACACAATATGGATTATGTTACATACTGTAAATTATGTTCATTTGCTATGAGAATTCAGAGAAAATAGATTACTTTTAGCTGGGGAAGTTAAAGGAAGCATGCCCTTGTCCCAAGGTCTTAAGCTCAGTGGCTGCTACACATTTATTGAAGGTTGAGCTAGAAAATGGTTTATATAAAAGGTGGCATTTAAGCTAGATCTTGGAAATCACATGGGATTTGGATCTGTGAAGATGGGGAAGGGCATTCTAAGCATTAGGAAAAGCATGGAAAAGGACGTGGTAGTGAGGAGAGCAAGGAGAGAAAGGGATGTAGGTATGAATGAAGACTGAGATTCAAGAAAGGAAATCATCTATATGTATAAAAGCCTAAGTGACCGAATGACCAAACAACTGGAATAACCAGTAGACTAGTCACTATGATGTGTACTGAGCAGCAAAGAGCAGATGCTTAATGCAGGAGCTTCCATTTGGTGGTCAGTGCACTCCCACAGCCAACCTCCTGTGGCCAGCCAACCTCCCGCAGTCCCTCCCTTTGGCCGGCTGGCCCCCCTGATGGCCCCAACCAGGAGGCCAAACGGCCAACCTCCCATGGCTCCTCCATCCCCTGCTGGCCACCTCCCGCGACCCCAACCCCCCTGGGCCAGCCAACCTCCTGCAGCCCTGATGGGGACTGGGTGAGACTGTTCCAATTGGCCCTGATCGCCAGCCAGGCCAAAGAACCGCACCCGTGCACAAATTTGTGCTCCAGGCCTCTAGTAAGAAATAAGCCTTGAAAGTTAACTTGGAGCCAAATCATATACACCCTTAAGTGGTATTCTTAGAGATATGGCTTTTTTCAGTGTTTAGTGGAAAGGTTGAAGTTTTTTATATTTTATTTATTTATTTATTTATTTTATAAAGTTTTGTTTTTTGGTTTTTGGGGTTTTTAAAATATATTTCACTGATTCTCTACAGAGAGGAAGGGAGAGGGATAGAGAGTTAGAAACATTGATGAGAGAGAAACATAGATCAGCTGCCTCCTGCACACCCCCCACTGGGGATGTGCCCACAACCAAGGCACATGCCCTTGACTGCAATCGAACCTAGAACCCTTCAGTCCGCAGGCCAATGCTCTATCCACTGAGCCAAACCTGTCAGGGTAAGGTTGAAGTTTTTTAGAACAAGAGTGTTAAATGATTAAAGCTTATGCTTTGAGAAAAGTAGTCTGACAGCAAATGTTCAGGATGAATTAAGGACAGAAGGTGAGACTGGATGAAAGGAGACCAGTTGAGGGAGTATTGCAATCCCCCAGGCCAGGCGTAATGAGGTCCTGAGTGAGATAGTGGCAGTAGGAATGAGGATTAAATTCAAATTTCCAAGATGATTAAGTTAATGATTGGATGTTGAAGAAGTTGAGGTCAAAGATGATTGCAGGCTTAAAATGATATGTGGTTGGCCAGAAATAGGGTGTCATCTTTCAGGAGTTGCAAATTTCTATGAGAAAATGCTGAGTTTCCTCTTGGACAGTTTGAGTTTGAAGGGCTGGCAGGACTTCAGGTGGACATATTTGATTAAACTGTTTGACTAAGGCTGTATTTTTATTGACTGAATGAACTGAATTAGACCCTTAAGTTCAGGTTAGATCATTTCTGTGGGACTCAGTTACTTAGGAATGCATAATTGCACCTTGTGTTCTCATTATTATTCTAAGGCAGTGGCTCTCAACCTTCTGGTCCTTTAAATACAGTTCCTCATGTTGTGACCCAACCATAAAACTATTTTTGTTGCTACTTCATAACTGTAATGTTGCTACTGTTATGAATCATAATGTAAATATCTGATATGCAGGATGGTCTTAGGAAACCCCTGTGAAAGGGTCGTTCGACCACCAAAGGGGTTGAGACCCACAGGTTGAGAACCACTATTCTAAGGGGCGACTGCACTTTGCAGTGCTTATTTTATTATTATTATTGATATCATTTTTTTCATTAGAAACACTCCCAGTAGACCTAGCTATCCTACAGTATCTGATTTAATGGGATTGACAACCCTTTATAGACATAGCCTGAAGTGATCACAAGTTTTGGCACCCTCTAGTAGCCTTGGTGGGAATTAAAATAGAAGCACTGTTGTAGTCATTAAGTGTTTTTAAATATTGGCTATATAATTGCTATTGAATTCAGTGATACTTCCCATAATCATATAACATCTGCTTTACTTCTCACTCTGGTAGCTTCTTTGATATTATTGTATTAAATGCTAAAAACTGTTCATGGACCTGCTCTTCAATTTAAGGCTGCTTTTAAAATGTAATATTTTTATTATACCACTAGATTTGCGCAATAGGCCTTCCTTCCCCTGGCTGCTGGCACCGGTTTTCCTCCAGCATCCGGGACCCAGGCCTTTGGTCCAGCCACAGCGAGGCTTGGCTTCTCCACTGCGGCTGCAGCAGAGAAGCCAAGCCTCTTCAGTCTTCAGTCTTCAATCTTCAGTCTTCAGTCTTCACTCTGGCTGGAGCCTTCAGTCTTTCTCCACACCTGCACATGCAAATTAACTGCCATCTTTGTTGGGTTTTGCATAGTTGCTCTGATTGGCTGGTGGGCATAGCGGAGTGCCACAAATTTGCATGTTTATCTTTTATTAGTGTAGATTGAGAGTGACATAATGCATTTGGAATCCTGGGCCAGTATTCCAAGTGGAAGGTAATAGCAAAAACATAAATATGCCATGATTTGTGCCTAGAGAACCTGGATGTACACTTGACAGATTGTGCTTTTGATTTGCAGTACTGATTTACTTTGTCCATCTAGATTAGTGGTTCATTTACTTTATTGTACATCAGAATTGCCTGGGGAGTCTGATAAAATGCAGATTTCAAGACTCTACTTTTCAGAGTAGTTCTAAAATGAAACCTTGATATCTGCATTTTAAACAAGCACTGAAAGTGGCCCAGACGACACATTGCATTATCTAAAGTCTCCAAAGTCCTTAAATTTAATTCCTTTAACCTTTAAAAATTAAAATTGAAAAATGAACATATGTAATTTTTTTAAAAAATTAACTCAAAGAAAGAAGAGTTTCCTGAGGTAGTTTCTCTAGATGGTGTACTTACTCTCTAGAACAGGGCTTACAACTTGGAGTTCAAGGATAGTATTCAGAAGATCTATGAACCCTTGAAATTATGTGTAAGACATATGCCCTCACCCTGCTAGTGCCTGGGCATGTGCTGGGGGATGGGGGAGGCAGGGGGGAGGTCAATGGGGGAAAAAGAGACATATGTACCACTATTTATAATTCTCTAAACAATAAAAAAGAAATTATATGTAAGAGCATGTATATACTTGTCTTTGGTGGGGCGGAGGGGTGGGGGGGAGGGGAAGAATAGGCCAAACTCTTTGGAATTCTAAAAGACTACAGGACCCAATCCAGATTAAGAATTACCTCCCCTGACCCAATGTATGGCATAATGAGTGTCAAAAATACTTAATTTTCAAAAAGACAAAAATATTTGCTATCCATATATCTTTATTTTTGTAACTTTAGACATATTAGACATAATAATTCTCAGCCTGGAAGGAAAAGTGTAGCAGCATTATATCTTTGCCTCCCAAAAATGCCACCAGATAAACCTGTTAATCAAGCAAAGCTAAGTTTATTAAACTTACAGCAGTAAGAAAGAGCCCTACCTCAATAGTATTAGCTGTGTCTTTAAAAGGGGATGTCAAGGAAGAATATTTATAGGGTTTTAGTGCATGACTGTGTGATTTTGAAGCAGGTATTGCAAGGTAAAGAACAAGTTAGAATTGTACAGTGTTATAATAAAACTAGGGGCCCAGTGCACAAATTTGTGCACCTTGAAAGGAACTGTGGGCTGCGAGGCTGGCTGTGAGCACAGTGATGAGTCTCGGCACATCCTCCATGCCCCTACCAGGCCCTTCCTGCCACAGCCCCTGGTCCCCTCTCTGCCAGCAGCCCTGCTCCTGCTACCACTGCTCCCACATGCTGACAGTGCCAGCCCCGCTCACACTCACTGACAGCATAGAGCGATTGGGGCCGGTGCCAACAGCAGATGCAAGCAGGGCTGGCTCTGTCAGTGGATGCAAGTGGCAGCTGCTTCCCGATCACCCCTCAGGATCAAGGGGAGGTGGAGAAGTCCTCAGGGGCTATCAGGGTGGGCAGCCACCACTTGCACCAAGCAATCAGGGCCGGTGCCAGATGCCAGCAGCAAGTGTAAGCAGCAGCTCCAGCACCGGCTGTGAGTGCAAGCAGGGCTGGTGCCAGCAGCAGGTGCGAGAGACAGCTTCCAGCCCCAATCACCCCTCAGGAGCAGGGGCAGGGGTGGAGAAGTCCTCAGGGGCGATTGGGGTGGGAGCCACCGCTCGCACACACTGACAGCGCTGAGCGATCTGGGCTGGCGCCAGGCACCAGCAGTGGGTGTGAGCAGTGGTTCTGGGGCAGGCAGCAGGTGCAAGTGGGGCCAGCACTGGCAGCAGGTGTGAGTCCTGGGCGGGACTGCAGCATGCAGTAGCAAAGAATTTTCAGTAAACACTAGAGGCTCGCCGTGATGACAGTGACCGGCACCCCGCCTTGGTCTGGCACCCCCACTCACCTGCTCCACCATCCCTCCATGGCTGAAGCCCACCATGTTCAGCACACGCCCCCTGATGGTCAGCATACATCATAGCTACTGGTTGTTCAGTTGTTTGGTTGTTCCTCTGTTTGGTCTATTTGCATATTAGGGTTTTAGATAGATGATAGATAGATGATAGATAGATAGATAGATAGATAGATAGATAGATAGATAGATAGCTTTGGATTGGCAAATACAGTGACATGAGGGGCTTGAAAAGAGTCCTGGTAAACAGGCTAATTTTTTATTGAATTTATTGAGGTGACACTGGTTAACAAATTTATACAGGTTTCAGTTGTACAATACCATAATACACCATCAGTACGCTGTATTGTGTGTTCACCATCCCAAGTCAAATCCCTGTCCATAACCATTTATCACTCAATCACAACAATATTGCCTCTGTCCATGAATTTTTCTCTTTTTTTCCTTTTTTGCTCAATCCCCACTCCACCCAGCCCACCAACCCACCAACCCTGACAGCTGTCAGTCTGCTCTCTATCTATGAGTCTGTCACTATTTTGCTTATTAGTTCATTTTGTTCATTTGATTCCATATAAGAGTGAAATCATATGGTACTTGTCTTTCTCTGGCTTCTTTCACTAAGCACAATGTTTTCCAGGTCCATCTATGCTGTCACAAAAGGTTAAAATTTCCTTCTTTTTTACAGCCAAGTAGTATTCCATTGTGTAAATGTACCACAGCTTTTTTTTTTAATCCACATATCTACTGATGGACATGGGCTGCTTCCAAATCTTGGCTATCCTATCTAATAAAAGAGAAACATGGTAATTGGCATACGACCGCTACCCTTCCCATTGGCTAATCAGGGAGATATGCAAATTAACTGCCAGCCAAGATGGTGGCCAGCAGCCAGGAAGCTTGAAACTAATATGAGACTTGCTTGCTTCAGTGAGAGAGGACTGCAACGTTCCCGCCTGACTTGCCGGCCTCTGAGCTGGCAGCTTGAAACATAGTTACAAACATAGAAGCTAAACAAAACCCCAGAAACCAGCTTTCAGCTAGCTGGGATCTCAGAGATGGAGTTGATACAGAGTTTCGATTGTAGAACCTAAACAAACCAGATACCTGCTTTCAGAAGCGGAGGCCTAAGAGCTGGAGCCTCAGAGCTAAAGCTGGCTCAGAATAAAAAAAAAGAAGAAAAAGAAAAAAAGGAGCAGTTGGGAGCTTCAGTCCCAGCCTGAAAACAGCCCTCAGCCCCTCACCCAGACTGGCCAGGCACCCCAGCGGGGACCCCCACCCTGAAGGGTGTGTGACCAGCTGCAAACAGCCATCATCCCCTCATCCAGGCTGGCCAGGCACCCCAGTGGGGACCCCCACCCTGATCCAGGACACCCTTCAGGGCAAACCAGCTGGCCTCCACCCATGCACCAGGCCTCTATTCTATATAGTAAAAGGGTAATATGCCTCCCAGCACCGGGATCAGTGGAGCCGTGAGGTCTCCCAGCACCGGGATCAGCATCACAGGGGGCAGCGCCCAAACCCCCTGATCGCCCTGCGGTTCTGTGTGTGACAGGGGGCGGGGCCACAACCTCCCTATCCGCCCTGCTCTGTTTCTGACAGGGGAAGGCGCCCCAACCCCCTGATCGGCCCTGCTCTGTGCCTGATAGGGGGGAGCTCCCCAACCTCCTGATCACCCTGTGGCTCTGTGACAGGGTGCGGCGCCCCAACCCCCCACCCCATGGGCCCTGCTCTGTGTGTGATGGGGTAGAGCCATAACCTCCCCATCAGCCCTGCCCTGGGTGTGACAGTGGCGGCACCCCAACCCCCTGATCAGCCCTTCTCTGTGGGTGATAGAGGGTGGCGCCCCAACCCCCTGATGGGCCCTGCTCTGTGAGTGACAAGGGGGAGCTCCCCAACCCCCTGATGGGCCCTGCTCTGTGTGTGACAGGGGGGAGCTCCCCAACCCCCTGATGGGTCCTGCTCTGTGCGTGACAGGGGGGAGCGCCCCAACCCCAATTGGCCCTGCTCTGTGCGTGACAGGGGGTGGCGCTGCAACCTCCCCATTGACCCTGCCTTGAGTGTAACAGGGGGCGATGTCCCAACCCCCCAATCGGCCCTACCTTGAGCATGACTGAGGGTGGCATCACAGCCTCCCAATCGGCCCTGCTTTGAGCCTGACCAGGGGCTGCACCTAGGGATTAGGCCTGGCCTCTGCCACCCGGGAGCAGGCCTAAGCCAGCAGGTCATTATCTCCTGAGGGGTCCCAGACTGCGAGAGGGCACAGGCTGGGCTGAGGGACCCCCCTCTCCCCCCGAGTGCACAAATTTTTGTTCACCGGGCCTCTAGTCCTATATAATAAAAGCTTATTACGCTAATTGTCCAGTCATCCAGTTGGCCGTTCAACCAATCAAAGCATAATATGCTAATGATATGCTAAGGCTACTCAATCACTCGCTATGAGGTGCACTGACTACCAGGGGCCAGACAGTCAACTGGTGGATCAGTCGCTAAGATGTGCACTGACCACCAGGGGATAGACGCTCCAACCGGTAAGTTAGCTTGCTGCTGGGGTCTGGCCAACAGGGACTGTGCAAGATGGGCTGGACATACCCTGGAGCCCTCCCGTGGTCCCTCCCCAGCTGGCCAACCTCCCACAGCTCAATTATGCCCAAGCATGCACCAGTGGGGTCCCTTGGCCTGGCCTGCACTTCTTGCAATCCAGGACTCCTAAGGGAGATGTCAGAGAGCTGGTTTTAGCCCAATACCGCAGGCCAGGCTGAGGGACCCCACTGGTGCACTAATTCGTGCACCAGGCCTCTAGTAAATAAATAATTTTCTGACTTGCTAGACAAAAAAAGAATAAATATAGGTGTATAAATAAGAAAACCAATATTAAGTAAGCATCTACACTTCAATCTATAAACCATTCAGTATGTATATATGGCAATCAAATATTTTTTCAAGTACTTATTTATAAACTTTAAGGTGTCTTCCTTCTCACTAGAGATAAACCTTTCTGGCTCCAATCAAATATATGATTATACTTTATTATTATTCCATCATAGGTTTCTACATGATTGTAGAAAATCCATAGTGAACTTATAAATCATAGACTAAGGTTTTTTTTTATTTAAATCTACTAGTAGCCTGCCTTTATCTGACTTTGGAGATTTGTCCTCAAGAAATGAAAATTCTTTGTAAGATTAGCCAAAACTAGTATAATTGAAGGAATAAACAGAGAACAAATAAATAAATATATACACATACACAAACAAAACAAAACAAAAAAACAAAAACAATCTATAATAGTGCTTTCCAACAGAAATTTAATAAAAGCCATATATGTAACTTTAAATTTCCTAGTAGACATATTTTAAAAAGTAAGACAAAATAGGTGAAATTATTTTTTATTATTTTTAATCCTCACCCGAGGATATGTTTTATTGATTTTTAGAGTGAGAGAAAGGGAGAGGGAAGAACATTGATTGGTTGCCTCCCAGGGATCGAACCCACAACTTAGGTATATACCATAACCAGGAATTGAACTCACAACCTTTGGTGTAGAGAACAATGCCCCAACCAACTGAGCCACCCAGCTAGGTAGGGTAGGTGAAATTATTTTTAATAAAATATTTTACTTAACCCAATATATTCAAAATATAGTCATGTCAATGTATATACTCTGTAAAAAGCCTAAGAATTTTTTTTCATATTGCATATTCAATATCTGGTATGCACTTTACAGTTACAACTTTACTCAATTCGGACTAATCAGTTCTAAGTGTTCAATAACCATGTAAGGTTAGTGGCTGCCATATTGGACAACACATGTCTATATCATACTTCACTAGCTTTTATATTTGCACCTGTATCAAGATCATCTGGAAAGCTTATTGTAACAAAGATTGCAAGGCCCCACTTCCAGAGTTTTTATGGATCTGCATTGAGTCCAAGAATTTGAATTTCTGATAAGTTCCTTGATAATGTTAATGATGCTGCTCTGAGGACCACAATTTTAGAATCATGACCATAGTTCTTTCAAAATCCAGCTTTGGTACCATTTTACCCCTATATTGACATGAATGATCAAGAACTGACCCTAGATTTTATGGTTGTTGTTGGTGGTGGTGGTGCTGGTATTATTGCATTTTTAGCATTATACATCACCATTTACCTGTTGGTTAAAACTGAATAATTATTTATGAAGATGGGTATTCCTTAGATCTTCATGTCTGTTACTTTCTGAGTGCTTCATTTCAGGAGGCTGAACAGGGAAGAAACATTCATGGGCTTTCTTGTACTTAGTGAGTATTTGCAGAGTTGTCTTAATATCATATCCATACACATGCTCTGATCTGTAAGCACAAAATAACATTTTTTTGGTTAACAACCTGTCAATCAATAAATTGACAATCTGCCCAGAAAAAAATCAAAGCTTTAATAGTAATTAATTTGATTTTTAAAATATACTCATTGATTTTACAAAAAATGGAACTTTAAAATAATAAATTAATAGCTCACTTTTTTTGGCTAAGTGGAAAATAAGCATAACTTTAAATTTTTTTATGTTGTTTAAACCATGATCTGAATGTATCTCTAGATGTGGGCAAGTCCTGGACACCAAATTTTAGATGGTTCTGTTGCTTTGTAAAAGATGCAGCTCCCTCATAACCCTATATGGTTAAATATTTCATTTCCCTTGACTCATTTCCGAAGGGAAGCAATGAGGAGTTAATACCTGGTCTTTTAACTTTGTTTTTGTCATAAGAGTACAAAAACAGCATCAGAGCCTCCTTTGGCTCCTCCTGTGTCTGAAGAAGAAGATGAAGAAGAGGAAGAAGAAGAAGATGACAATGAACCCCCACCAGTTATTGCACCAAGACCTGAGCATACAAAATCAGTAAGTAACAAGTGACTATTTCCAAATGATGCAAAAGATGTCATTTGGAACACTCATATAACCAGAGTCTAGTTAATCAACTAGTACCTATTGAACATCTTACTATATTCCAAAACTTGGGATACAAGATTAGCACTTGACAATTAGGGAATAATACCAAACAATATACAAATAAGTGCTAAGTTATAAAACTGCTCCAGAGATTAAAATAGAGAAGAAAATTCATGTGAATCAAATAGGAAGACTTGCATGAGCAGAGGCACTAGTACTAGAATTAGGACAGCTTATATGGGGGTCACAAAGGACTAGCTCCTCAGAGCTTTCAAGGACAATATATTTGTACATAGGTATATACCATGTACCAGGCCTATATAGGAGGCAACACTTGGTTGCCATATTCATGTTGCTCAATTCAGAACAGAGTAAACAACATAAATATATACCATATACCTATGCTCAAGTGTTGCTTCCTCAGGAAAGCTTTCTTTGTCTTTCTTAGTCTGAGTTAAGTACCCTTCTTCTTTGCTGCCTTTATGACAAAAATATCACATTATACTAATCTGTCATCTTCCTACACTTAGACTGGGAGCTCCTCAAAGGCAGGGATTGTGTCTTCTTTTCCTGTATGCCCAGCTCTAATAAACATAAAATGTTTTTTTAATATAAATCACTTGTTTTATAAAGCTCACTGAAGTTTGGGGTTCAGGGTAGGAGGAGGGGTAAATAGACAGCACAGAGAATTTTTAGGACAGTGTAAATACTTTGCATAATACCATAAAGATAGATAAATCTCATTATGCATTTATCCAAACCCATAGAGTGTACTACACTGAGAGTGAACTGTATATAAATTATGGACTTTGGGTGATTAATATGTAAGTGTAGGTTCATCAATTGTAACAAATGCACCAATCAGGTAAGGGGATGTTGATAATGGGTGAAGTCATGCATGTGTGGGGGTGGGGGTATATGGGAATTCTCTGTACCTTCCCCTAAATTTTGCTGTGAACCTGAAACTCCTTGAAAATTTATCTTGATTAAAAAAAACAACACAAAAACTCACTGATATGAGAGTGTCTTGACTTCATACTCTTTCCTTGGCCTGCTGTTTTAATTGTAGAACTTCTTTTCTTGTCTTTAAGATCTATACTCGTTCTGTGATTGAATCCATTGCTTCACCAGCAGCACCAAGTAAAGAGGTCACACCACCTTCTGCTGAGAATGCCAATTCCAGTACTTTGTATAGAAATACAGACCGACAAAGGAAAAAATCCAAGATGACAGATGAGGAGATTCTAGAGAAGCTGAGTGAGTCTTTTGCCATCATTACTTTTTTCATGGAATTGTTTCTCTTTAAATAGAATTGTAATTGATTCTTTAGAAGTTTGAATCTGCTTGTATGAACTCCATACTCCCTGAAGTCACAAGATGTAAAGTTTGGGACTCACTGTGTATTATAGATCACTCTCTTTCTCACACTCCTAATTTGACAAAAACTAAATATTTTCACTTGAAAAATTAATTAAGCTGAAAACTTGACAAAATGAATTAAGCAGTAAGTTTTATTTTAAGATTACACTCCCAAAAGGAAGAAAATAGTCTGATGACATATCCTATGATCTTACCCCAAGGGCTCCCAACTGACGAATCATGACAGATAAGTCTATCAGAACCCCACAGAGTCTATCAAAACTGGCAGCCACAATAATATATCCTTTTCCCTTAATTTTAGGAGCATTTCTATATGGAGAGGGACGATGGTCAGAAAATGCTGACAGCCCAGCCTCCTTTCCACAGTGTCATTAGTATGTACATGCTTGTGTATACACAGTCACTCCAGTTTTGCAAAAACACTCTTCCAGTTATCTTGCTGGGTCAAAGAGCTTTAAAAAACATTCTCTGCTGAAAGAGTCAAAAGTCTATGAAATATATTCATTAAAATCATATTACAAAAGCATTTAACAAACTACTAGTTATCTGCGATCAATGCCCTCAATCTAGTTACTACTTACCCTTCAAAACTCAGCTCAAGTGTTGCCTCCTCAGGAAAGCTTTCTTTGTCTTTCTTAGTCTAAGTTAAGTACCCTTCTTTTTTGCTGCCTTTATGACAAAAATATCACATTATACTAATCTTTCATCTTCCTTCACTTAGACTTGGAGCTCCTCAAAGGCATGGACTGTGTCTTCTTTTCCTGTATGCCCAGCTCTAATAAAGTGTCTGGTACATATAAAGGCACTTAACACATTCTTCTTGAGTAAATGGATGAAAAAATAAGCAAACAAATATATCTTTACTGGGCTTCACCTTGTCTGTTGCATAACAGAATCGTTTAAGGAAACAATTTCCTGTCATCAAGAAACTTGCAATTTTATTTGGAAGATAAGATGTAATCGTGTGATTCAATTAGTGAATAGAAGGCCATTTTATTTCAAGCAAATGTCTATCTAAAAGGTCGCTGAAAAGAAAGAGAGCAGTTCAGGGGAGCTATAGGTCACAGGAAGACTCTACAAACAGGGTCATTGGTCCATTTGGCATTGTCTAGAGACGTATATTGTCACGACACAGGGAGTGCTACAGGCATCTGGTGGGATAGTCTGGGGATGGTTCTAAGTTCTCTACAGTGTAAATGACAGCACCCCTCATTTCCCCTCAATAATGCTGAGGTTGAGACATTCTGAGCTAGGGTTTTTTTTAGAAAGACAAAGGTTTAGGTTGCAGCTGTCTGTAAGCACTCATAACTGAAATTGCTGAACTTAGTGCTAATACTATTTGCTGTATTAACAGTAATTATTCCAATTTATTGAGTATTTTATGTGGTGGCCACTTTCCATACATTATCAGGTTTACTTTTCACAATAACCCCTGTGTTAGATTTTAATAGCCTCCTTTTACAGATCAGTGTACGTATGCCTCAAAAAAGTTTCACTAATGACTGGCAGAGCCAGAGTTTGAATTCAAATAGCTTACACTATTTCTACTACCCATTTTGCATCTGCATGTCTCAACTGTCTATATATGTAAAAAGAAAGGGAAAATGAAAGAATTGCTTTAATAATTTCAATTCAATTACTCAGACAATTGCCTCAATTTTTTCCTTTATCTTGTACATATAAACATGACCTATGAGATTTATTAGATGTTAAAAACCTAATAGCCTAGTTTTGGTAAAAATGACTATTATTTGGTATCTGTTTTAGATTTATTATAATTAAATTTATAGCTTCCTTATTTTCAGTGACAGAGAAAGAAGCATTATTTTCATGGGCCAAAATCTTGCTTTGCTTGCAAACAGTAACAGTACTGGATCTGTTTACTTTATAATTTGTTGTTTACTCTGTTCTGAATTGAGCAACATGAGGAAGAGGAGAAAACTACCTTTGAATTTTTTTTAATTAATAATTGTTTTCTTCTCTGTTGGAGAATGTTTGGGCCTAGAGAGAATCATTTTCCCTCTAGTCCAGTGATGGTGAACCTTTTGAGCTCGACGTGTCAGCATTTTGAAAAACCCTAACTTAACTCTGGTGCTGTGTCACATATAGAAATTTTTTGATATTTGCAACCATAGTAAAACAAAGATTTATATTTTTGATATTTATTTTATATATTTAAATGCCATTTAACAAAGAAAAATCAACCAAAAAAATGAGTTTGCGTGTCACCTCTGACACAGGTGTCATAGGTTCACCATCACTGCCCTAGCCAGTGGGACACCTATAACAACCAACCCTACCTTGTACTTACAAGACCTTGGCAGGGAGAACATCTAAAGAAATGGGAGATTACTTCTCATGAATCAGATTCCAGCTGAGCTGTACTTCATAGTTTGCAAAGTCAGTCTTTCCTATTCCTGCTCCACTGGCACCCTCTAATGCCCTTTCTTTGCCACTTTCTCACTGTGACCTTTGACGAGTTATTTAACCCCTCTAAGCCTCAGTCCCTTATCTGTCAAATTGGGATACAAATCATAACTACATATTAGTACTCTCTATATAGGATGGATTTTATGTAGCTCTACCAATGGCTGAAAGGGCAGGTATTGGAGTCAGAAAGGCCCCAATTTAAATTACAAGACAATTGCCAACAGCTGTCTCACTTTGGGAAAGTTATTTAACTATTCTGGACCTCTTTTTCCTCATATAAAATAGCTATAATAATAGTACCATATTCATAGCATTGTGATAATTAAATGAGAATAATGCATGTAAAATTCTGGTACAAAATAGTTAATAAGTGGTAGTAACGTTCCTGTTCCCTAACCCTGACTACTGAGCTGCGCAGACCTCAGTGGCTGAGGAGAGCAGGAATAAGCCAGGTGGCAGGAAGATGCTGCGCTATGGCGTAAATTGCAATTGATTAGGGATCGTTTCTCTGACTCAAGTTAGAAGTGAGAGTTCAGATAAGTGAAACCGCCATTGCTGCTTTGAATACCTCAGAAGGGGAGAATGAATTTATCAGGAGTGAAAAAGAAGAGCTTGCTAGGAGTCAAATAAAATAATAAAAGTCCAGCACTAAGGCTCCTTCTCCTTCCAAATGCAAAGACTACTCTGATGAGAAGTCCAAGGATCGCTGTAAAGATAAACGGGCCACCAAGGAGTTGAGCAAGAAGGATTGTGGCAGGGATCAACTCAGAAGAGCAGCGCTTCCACTGGTAGCAGCAGCACCAGATCTCGGTTCAGCTCTACCTCCAACTCTGGCTGCAGTACTAGCACTGGCTCAAGCAGCGGCTCTACCTCTTCATCAGCATCAAGCTGCTCAGGAAGTTGCAGCACATCCAGAAGCTCCAGTTTCAGCAGCTCTTCTGGCTCTCCAAGTCCTTTTCAGTGCAGACATAACAACAAGTGGCGTACCCACTCCAAATCCAAACCACCCAAAAGAAATGAAAAGGAAAGGAAAAGGTGCAAACCTTCCCCTAAACCAGTGGTCAGCAAACTGCTGCTCACGAGCCACATGCGGCTCTTTGGCCCCTTGAGTGTGGCCGCGAGGTTTCAATCGCACTGTATGTGAGCGCCTGCACGTGGTATTTTGTGGAAGAGCCACACTCAAGGGGCCGCAGTTTGCCAACCACTGCCCTAAACCCACCAAAGTACACATTGGTAGGCTCACCAGGAATGTGACCAAGGATCACATCATGGAGATATTTTCCACCTATGAAAAAATTAAAATGATTGACATGCCTGTAGAAAGGATGCACTCCCATCTATCTAAAGCAGTGGTTCTCAACCTTCCTAATGCCGCGACCCTTTAATACAGTTCCTCATGTTTGGTGACCCCCAATTTCATTGTTACAAATTGAACATAATTAAAGCATAATGATTAATCACAAAACAATATGTGATTATATATGTGTTTTCCGATGGTCTTAGGCGACCCCTGTGAAAGGGTTGTTTGACCCCCAAAGGGGTCGCAACCCACAGGTTGAGAACCGCTGATAAAGGCTATGCATACTTGGAGTTTGAGAATCCAGATGAACCTGAGAAGGCGCTGAAGCACATGGATGGAGGACAAATTGATGGCCAGGAAATCACCGCCACTGCTGTGCTGGCCCCCTAGACTAGGCCACCCCTCAAGCGATTCAGCCCTCTCAGGAGTATGCTACCACCACCCGCCATGTGGTGTCAGTCACCTCCATGGATGAGGAGAAGGTCACACTCCCAGACCCACAGGCCCTGGTGCCTCGGTGATCCTGCTTCCTTGACTGCTGCAGCCACAGGAGCCTATCCAATTCCTACCGATAAGCAAGCCACAGAACCTCTGCCCTGAAACTTATATCCCATCCAACTCATTTCTGTGACTTTTCTAGCTGAAGGACAGTCAGTAGGAAACAAATCCTCAGTCAGGGGCAGGCTTCCAAAAGTGGCATTGAGACGTTTCCTTTGAAGGCCAAGTTTGGCTGCAGAAGTGTAGTTCATTTGGGGTTGTGCCTAAGAAGATGCTCTCCAGTTTCCTGAATAGAAAGTTCCCACGTTTCCAGGCTCTGAGAGTCAGTTTAGTGGCAGAGCCAGCAAGAACAGAGCAGAGTTCCAGGTGGCAGTGCCACCCCAGCTTGGGAGCACATTTTTCCATTCCATCGATGACCTAGGGCCAGTCTAGTAGCCTGAGGATCCTTCAGAAAAAGGCATGCTTTTGTGCAACTGCTGTTCCTATTAACCTGGCCTTACTCCCCTGCTTGAGCTCTTCTGACTTCTAGAGTTAAACATCCCATATTAGTTGTTATAAATGGTTGTGTTTCCACATGTACTCATGCACATATATCCATATGGCACATCTCCTTTTTCTCTGAAATTGGTGAGCAAATTGAGAGCTCTGCAAGGTCATCACAGACCTTCTCCCCCTTCGTGGTGGTCTTTCAGGTTACTTTGACAACGTGTACATTGCTTTTTTGGGCTATTACTGTACAGTCAGTACTATGAATTTTCTGTTTTGAATTTTTTTGGTAACTTTGTAGCATTTTAGATAATGTGTTTATACTTTCTTGTGTAGAGTAAAAAAGTTGTGTTGAATAAATCTAGGATTAGAATGCAAAAAAAAGTGGTAATAACTATTTTATTACATAAGTATAAAAATCTTATTAAGATAATACAATGAGACAGGCTTTTAGATGAATAATAACTGACTTTGAGTCATAAATATAGACTAGCTGTATGCCCTTAGGCAAGTCACTCAATTTTGAACTTCAGTTTCTTCATCTTAAAAACTGAGATAACAATACAATATAATATAATAGGGATTTTGTGAGGACTAAATGAAGACACCTAGCACAATACATAGTTGTATATTATTATTATGCTACTTTTGCAAAAAGGGAGCAACCATATTATTCAACACTAGAGGACCAATGCATAGGTGGGGTCCAGCTGGCCCACCCCAATAAGTGACCTTTGGGCTGGGCTGGTGGAGGGAAGGGGCCGCAGGTAGTTGGCGGCCAGCCCCGCCTCCGATCCGGGTGTTGGGGGCTGATCAGGGGCCAGGACAGATGGGCCTGGATCAGGCTGGTTGGCTGCCGCAATGCACATCATAGCCACCAGTTGTTCTGGTTGTTCCACTGTTCCGGTCACTGGGCTTTTATATATAGACTAGAGGCCCGGTGCACAAAAGTATATGCACTCGGGGGGGGGGGGCCCTCAGCAGGACCTGTGCCCTCTCGCAGTCTGGGACCCCTTGGGGGATGTCCACCTGCTGGCTTAGGCCACTCCCCAGGGCATCGGGCCTAAGCTAGCAGTCAGACATCCCTCTGGCAGCCTGGGAGCCATCAGGGGATGTCCACTTGACAACAGGGAGCAGGCCTAAGCTGCAGTTGGACATCCTTAGTGCTGCTGAGGAGACGTGAGAGGCTTGTGACTGAGCGGAGCTCCCCCTGAGGGAGCACACTGACCACCAGGGGGCAGCTCCTGCATTAAGTGTCTGCCCCCTGGTGGTCAGTGTGTATCATAGTGAGCAGTTATTCCCAGTCATTCTGCTGTTAGGGTCAATTTGCATATTACCCTTTTATTATATAGGTTAGAGGCCTGGTGCACGGATGGGGGCCAGCTGCTTTGCCCTGAAGGGTGTACCAGATCAGGGTGGGGTCCTGCTGGGGTGCCTGGCCAGCCTGGGTGATGGGCTGGGGCCATTTTCAGGCTGGCCACAGCCCCTTCAGGGGGGGGGGAGTCCTGCTGGGGTGCCTGGCTAGCCTGGGTGAGGGGCTGATGATCGTTTTCAGGCTGGCCACACCCCCTGGTGACCCAAGCTCCCAGCCTCTCCTTTTTTTCTTTTTTTCCAGGGTGGACTGGAAGCAGGTATCTGGGATTTATTTATCTTCTATAATTGAAACTTTGTAGCCTTGAGTGGATCCCAGGGCCAGCCAGGGCAGGCGGGAAGCTTGGCTTCCTACATCGCCAGGGGCAACCCAAGCCTCCTGCCAGCTCCAACTCCATAGCCATCTTAGTTGGGTTAATTTGCATACTGGTTCCTGATTGGCTGGTGGGCGTGCTTGTGGGTGTAGCGGAGTGATGGTTAATTTGCATCTTTCTCTTTTATTAGTGTAGACTAGAGGCCTAGTGTGTGAAACCGTGCGTTCCACCTACCCATGCACACCTTGCTGTGCTCACAGCCCAGCCCACCCATATGTGCCTCGCCATGGTCACCTTGCTGCGCCCACCTGCCTGCCGCCTTGCCCGCCTGCCAGCTGCCAGCCTTTCTGCAATCAGAGTCTGTGGGCCATGGGAGAGGGACCGAGAGGCACTCCATGCACTTCATAGTGATCAGTCATTTTGGGCATGACTGGCCTTTTATTATTATGATTCAAAAAAATGGAGCATGGGATCTTCTAGTGGGACACAATGTTTGAAATCAGGAATAATTCCAAATGTATGGCCCCTATGCAGAAGTCAGTGAGAACCTTGTGATCAATGAGAACCTTGGAACTTGGGGAAGAAGTAGATGAGCCTGTGTTGAGATATAAAGGAGTTAGGTAAAGGAGACAGGGAGGTAGAGGAAATGGCTATAGCCCATACCAGAGTAGACCCCCCATCATAGGCATAGAGAAGAGGTGATGGTGGCCTCACCTTTAGTCTCAGGAATCCAATTATTGTGAGGTGGGAAGCTCAGATAAAAACCCCTCCAGGCTATTTATCTTCCATGCAGATACTGATTGTGAGGATCAGACCATGGAATCACTAATGGTTGAAATGGAGAGATCATCTTTCAGTTTCACACAGACAGATTGCCTGGGTCTGGCTTGTTCATTGTAGTCTATCTGAATCTGTTGGAAAATAAAGAAACCACCCTAGCCAGGTTGCTCAGTTTGTTGGAGTGTCAGTCCATACACCAAAGGGTTGAGGGTTATTGTCCCAGCAGGGTGCCTACCCAGATTTTCAGGTTTGATCCCTGGTCAGGGAGCATATGGGAGGCAACTGATAAATGTTTCTATCATAGCAAATGCTTCTTTCTCTCTCTGTCCCCTTCCTTTCTCTCTAAAATCAATAAAAGCATGTCCTCATGTGATGATTTAAAAATCTGTGAAAAAGAAAACCCTACATTTCAGTGAAAATATTCAAAAGGCACTTACTGTCAGCAGAATTGTGCAATGCAGGAAATTTGTCTTTGGCCTGTCTCTTCTGGGCCCTACAATCACTTCCTTGTCTTGTTCCTCACCAACCCCAGCATTTCTCACTCAAAACGCTTTCTCTTAATTTGCCCTCTCATAGAACTGAAATTAAGTTAGATAATTATTTTTCATTTTTTCAGGAATCAAAAGTTTCATTATACTAAAGCGATGTTTTAGTAGTTAGAGTTCAACTTAGTTTAATATGTAGGAGAACAGATTGATGGGCTTTTCTGCCATTGAAACCAAATCATGAACCCTATTCCCAAATACTAGTATTTCCTGATTTCTTAAATCCTTTAGTTTAAAATGAATAATTTGTTTCTTATTTAGGAAATCACTCTAGTAGGAAATTGTTCTGGTATTGCTATCATTTTTTTCCTTTTTATTTTGAGTTGCTCATTTTTGCCACTTTTTTCCCTGTTGTGTCATAATGTTTTTTTCCCTTTATTAAATTGTATAAAAGCAAATTATAATGGCTCTGATGAAAGAGGTCACTTTGAAAGCACAATTGTTGTATGATTTAGAATACTAAACAAGGCCTCCTGTGTACTTGCCTAACATCAGTAGATGGCAGCAAACACTCTCCTGTGAAGGGTTATGGGTGTGGGGATTCCATTTTATTTGAACAGCAGTTAAATTCAGAAGCAGAATGTCATCAAAATGGTTGTCTTTTAGTAATCTTTGCGAAAGGATTTATTTCCAGTTTATTTTACCATGCATGCCATGGAAATAAAGGCTGAATAATTTACTACCATAAAACCTCATTAACTGAACCCTGCCAATTGAAATTGGTTATAATTTAAAAAGTGGCTTGGACTGAAGCTTATTTGCTTTTGTTCAGTCTATGGAAAAGAGTTTGCTCAGCAACTTAATAGCATAACTTTCTTAGAAGACTAGAAATTGCTTAAAAGAACTATGATTTCAAGTGACTTTAAAATTGATATTTCATTTTAAAAAAAAGAAGAAGTAGTCCAGGCCCTTTCCCATTACTAGCTGACTTGGATAAGGATAGTTCTCAATGATGTAGAAATCTGTGAGACAATTTGAAAAATGAAATTGCAACTCAGAAATTGTTAATTTGGTGGCATTCTACACATATAACTCAAGTAAAATACATTCTTCAATCCCTGTCTTAAAATATGGTGCATTTACAAAAGGCACATATATACAATGCAATACAAAAGGAAATGCATAGTTTTACTTGAGTTTAATTCAGCAGACATTTATTGAATTTCCAAAATATTCCATATACAGCACTGTGTAAAGAGGCACTGAAGATACAGAGGTGAATAAGACATGGATTCTGTCTTTAAGGCACAGTCTATAAGGGGGTATCAAATATAATATATATATATATATATATATATATATATATATATATATATATCTCCTATCTAATAATAGAGAAACATGGTAATTAACCATAACTTTGCTACCCTTCCCATTGGCTAATCAGCAAAATATGCAAATTAATCACCAGCCAAGATGGCGGTTAACTGCCAACAAAGATGGTGGCTAATTTGCATACTGCAGGCAGGGTGGGACAGTGCCATCCCGCCTGCCTCGCTGCCATCCGGGTCTGCTATTTGCAACCCGAGTGGCAGGCGGCCCCTATGGGAACAGACCCAGGGCTGGCTGTGGGACCCCTGCGATCAGCCACCGGCCACACCCACAAATGGACCTCCCAACGGGATCCCCGGCTGAAGGCACTGATCCGCCACCAGCCACACCCACAAACTTCCATCCTGAGGGGATCTGAGGCTGACCGGTGCTAATGCACCCATCTTCCACTGACCACGCCCACAAATGGCCTTCCAGCAGGGATTCTGGCTGACAGGTGCTAATGCACTGATCTGCCACTGGCCACACCCACAAACAGCCCTCCAGCGGGGATCCCAGGCTAGAAGGTGCTAATGCACTGATTTGCCAAAACGCACACCCGGGCAGCCTTTGCCCTGCACGAACTATGCAGCTGGGAGAGGGGAGTGGGGCCACTGGGAGCAGGGTGGGAACTTCCTGAGGTTTGTGTCAGGCAGCTCAGAGCAGAGTGCGAACTATCCCTGCTGGCAGCTGCTTGCTCATTCACTTACTCGCTCATTCATTCACTCATTCACTCACTGATTATTCACTCACTCAGCAAACCCACTCAGGTCCATGGCACCAGGCCAGGCACTGAAGTTGAAGTAGGATAAGACAGAGCTATGTCCTCAAGATGTTAGTAATTCAGTATGCAGACAGGAGAGGGGCGCCAGGACGCTGGGAGCAGGGGGGAACTTTCCCCGGGTGGGCTTCAGGGAGCCGGGAGTGGGGCCAGAACTTCTGCCATGTTGCCGTGGCAACGAGGCAGAAGTTCCCGCCCCTTAGCTGCTTGCTTATTCACTTACTCCCTCATTCATTCACTAATTCACTCGCTCATTATTCACTCACTCAGTAAACACTCTCAGGTCCATGGCACCAGGCCAGGCACTGAAGTTGAAGCAGGATAAGACAGAGCTATGTCCTCAAGATGTTAGTAATTCAGTAGGGCGAAGCAGGCACATGAACGAGGCAGTTGTATGCACAGATGCAGTGTACTGTGTTCTGTGAGGGCTGTAACTAATGCTGACTTTGTTCTCTTGATAAATTGGGGAATCGGGAACCAGGCTGCCCAAGTCTGTATGCCTGTGCCTAGGCCAAGAGTGGCCAGGGTCCCAGAACATGACAGAGGGTGCAGGTTGGGCTGAGGGGTCTGGCCCCACTCCTCACCCTCACCCCCGAGTGCACAAATTTTTGTGCACCGGGGTACTAGTATCCTATCTAATAAAAGAGAACCGTGGTAATTAGCCGTACCTCCGCTACCCTTCCTATTGGCTAATCAGGGAGATATGCATTTTAACTGCCAGCCAAGATGGCGGCCGGCAGCCAGGCAGCTTGAAGTGAACATGAGGCTTGCTTGCTTCAGTGACGGAGGACTCCAACATTCCCCACCTGCCACTGCCAGCCTCTGAGCTTGCAGTTTGAAACATTGTTACAAATATAGAAGCTAAACAAAACCCCAGAAACCTGCTTTCAGCCAGCTGGGATCTCAGAGCTGGAGTTGAAACAGTTTTTCGATTATAGAATCCAAACAAACCAGATACCTGTTTTCAGCAGCCTAAGAGCTGGAGCCAAGCCTCAGAGCTAAAGCAGGCCCAGAATAAAAAAGAAAAGAAAAAAAGGAGCGGTTGGGAGCTTCAGTCACCCTCCAGCCTGAAAACAGCCCTCAGCCCCTCACCCAGACTGGCCAGGCACCCCAGTGGGGACCCCCACCCTGAAGGGTGTGTGACCAGCTGCAAACAGCCATCATCCCCTCACCCAGGCTGGCCAGGAACCCCAGTGGGGACCCCCACCCTGATCCAGGACACCCTTCAGGGCAAACCAGCTGGCCCCCACCCGTGCACCAGGCTTCTATCCTATATAGTAAAAGGGTAATATGCCTCTCAGCACCGGGATCAGCGGAGCCATGAGGCCTCCCGGCACCAGGATCAGCATGACAGGGGGCAGCGCCCAAAACCCCTGATCGCCCTGCAGCTCTGTGTGTGATGGGGTGGGGCCACAACCTCCCTATCCACCCTGCTCTGTTTCTGACAGGGGAAGGCACCCCAACCCCTGATAAGCCCTGCTGTGTGCCTGACAGGGGGGAGCTCCTCAACCCCCTGATGGGCCCTGCTCTGTGCGTGACAGGGGGGAGCTCCCCAACCCCCCTGATGGGCCCTGCTCTGTGCATGACAGGGGGGAGCTTCCCAACCCCCTGATCGACCCTGCTCTGTGTGTGACAGGGTACAGAGCCCCAACCCCCCTGATTGGCCCTGCTCTGTGTGTGACAGGGGGTGGTGCCACAACCTCCCCATCGACCCTGCCTTGAGTGTGACAGGGGGCGGTGCCCCAACCCCCCAATCGGCCCTACCCTGAGCGTGACTGAGGGTGGCATCGCAACCTCCCAATCCGCCCTGCTCTGTGCATGACAGGGGGTGGTGCCCCAACTCCCCAATCAGCCCTGCTCTGAGCCGACCAGGGGCTGCACCTAGGGATTGGTCCTGCCCTCTGTCACCCGGAAGCAGGCCTAAGCCAGCAGGTCATTATCTCCCGAGGGGTCCCAGACTGCAAGAGGGCACAGGCTGGGCTGAGGGATCCTCCCTCCCCCCCGAGTGCTCAAATTTTTGTGCACCGGGCCTCTAGTATATATATATATGGCATATTAAGTACAGAGAAAGAAAGGGGGAAGGAAGGAAGGAAGGAAGGAAGGAAGGAAGGAAGGAAGGAAGGAAGGAAGGAAGGAAGGAAGGGCAAAAACAAGAAAGGAAGAGACAGAGGGATGGAGGGTGGAAGGGAAAGAGATAGAACAGTAGTAGTCCAGAGAGGGGAAATTATTAACATTATTCAAAAGAATCAGGGAAGGCTTTCTAGAACTGCCAACATTGAAGCTGAGTTGAAGCATGAGTATGAACTTGCCAGGAAGAAAACTTAAGAAGGACATTACAGTCAGAGAATAGCATATAAAGAAGGTATGAAGGCATATACCTGATAATTTTAACTTATTCAATATCACTTGAATATAAAATTAGTGGTGGATGGTGGTACTGGAGTTTTAAGAGAGGAAGCTAAAAGGTTAAGCAGGAGCTGATCATGAGCTACAATTAATTTGTTATGGTCAAAGCATAAGTTGCTGGTGGGAAAGTGGTCCAATAAGATGGAGAATGAAGCAAGAACCAGATCATGAAAAACCTTATATTTCATGCCAAGGAGTTTAAGCTCTACCCTGTAGGTGTTGGGGGAGCATCAAAGACTCTTCAACTATATAATCATATGATCAATTTTGTACTTCTGACAGAGGTATGAAGCCTAGACTGAAGTGGGCAGGGCTGGAAATAAGGAGTCCAGGTAGGAGGCATTTGAAGTAGCCCAGACAAAAATAATAATATCCCAACTAGAACAGTAGTAGGAAGGAAGGGACAGATTCAAATAATATCTAGGAAGTAAACAGATACAGGCCCAAGACTCAGTGGACAACTGCATGTGGGGAGTGAAGGTAATGGATGAGTCAAAAAAGACTTCCAGGTTTCTGATTCAGGCTACTGAGTAGATAGATGGTAGTATCATTGACTGAGATTGAAAATACAAGAGAAAAAGAATTATAATATAACAACTCACATATTATGCAAGTCTTAATTTAACCTGAAACATGGACTTCTATTACAATAAACAACAAAAAAGCAACAACAACAAAGCTGATGAGCAATCCCTGAGTGAAATTTTTAATTAATTACTTTTTAAGATATACTGTTTGCCGGTAGTTCTAAATTAAGTTGTTCACTAGCCCAGAGAATGGATCATTGTTGAAACTGAGCATGAGGCATTGTCTGTGGCACAGTTTAGTACTTGAATATATATTTTCTTGTTCTTATTCATTTAGTCAACAAATGAATTCAGTAGCAGCCAATATTCTAAGCACTGAAGTTGCAGGAATGAAAAGACAAGGTTTCTGTCCTCAAGAAGAAGCACATTAGCCTTAGTAGAAGGATCAGAAAAAAAAATCATAACGGAGAATGACTTGAGATTATATTTAAGTGATAAATAATAATTCATGTGTTAAATAGGAAAGGGAAAGGGGGAGCATCTGCAAAGCCTTGGACAATGATAGTATTACTAGGATATAAAGTTGGAAGGATTGAGAAGAAAGGAATATGAGGCTAGACTGGTTAAGTACAAGCTAGATGGTGCTTGATGGTAGAGCTTTCTATGCCAGGCTAAGAAATTTGAACTTGATCCTGTAATGAGGAGGAACTTTTGAATAATTAAGAATAATGGTTCAAGAAGGAGAAACTAAGATGGCGGCATAGATAAACACCGGGAAATTGCCTCCTCCCACAACAATTGAAAAACACCTCAAAGGACAGAGCAGACATCATCTAGAACAACAGGAACGCTGGCTGAGTGTAAATTCTACAACTAGAAGGAAAGAAAAGCACAGGGAGAGCCAGAGGAGCTGCAGAGGTGAAGTGCAGAGGTACGGCTGCTCGCGCGCGGAAAGTGGGTGGCACCTGAGGACACGGCTGTCTTTTTGAATCACAAGCTCTCGACTGCTCTGAACTCCGGTTCCAGGAAGTCTCTGGGGACCCAGGACTCATACCGGGAGAAGCTGCACTGTCGGACAGCGGGCAAACTTGAGGGCGGCTTTCCCTCAGAGGTGCTTGCAGTAATTATCGGGTCACTGAGACTTGGGACTCCTTAGGGCTGGGCGGAGAATCAGCCATAGCTCTTTGCTCCGCCCTTTGATTCCCTGAGACCCCGCCCCACCCAGGCTGTGGCAGAGGCTTTTGCATGTGAATGTACCGGCCCTTTGCAAACTGATAATTACCTACCTAACTGCAGCCGAGCCAGGAAGACCCGGAACTTCCAAGAGAAGGCCCAAGGCCCCGCAGCGGCTTGCATTGCTTCACAGCTGAGCCTCTTCGTGGCTCTTGCTGTGTGGCCTCAGGCAGAGGCTGAATTAGCACCTCCTTAGATCCAGGAGCCACTGTACCCAGTGGTCAGATTGCAACCCCTCAGATCCATAAGGGACACACTCGGGGAGCAGATTCAGTGAGCACCAAAGCCCCACTGAAGCAAGTCTTGCCCCAGAAGGGTGTCTTCAGCACAGAAGTTCTCCCACTCCAGACACAGCTGATTCTCACAGCAAATTGGCCTGGAGGTCAATTCCTCCCAGTGATCCTACAACAACCAAGGCACCAAGAGTGCACCAAGAGTGTCCACCTCAGGTAACTGGGGAGGCTGAGCCACTGGGCCCTACAGGACACCTGGCGTGCAGGGCCACTCTATCAACACAGGGAAGCAGCCAAAATGTGGAGACAAAGAAACAGGTCACAAATGGCAGAAATGGAGGAAAGCAAACGACTGGATATAGAGTTCAAGACCACATTTATAAGGTTTTTCAAGAATTTTATGGAAACCGCCGATAAATTTAATGAATCCCTCAATAAGTATAGTGAGACCATGGAGGACATGAAAAAGGACCAACTAGAAATTAAGCATACACTGACTGAAATAAAGAATAATTTACAGAGATCCAACAGCAGACAAGAGGATCCCAAGAATCAAGTCAAAGATTTGAAATACAAAGAAACAAAAAATACCCAACCGAAAAAGAAAAAAGAAAAGAGATTCCAAAAATATGAAGATAGTGTAAGGAGCCTCTGGGACAACTTCAAGCGTACCAACATCAGAATTATAGGGGTACCAGAAGGAGAGAGAGGGCAAGATATTGAAAAACTTTTTGAAGAAATAATGACAGAAAACTTCCCCTACCTGGTGAAAGAAATGGACTTACAAGTCCAGGAAGCGCAGAGAACCCCAAACAAAAGGAATCCAAAGAGGACGACACCAAGACACATCATAATTAAAATGCCAAGGGCAAAAGACAAAGAGAGAATCTTAAAAGCAGCAAGAGAAAGACAGTCAGTTACCTACAAGGGAGTACCCATACGACTGTCAGCTGATTTCTCAACAGAAACCATGCAGGCCAGAAGAGAGTGGCAAGAAATATTCAGAGTGATGAATAGCAAGAACCTGCAACCAAGATTACTTTATCCAGCAAAGCTATCATTCAGAATAGAAGGTCAGATAAAGAGCTTCACGGATAAGAAAAAGCTAAAGGAGTTCATCACCACCAAACCAGCATTATATGAAATACTGAAAGGTATTCTTTAAGAAGAGGAAGAAGAAAAAGGAACTCTTACCATTTGCCAGAGCATGGATGGAACTGGAGAGCGGACAAATACCACAGGATCTCACTCATTTGTGGAATATAATGAACAACATAAACTGATGAACAAGGACTGATCCAGAGACGGAGAGGCATTGATTGGACTGTTGGGCCTTGGAGGGAAGGTAGGGGAGGGGAGGGGTAAGGGGAAAGATCAACCAAAGAACCTTTATGCAAGCATATAGGCCTAAACAATGGACACGGACAACGGGGGGGGGGTGAGGGCATGAGCGGGGGGGGGGGGTAGAGGGTAACGTGGGGACAAAGACACATATGTAATATCTTAATCAATAAAAAATATATTTAAAAAAAGAATAATGGTTCAAATGTATGGTAAGTTGACCATTCATTTTAGTTTATCCAAAACAGTCTCACATTATGAATGATATAGTTACCATATGTCAAAGGCATTGTGGAAGAGGAATTAAGGAAGGCAGAGTTTAGACTCTCAGCAGTTCTCAACCTGTGGATCGCGACCCCTTTGGTGGTCGAACGACCCTTTCATAGGGGTCGCCTAAGACCATCCTGCATATCAGATACTTACATTACGATTCATACCAGTAGCAATATTACAGTATGAAGTAACAATGAAAATAATTTTATGGTTGGGTCACAACATGAGGAACTGTATGTAAAGGGCCAGAAGGTTGAGAACCACTGGTTAGAGGTATGTAACAACTAATACGATTGCTTGGTAAAGAGATGTTGAGAATCTGAACAATGACAATGGCCCTGGCATGAAGAGTATGTGGTAAATAACAGTGACAATGAGGATACAGAATCTACAGACCTTCTCTTGATTGGTTCATGTATGTAAATCTTGTTTTACTAACTGATTCTACTATTCTTTGGGACAGCGGTCATATTAGTAAAATATAACTCAAATATAATGATACTGATATGTTTGCTTCTAAAAAGAAAGGAAGGAGGGTAAGAGACATCCAAATAAATTACTCCCTTCAAAGTAATCCCTTTGAGAAGCTGTACCGTTACTCCCATAATGCTATGTCCCAGAATTTTTCTGCACCTATTTGAGCACTGCACTGAAGAGTCAACTGTCACTTCCTCTGGATTTATTCCAAATGGTGGAAAGTATTCCTCCTCTGAGTAGTATATTTGATATTTTGAAATAATGAAAGTAATATTTTTTCCAAATTCAAAATGATAGATTAATGGTTTTCTTCTGTGGCTTATGAACTTATGCTACAGAGTTAGGAGCAATCAATGGAAACAGAAAATACAATAGTGGTTGCCTAGGAATCAGTTGGAAAGCTGAGGGGTGGTGAAAAGTGCTGGTAACAGGTATAAGGTTTCTTTAAACTTTGTATGAGGAAAATGTTCTAATATTAGATCATGATAAAATTTAGTGAATTTGCCGAAACCAGTTTGGCTCAGTGGATAGAGCATCGGCCTGCGGACTGAAAGGTCCCAGGTTTGATTCCGGTCAAGGGCATGTACCTGGGTTGCGGGCATATCCCCAGTAGGAGATGTGCAGGAGGCAGCTGATCGATGTTTCTCTCTCATCGATGTTTCTAACTCTCTATCTCTCTCCCTTCCTCTCTGTAAAAAATCAATAAAATATATTTTAAAAAATTTAGTAAATTTGTACAACTCTAAAAATTTAGTAAAAGTTGTTGAATTGTACACTTTAAATGGGTGAACTTTATGCTATGGAAATCATACCCTTTAAATATTTTAAAGATGTTTGGAGTGCTATTAGGGTACTAGGTTCAGGGGTGTATTTTTTTTTAAAGCATGAGTCTCATCACTTTATGATTAAACTTTGTTTCCATCTCCATCTGCATCTTTCCTAGCACAGTACTGGGTTCATAGTAATTGCTTAATAGTTATTTGTTCAGCATAATTGAATGTAGTATAGTGCTCAATTTTATTTCATATCAGAGAAGATAGCAATTTTATTAGTGTGTATAAGTTCTTAGATGTTTTATCTCCTAATGTACAATATCGTTTATGGGCACTTTTAATAAATGTTGAGTTATGACCAGTCTTTTCTTTATGTTTCACAAACATCATCAATTTTTATTACAAATAGCATAGATTGTTATTAGTACTTAAATTAATGGATTACTATTTGTTTAAGAAAATGTATCATTATCCATATAAATTATAGAAATCACACAGGAATGTTGTTCCAATGTTTTGTCATTACTTCTGACATCTTAATTTTTAGTATTACATAAAGATAAATCAATTAGTTTCAACCTCATTCTCTCTCTCTCCTTCCCTTGCCTACTCAGGAAGTATTGTGAGTGTTGGTGATCCAAAGAAAAAATACACAAGATTTGAAAAAATTGGCCAAGGGTAAGTGATTCTTAATTGAAATATCAACATATATGTATCAAATATATACATAAAATTTAATAACAGCATGGATTTCTGGTAAATTATGCTCCTCACTTTCTGAGTTATATTCATGTTTTCATCCTCAGTGTTGGCCTTTCTGGTTGGCCAACTAGAACATATCCTTCTGGAATCTTCTCTATTGTTGGGCTGACAATTAAATTGTTAGGGACATTTTGATCCCATTTGGTTAGAAGATTCAAACTGATTTCTCAAGAAAAGTTGTAGGGTTACCAGAAACCTTTTGTGTGTATGAAACCCCCTTTATCCCTGCCCCCTTACACCTGTATGAATGTTATGCTTAAGATATCTCTTATTTGTCAAACTGGGAAGTTACAGAGTGAGGGTAGGGAAAGTCCTTATTGAATGATCCAGAGGTAAATTTCTGAGTAAAGAAGAAACTGATCAATAATCCCTAAAAGAGATGGAGTGCATCATATTCACCTATTATGCTCAGTAAGAATAAGATTCCAGGAGAACCAAGATGGTGGCACAAGTAAATGCCAGTACTTGATGCCTCCCACAACCTCATCAAAATTACAACTAAAGTACAGAACAACCATCATTCAGAACTGCCTGAAACCTGGCTGAATGGCAGTCCTACAACTAGAGAAGTAAAGAAAGAAGCACATTCAGACTGGTAGGAGGGGTGGAGGTGCAGAATGAGCTGGTCCGGTACCCATGTGCAACATTTTTTTTAATTGGGAGAGATAGCTCGGCTGTGGAGACCTATCCTGAGGAGCAAGGGGTCCCAGCCACACACCAGATGCCCAGGCCAGGGTTCCAGATCCAAAAAGAGGAGTATCCAAAACTTCAGGCTATAAAAACCATTGGGGATTGTGACTGAGTGAATGAAGGCTGCTGAAGTCCCATGCAGTTTATTTTAAAAGGGCAATGCACAAACTTACATGGTTCCTCTCCCTCTGGGCTCCAATGCTAGATGGCAGCATTTGAGGATCCAGGGACATACGAGGAGGAACTGCATTTTCTGGCATCAGAGCAAGAACTCAGGGGTAGCTTTCTCTCAGAGTGGGGTGCTTGCAGGGATCATTGTTCCTGTGCTGGGATCTCCCCCATTGAAAGCCTGACTGACAGCCATATCTGAGTTTCCATCAGCTTGGCTCACACTGTTTGCTCTACCCTGGTGATTCCCTAAGACACCGACCCATCCAATTTGTATCCCCACCCAAGGTGTTGGCAGCAGCTTTTCCATATGAATTGCCTGTCCTGTCTCAGGTTTCAGACATTCCTAAAATCTCAAACAAGCAACAGCTGGTGTCAGCATGCCACATGCCTATCAATAAGAAGCCCAAGACCCAACATACCTAGAGTGCCCAGCTCAGGTGACTGGGGAGGCTGAGCCACTGGGCCCTACAGGACACCTACTACACAAGGCCACTCTACCAATTCCAGGAGACATAGAAGCTCTACCTAATTCATAGAAACAAACACGGGGAAACAGCCAAAATGTAGAGACAAAGAAGCATGTCACAAATGAAAGAACAGAAATCTCCAGAAAAAGAACTAAATGCAATGGAAGCAAGCCAACTACTGGAAACAGAGTTCAAACAATGGGTCTAAGGTTACTCAAGGATCTTAATGATAACTTCAAGGGACTTAATAAAAGCTTCAAGGAACATAGTGAGACTTTCAAGGATATTAGTGAGAATTTCAAAGACATGAAATAGGACAAATCAGAAATTAAGCATACACTAACCTAAATAAAGAATAATTTACAGGGATTCAACAGTAGAGTAGAAGATTCCAAGAATCAGATCAATGATTTGGAATATGAGGAAGCAAAAAACACCCAATCAGAAGAGCAAAAAGAAAAAAAAGAATCCTCTGGAACAACTACAAGCATACCAACATTCACATGATGCGGGTGCTAGAAGCAGAAGAGAAAGGGCAAGATATTGAAAAAAAACTATCTGAAGAAATAATAACAGAAAACATCCCCTACCTGGTGGAAGAAATAGACATATAAGTCTAGGAAGCACAGAGAGTCCCAAACGAGAGAAACCCAAAGAGGCCCACCACACCAAGACACATCATAATTAAAATGCCAAGGATTAAAGACAAAGAGAGAATATTAAAAGCAGCAAGGGCCTGCCAGGCATGGCTTAGTGGTTGATTGTGGACCTATGAACCAGGAGGTCATGGTACAATTCCCAGTTGGGGCACATGCCCAGGCTGCAGGCTCCATCTTCAGTGTGTGGTGTGCAGGAGGCTGCCAATCAATGATTCTCTCTCATCATTGATTTTCTATCTCTCTCCCTCTCTCTTCCTCTCTGAAATTTATATATATATATATATATATATATATATATATATATATATATATATATATATTTTAGAGGCCTGGTGCATGAAATTCATGCAGGTAGGTGTGGCCCTCAGCCCATTCTGCACCCTCTCCAATCCAGACCCGGAGGATGTCTGACTGCCGGTTTAGGCCCAATCCAGGACCACTGGCTCCTGACCACTCACCTGCCTGCCTTCCTAATGCCCCCAACTGCCCTCCCCTGCCAGCCTGATCTCGCCCCTAACTGCTCTCCCCTATGGACCTGATTGCCCCTAACTGCTTCTGCCTTGGCCCTTACCAGCATGGCTTTGTCTGGAAGGAAGTCAGACATCCGGAACATGGCCAGTCGACCTGGTCTAATTAGCATATAACCTTTTTATTAGTATATATATTTATTAAAGCAGCAAGAGAAAAACGGTTGATTATCTATAAGGGAGATCCCATAACACTATCAGCTGATTTCTCCATAGAAACTTTGAAAGACAGAAGGGAGTGGCAAGAAATATTCAAAATGATGAATAGCAAGGACCTTCACCCAAGATTATTCTACCCAGCAAAGCTATCATTTATAATTGAAGGTCAGATAAAAATCTTCACAGACAAGAAAAAGCTAAAGGAGTTCATCACCATCAAACCAGTATTACATGAAATGTCGAAGATTATTCTTGAAGAAGAGGAAGAAGAAGAAGAAGAAGAAGAAGAAGAAGAAGAAGAAGAAGAAGAAGAAGAAGAAGAAGAAGAAGAAGAAGAAGAAGAAAAGAAAGAAAGAAAGAAAGAAAGAAAGAAAGAAAGAAAGAAAGAAAGAAAGAAAGAAAGAAAGAAAGAAAGAAAGAAAGAAGAAGAAGAAGGAGGAGGAAGAAAAGAAGGAGGAGGAGGAAGAGTAAAAAATATGAACAATAAAATGGCAATTAATACATATCTATCAACAATTGAATCTAAAAAAAGAAACAATAACCAAGGAATCTATTGAACAAAATAAACTGATGAATAAAATAGAACCAGAGGCATGGAAACATGGAACAGACTGAGGACTGATGAATCTCAGAGGGAAGGGGGGAGAGGGGATGGGAAGAGATTAACCAAAGATCTTATGTGCTATATACATTTCCTATGGACACAGACAATAGGGTGGTGAAGGCCTGGGGTGGGGCAGGAACTGGCTGGAGGGGGTCAATGTGGGGATAAAGGGGAACATCTATATTCTCTTAAAAATAAAGATTAAAAAAAAAGAATAAAGATTCCCAGGCCTGACTGCCAGAGACTTGATTCTGAAGTATGGAGTGGGGACCAGGAAACTAAACTTGGGAAAAGTTCCTCAGTTAATCCTGACCATTAGTTAGACATGTGAACCAATGGTGCTAAATCATTCACTAGAGCTAAAGGTAGGAGTTACCAGTTCTACAAATCAGCTGTAATTAGGTATGTCTCTCAGGCCTCAATGTGAAACTAAGTGGAAGGGCTTCAGTTGCCAACTGTTTTAAACAGGTAAAAATTTTCTTTAAAGAAATGAAGTGATCTTGAAGGCTGCCCTTAAATAGAGAATGGGACAAGATATTTTGGTGCACCGATTATTGTGTGACAGCAACCAATATAGTACTTCAGAGGCCTCCTGCATGAGACAGGGGACTGAGAAGGAAGGGATATATCTAATGTGCCTGCAAAATTATGCTAGCCCCTCAGCCAATAGTTTGTTTTTGAATAAATGAATGTAGGAGTTTCTTCAAGCACCTCACTGCTTTTTCTGGGATTCTTAGGTTCAGAAACTTATATATTATATATAAACTCAACTATTTTTCATGATGTTTATATTTTATTTATTTCTTCCCCCTAGCTATTGTAGTAAAGTTTCTTTTGAAATTGTCAAGTTATCTTGGGAAATAAGGGAAGCATTCATTACATTTTGGCTAGAGGATAAGAGGGACATATCTTACCCCCTTACTTGTGGAGATTGTGATTTGTGGGAATCAAAGTAAGAAGACCCTAAGAGGGAGGCACAAACTCAGGGAGAAATATATAGCTAAACTTTTCCCAATAGAAGCCATAACAGTGCTGCATATCTAAGAGGTTACCTACTTGTGCTTTTGCTTCTTTCTTTTTCATTTGATACCACTGGTATCCTCACTTGTTCATTTAAAAAAAAAGTGTTTTGTTGTCTCTAGGGGCCTCCTGTCACTTTACCAATCAAATAGTATGTCTGTCCATTTTTCAGTGCTGTCCAATAGAAATTTCTGTGATGATGGAGATGTATTGTATCTGTGTCATCCTATATGATAACCACTAACATGTGTGGCTATAGAACACTTTAAAATATGTCTAATGCAAATGAGAAATTATTTATTTGAATTAATTTATTTTTCAGCACACACAGAGATGGGTATTGGTGGTATGAGCCCTCAAGAACTAAAGTCTACTATAATAAATGCCTGATAGAGGGCAATATAGGGTGCAAGAAGAATATCAAGACAAGCCTACTGAATTCACCAGCAGGACTGGCTTCTATAGCCATTATTATCCACCTAGAATTTTCCTTCTTACCCTCTGGTGGAATGGTAAAACAACTTTAGTAAGGAAGCCATACCTTCTTATGTTTATATGTGAGCCTCAACTTGCTTTTTGCATGCCCCAAAGGGAAACTCCACAAGGCAGATTGTAAAAACACAATATTATGTATTAAGGGGGTTCAGAAAATAAATGTTGGCTTTTAGATTTCATTTTCTTATGAAATTAGCTACCGTTATTTTTTATAACATTTTTTCATTATTAAGGTATAACATATGTGTCTTTATTGGCCCATTGTCCCCCCGTCCCCCAACCTGCTACTCATTCCCTCACGTCCCTGTTGTCTGTGTCCATTGGTTATACTTATATGCATCCATACAAGTCCTTTGGTTGATCTCTCCCCCTAACCTTCCCTCTGTGGTTGAAGCATCTGATCAATGATTCTCTGTCTCTGGATCTGTTTTTGCTCATCAGTTTATGTTGTTCATTATATTCCATAAATGAGTGAGATCAAGTGATATTTATCTTTCTCTGACTGGCTTATTTTGCTTAGCATAATGTTCTCCAGTTCCATCCATGCTGTTGCAAATGGTAAGAATTCCTTCTTTTTTACCTCAGCATAGTATTCCATTGTGCAGATGTACCACCGATTTTTAATCCACTCATCTGCTGATGGACACTTATGCTGTTTCCAAATCTTAGCTATACAAATTGTGCTGCTATGAACATAGGGGTACATATATCCTTTCTGATTGGTGTTTCGAGTTTCTTGGGACATATTCCTAGAAGTGGAATCACTGGGTCAAATGGGAGCTCCATTTTTAGTTTTTTGATGAAACTCCTTACTGTTCTCCACAGTGGCTGCACCAGTCTGCATTCCCACTAGCAGTGCAGGAGGGTTCCTTTTTCTCCGCATCCTAGCCAGCACTTGTCATTTGTTGATTTGTTGATGACAGTTATTCTCATAGATGTGAGATGGTTCCTCATTGTCATTTTGATTTACATCTTTTGGATGGTTAGTGACTTTGAGCATGTTTTCATATGTCTCTTGGC
Organism: Myotis daubentonii; assembly: GCF_963259705.1. Lineage (NCBI taxonomy): Eukaryota > Metazoa > Chordata > Mammalia > Chiroptera > Vespertilionidae > Myotis > Myotis daubentonii. Next base: position 48,709,232 of record NC_081861.1, on the reverse strand, counting down.
CTTCCTTATGTCTTCTTTAGAAAAGTTTATATTTAGGTCTGTTGCTCATTTTTTTATTGTGTTGTTTATCTTCTTTTGTTAAGTTGTATGAGTTCCCTGTAAATGTTGGAGATTAAACCATTGTCAAATATGTTCTCCCATGCAGTGGACTTTCTTGTTGTATTGTTGAGGTTTCTTTTGCTGTGCAAAAGCTTTTTATTTTGATGTAGTCCCATTTGTTTATTTTCTCTTTAGTTTCCATTGTCCTAGGAGCTGTATCGGTAAAGAAATTGCTTCAGCATATGTCTGAGATTTTGCTGCCTGTGGATTCCTCTAGTATTTTTATGGTTTCCGGTCTTATATTTAAGTCCTTTATCTATTTTGAGTTTATTTTGTGTATGGTGTAAATTGGTGGTCTAGTTTCATATTTTTGCATCTATCTGTCCAATTTTCCCAGAACCATTTATTAAAGAGACTATCTTGACTCCATTGTATGCTCTTGCCTCCTTTGTCAAAAATTAATTGGGCATAGTGGTTTGAGTGGATTACTGGATTCTCAATTCTATTCCATTGGTCTATATGTCTGTTCTTGTGCCAGTACCAGGCAGTTTTGAGAACAGTGGCTTTGTAGTACAGCTTGATATCTGGTTTTGAGATCCCACCTACTTTGTTCTTCTTTCTCAGGACTGTTGCAGCTATTTGGAGACTTTTTATTCAAGATGAATTTTTGGAGAGTACGTTCTAGGTCTGTGAAATATGCCATTGGTATTTTAATGGGGAGTGCATTGAATCTATAGATTGCTTTAGGTATTGTGGACATTTTAATGATGTTGATTGTACCAATACATGAACACAGTATGTCCTTCCATCTGTTTATGTCTTCCTCTATCTGTTTTTTCACTGTACTGTAGTTTTCTGAGTACAGGTGTTTTACCTCCTTAGTTAAGTCTATTCCTAGGTATCTTAATTTTTTTTTTGGTACGATGGTAAATGGGATTGTTTTTTTAGTCTCTTTCTGTAAGTTCACTATAGGTATATAGAAATGCCATAGATTTTTTTTGGCATTAATTTTGTATCCTGCTACATTACCGAGTTCATTTATTAAGTCTACTAATTTTTTGATGGAGTCTTTAGGGTTTTCTATGTACAGTATTATGTCATCTGCAATTAAGGACAGTTTTATTTCTTCTTTTCCAATTTGGATGCCTTTTATTACTTCTTCTTGACTGATTGCAATGGCTATTACCTCCAGTACTATGTCGAACAGGACTGGTGAGAGGGGGCATCCCTGGCTTGTTCTTGTTCTTAGGGAAATAGTTTTAGTTTTTGCCCATTGAGTATGATGTTGGCTGTGGGTTTGTCATATATGGCTTTTATTATGTTGAGGTACGATTCTTCTATTCCCACCGTGCTGAGAGGTTTTATCAAGAAAGGGTGTTGGATTTTGTCAAATGCTTTTTTCTGAATCAGTTGCTATGACTATGTGATTTTAATCTCTCAATTTGTTGATGTGATGCATCACGTTTATTGAGTTGCAGATATTGTACAAGTATTGCATCCCCGGGATAAATCCTACTTAGTAATGGTGTTTGATCTTTCAGATGTTAGTGCTGGATCCAATTTGCTAGAATTTTGTTGAGGATTTTGGCATGTATGTTCATGAGGGATATTGGCCTGCAATTCTCTTTTATTGTGTTGTCTTTATCTGGTTTTGGTATTAGGGTAATGATGGCTTCATAGAATGAGCTTGGAAGTGTTCTTTCCTCTTGAATTATTTGGAATAGCCTGAGGAGGATAGGTTTTAATTCTTCCTTGAATGTTTACTTAAATTCCTTTGTCAAGCTGTCTGGCCAAAGCCTTTTGTTTGCTGGAAGCTTTTTGATGACTGCTTCAATTTCTTTCATAGTCATCGACCTATTGAGATTTTTAGATTCTTCCTGATTGAGTTTTGGAAGGTTGTATTTTTCTAGGAATATCTCCATTTCCTCCAGGTTGTCTAGTTTGTTGGAATTGAGTTTTCATAGTATTTTTTAACAATCCTTTGTATTTCTGTGGGGTCTGTTGTTATTTCTCCTCTTTCATTTCTGATTTTGTTTATTTGGGTTTTCTCTCTTTGCTTCTTGGTATGCCTGGCTAGAGGTTCATCAATCTTGTTTATTCTTTCAAAGAACCAGCTCTTGGTTTCATTAATCTTTTGTATTTTTTTTTTTGGTCTCTATGTCATTTATTTCTGTTCTGATCTTTATTATCTCCTTTCTTCTACTCATTCTGAGCTTTTCTTGTTGCTCTCTTTCTAATTCTTTAAGTTGTAGAGTTAGATGATTTACTACCATTTTTTCTTGTTTTCTAATGTAGGCCTGTAGAGCTATAAACTTCGCTCTCAGGACTGCTTTCATTGTGTCCCATAGATTGAGGATTGTTGTTTTTTCGTTGTCTTTTGTTTTCAGGAGGTTTTTAATTTCTTCCTTGCTGTCTTTGTTAACCCAATCATTGTTTAATAGCATGCTATTCAGCTTCCAAATGATTGAATTTTTTGGATGTTTTTATTGTAGTTTATGTCTAATATTATGCCATTGTGGCCTGAGAAGATGCTTGATATGATTTTAATCTTTTTGAATTTGGAGAAACTTTGCTTGTGACCCAATATGTGGTCTATCTTTGAAAATGTCCCATGTGCACTTGAGAGGAACATATATTCCGTGGCTTTGGGGTGAAATGTTCTGAAGATGTCAATTAAGTCCATCTGATCTAATGAGTCATTTAGGATTGCTGTTTCTTTGCTGATCTTTTGTCTAGAGGATTTATCCAGTGATGACAGTGGTATATTAAAATCCTCTACTATGATCATATTGTTGTCAATCTCTCCTTTGATATCTTCCAGGAATTTTTTAAATATATATATTTGGGTGCTTCTGAATTGGGTGCATATATTTTTATCAAGGTTATATCCTCTTGTTATATTGATCCCTTTAGTACAGTGATGGCGAACCTATGACATGCGTGTCAGAGGTGACATGCGAACTCATTTTTTTTGGTTGATTTTTCTTTGTTAAATGGCATTTAAATATATAAAATAGATATAAAAAATATAAATCTTTGTTTTACTATTGTTGCAAATACCAAAAAATTTCTATATGTGACACGGCACCAGAGTTAAGAGGGTTTTTCAAAATGCTGACACGCAGAGCTCAAAAGGTTCGCCATCACTGCTTTAGTATTATGAAGTGGCCTTCCTTATCTCTTGTTATGGCCTTCACTTTGAGGTCTATTTTGTCAGATATAAGTATTGCTACCCAGCTTTTCTTTCATTTTTATTTGCCTGAAGGATATTTTTCCATCTCTTCACTTTCAGTCTGTGTGAGTCCCTTGTTCTGAGGTGGGTCTCTTATAGACAGCATATGTATGGGTCATGTTTATTTATCCATTCAGCCACTCAATGTCTCTTGATTGGAGCATTTAATCTGTTTACATTTAAAGTTATTATTGATAGGTACTTGTTTGTAGCCATTTTTATTTTTTGTGTCTGTGTTCCTTCTTCCCTTTTTATTTCTCCTTTTTACACTGGTCCCTTTAGCATTTCTTGCATTGCTGGCTTGGTAGTGATAAACTCCCTTAGCCTTTTTTTTTTGGCCAAGAAGCTCCTTATTTCCCCTTCAATTTTGAATGATAGCATTGCTGGGCAGAGTATTCTTGGATTCAGTCCCTTGCTTTGCATCATTTTGTAAATTTCCTTTCATTCTTTTCTAGCCTGATGTATTTCTGTTCAGAAATCATTTGATAATCTAATGGGAGATCCCTTGTATGTAATTTTCTGTCTCTCTCTTGCAGCCTTTAAGATTCTCTTTGTTGTGAACATTTGCCATCCTAATTATGATGTGTCTTGTGTGGGCCTTTTCTGCTTCATCTTGTTTGTGACTCTCTGTGCTTGTGTGACTTTTTTCTTCCCTGCATCAGGGAAGTTTTCTGATGTTATTTCTTCAAATAGGTTTTCTACCCCTTCTTCCTCTTCCTGTCATTCTGGTACTCCCATTATTCGTATGTTGCTTTGTTTCATGTTGTCCCAAAGCTTCCTTTGGCTCTCCTCCTGTCTTTTATTTTTTTTCTCCAATTGTAGTTCAGTTTGCATGTGTTTTGCTTCCCTATCTTCTAATTTGCTAATTTGGTCCTCCACTTCTCCTAATCTACAGATGAAATTTTACATGGTGTTTTTATTGCAGCTATATCACTCTATTTCTTCTTGATTCTTACATGAGTTGGTTATTTTTTCATCCACCTGGTTTATGAACTGTATGACCCTTATTTTGAGTTCTTTTTTCTGTCATATTGCATACCTTAATTTCATTTAGCTTCTTTTCTGGCAATTCTTCCTTTTCTTTCCTTTGGTGATTCCTTTGTCTACCCATTTTTGTTCTTACCAAAGCATTTAGGTGTCGAGTCTTACAGGAGCTGCTCCTTGGGTGGCAGTGGCTCCTCAGATGGAAGCTGCTCCTCAGGTAGTTACAGCAGCAGTTGCTCCTCAGTTGGCAGTGGCTCCTCTGGTGGGCACTTTTCGCAGCAGTGGTGGTTCCACTGGCTTGTTGAGGGAGGCTGTTCATGCAGCTGCTGTTCCTCAGATGGGGGCAGGCTGCTCACGCAGCTGTTGCTCCTTGTACCAGGGTGGGATGCTTACTTGGTCACTGCTCCTTGGACGGGGGCTGGCTTCCCACAGGGCTGCTGCTCCTTCTACTGGGGTGGGCTGCTGCTCCATTGACGGAGGTGGGCTGCTAACAGGGCTGCTGCCTCTGATGGGGGTAGGCTGTTCATGCAGTTGCTGCTCCAGGGACAGGGGTAGGCTGTTTGTGAGCTGCTACTTCTCCGACGGGGGTGGGATCCTCGCAGGTACTGCCACTCCTCAGATGGGGGTAGGCTGCTCATGAGGCTGCTGCTTCATGGACAGATGCAGGTTTCTCACAGGGCTTCTGCTCCTCGTATGGGGATAGGCTTCTCGTGAAGCTGCTGCTCCTCAGATGGGTGTAGGCCGCTTGCACGGCTGCTGTTCCTTGGACCGGGGCTGGCAACTCATGCAGCTGCTGCTCCTAGGACAAGGGCCGCCTGCTCGCATGGCTGCTGCTCCTTGGATGGGGGCAGGCTGCTCATGAGGCTGCTTCTCCTTGGATGGGGGGGATGCTCACACAGCTGCTGTTCTTCAGAAGGGTGTGGGTTGCTCACTCAGCTACTGCTCCTTAAATGGGTGTGGGCTGTGTGACTGCTGCTCCTCGGGTTGTGAGCAGGCTGCTTGTGCCCCTGCTGCTCCTCGGGCAGGGCAGGCTGTTCTCTGGATAGGGGTGGGGTGTGCGCACAGCTGCTGCTGCCCATTTGGGGGGTTGGGCTGCTTGCACAGCTGTTGCTCCTTGGATGGGGCAGGGTGCATGAGGCTGCCACTCCGCGGCCTGGGGAAGGCTGCTTGCATGGCTGCTGATCATGTGGTCACAGTGCCCTGGTCTAAAGTGTTGGGTCGGTCAGAGGGTAGTGCGTTTTGGGTCTTACATGAGCCTGTGCCCAGGGGGCTGGAGTCTCAGTGACCATGGGACTAAATACAATGTAGCAGGTCCCTGGGGTGGCTGTAGAGTCCTGGGTGTTATCTGAGGGCACCCTGGGTGGAGGTGAGGCTGGGTTCCCAGTCACAGCAGCTCTCCCCTTCAAAAGGTGAGGACTCTGAGGAAGAGCCAGCTGTTCCAGGACTGTTTGCAATGGTAGCAGAGGCTGCCTAGTTAGGTGAGCCCATTTAGCCTGCCCCCGAAGGTCCTGCGGGATCTAACTGTGACTAAGTCACACACACACACACACACACACACACACACACACACACACATCCCACATGACCATACACTCCTCTTTTGCTCCCTCATTTACTCACGCTCTCTCCCTCACTGCCGCCTTCTTCCTGCCTCTGTAGTTGGGTCTGGAGTGTTATTAACCCATTCGTGGATGGAGTCTCCTCTCCAAGTGTCTGGTTATGTGGCTCACTCTCTAACACAAAATTTACCTTGACAAGAAACAACATAATGGGAACAAAACACGAATGTACTGAAAACACTCATGACACTGATAACCCCAATATAAGTGTCCACCAGAAAAAAGAGAAATAGCGGAGTGAAAAGAGAGCACAAATGATATTGAAGAGAGAAAAAATGGTATGAGAGAAAAGAAAAATCAGAAAAAGGAAGAAAATGGAAAAAGACTACACTAATAAAAGAGAAACATGCAAATTGGTACTCTGCTACACCCACCAGCCAACAAAGATGGCGGTTAATTTGCATATGCAGACATGGAGCAAAGACTGAAGGCTCCGGCCAGAGTGAAGACTGAAGACTGAAGACTAAAGAGACTTGGCTTCTCAGCTGTAGCCACAGTGGAGAAGCCAAGACTTGCTGTGGCCACAGTGGAGAACCCAAGCCTCACTGTGGCCGGAGGGGAGAAGCCAAGCCTCGCTGTGGCCACAGCAGAGAAGCCAAACTTCGCTGCAGCTGGAGGGGAGAAGCCTAGCCTCAAGGCTTGGCTTCTCCACTGCAGCTGGACCAAAGGCCTGGGTCCCGGGTGCAGGAGGAAAACCAGTGCCAGAAGCCAGGGGAAGGCATATTGCGCAAATCTTCATGCAACGGGCTTCTAGTATATATATGTATGTGTGTGTGTATATATATGAATATGAATATGAATATGAATATGAATATGAATATGAATATATATATATATATATATATATATATATATATATATATATATATATATATATATATATATAGTGGGGGAAACACCAGAGAACAAACAGATAAACCAAAACTTACAAACATCAAATTCCCAGTAAAAAGGGTGGGGGCAGAAACTTATATACAGAAAGTAAGGTTAAGAATTAGATGAATATAGGGAGGACCTCAGTTCAGTATAGAGGAAGTAGAAAGAGGATGAGTGGATAAGAAGAAAGAGAAAGAGAAGAAAATAATAATAACAGTAATAATAATAAATGTAAAAATTGATTAAAAATAGGATAAAAAATAAAATAAAATAAATTAGAATGATGGAAAAAATAATGTAAAAAGAAATAGAAAAAAAAGAAACAAATGAAAAAGGAAAATAGAGAAGAAAGAAAAAAGAGATAACAAAACAATCCTATATAATAAAAGAGAAACATGCAAATTAGCCATCCCTCTGCTAAGCACAAGGCACACCCACAAGCCTCTCCCACAAGCCAATCAGGAGCAAGTATACATATTAACCCAATTAAGATGGCGGCGGCCAGGGAGCTGGAGTTAGCAGGATGCTTCGGTTGCCTCTGGTGATGGAGGAAGCCAAGCTTCCCGCCAGCCCTAGCCGGCCCACGGCTCCACTCAAGGCTACAATGTTTCAATTATAGAAGACTAGAGGCCCGGTGCACAAAAATGTGTGCACTTGGGGGGGGTTCCTCCACCCAGCCTATGCCCTCTTGCAGTCTGGGATCCCTCAGAGGATGTCCACCTGCTGGCTTAGGCCCGCTCCCTGGTGGATCAGGCCCAAGCTGATAGTCTGACATCCCTCTGGCAGCCCGGCAGCCCTTGGGGGATGTCCACTTACCAGCAGGGAGCAGACCTAAGCTGCAGTCGGACATCCTTAGTGCTATTGAGGAGGCAGGGGAGGCTCCAGCCACCATCGCTGTGCTGGCAGCCATCTGCCTAGCTTGTGGCTGAGCAGAGCTCCCCCTGTGGGAGTGCACTGACCACCAGGTGACAGCTCCTGCATTGAGCATCTGCCCCCTGGTGGTCAGTGTGTGTCATCGTGACCAGTCATTCCCAGTCATTCTGCTATTTGGGTCAATTTTCATATTACCCTTTTATTATATAGGATAGAGGCCTGGTGCACAGGTGGGGGCCAGCTAGTTTGCCCTGAAGGGTGTCCCGGATCAGGGTGGGGGTCCCACTGGTTTGCCTGGCCGGACTGGGTGAGGGGCTGATGGGTATTTGCAGCTGGCTGGTGACACCCCTTTCAGGGTGGGCGGTCCCCACTGGGGTGCCTGGCCAGCCTGGGTGAGGGGCTGATGGCTGTTTTCAGGCTGGCCACACCGCCTTTAGGGAGAGGGGGTCCCCACTGTGGTGCCTGGCCAGTCTAGGTGAGTGGCTGAGGGCCGTTTTCAGGCTGGCCAAGCCCCCCGGTGAAGGAAGCTCCCAGCCTCTCCTTTTTTCTTTTTTTTTTATTCTGGGATTTATTTACCTTCTATAATTGAAACTTTGTAGCCTTGAGTGGAGCTCAGAGCTGGCCGGGGAGGGCAGGAAGCTTGGCTTCCTCCATTGCCAGGTTCAACCAAAACCTCCTACTTGCTCCAGTTCTGTGGCCACGGCCGGCTGAAAGCAGGTATCTGGGGTTTATTTATTTTTTATAATTGATACTTTGTTACCTTGAGTGGAGCTTAGAGCTGGTTGCAGCAGTCAGGAAGCTTGGCTTCCTCCATCACTGGGGCAATCAAGCCTCCTGCTTGCTCCAGCTCCGTGGCTGCCAGTCGCCATCTTGGTTGGGTTAATTTGCATATTGTCACTCTGATTTGCTGGTGGGCATGGCTTAAGGAGTAGCAAAGGTACGGTCAATTTGCATGTTTGTCTTTTATTCATGTAGATAAATAAATCCCCGGGGGGGGGTAGGAACTGGGAGCTTGGGTCGCTGGGGGGCATGGTCAGCCTGAAAACGGCCGTCAGCCCCTTACCGAGGCTGGCCAGGCATTCCCAGTGGGGACCCCCACCCTGAAAGGGGGTGTGGCCAGCCTGAAAAAGGTCCTCAGCCCCTCACCCACACTGGCCATGCACCCCAGCGGGACACTCCCACCCTGATCCAGGACACAATTCAGGGCAAATCAGCTAGCCCCTACCCATGCACCAGGCCTCTAGCCTATATAATAATCCTATATAATAAAAGGGTAATATGAAAACTGACCCTAACAGCAGAACGACTGGGAATGACTGGTCACTATGACACACACTGACCACCAGGGGGCAGACGCTCAATGTAGGAGGTGCCCTCTGGTGGTTAGTGCGCTCCCACAGGGGGAGCTCTGCTCAGCCACAAGCCAGGCTGATGGTTGCCAGCACAGCGGTGGTGGTGGGAGCCTCTCCTGCCTCCTAAGCAGTGCTAAGGATGTCCAACCGCAGCGTAGGCCTGCTCCACGCTGGCAAGTGGACATCCCCTGAGGGCTCCTGGGCTGCCAGAGTCATGTTTGACTGCCAGCTTAGGCCCGCTCCCCCGGGGAGCAGGCCTAAGCCAGCAGGTGGACATCCCCTGAGGTGTCCCAGACTGCAAGAGGGCACAGGCAGGACTGAGGGACCCTCTCGAGTACACAAATTTTTGTGTACCAGGCCTCTAGTAATAAAATAAAAATAAAAATGAAAAAGTGAAGTGTTGTTCCTTTGGCTTGTTTAAGATTCCACTCTTTTGTACTGTCTGTGGCTTCTCAATTTCCTGCTTATGGGACTGAAGGCCTCTCTTCAGGCCAGTCCTTGTGCATTCTCAGGGGCTATTCAGAGTTTTTTTCCCTTTGCACTGCTCAGGATGTAGTCTGAGTTTGGCTGAGTTCATTGCCTGGAGACTGCAGGGAGGGGCTTTCAGGAGAAAATGGCTACCTAGGTCCCACATATCAGGTATGACTCAGCGCCAGACTCTTGGCCACCTCTCCCGGACCCTTTCCTCTCCCCAGACTCCACAATTCCGCACCTCAGCCATGGGTAAGTGTCCATGTCCAAAAGGTCCTATGAACTAGGCTCAGTGAAGAAAAGCAAAGTCCACAAAGAGGGGAAAGTGCTGTGCCTCTACTGGCCCCTCTGCTCCCGGCACCTCGTGGTCTGAGCAGCCATCCTGAATGTTCCCTCTGGGCTCAGTCTTTCATGACTGTGGACCCAGATCTATAATCTCCTGCCACCAGCAGTCCTGCAGACCTCCTTTCCACAGACAAACACTGTTCTTGATTCAAGGGACGTGGCCTCTGTGCTGTGCGGTTTCCCTCTGATCCTCTGGGCTGGGAAGTCTTGCAGTTGTCCCCAGCCCAGATCCCTGATTTTACAGTTTTCCAGGTGTCCTCTGCCCTTTCCAGCTGTGAATTCTAGATTTGACTTTGATCAGGTTGAATCTTTGGTATAGTTAAAATAGGAAAGGATACACAATCCACAGAGAAATAGCATTCCAGACCTTTGCTATCAAAAATGGCAAATATGTAGCTATTGAGCACTTGAAATGTGGCTGGTACAAATTGAGATATGCTATAAGTATAAAATATGTAACTGATTTTTAAAATATAGGATTAAAATGAATAATAAATATTAATAAATTTTATATTGATTATATGTTAAGATGAGATTTTATAGACATTTTTAATTTCACCTTTTAAACTTTTAAAATATAGCTCTCAGAATTTTGAAAATATGTCTGACATTATGTTTCTAATGGACAACATTGTTCTAGTTGTAGGTTTAAATATGGGAGCTATTTATTTATTCATGAAGTGGATTTTTTAGAGTTGTTTTTGGAAAAGTGGGGAGTGGAAGATGTTATAATTTTGTTTTGATTATTCATTTTAAGACCCAATTGAGCCAAAAAATAGCATTGAATTTAAAAAAAGGAAAAAAGTAAGTGATGGTTTCAAATATCTCCCAGATACCAGGCAATGGAGCAAGACTGATTTCTCCAAGAGCAAAGATCAGGCCATCAAGTGACTTTGAATACCAAAGAGTTTTCCCTTCCTGGTTGTTATTTATGCTTCTGACCTCTGAAGATGCAACAGGAAAGTTCTCTTTTTATGCATACCTTTGTAAAGCCTTTATAATCTAAAATGAAAAATTAAAGCAGAAATCCTGCTGGCCACTGCAGAAAGGTCTGTTTTAAATTTCCAGTGAGTTCATAATTTTAAAATTAATTTTTAGGGAGAGGAAGAGAAGAGAGGAGGATGAGGATGAAGAGAGAGAGAGAGAGAGAGAGAGAGAGAGAGAGAGAGAGAGAGAGAGAGATTTGTTCTCCCACATAATTATGCATTCATTGGTATGTGCCCTGACTGGGGATCTAATCCACAACCTTCATGTTTTCAGACAACACTAACCAACTGAGCTACCTGGCCATGGCATAAGTTCATCATTTTAAAGAATAATGAGCCCTAGCTGGTTTGGCTCTGTAGATAGAGCATTGGTCTATGGACTGAAGGGTCCCATGTTTGATTTTGGTCAAGGGCACATGCCTGGGTTGAGGGCTCAATCCCGAGTGGGGGCATGCAGGAGGCAGCCGATCAATGATTCTCTCTCATCATTGATGTTTCTATCTCTTTCTCCTTCTCCCTTCCTCTCTGAAATCAATAAAAAATAAATATTAAAAAAGAATAATGAAACCAGAAGATATTTCACCTATAGGTTCAATTGAACTTTTAAGTAAGTCCTTAGAAGGTAGGAAGTCTATTTTATTTCTCATTTTTGTCTCCTTTAGTGTCTAGCACAGTGCTTTTACAATTAGTAGGCCACCCAAAACAATTTTGTACAATTTGGGTCCACAGCAATAGTTTACTTGGCCAAGGTGATAGACCTACAGAACTTCCCTTGTCTGCCCCCCCATCGCTCTAGATCTGTTTTGGCCTCAATAAAGATTTGTTGAACTAATGAGAATGTCTTTCTAGCTCTCCTTTTTCTCTACATCTGTGTTTTTGTGTATGTATGTACATACATACTTTGCTCTTTCTGTATCTGTCTCTCTTTTTTTCTCAATTTATCTTCATCTCTGTTTCTCATATTGACTTGATCAGCCTTACCACATCTAATTCTTTATCCTTTGAGATCTGTCCTTTTTATTCATCTTCACCTTCCACTGTGCATTTTCTCTCTCACACACACACACAACCAAAATGGTCATAATATAAATAAAGATATATTTTAAATTGCTTTTAAGATTAAATTTATTAACATATTGATACTGTAATTTTATCATTTTTTTAATTTACTAAATTTTTGTTTTTAGAGGTTTGTTCTCTGTTGTTAATTTTTAAAAAGAATTATCAAAATATTGACTTATTTCTCTGTAAACCAAAAAACCCACTTAAATTAATTTTCATTTTACTTGAATTGTTCTCAATTGATTTTTTCATGAATTATTAGCCGGTTAACTGTCCTCTACTTTCAACATATAGAACTTTTATTTTCTTTTAATTAAGTCTGTTCTTTATTGTCTTCCTTTACCTATTATAATGGTGACATTCAAACCTCTGTCAGTAATCATTTGATGCTAGAAATAATCAGCTCCAGTATTCAATTTTCAGCTTCAGGGAGCACAACAGCTTAATCGTGGGAGCTGGCTTTGAGAAGAGCCTCTCCATTAATCACACTCATCTACTTGGAAAACTAAATTTTTCCAGTATGGGTTTCTACCATCACAGCATTCAGGCCTGGGGCCAGCGAATTGGGCTCCATCCTCCATAAATCAAGTTCAGAATTGCATGACTAATCATTTGAGGCCATAGCTATGAGACGAAGGTTTAAAATGACATTATTTCACCAGCTTTACTGTGAAAAATGTTCTACAGTCACCAGCAGTGGATATTTTGAGCAGATGTATGAAAGTTTTAAAAACAAGAAAGAAAAAAAAGGCCTGGTACCTCCCAAATTATCATTAACTCAACATTTGTGTGTCAGAAATATATCTGGTGGTGACTTAAGAATTTTCACTTTCTAGGATAGTTATATAAAATAACTTGTTTAATAAATGGAGTAGGATAAGACAGCAAAGTCAAATATTTATTTTTAGTCAGCAGCTATCTTTAGCAAGCCTGTGTAATTCCTGAATAAGGAGCAACTATGTAACAGAAGGCAGAATTTACTAATGTTGGCAGCTATCCTCACAGATTTCTTATTAATATATTTAAATTCATTTTAAGGCCTTTCTTTAAATGAGAATACTCTGAAAAACAAATCCTTTTTTCTCTTTCAGGTTCATATTTGTTTTCTCTTCAACATTATAATAGAAAAACACTTTTGAGGAAGCAACTCAGAGGAGATGGTTTGGATCCAGTTTAACAAATAACTTTTTAAAAAAATTCAGCTAATTTTTGTTGAGTGACTACTATGTATAATGCACATTACATGACATAATAGTTAAGAACCAGATTCTAGGAGTTATAGTGACTGCTATGCTCCCTTTCGCCCTCTCTCTGAACATCTGGCAGGGAGAAAAGGAAAGTTGTATCAAGGAATAAGCAGGACCCCCATTCCTAATGCATGTAACTTTCTCCCATATTTTATTTATATGTTATTACTAGAGGCCTAGTGCACAAAATTCGTGCATGGGTAGGGTTCCTAGGCCTGCCTGGTGATTAGGGCCGATCGGGGCCTTCTGGCTGCCAGCCAGTGTCTTGCTTCCGGCTGCCGGCCAGGGCCTCCCTTCCATGACTGCTGGCTGCCAGATGGGCCCTTCTTTTGTTCTGTGATGCCCCTGGTGGTCAGCAAACATCATAGTGAGCGATCTAAATCCCAGTCTCCAGGGCAAACTCCTGAGGAGACACTTTCCATATTAGCCTTCATTTATTATTATTATTATTATTATTATTATTATTATTATTATTATTCTCCACCACAGATCTCTCCCTGGCTGTCCTAGCCCTAAATGATCATTTCTATCTTCTGTCCATTTGAATCCTATAGCTTATATTAGCACTGGCATGTATACACTATTTATATCTTTGCTTGTCTAGACATTTAAAATTGCTTAAAACTTTGAAAACTATGAAGGAATAAAGGGAGGATTTCTGGAAAATTCAAAGAAATAGAAGAAACCCAGATTCTGAACTCAGAAGGCTGTGAGCAAATTAATTTTTTAAGCATTGGTTTTCTCATTCATAATATACAGAAGGCACATACCTCATAGATTGTGAGAAATGAATGATAGAAGGCATTTAAAGTATATGGCACACAGTGAACTTCTCAGTAAATGCTAGTTATTATCAGGGGTGAAATACACATTTGCAACTACTATGATTAGAGCAGAATATAGTAAGTATTGTAATGTAATTACAGAGAGTTAAGTGGACAGAAAGGAGGGACACATCATTTATAGCCAGGGTGGGGGTTTAATAAAGAATTCTTAGAGAGGAGGTTGCATTTAAATAGTGACTTGAGAAGGTATAAGATTTAACAAGTAGGGATTATAGGAAGTTTCATTTGAAGGAAATCAAATGAACTCTTGCTTCAGATTGTAGGTTTCATTCACTTTGGCATCCTTAGGGCCTGTAACAGTATCTGGCATAGAGTAAGATACTCAGCAAGTATTTGATGAATGCATATTGAAAAGATCAGAAGAATTAAGTCTATAATTGGTTTGTTTACATCAGTATCCAAAGAAATCCACACATTGCATTTGCTTGTATCACCTGTCTCTGTATTCTAAATCAATCTCCCTTCTTTTTCCACTACCATTGACTTCTTAAGGAAACTAGTAATTGTCTTATAGAATGTACCATGTTCTGGGTTTCTCTATTAATTTCATTTGATATCATTTAACTTGTTCCTCTATTCCCTGTAATTCCTATAAGTGGAAGATAAGTTAAGAAGCTTAATAAGGTTCAGGTTCTACTTTTGGCAAGATTTCTTCATTTTTGGTGCTGTGCGTATAATACTATATCAGGAGGCACACAGTGTCTTATTGTTCCATATTTTAGGGATACATAGATTGATCACAATATTAAATGGGTAACTGTCCCCTCCAATGCAAAGTTCCTGATCAACCGTTCATCTAATGGAGTCATCTATTGGTGATTATTACAAAAAATCAACTATTTCACTAGGGCTTACAAAATAGTGATTTAAAAACAAACTATCCTGCCTTCCATACTAACTTGCTAGGATACTTTTCTTGAAAAGAACTTTACCTCATCAGCTAGGGGTCTTTGGTTACTCTGGAATGTAGTTCATACAGGGAAATCATGACAAACGCATCATTTTAATTGTTAATTTTCAGTGTAAAAGGTTGGTACTCAAATTACTTCCAAAGGTGTCCAATAAGAGGTGTTTTGATTTTTTTTAGTGGGTGGAGGCATTGTCTTTTTTTAGTGTTTCGATTCTTTATTGTTTAGAGTAGTACATATGTCTTCTTTTCCACCCATCGACCTCTCCCCAGCCACTCCCACACCCCAACACATGCCCTCAACCCCTAGTGTCTCTGTCCATTGGTTATACTTATATGCATACATAAAAGTCCTTTGGCTGATCTCTTACCCCCTATCCCCACCCCATCTTCCCTCTGAGGTTGGATGGTCGGTTTGATGCTTCTGTTTCTATTTTTGTTCATCAGTTTATGTTGTTCATTATATTCCACAAATGAGTGAGATCATGTGATATTTATTTTTCTCTGACTGGGTTATATTGCTTAGCATAATGCTCTGCATATCCATCCATTCTGTTGTGAATCGTAAGAGTTCTTTCTATTTTATACCACCATAGTATTCCATTGTGTGGACATACCACAGCTTTTTAATCTATTCATCTGCTGATGGGCACTTAGGCTGTTTCCAGATTTTAGCTATTGTAAATTGTGCTGCTATGAACATAGGGTTGTATATATCCTGTCTGATTGGTGTTTCTGATTTCTTGGGATACATTCCTAGAAGTGGCATTACTGGGTCAAATGGGAGTTCCATTTTTAATTTTTTTGAGAAACTCCATACTGTTTTCCACAGTGGCTGCACCAGTCTGCATTCCCACCAGCAGTGCATGAGGGTTCCTTTTTCTCCACATCTTCAGCAGCATTTGTTGTTTATTGATCACAGTCATTCTGACAGGTGTGAGATGGTACCTCATTATCATTTTGATTTGCATCTCTTGGATGATAAGTGACTTTGAGCATGTTTTCATATGTCTCATGGCCTTCTGTATGTCCACTTTCAAAAAGTGTCTATTTAGGTCTGTTCCCCATTTTTTGAATGGATTGTTTATCTTCTTTTTGTTAAGTTGTATGAGTTCCCTATAAATTTTGGAGATTAGACCCTTATTGGAGATGACATTGGCAAATATGTTCTCCCATGCAGTGGGCTTTCTTAATGTTTTCTTGATGGTTTCTTTTGCTGTGCAAAAGCTTTTTACTTTGATGTAGTCCCATTTGTTTATTTTCTCTTTAGTTTCCATTGTCCTAGGAGCTGTATCAGTAAAGATATTGCTTCAACATATATCTGATATTTTTCTGCCTATGGATTTTTCTAATATTTTTATGGTTTTCCTTCTTACGTTTAAGTCCTTTATCCATTTTGAGCTTATTTTTGTGTATGGTATAAGTTGGTGGTCTAGTTTCATTTTCTTGCATGTATCTGTCCAATTTTCCCAGCACCATTTATTGAAGAGGCTGTCTTGATTCCATTGTATGTTCTTGCCTCCTTTGTCAAATAGTAATTTAGCATAATGGTTTCAGTCAATTTCCGGGTTCTCTGTTCTGTTCCATTGGTCTATATGTCTGTTCTCATGCCAGTGCCAGGCAGTTTTGAGAACAGTGGCTTTGTAATATAGCTTGATATCTGGTATTGTTATCCTTCTAACTTTGTCCTTTCTTAGGATTGCTGCAGCTATTTTTGTTTTGTTTTGTTTTTGTTTTGTTTTGTTTTTTACCTCAAATGAATATTTGGTGAGTTTGTTCTAGGTATGTGAAATATGCCATTGGTATTTTAATAGGGAGATGCATTGAATCTATAGATTCCTTTGAGTAGTATGGACTTTTAATGATGTTGATTCTACCAGTCCATGAACATGGTATATTCTTCCATTTGTTTAATAGTATGTCTTCCTCTATCTCTTTTTTCAACATACAGTAGTTTTCCAAGTACATGTCTTTTACCGCATTAGTTAAGTTTATTCCTAGGTATCTTAACTTTTTTGTTGCAATGGTAAATGGATTTTTTTTTTTTAGTTTCTCTTTCTGTGAGTTTATTATTGGTGTTTAAAAATACCAGTAGATTTCTGGGTATTAATCTTGTATCCTGTTAGATTAAGAATTCATTTATTAAGTCTAGTAGTGTGTTGATGGAGTCTTTAGGGTTTTCTATGTACAATATCATGTCATCTGTGAATAATGATGGTTTTACTTCTTCATTTCCAATTTGGATGCCTATTATTTTTTCTTCTTGTGTGAGGACTATGGCTAGCACTTACAGTACTATGTTGGATGGGAGTAGTGAAAATGGGTAGCCCTGTCTTGTTCACTTTATTAGGGGAAATGGTTTTAGCTTTTGCACATTGAGTATGATGTTGGCTGTAGGTTTATCATTATAAGGCTTTATTATGTTGAGGTATGATCCCTCTATTCCTACTTTGCTAAGAGTTCTTATCACGAAAGGGTGTTGGATTTTGTCAAATGCTTTTTCTGCATCAATTGATATAATTATGTGATTTTTGTTTCTCAATTTGTTTATGTGATGTATTACATTTATTGATTTGCAGATATCATACCAACTTTGCATCCCCGGGATAAATCCCACTTGGTCATGTTGTATGATCTTTCTAATGTAATACTGGATCCAATTTGCCAGAATTTTGTTGAGGATTTTAGCATCTATGTTCATAAAGAATATTGGCCTGCAATTCTCTTTCTTTATAGTGTCTTTATCTGGTTTTGGGATTCGGGAATGCTGGTTTCATAGAAAGAGCTTGGAAGTGTTCCTTCCTCTTGAATATTTTGGAATAGCATGAGGAGGTTAGGTTTTCGTTCTTCTTTGAATGTTTGGTAAAACTTCCCTGTGAAGCCTTCAGACCCAGGGCATAAGTTTGCTGGAAGCTTCTTGACTACTGCTTCAATTTCCTCCATAGTTATTGGCCTATTCAGATTTTTTATTCTTCCTGACTGATTTTTAGAAGCTTATATTTTTCTAGGAGTATGTCCATTTCGTTGAGGTCAGCCAGATTGTTGGAATAGAGTTGTTCATAGTAATTTTTTTTATAATCCTTTGTATTTCTGTGGGGTCTGTTGTTAGTTCACCTCTTTCATTTCTGATTTTGTTTATTTGAGTCCTCTCTCTTTGCTGCTTAGTGAGCCTGGCTAGAGGTTCATTTTTTTTCCTTTATTGATTAAGGTATTACATAGGTGTCCTTATCCCTCCATTGCACTCCCATCCCTCCCCGACACACACTCATGCCCTCACCCCCCTGGTGTCTGTGTCCATTTTGTTTATCCTTCCAAAGTACCAGTTCTTGGGTTTGTTTGTTTTTTACTTGTTGTTTTTGTTTGTTTGTTTGTTTGTTTTGTTTTGTTTCTGTGTCATTTATTTCCACTCTGATTTTTATTATTTCCTTCCTTCAGCTCACTCTGGGCTTTTCTTCTCGCTCTCTTTCTAATTCAAGTTGTAGAGTTAGATAATTTAATAGCAGTTTTTCTTCTTTTTTGAGGTAGGCCTGTAATGCTATGAACTTCCCTCTCAGGACTGCTTTCACTATGTCCAATTGGTTTAGATTGTTGTGTTTTTATTGTCATTTTTTTCCAGGATGTTTTTTATTTCTTCTTTGGTCTCCTTGGTAACCCAATCATTGTTTAATAACATGCTATTTAGCCTCCAAGATTTGTATTTTATTTAGATTGTTTTTATTGTAGTTTATTTTTAATATGATGCCATTGTGATTTGAAAAGATGCTTGATATTATTTCAATCTTTTTGAATTTGGAGGGACTTTTCCTGTGTCCCAATATGTTGTCTATCTTTGAGAATGTCCAATGTGCACTTGAGAAGAATGTATATTCTGTAGCTTGGGGGTGAAATGTTCTGAAGATGTCAGTTAAGTACATCTTATCCAGTGAGTCGTTTAGGATTGGTTTCTTTGTTGATTTTTTGTCTAGAGGATTTATCCAGTGATGTCAATGGGGTATTAAAGTCCCCTACTATGATTGTATTGGTGTGGATCTCTCCATTGATATCTTACAGGAGTTGTTTTTGTTTGCTTGTTTGTTTGTTTTTATGTATTTGGGTGCTCCTGCATTGGGTGTATATATGTTTACCAGAGTTACTAGTATATCTGCTTGTTGTATCAATCCTTTTAGTATTACGAAGTGGCCTTCCTTATCTATTGATATGGCCTTCACTTGAGCTCTATTTTGCCAGGTATAAGTATTGCTACCCCAGCTTTTTTTTTTCATTTGCCTGAAAAATATTTTTCTATCCCTTCACTTTCTGTCTGTGTGAGTCCCTTGTTCTGAGGTGGATGTCTTGTAGACTGCATATATATGGGTCATGTTTTCTTATCCACTGGATGTCTTTTTATTGGAGCATTTAATCTTTTTATGTTTAAGGTTTTTATTGATAGGCACTTGTTTGTTGCCATTTTTTTTAAATCTTTTATGCCTGTGTTCCTTCTTCCCTTTCGATTTCTTCTTTTTATAATAGTCCCTCTAGCATTTCTTGCTTTACTGGCTTGGTGGTTATAAAATAACTTAGTTGTTTTTGTTTATTTGTTTGTTTGTTTTTGTCTGTGAAGCTCCTGATTTCCCCTTCAATTTTTAATGATAGTCTTTCTGGATAGAGTATTCTTGTATTCAGCCCCATGCTTTGCATCACTTTGTAAATTTCCGTCCATTCTTTTCTGGCCTGATGTGTTTCTGTTGAGAAATCATTTGATAATCTAATGGAAGATCCCTTGTAGGTAACTCTCTGACCATCTCTTGCAGTCTTTGAGATTCTCTATTTGTTATTAACATTTGCCATTGTAATTACAACATGTCTTGGTGTTGGGTCTTTTCAGGTTCATCTTGTTTGGAACTCTTTCTGTTTATGTGACATTTTTCTCCCCACATCAGGGAAGTTTTCTGTCATTATTTTTTCAAATAGGTTTTCTGTTCCTTGCTCCTCTTCTTGTCCTTCTGGCACCCCTATTATACAGATTTTACTTCATTTAATGTTGTCCCAAAGCTTCCTTAAGCTCTCCTGCTTTTCTCATTTTTTTCTCCAATTGCTATTCAGATTGGGTGTTTTCCCATCCTGTCTTCTAACTAGCCAATTTGGTTCTCAGCTTCTTCTAGTCTACTGTTGAAACCTTCCATTGTGTTTTTTATTGTAGCTATATCATTCTTCATTTTCTCTTCATTCTTACATAAGTTGATTTTCTCATCCAGACGGTTTAGGAGCTGTATGACCTTTACTCTGAATTCTTTTTCTGACATATTGTATGCCTCAGTTGTTGACTCCAGATTCTCGGGGTCAGCAGGGGTGCATGCACAGTTCCTCTGGTGTATGACTTCCTGTGAAGGCCCAGAGCCCTCTGGCATGGAATTCACTGGACATCCCTGGCACCCAAGGCACAGTGCACGTGCCCCTGCCTACCCTGAGAATCTGAACTGAACAACTGAGGTGGTGGGCTTGGCGGGAGGGGAGAGCACTCTGGGGCTCACAGGAGCCTATGGCCAGGGAGGTTGGAGTCCCGGAGTTTGTGGGTCTGCAGATGAAGTAGCAGTTCTTTGGGTGGAGAGGCTGCAGGGTCCAGGACTGTATCTGAGGCCAGTCTGGTGGTGATGAAGCTGGGCTCCTAATCACAGCAGCTCTCCCCTTCAAGATGGCGTGGTTTCTGTGCCAGAGCCAGCGCCTTGGGAGTGCTTGCAGTGGTAGCAGGGGCTCCCCATCTAGTAGAGCCTGAGACTCCTGCACGGTCTAACTGTCACACACACACACACACACACACACACACACAGCACACAGCACACACGTCCGCACACTCCTCTTTCGCTTACTCACATTCTCTCCCTCACTGGCAGCCATCTTAACCAGTTCTGCATTCTCTTATTTTCTGGAGGCATTGTCTTTTATTTTTAAAAATATCTTTATAAACTCATGTGGTTTTTTTGTATTTTTATTTTGTTTCATTCAATTACATTCACCATTTATTTTGTTTCATTCAATTTTTGATGGTCCAACTGTCCTATCTTTGGGTAATGTGATCCCTTTTCACAGCATTAATGTTGAGAATGACCTGTAAAAACTTGTCTAGGACATGTAGTTAAGAGGTCATACCTTCAGAAAGAATTTATTTATATCATTTTATTACAATTCTGACAGGTACTCTCTATAAGCATACAAACCCAGCATTTATTGAGAATATTTCAAACTAATGTGTCTTTCCCAAAGAGTACTTTATGTATAAAAATAAATGAATATGCAAAATCATCACATTACATAAGATATTTTATAAAGATTTGAATTTAGGGCAATTTTTTTTCCTGATGGATCATTTTAGGGAAAAAACACCTTAGTATTTGGGCATATATGGTACATTTCTCTGTGTGTGGTTGGTATGTTTTTAACACAAGTAGTAACAAACTATCTTCTTTTCTGTTATCTGCCTCTGTCTTAAAGGTTACATGTCAGTACTTTATTTTTAACAGAAGTAGTGTTTTGTTATTTGGATGTACTGTAATTTATTTAATCAGGCCCCATTGATAGACATTCAGTTGGTTTCAAATATTTTGCTATTATAAACAAGGCTTTAGTGAAGATCCTTGAAAATGAGCTGTTTAGTACATATGCAAATTTATTACCAGAATAAATTCCTGAAAGTAGAATTATTAGATGAGTCTTTGCATAGGGCCACCCACCCAAAAAGTATTTTCTTCCTCATGGGATCTAATTGGGCCATACATGGTAGAACACTGCTATGAGGCACTAAATAAATGTAGTCTGAGAGTTATAATCGGCTTTGTGATGAAGGAGATTAGAAGTAGATTAGCATTTGTGAAGAATAATGCTTATGGAGCAATGGAAGATGCTTTTTGTTTTTAAAAGCACTGAGTTGTGTGCTGTACCTTATAAATAAAGATGATGCCACTTACTCCACCACCATTAACAGAGTTTGTGCACTTTAAGTTGTTTTTTACAGCCATAGTAAGGAGCTTGTGTTAAGCCACCTGCCCTTTTTGCCTGTTTAGGCTAGGCCCTCTTGAAACCAGTGGTGCACATAGTGAAACAGCTGCTTAAACTTAATGTTGGAATGAGTAGTTGAGAGTTATCTGGCCTTTCCAGAGATTAAGCCCTGTAACTGTGGCCTCATTATCATTGGACTATAACCCACTGAGCTCCCTGGCCCCACACTCATAATGTGTTATAACTCTATTTAGATTTAAATGTCCATGAATACTTTAATGCAGTCTCTGGGTGTCTAAGTGAGGAAGCCTGTCTAAAATGGCCCTGCTTAATGTGTGCCAAAAGTGGACTATGACCATGATTAATTCTTAGAATTGGACTTTATCTTCTGCTGAGTATTTAAGATGCAGTTACTACTTTTAGTCCATTATTTAGAGATTGTCTTGGTATGTTAACATGATCATGGGTTGACATTGGGTCTTAGGAGGAAGCATCAAAACCTGATGAAGATTGCTGATACTTAAACTGATTTGTCTTAGGAGGAAAAAGGAGAAATAGTGAATTGTATGTTTCTTTTTAGAGCCTTTAGAACAGATGCCAGTGGTTGTTGTTTTTTTTTTCATTTTGGTGCTAAGTGCTTGGTCAGATCAAGAAGAAACTGTTAGTAAAGCATTTAATGTAATGACATGAACCCAGCAGAAAACATCACATTGTAATTGATGATGACACACAACAGTTGAATAATTGGTTTAATATTCTTGAACCACAGTATAGGTTAACTGAAAATCTTTTCCTCAAAATTAGGAGACTTTTGTGACATACTAGCTGTGTCATCTTAGATGATCTCTATTTTTTCTTGAGTCTGGATAATGCTTGATTTCTTTATATCATGGGAATGGCTGAGTCTTATAATAAACTAGAGGCCCGGTGCACAAAAATTTGTGCACTTGGGGGTAGGGGGTCCCTCAGCCCGGCCTGTGCCCTTTCACAGTCTGGGACCCCTAGGGGGTGACCACTTGCTGGCTTAGGCCTGCTCCCTGGGGGGTTGGGCCTAAGATGGCAATCAGTCATCCCTCTGGCAGCCCGGGAGCCCTCGGGGGATGTCCACTTGCCAGCAGGGAGCAGGCCTAAGCTGCAGTCAGACATCCTTAGCGCTGCTGAGGAGGCAGGAGAGGCTCCCACCACCACTGCTGTACTGGCAGCCGTCAGCCTGGCTTGTGGCTGAGCAGAGCTCCCCACTGTGAGAGGGCACTGACCACCAGAGGGCAGCTCCTGCATTGAGCATCTTCCCCCTGGTGGTCAGTGTGTGTCATAGTGACCAGTTATTCCCAGTCTTTCTGCTGTTAGGGTCAGTTTGCACATTACCCTTTTAATATATAGAATAGAGGCCTGGTTCACGGGAGGGGGTGGCTGGTTTGCTCCAAAGGGTGATCTGGATCAGGGTGGGGGTCCCGCTTGGGTGCCTGGCCAGCCTGGGTGAGGGGCTGATGGCTGTTTGCAGCTGGTCACACCCCCTTCAGGGTGGGGGTCCCCACTGGGGTGCCTGGACAGTCTGAGTGAGGGGCTGAGAGCTGTTCTCAGGCTGATGGGCCACTGAAGCTCCCAGCCTCTTTTTTTTTTTATTCTGGGATTTGTTTACCTTCTATAGCTGTCACTGGAGCTGAGAGCCAGCTCCAGCTCTGAGGCCATGGCTGGCTAAAAGAAGGTATCTGGGGTTTGTTTAGCTTCTATAATTGAAACTCTGTTGCCATCACTGGCGCTCTAAGCTCTGGACTGAAAGCAGGTACCTGGGGTTTGTTTAGCTTCTATAATTGCAACATTGTTGCATCCGGAGCTCAGAGCTGGGCCGCGGCAGGTGAGGAACCTTGGCTTCCTCCATCACTGGAGCAAGCAAGCATCCTGCTCGCTTCAGCTGCGTGGCTGCCAGCCGCCATCTTTGTTGGTGGTTAATTTGCATGTCTCGCTGATTAGCCAATGGGAAGCATAGCGGAGGTATGGTTAATTACCATGTTTGTCTATTATTAGATAGGATACACATAAGCCCCATCATAAACAAATGTTCTTCCTTCCACAGTCTGGCTTCAATACAATTGGAAAAGAGAGATAATATGAATTAATGTAATTAAATGGCCTACAAATAAAATTATAGTCTGTGGATGATGATGAAGATAGATGATGATGATAATGATGATGATGATGATGATGATGATTTTTGCTAATATTTATTGGCAATTTCTATATGTCAGTACTGGTTTTTATATATTGTATACATTTGAACCTCTAATCCTGAGCCATGGAGAGGTTAAATTATTTACCCAAGGTCACACAACTAGGAACTGATAAGATTTGAACCTGGGAAGATTTGAGTAGATGGGAGTGAGTATTGTTGTTCTTAACCCATCAGTGAACAAAGAGAGTTCTTTAATAAACTAATAAGAGGAGTGAAATTCACATATGTGCCAGTTAGAATATGGAAAAGCATCAGAACTGGGGTACAGAGAGGTTGTTAGAGGTGCTAAGAAGGAGTTGGAGACTGCACTAAGTTTTACTCTGAAGTTTAGTACCTGAATATGTGTGTTTGAATTAAGGATTCTACAAAGACTGGAAGTTGGGACAACCAACAACTTATTGGTCAAAGCAGTGAATTCTAAATGCCTAACAATTTCTTTGGTGGGGGGTTGGGTGTGGGAATTGAAGTGGAGGAGGATATCACCATTTTAAATTCTGGGACAAGAGTTGGAAGGAAGGGAAAAATGGTTCCCACTAGACAATTGTGTATGTACAATAAGACGAGGGAATGAGAAGTGAGGAATAAAGTTCATTTTTGAGTTAATAACTGATTCCTAGAGTTTCAGGGTCTTTAAGCCTCTTTGGATTAAGGATTCTTGGCAATTCCATATAACCCAAGATATTGGTATTCTCGGATTAGAACTCTAGGAATTTTAATGAAGTGCTAAGGGAGGGGAGCCACAAAAATCCCAAGAATTTGAAAGGTTAAGGTCTGGAGATGTTAAATTTGAATCCCCCTTACACTCCAAGTCAATCACAGTTTTAACCCCTAGGGCAGTGGAAATGGGCTTAGGGAGTGGAGGATGAGGTGGTGAAAAAGGGGAAAGCCACCTTGGCAGAAATTTTGGGCCTCTCTCTCTAGGCCAGTGATGGCAAACTTATGACACGTGTGTCAGAGGTGACACGCGAACTCATTTTTTAGTTGATTTTTCTTTGTTAAATGGCATTTAAATATATAAAATAAATATCAAAAATATAAATCTTTGTTTTACTATGGTTGAAAATATCAAAAAATTTCTATATGTGACACAGCACCAGAGTTAAGGTAGGGTTTTTCAAAATGCTGACACGCCGAGCTCAAAAGGTTCGCCATCACTGCTCTAGGCTTTAACTAGAACAGCTCCCATTTTATACAGAGGGTTTCTGCATATGATAAAGCTTTCCTCATTTGCTAAAGGGATTCCAAACTTAAAAGGCAGCTCTAGCCAGCTTGGCTCAGTGGATAGAGTGTCAGCCTGTGGATTCAAGGACCCTGGGTTTAATTCCGGTCAAGGGCATATGCCTGGGTTGTGGGCTCGATCCCCAGTAGGGGGCATGCAAGAGGCATCCAATTAATGATTCTCTCTCTCATCATTGATGTTTCTATCTCTCTCTCCCTCTCCTTTCCTGTCTAAAATCAATTAAAAAAAAGAACTCATAGTTTAGTGTATTTTCTTATAAAAGAAAAAGAAAACGGCAAAACCACTTTAGTAAGAAAAAAAGGACATGGAACCTCTAAAAAGTTTTCTAATAGTCTTTGTCCTTTTTAAAAATAGTGATGGATGCTAACAATGTTTTGGCTGGGATAATGGGAAGAGCCTACTAACAACTCAGTAAGTGAGTCATACTTACTGTGAAACCAATAACAGCAGCAGCAGCAGCAACAATGACAATGTTAGCAGTTACCATATTAAAGCACTAACTCTGATTTGGGAACATGGCTAAATGGTTACACAGACTGTGCCATGTAATTCTCTGTACTTCTAAGAGATAAATACTGTATCTAATTTTACAGATATCACTTTTTTTGCATCTGAAGGAATTGAGCAAGTGGTCTACATATATATAGGAATAAACCAAGTGAAGGCATTTTTAAATTTAATGCTGCATATATATTTGAGTAGTTGCTCAGGGCTTATACAGCTGAAATACCCACTAGGTTGAGGTGACCTATTCCTTTACACTCAGGCAATTCTGAGTTTGGAAGGGCAAACCACGAACTGGCCTCTAAAATCAGGAAGGTCTGATTATTTTTTCAAGAGGGAAGAGTTTTATGTAGACTTAAGTAAAAGAAAAAACACTTTCTTCACATAAATGCAAGGTGTTGTTGCAAGTGCATGTTTGCTTAAAAAGACTTTTATTATTTGGTTTATTCAACAAATAATACTTATTGAACACCAACTATGTGCTCTGAGCCCTGAATTTCAAACATATAAAATTGAAAGAGCAACTTGTTTAATATAATTCTCAAACCTAAGGAATTTCTAAAATTACCAAATCCTGGTTTAGAGGGGACCTATTGATTGTGATTTCTCACTCTAATTTCAATAGATACTTAAATACCCATGCAGAGTGACAAGAGAAGTAACATTTATAGATGCTAGATCATGGAATTAAAGAATCTTAAAAATTAAGTAACCCATTTCTTTATATATTTTGCAGGTCAGAGAGTCAGACAGGCTTAGATTATAAACTCTATAACCTTGGACAGGTTTCTTAACCTCTCTGATACTCAGATTCCTTATCTATAACATGGGAATAATAGCACTTGCCTTATAGAAATAAGGTAAGGATTACATAAGACAATTTATATGAAATTTTTAGTGCAGTGTCTGACACATGCAACATGCTCAATATATGTTTTCTGTTATTGTGATTACTATTTTCCAAGTGAGGGGACTGAAACACAGAGAGGGGAAGTGACTAGTCTAAGGTCACACAGATTGTTAATGTTAGGACAAACATTAGAAATCAAATCTCTATTAGTACTCAAATATTCCTTAAACTACATCACCAAGTTTAATCCTTAGGAACAGGTAATGTAAACTTCCTAGGCCTGTGATAAGTATTTTAGCTCATCCAGAGAGAAGAATGACAAGGAAATGGCTGACATAGCAAGAGAATTCCTGGACTCACAAAACAAAACATCAAGGAATAAATAGAGAACAAATGAGAAACAATAATTACCAGAAAGTTTAGACAGCACTGTTAAAGCATTACTATTCCTGGTGAATCACAGAACTGATCTCTATCCTCTTCCTCTCCCTCTTCCTCTCCCTCCTCCTCCTCCTCCTCCTCCTCCTCCTCCTCCTCCTCCTCTTCCTCCTCCTCTTCCTCCTCCTTTATCCACCACAAACATTTCCACAAAAATGACTAGGTTTTTGCTTTTCCTGGAGATGGGGGCGGGGAGGTGGTTCAGAATGCATAAGTGTTTCACAAAATTTTACCATGAAGTCAGCTTTATTAGACAAATTCTAATTGCAAAGCAAAGTAGCCTTGTAATTCAAGTTATAATGGAAGAATGAGTATTACCAAGAGTTAAAAAATGATACATTTTAAAAAAGATTGTGGAATGGAGTGTAACCTCATAGTAGAAGCTGTTGAGAAATATAGCAGAAAGAAAAAAAAAAGGCTAAACAGTAAATCCATATTGTTATTGGTTTGTGTAGCTATGGGTAAGTACAGCACTGAGAATGATTTATTTGTTACATGAAGATATTAAGAATTAGAAATATATTTTAAAAGCTACTTTGTTTATATGATAAAGTAAATAATTTACAGTTGGCTAAGCAAATATATATATATATATATATATATATATATATATATATATATAATTTTCTTTCAGTTTAATTAGAGATCTGTCATGTTGGTTGTTGCAACATCCAAGGAGTACTAGTATTTAAAATGTTCCAGGAGATTCCTAAAAGGAGCAACGCCACTTTGCTCAGTTTATTACTGTGTAGTACCATGGCACACAGATTGCTGCCAGGAAGTCTGACTGGATTTCCTGGCCCACCAAAAGAAATATGTCATGACTATTTCACGTGTAATTACTATACAAAACAGTTGTTATTTTTGTACTTCATCCTTTAATCTTGAGTTTGCTGATATCCTTCTCCTAAAAATAATTACATTTATTTCGAAGACAACATATTGATAGCACTTTGACTGCTTATTCAGTTGATAATTTTCACCTTTACAGGGCATCGGGTACTGTCTATACAGCACTTGACATTGCAACAGGACAAGAGGTAAGTGCTAATATTGAATCCTGATTTTTACTTTCCTTTATTCATATTAATCAGATTTCCTCTTTGATGGCATTTATGCCTGGAAAAAAAAATGGGTACAACTGGATTGATATTGTAGTTTTCTTTATTGGTATCTAAAGTATCTGAAGTCGATAGTTTGCATGAGATTAACTACAGAAAAGGAGGGTTTGTGGCACCAAGACAAAGCTTCTTAAGATAAAGAATTTGTATACCCCCAAATATGGATGTTTGTTTTTTGTCTAATAATTATAATACATTCTTATATTTTAATCATCATTCAGGTGGCCATAAAGCAGATGAACCTTCAACAGCAGCCCAAAAAGGAACTAATTATTAATGAAATTCTGGTCATGAGGGAAAATAAGAACCCCAATATTGTTAATTATTTAGATAGGTAAGTGTGCTCTCTAATTGTGTACTTGTTTTTTTTTAAATGGAATGTCATTTTCATGGCAAATTACTTTATTTAGAATCTATTTAACATCCATTCTATAAATATTTCTCAAATGTTACAAAATAGAGTAGCAGATCTATTGATAAACTTGCATCCACTTATCTTTATTCACCCATCAAACGTTTGAAGACATTTTATAGTCTTGACTTTAAACATGAGCAGTTTTTGTAATTTCCTTTTGAGGATCATGACTTCTTGTTTGCAGGAAATAGCCTATTGCATATAAGAGAGGGCTGTGGTGCGTTAAATTTCATCAAGTGTTTGTCTGAAGCTAGTGCAGTCTCTGAGTGTCTAAGTGAGGAAACCTGTCTAAAATGTCCCTGCTTAATGTGTGCTTTGTAAATAACTGACAGTGAGGCCCCAGGGAATCGAGACTTTAATCTCAAACCTTTTTCTTAGACCAGGTAATGAATGTCTCTTTCATCAGTGGTATTAGCAGTGGATTATGAAAAATAAATGAATAAATGAATACATACATACATACATACATACATACATAGGCATTTAAAGACAGCACCAGCTCTTCTTCAATTGTGGTTAACCTCTGTCTCACTCAATTTCAATAAGTGTTCGTTTGGCACCACGGTGCTGTGTACTCTGGGGATACAAAGGAAATAAGACTGGGCCTACAATATCAGTGAGTTTAGGATCTTGCTTTCTGTGTTTTACACCAGGTAGACCAGTAGTACAGGAGAGGAAAGGGAGACAAGAAAAGGGAGGGTCAAATTTTATAGTAGAAATCAGTGTTTCATAAAGTGTCACAACTGCCTTCTATCAGAACTGACACATAATCACAGTAAATCCATTACAAACATGAATCTCTTTGATTTAGTGACTACTTGAAAACATTTCAATAATCAATTCAGTAGAATGAAAAAATAATAATGCCAAGATCTGAATAAATATCCTGTACATCTGTATGCCATGTGGCCAGTTCAGTACAGAAGTCAACATTGTGATTTGGGTTATCCAAAAGGGCTATCCATTGATCCTGTTCACTGAAACTAGCTTTTACAAGGAATATAGTAGTCAGTAAACAGAAACCTCCCTGTTCTTTTCCTTCCTCCATGGTGCACAGTCATATCTGGTGGTCCTTTGATTCCAATAAATGTTCTCTTCCAATGTTAAGGAAGTGTCTCATTTTCACTATCACTGATATTCCCTCCTCCTCCTCCTCCTCCTTCTTCTGTTAATCCTCACCTGAGGATATTTTCCCATTGATTTTTAGGGAGAGTGGAAGGGTGGGAAAGAGGGAGAGAGAGAGAGAGAAAGAGAGAGAGAGAGAGAGAGAAAGAAACATCAGTTGCTTCCTGCATCAGGGCCTAGGATGAACCCTTCAACTGAGGTAGGTATCCTTGACTGGAAATCTAACCCAGGACCCTTCAGTCTGCAGGCCAAGACTCCATCCACTGAGCCAAACCAGCGAGGACAATATTCTCTTCTTGTTTTTTTTTCTGTTGTTGTTGTTTTGTTTTTTCCTATATTGATTAAGGTAGTACATATGTGTCCTTATCCCCCCATTGCCCCACCACCCCAAACCCATTCATGTCCTCACCCCCTTGGCGTCTGCGTCCATTGGTTATGCTTATATGCATGCATACAAGACCTTTGGTTGATCTCTCCCCCTTACCTTCCCTCTGTGGTTTAAGCATCTGATCGACTATTCTCTGTCTCTGGATCTGTTTTTGTTCATCAGTTTATGTTGTTCATTATTATCCCCAAATGAGTGAGATCATGTAATATTCATGTTTCTCTGACTGACTTATTTCCCTTAGCATAATGCTTTCCAGCTCCATCCATGCTTTTGCAAATGGTAGGAGTTCCTTCCTTTTTACAACAGCATAGTATTCCATTATGTAGTTGTACCACCAATTTTTAATCCACTCATCTGCTGATGGGCACTTAGGCTGTTTCCAAATCTTAGCTATTGTAAATTATGCTGCTATGAACATAGGGGTGCATATATCTTTTCTGATTGGTGTTTCTAGTTTCTTGGGATATATTCCTAGAAGTGGAATCACTGGGTCAAATGGAAGTTCCATTTTTAGTTTTTTGAGGAAACTCCATACTGTTCTCCACAGTGTCTGCACCAGTCTGCATTCCCACCAGTAGTGCAGGAGGGTTCCTTTTTCTCCTCATCCTCAGCAGCACTTGTTGTTTGTTGATGATAGTCATTCTCACAGGTGTGAGATGGTACCTCATTATCATTTTGATTTGCATCTCTTGGATGATAAGTGACTTTGAGCATGTTTTCATATGTCTCATGGCCTTCTTTATGTCTTCTTTGGAAAAGTTTCTATTTAGGTCCATTGCCCATTTTTTGATTGGGTTGTTTATCTTCCTTTTGTTAAATTGTATGAGTTCCCTGTAAATGTTGGAGATTAAACCCTTATCAGAGATAACATTGGCAAATATGTTCTCCCATGCAGTGGGCTTTCTTGATGTTTTGTTGATGGTTTCTTTTGCTTTCAGAAGCTTTTTATTTTGATGTAGTCCCATTTGTTTATTTTCTCTTTAGTTTCCATTACCATAGGATCTGTATTGGTGAAGATATTACTTCGGCATATATCTGATATTTTTCTGTCTGTGGATTCCTCTAGTATTTTTTATGGCTTCCCATCTTAAGTTTAAGTCCTTTATCCATTTTGAGTTTATTTTTGTGTATGGTGTAAGTTGGTTATCTAGTTTCATTTTTTTGCATGTATCTGACCAAATTTCCCAGCACCAGTTATTGAAGAGACTGTCTTGACTCCAATGTATGTTTCTTCTTGTTATATAATATAATCAAATGCATAGAAACTGAATGAAAATTACCTTTTTAATAGGAATATAGAAGAGTTCTCACTTTCTTAGGCTGGAGTCAATGTCTTTTTCTTTTTTTGTTATAGCTACTTAGTGGGTGATGAACTATGGGTAGTCATGGAATACTTGGCTGGTGGCTCTTTGACTGATGTGGTCACAGAGACCTGTATGGATGAAGGGCAGATAGCAGCTGTCTGCAGAGAGGTAAGAAAATAGAGAATTTCTAGCTGATGATAACACCAAAATTGGCAGTCCTTTCTTTATCTCTGATTATTCAGGATGTTTATAACATCAAAGTAATAATAGCACATTTTTCCTACTAAAAAAATTGGAGACCCTAAATTCAGTTTAAATCCTAAAGTAATAGCACTCCTCTTCCCCAGCCCCTAGTTTATTTTTGCTGCTTTGCTATGGATCTTTTGAGTTCCATTATGCCATCCACAGGGTACCATATATAAGCCTGAATGGTTTTAGGTCCCAGTGAACATGGAAAATAGTAATGTTGGCAAGGAACTTCTTTCTGATTTGGAGGGATTTTTACATGGTAGTTATTTTGTCTTAGATGTTCAATGTGAGCCATGTAAAAATTCAAACCATATTATAATCACATCATTTTTTAGAAGGTATTTTAACCAAGATCTCCCCTCAGCCTGGAAAGTAGTTACTTTCACAGTATAAGTTGGGCATCCCTCATAGCTTTCTAGTGTGTCTTAAGTGTCTGCCTCTTTTCCAATAACAGTGTCATAATACCTATTTTCAACTTAAACCAAGGATATTTTATTATATTATTTTTTTCAATGTTAAAAACTCTCTTCATTGGAATTTTATCTTGGACCTTACCATCTACCACATTCCTTGTAGTAAGATTTTCTATAGATACATTAGGAACTCTGAACCACTGAAACTTGAGAACCATTGATAGAAAAAACACACACAAAACCAAGTAATTTCAGCTAGTCTTTGCTTTATTTTATTTTAAATTGTTCATTTAAATTTCCCCCTTCTTTGTTTTCCTCTCATTCTCATTTCCTCCTCCCCAAAGATGTAAACATATCCACTAAAAACATATATTTTCTATTCATGCAATGAATCAAACTTTTAATATTTAGAGGTATATTGGACCCTGAGTCTGTTGTTTCCATCTTCTAGTATTACAGTGCAAAACAAATTCCAAACAAGTGCCTATTGTTACTTCATAGTGGTCCTCAAACCTGGCTGTCCAGAAATAGCTCAGGGCACTTGTTTTAAATGCAGATTCTTGGGTTTCACTCCAGACCTACCGAATCAAATCATACAATGGAAACAGAAACTTACTACATCTATTTAAGACCAAGGTGAATTCATATCCTCTAGATAACTAGGTCAAAGTATGATTATATTAATTGGTTAGTTTGGCTGTATTAATGATTTGGTGCTACTTATCACACCATCACTCTTCATGTCCTAGTCTTACTCAGGAGCTTTCATACGTATAATGCTAAATTGCATCACTGATGTAAATGGTAATATGATTTCAAAATGGTGTCAAAGCACTTCATTATCTATTTCACTTGGCAACATAAAATTATACTCCTGCCCAAAATTTAGATTAAACTTAATTTTAAAAAAATTATTTGTGATATAATTAACTTTTTTTTCTGATTCAATAGTGCCTCCAAGCTTTGGATTTCTTACACTCAAACCAAGTGATCCATAGAGACATAAAGAGTGACAATATTCTCCTTGGGATGGATGGCTCTGTTAAATTGAGTAGGTATTTTGGTTCTGATAGTATTTGAGAGAGTATCTGGGGATCTCTGCTCTTTTGCTGTCTATCTTGAGAAGAAAAGGGCTATTGAAAATGATTGGTTTGAAAACATTTAGAGCCCAGTTTGAAGTACAGAATTTTTTAACACTGTGTTTCTATATATTGTGACCAGATTTTAGGGAGGGGGTAGTAATATTTCAGAATTTCTAGTGACCCCATCTCTTGAATGACAAATAGTTAATTAGAAGACTGAAAGATTCTGTAAGTTGGAGGAAACAAGATTGAGGTCCAGTAAAAATGGCATCATATCAGTCAGTTATTTCAGACTCTTAAAATCAAGATTAGATGAGAGATCAGGTACAAAAGGATATGAGCTAGGCAGTTGTGGAAGCTCAGTGTCTAACAAAGGAAAGTACAGCCATATTTGAAAGTGTCCTATTGTAAAAAAAATATAATTTGAACTGATTTTAACTGACTTTTCTTTTCTGCAGCTGATTTTGGGTTCTGTGCCCAGATCACCCCTGAGCAAAGTAAACGAAGCACTATGGTGGGAACTCCCTATTGGATGGCACCTGAGGTGGTGACTCGGAAAGCTTATGGTCCGAAAGTTGATATCTGGTCTCTGGGGATTATGGCAATTGAAATGGTGGAAGGTGAACCTCCATACCTTAATGAAAATCCACTCAGGGTAAGTTAAAACTCAGGTACTTCATCTTCAGATAAGGGAAAAGGTGAAATGTCATTTCTTGTCTTCACCAAAATTGGCCAGAATGAGCTCTTTCCTGGTATAAGTGATATAGAAGCTCCAAATTACTATTAGTTATTTTTAGTTTCTCTTAAGATGTATCAATAGGTTTTTCCAGGGCTTTGATATTAGTATTTCTAAATACAGGGGTCCTTAAAATGTTTTAGTATCGCTTTCTACTGTTAAAAAAGTTTCTCTTTTTATTTATTTTTATTTTTTAATATATTTTTATTGATTTTTTTACAGAGAGGAAGGGAGAGGGACAGAGAGGTAGAAACATCGATGAGAGAGAAACATTGATGAGAGAGAAACATTGATCAGCTGCCTCCTGCACACCTCCTACTGGGGATGTGCCCACAACCAAGGTACATGCCCTTGACCAGAATCGAACCTGGGACCCTTCAGTCTGCAGGCCGATGCTCTGTCCACTGAGCCAAACTGGCCAGGGCAAAGTTTCTCTTTTTAAAGCAAGCTGGGGGAAGAAAAGAGCATTTTTATCACATGCTGTGGTTAAATGATCTATTTAGGAAACAATTGCTTTAAAATTACTTTAACAAAGTAAATAAATGCATTTCCATTCAGCTATAATTTTTTAAATTAGATTTTGTTTCATTATCAGTAATGATTTATTGAGCAACAACAGCTTGGTGGTTATTGAATGGAATACAGGATAGACACAGTGCAAGTCTGATGAAATCACAAACATAATTAGACTGTCAAGTAGAAAATGAATGGAAATAGTTTGTGTTGGGTAACTCAGTTTGCTACTATGGAATTAGAAGTTTGATCCTTACATGGTCTGGTTATGATGCAAAGAGAAAAGTTTCATTTCATAGCCTTGTACTACCACCTCTAATTCACATATGCTGTTGATCATGAGAGAAAAAGGCAAAGGAATATGAAAGAAATACTTGCTCAGAACAGAAGTCAGCCAGTAGCTGTTTTGTTGTACATAGCCTAAGGGTGAGCCAGAAGCTGTGTTGTATATATAAAAGTCATCACACTATTGAAAAAAGAAAATATGCACAGATTCAAATTCTACTCTCAAAATGTGTGCAGAGTGCATTTACTAGACCTACAATGCCAAAGGCATCTTGAAAATTGTTTGTATGCCATAACCGGTTTGGCTCAGTGGATAGAGCGTGGACCTGCGGACTCAAGGGTCGTAGGTTCGATTCCGGTCAAGGGCATGTACCTTGGTTGCGGGCACATCACCAGTGGGAGTTGTACAGGAAGCAGCTGATCGATGTTTCTAACTCTCTATCTCTCTCTCCCTTCCTCTCTGTAAAAAATCAATAAAATATATTTGAAAAAAAGAAAATTGTTTGTATCATTACCACTAAGAGTCTAAAATGTTATTTTACCCTTAGTATACAAAAACCATTGTCCTTAGTATATGATTAAGTATTTACACATTAAGCTTTTAAAATCCATATTCAAACCAAATATATGTGGCTTACTATACATGTAAAGAAACCTACAAACTAATTGCTTTTGCAGTTGAACATTTTGTATATTGGGAGCTGCATTCCCTATATATGGGGGGGCACCCTCCTCTTCATTCCTTCCTAATTCCTCTAGTTGTCCTCTTGTCCTAGTCCCTTCACTAATTAATTAGAAAACAACAGATAGGAGTGGATGCCCCAATGAATGCTATGAGCTATTGCTCTGGACTCATAAAACAATCTGGAAGTGAGATGTGCACATTGATTAGTTGCCTGCAGGGCTCAGTGGAAAAGAAGGGGCATTTTCCCACCCTTTGTAGGTCAGCTCGCCATTAATTTAATCAAGCCCACCCCTGACCTGTGGACCAGCACATCAGGATAATTACTTGAGCTTGTCCTTATTGTTTAACATCCTTTGCCAATTAAGAAATATCAGTGAAAAAACACATAAGGCTTCTTATTTCCATGGATTTCCTTCTCTAAATCTTTTGGAATTTGGAGGCACTAAACAAGATTATGGCTATTTTGCTTTCTGCCTTCTAATGAGTAATTTACAACCTTCAAAATTTACGGATTAAATAAATGACTTTGTAAAGCAACTGGCCTCAGTAATGCATTTATTATCTTCTTCAGTTTCTCAATTACAACTGATCTTTTTTTCTAGGCCATTAGCTGTTAGGAAAAAAAGGAAACAAGTATTAATCTTTATAAACATCTTCTAGCCTGGGATTAGAATGCATAATTAACAGTTTATCTCTTAGAATCCACAGCCTTGTATCTAAACAAGTACTTGCAGATTAATAAAACACCAGGTTCAGGAAGCCTACATTAAGGCTATATAACAAAAAGACCTGTCAGAAAGACCACCCTGTTGAAGTCCACTGATAAGGATGTACTCTAACTTTGCTCATTACTCTCCATGTGTGATAAATCGCCAAGAAAACATTCAACAAATCCATATTTAGCCAGCCCTCTATCTCTCTGCTATGCACCACAAGTACTTTTTTAGTTTTAATTTTAAATGTGTTGTGTTTGTATTCTCTAATGGAATCACAATGTATCAAGCTATATGCCCTTATTTGGGATTTTAAAAATGTAGTCACTGCAACCATGAAGAGATTGGAGAAGAAAACATAACATGAGCCTGTAGGAAGCCAATGTTTTCTTGGATGCTGGTCACCAGGCCATGTGGGGAGAAATAGGAAATACATAGCTTCAGGAGAAGTATAAAGGAGGATTAGGTTAGTGCTTCTTTCTTTAAAATCGTTCCAGTACTACCACACATCCACCACTATGGGCTTTGAAGAGGAAAAAGGAAAGAAGTGGAAAGAAGACAGAGTGATAGAGTATAGCATGTTGATATGAAAAAAAATGACCCATGTAGTCAAGCAAATATGGGTGTGTCCTGGCTCCTATAAGCTCTGTGACCTTCAGCAAGTCATGTAAAACTTTTATATGCCAGTTTCCTTTGTGTAAAATGAGGACAATATCTATCTCGCAGAATTAGTGTGAAAGCTAAATGAAATAATGCATGTAACTAACCTATTACAGTATCTAGCTCATTGTCGGAAATATATTAGAGAGAGACATTTATAGATGAACTAGAGGCCCAGTGCACAAAAATTTGTGCACTCAGGGGAGTCCCTCAGCCAAGCCTGTGCCCTCTTGCAGTCTGGGACCCCTCGGGGGATGTCCACCTGCTGGCTTAGGCCCGCTCACCAGGGGAACGGGCCTAAGCTGGCAGTCAGACATCCCTCTGGCAACCTGGGAGCCCTCGGGGGATGTCCACTTGCCAGCGGGGAGCAGGCCTAAGCTGCAGTTGGACATCCATAGTGCTGCTGAGGAGGTGGGAGAGGCTCCCACCACCACCACTGTACTGGCAGCCATCAGCCTGGCTTGTGGCTGAGCAGAGCTCCCCACTGTGAGAGGGCACTGACCACCAGAGGGCAGCTCCTGCATTGAGCATCTGCCCTCTGGTGGTCAGTGTGTGTCATAGTGACTAGTCATTCCCAGTCATTAAGCTGTTAGGGTCAGTTTTCATATTACCCTTTTATTATATAGGATAGAGGCCTGGTGCACAGGTGGAGGCCAGCTGGTTTTCCCTGAAGGGTGTCCTGGATCAGGGTGAGGGTCTTTCTGGGGTGCCTGGCCAGCCTGGGTGAGGGGTTGAGGGCCGTTTTCAGGCTGGACACACCTCCTTCAGGGTGGGGGTCTTGCTGTGGTGCCTGGCCAGCCTTTGTGAGGGGCTGATGGCTGTTTGCAGGCTAGACAAGCCTCCCAGCAGGGACCCTCACCCCATGGGGGTGTGGCCAGCCTGGGTGAGAGGCTGAGGGCTGTTTGCAGGCTGGTCACACCCCCTTCAGGGTGGGGAGTCTTGCTGTGGTGCCTGGCCAGCCTTGGTGAGGGGCTGATGGCTGTTTTCAGGCTTGCCACAGCCCCTTCAGGTGGGGGTCCCCACTGGGGTGCCTGGCTAGCCTGGGAGAGGGGCTGATGGCCATTTTCAGGCTGGCCACGCCACCCAGTGACCCAAGCTCCCAGACTCTCATTATTTTCTCTTTTTTTCTGTGAA
The DNA here is from genome assembly GCF_963259705.1 of Myotis daubentonii. NCBI lineage: Eukaryota > Metazoa > Chordata > Mammalia > Chiroptera > Vespertilionidae > Myotis > Myotis daubentonii. The sequence continues at coordinate 48,671,337 of NC_081861.1, read as the reverse complement.
TTATTTATCTTCTATAATTGAAACTTTGTAACCTTGAGCAGAGCCCAGGGCTGGCCAGGGCAGGCGTGAAGCTTGGCTTCCTCCATCTCCAGGGGCAACCCAAGCCCCCAGCTAACTCCAGCTCCATGGCCACTGCCATCTTAGTTGGGTTAATTTTCATACTCATTCCTGATTGGCCTGTGGGTGTGGCTGGTGGGCGTGTCTTGAGTGTAGCAGAGGGATGGTTAATTTGCATGATTCTCTTTTATTATATAGGACTAGAGGCCTGGTGCACAAAATTCATGCACGGGGGGGTGCGTCCCTCAGACGAGTCTGCACCCTCTCCAATCCAGGACCCCTTGGGGGATGTCCGACTGCCTCTTGCAATCCGGGATTGCTGGCTCCTAACCGCTCACCTGCCTGTCTGCCTGATCACCCTTAACCCCTCTGCCTGCCTCCTGATCGCCCTTAACCACCTCTGCCTGCCTGCCTGATTGCCCCTAACTGCTCCCCTTCCAGCCTGATCACCCCTAACCACCTCTGCTTCGCCCCATACCTGGGACCCAGGATTCCCTCCTCCAGCCAGTTGTAGGCACCCGAGACCCGGGCTTCCCTCCCTCTGGCTGGCTGCAGGCACCCAGGTCCCAGGCCGGCTTCACCAGGGCCAGCCACAGCCACAGGGGACCATGGGCAGGTGGGTTTGCCTGGGCTGCAGCCGCAGGTGCCCGGGACCATGAGGCAGGCAGCTTGTCCTTCTCCTGGTCTGCAGGTGCAGACATAGCCACTGTTGCTCAGGACTGTGGTGCTGGTGGCTTGTCCCTCTCCCAGGCCACAGACACAGGTGCTGGTGCTGGTGCCCAAGGCCACAGGTGGGTGGCTTGTCCCTCTCCAGGGCTGCAGCCTGGCTGGTCCCCATTCCTCTCTCCCCAGTGTTAAGTGTCTGAACCATTATGGTGTGATGGTGTGAGGGCGTGACAACCATTTGCACATTAGCTCTTTATTATATAGGATAAAAATGTGAGAAGAGAAAATGAGAAAAATAATCCTTAGAGGGCTTTTTACTCATCCATGAGGAGAGATAGGATTCCCCACTTCCTCAAACTTTCCCCTCCACACTGGTTATATTCCCATCCCCTCAAGGAGTGGGGGGTTTTCACAGTTCAGTTATATTATCATGAACAGGCAACACTGAACGGGAGAGGTTAAAGGTGAAGACTAGGGCTATACATTTAAAGGTTGTTTGCATTTCACTGTGTGTTTTGTGTGTGTGTGTGTGTGTGTGTCTTTGTTGTGTCAGTTACAACTGAGCACGTAGTCTATGAATTTTGCCTGTTAACGCATCATAGAGGCAAGGAATTACCTACTACTCCACCCACCCCCAGTTATAAAGTAGTTGGGATTTTTTAAAATGTAAATTGCTCTGTACTAATTGACCTAATTTGTTCATAAAATGCCTTTTAAACGTTGCAGAATAATTGACTGTACTAATGTTATGAGGTTGGTACCCTTCCAGGGACAGAGAGGAGACAAGCTTCTTCTTCCTTCCTCCACTGCCGCCTGAAGTCTTTGTACTGAACATAATTGACCTTGGACATGTTGTTATGTGACCCATGGACATTTTTAGTGTAGTCTCTAATAATGATGTGTCTTATTCTTTGTTTACCAAAGTGACTAATGTTAAAATCAAACTTTCCCTCAATATGTAAATCAAATATTAGTGTTATGATCATCAACCTGACTTGTTTTTGTTAATTTTTAAAACCTGTGATTATAATGACCTGATTCTAAATAAGGATGCAAAATCATTTTCATATTACAAATCTTGGGTTTGTTTTTATCTCAGAACCAAAAGAGTGCCTCTCTATTAACTTTGCATTCACACATAATGGGGGGGGGTGTCTTTTCAATGAATTCTGATGGAATTTGATATTTGTGAAATGTCTCAGTGACGTTGAATTGAAGGCCTTACTGGACCTTGTGGATGGAGCCTTTTTTATGTGTAATTTTCCAAACCATTATCCAAATTGAAATGAAATTTAAGTGTTCTCATTCTGCCCTTGCTTTAATCATCTGTGGAATGGAATCAAACATTGGATCTTTGGAAGAGAGTTATTGGTATCAATAAGAGGCATCTGAATGCTAAAAACAATATGCAGTATAGTATGCAAACCACTTATCCTGTAATAATCGGTTCTTCAACTTGGCTGCACACTGGAATCGCCTGGGGAGCTTTCAAAGAACCAATGATGTCAGGTTTCAAGGACTAAACCAAATAAATGCGAAGTTCTGTGGCAAGCCTTTTATAGAACCCTGTCTAGATTGAAAAACAAATCTTCATCAGCCCTCTTGAGCATGGTTATTCAATCAGAAAGGAGCACACTATCATTCTGTCCACATTTTCTCATTTCATCTACAAAATTGTCATGAGTAACACTTTCAAAGCCTTGTTGAAATCCTGATGAACTCTATATGGCATTCTCTGATTTATCTGTCCAGTAACACTATCAAAAAAGAAATGACATTTTTAGTTCAGTATATACCTCCATGATATGCCATTTTCTTTTAAAATTTTGCTTCTCTTGAAAATGGAGTTCATCATTAAAATATATTAGTTTCTGAGTACGTTGTATATATTGGTGATAATAAAACTATCAGTCTGACTACTTATGATTAGGAGTGCAGTATCTCTATGGCTAAGGAGAAGGAAGGGAAGAAATCTAAATTCAGATCTGTTGTCTACACTAGTAGATGTGTTACTTTCCCTTTCCCCCATTTAAAGCACTACGTAAATATTATTCTTATTTTTTATTATAGAACCAGGGAAATTCTGGTTATCTTGTATTTCTTGAGAAGAGAGTAAAAGCAGAAGAAGAGAATATCTAACAACCAAAAAACAGCAACTCAGGACCAAAGTGCTTCTAGCTTCCTCCAGCCACTGGAACTTGTGTTGTGCATTGGAATGTCTGGGTTTGAAGGCGCGTGCTCATTTGGAATTAAAGTCAGACATAAACTTCCTGATCACCAGAGAAGCAAGCATACTTTGCTAGCACTCAGTCAATATTGTTTTGAATGTATTTCAGGAAGAGCTGGGAGCATTCCCTTCTTTTTCCATAAGCCACTTTAGAACAGTAAGGTTTATTGATGGTTTGTTGACACTCCTCCTACTTTGAAGGCAAGCCTATGCCTAATAGTAGGGACCGGTTGGGATAACTTCAGCTAAAATAATTATAGAACAGTAACAAGGTTTCTTTTTAGTCAGAAGAAAACATTGCCTGTCAAAAGATAGACAGCTTTTAAGAATCATTGGTTGTCAGGAATTTAGCATAGTAAAGTGGGACCTAACCATAGCAAAGCTGCAAGTCTCATTTAGATTGTAATTCAGAAGCAGACGATTCAAAGTGATGAGTTATGACCCAGAAGATAGCCAAAGGAGAAATTGATTTCACAGCAAACTAAAATCTAAGAGACTCTGGCCAGGTGAAAGGGGCTGGGTGGGAAAAATTATTAAAATTTGACTGGGGACCTACTGCTGTCCAAGACTGATATTCCCTTATCCTACTCTTTCTTTTCAAATTTTCCTCAAAAATTTCTTGTGAAAAACTTTGATTATACAGAAAATTTCTAAAAATAGGGTAATAGATATCTATATACCCACCAGATAGACTAAACAGTTATTTTGCCATATTTCTTTTATGTATCTATCTAGCTATAATTTGTATGTATACTTTTTTCACCTTTATTGTTGATGTCCCATTACAGATGTCCCATTTCCCACCACCCTCTGCCTGCCTCCACCCAGTCCCCACCCTCCTTCCTTCTGGCCCTCACCACACTATTGTCTGTGTCTATGGGTTATGCATATATGTTCTTTAGCTAATCCCTTCACCTTCTTTTATCCAGTATTATCATTCCCAGGTGTCCTTAAAGCATGGTTTGGGAATAAGCCAAGGGTATGTAATGTTTATTGTCCTATTAGATTGTCTTTATGTGCTGTGCTCAGACTCTTGGTGACCCTATAAATAAGTGGAAAGTCTCAACATAGGGTTTTCAAAGTAAGAAAGTTAAGAAAGATACAATTTGAGAAAAGAACATGTAGTGATTTACCACTGCTTTCTGCTGCACAGGGTGTGATTCCAATCTGCATGTGCTTAGATCATGGTGCCACAAATCTCTGAACAGCTATGAAATATAAGTGCCCCTGTGGGGTGACCATAGGTATCAGACTTATAACTAAGGAGTTAAGTCCCTCATAATCAAAGTTCATTCTAAATAGGCAAAGCATGGAATGTGGTGGTAGATATTTGCCTGCTGAAATACTCACTCACATGTTTTATTCTATGGCTTTTTAAAATCTGTGCTTTTGCCCAAAAAAAAAAAAAATGACTTCAACAAGAAAGTCAGGGTTTTCCTAATAACTAAGAACATTTCTGACCTTTATTATTTTGAAATACATGTATACCTTTTCCAACCTGTTTCTAACATTATTTTAGAAGAGTCTTTGTATTGTGATAAAAGGATACTCTGAGATGTCTTACACAAGCATTTCAGCAGAGAAAGTTAACCTGATTAAGGCATTGTTAGGCCTATAGCTAGGAGATCCAATGTTCTAACAATATTGCCAAAAATCAGGATATCAGGATGACTTTATTTCCCTTCCTACCTCCCTTCCTTCCTCTCTTTCTTTCTTTCTTTCTTTCTTTCTTTCTTTCTTTCTTTCTTTCTTTCTTTCTTTCTTTCTTTCTTTCTTTCTTTCCCTCTGTTCCTCCTCCTCCTTCTTCCTCATTTTCCTGTTCCTCTACCTCTTTTTTTTTGGTAAAGAATTGCCATAGTGCTTAGATGGCAAAATTCATCAGTACTTTTCATCTAGGCATAGCCAGTGAATGTGAGGAGACCAGAAAAGGAACTGTCTAATGTCACTACCAACTGTATGCATTATGAGTTGAACAGTGAATTACTTTGCCAGGTCTGCCAGTCAGGAGCTCCATAACCTTATATAGATTACCTCTTGCTGGGTCTCCATTTCCTTATGGCTTCAAACAAGTGGAATTTGGTTAGATTATTGGTTACCAGGAGACTCTGGAATTCCATGGAGTTCCTTGGGCTTAAAGTGCCCAAGGGAGAGGTCATGTAATACTTGATTCCACCAGAACAATTCCTTTTTAATTTGTTTCCATGTGTATTGGGCTTCCACATGACATTCACTTAAATAAAAGGGGAAGCTCAGCATCTCTTGCTCTGATTCTGTGTTCTTAGGCTGTGGATAGGCTACAGCCTTCCCTGACTGCTGGAAGGGCCATGCTTTGAGTGTGCATAGTTTTTAGGAGTACTTCCAGAGAAGTTTTCTTCAGAAAGCTTCTCAGAGACCTCTCCTCACCTCCTGACTAAGTCTGTATCTCATAGAATGGAAAGATTTCCCTTTTCTTACCAAGTAAAGATACTTGATTATGATGTGAAACTGGGCAACCCCACTCTGGCAGGAATCTTGGGGAGAAGCCAGAGAAGAGCACTGCAGTGGTAAAACTGTTGCAGAGACCAATGGTCTGTGGAGTGATGGGAATAATTGTATGTTATTGTGTACAGAGCTATTCAGCTGAGGAACTGCATATAAAATATGAGTTGAAATAAGTTCATGTAATCTAAAATGCACATTTCACAGATCATATCACAGTCTGGCTGTTTTGATCCTAATATGGTTATCTGGAAAAGAATCTGGGAGTTAGTTTCTTCCTGCTTGAATATTCTGAAATGAAATATAAACAAATATATAATGTTAAATGTTACCTTAGAAATATAAATTAGTTGTAAGTTAAACAGAAAATGGGAGGTGAGGAAGTCAATATACCAAATATAGGTAATGCTTTGAAATGTTTTATGCGAAAAGGACCAGAGATATGGGCCAGTATATATAATGGGAAATAGAATCAGGTCCCCTTGACCTCACTGATTTTCTAGTCTTTATCTTTATTTTTCTTGCTCTTCATTCCACTAGCCACCTTCTCTCCCCATTACCCTTTGACCCCTGTCTTTGTCCTATGTCCTCTTATTCCCTTTGCTTCTCATAGTTTCTCTCCTTTACCTCCTGCTTCGTTTTGTTTTCCTACTTTTTCTATCTCTACACCAACCCCCACTTTCAAATCCCCTGTGATTCTAAACCTTGGGTTATGCTTAGGCTGCCAAGGATTGCTTCCTGAGTACACATAGCCTGCTCCACGTTTCTTGATAAGCACTATTAATCCTGAGATATTAGAATGAGCATATGCATTGAGTCATCTGGAATTTATTTTCAGGCAGTGGTCATTCCTTTATGGTTGAAAGGAGCACTCTAAAGCTAGGCCAACACCTAATCTGTCAGTGGTACCTAGTTACCTTTTACCATCAACATATAAGAAGGTAGATCTACATTAGGTTATTTTAAATGACATTTTAAGGATTAAAAGACAACAAAAATATCCCAATAATTTGGTGACAGATGAGAACTACTATGCAAGACAAGTAGAAAGCTAAATTAGACCACATTGTTTATTCAGTAATCATAATGGACTATTGGATTGAATAAGTTTAAAGTATAGACTACAACATCAGTTATATAAAGCTATATTTTGGAGATTTGGACCCATTTACTCTCTTCTTAGAAAGAAAGAAATGTCAGGGCCTTTCATGAAATCCATAAACACTTTAGAGACAGAAATATATTCTGGCCTTTAACCTCTGACATCCCAGGTCATGAGTAAACTAAGGTGTCAAGTCATTCATTTCCAAGTCTCTCTCATAAAACACTGAAAGGCAATTTAAATTTCTAAAATGAGAAAGGAATCAGAACAGCAGTAGGTTGCAGGTAACAACCAGAGTAAAAGCTGCTTATAAACTGTCAACATATATATATAGACACTGTTGAAAACAATATAAAACCTCTCTGACTACCTGCCTTTTGTTTACCATTTCCTAGCACATGAAAAACAACCTCAAGAGGGCTTATTTTCTCCATAGAGGAAGAGGCGGAGTAACTCACGCTTAGTGTGCCTCATTTTTTAAAATTGTCTTTATTGATTAAGGTATTACATATGTGACCTTATCCCCCCACTGCCCCCCTCACCCTCCCCCCCCCGCCCCGCTCATGCCCTCACCCCGCTGGTGTCTGTGTCCCTTGGTTAGCCTTATATGCATGCATACAAGTCCTTTGGTTGATCTCTCCCTCTTACCCTCACCTTCCCCTGCCTTCCCTCTGAGGTTTGACAGTCTGATCAATGCTTCTCTGCCTCTGGATCTGTTTTTGTTAATCAGTTTATGTTGTTCATTATAGTCCCACATATGCCTCATTTTTTTGAAGAGTCCTTGTCTGCCTCTGGTAGGAGAATTCCTACCTCAGAGACTGTATACAATCTCTATGTAGTGGTCAGGAGAATGGACTCTGGACTTACACTCTCTGAATTCAAATATTGAATCCCTCATTGCTAGGTGTGTGATATTAAGCTAGTTGTAATATTAACCCTGCAGGCCTCAGTTTTTTTATCTGTCAATTGGGAATCATAATTGAGTCTACTACACAGAGTTGTACGGATTAAATGAGCTAATAGTAATTATTCAGTAAATGTTAGATATTAATATTCCCCATGCACATAGTATTTATATAGATATTTATATTTAGATGAATAGCCTTTCTTCTTGGTCTTATAGTTAAACTTCATTTTATGTTAAATAGTTTTATATGAACTAGGTTGGGAGCCTGTTCACCATTTATAACAGAATATCCATAGGAAAAATGTAATTTGAGCCTCAAGTATTCAAGTTAAAAGGAAATGTTTGTACCATAGTCTATCTTCTTTGTAAAGTATGTCTTTATATCAGTGCTTTGGCCTCTCATGGTTATTAACATATTTCCATGTAAGTCCCCTAGTTTGTTTTCTAACATTCTAACCTAGACTTATAAACTGTTTTAATGAACTAAAGTCAGAAACTGAAGCTTTTTAACTAAATGGTTAGTCCTATTGTAAAACTGCCTTAATGAATATTTATATATGGATTATTTTGAAGAAATGTGGTAACTTCTAAAATGACTGCTTTGATTTTTTTTAGCTGAGAAAATTGCCAATAATGTAAAATGAATTATTCCTTCAACTGAGTGAAATAGTTTTCTCTGAGTACTTAGGTAAATTTAGTTGCACATTGGGGCCAGTGAAAATTGTGTTGTTTGTGTGTTATTACCAAGATGTTTGGATTATTAAGAATTCCAGAGCATCACAAACATCTAGGTATATCTCAGTGCATAAGGACACCATTTGGGGGCCAAGGGTTGTCTTTCTAATATTATAAATAATGTCAATAGATCGTAAGGTCTATATTACCTCTACTTAAGAATTAAACAGACTTTGTTCAATGGTGTATCAGAATATTAAAGAAGAGCACCTTTTCTGTTGAAGATCAGTCAGAGAAGACTAAATTTCTGAACTATGTTCCAAGTTCTGGAGAACACTTATTCTTCCCTTTCTTCTCTGGGTTTGCCCAAAGCAGATTATCATGTTGTGGTCATCTTTTTCCAGTTTTCCATCCCTTTAATGGAATCTCCTTACATATACTGCTCATGGATCTCTCTTCCTTCTCCCACACTGAGGAATGAGTAATTAGAAGTTATCACATGCCAGGTCTGTTCAACTACAAAAAGTTGCTTTTGTCATTCTCGGTGTATCTTCTGACATGTTTATTAGTTTACTTTAGGTTCTGAGCTTCAATACTTTGTATGTCATCTGTTATATTCTGAGCTCAGTTAAATTTATTTATATTTTTGGCTCTCATTTCATTCAGCCACAGAAATATTTATTGAGCCCCTCTTTTGAGTCCATTGCCATGAAATCCAGCATTGGTCATGTTATGATTTCCACCTTCATAGTCCAGGATGGCAGACCTATAAAGACATAACAAGTATACACAATAAAGTGTGAAAATGGGCATATGAACAAAGGACTGTGGTAACTCAAAGGAGGAAATTGCTAACTCAATCTGCAGGGTGACCAACTGTCCCACTTTGCTTGATATTGAAGGACACGGGAACTTCAGTGCTGAAACCTAGGACAGTCCCCAGAAAACTGAGGTGGTTGATCACCATATCTACCTAGGAGAGATTGAAAAGTCTGTAAAAATGAATTGCCATTTGAAATAGAGCTTAAAAGACAAGTAGAATTTCAGTAGGCACCTAAGGGAAATGGGGAAAGCATTTTAGGCAGATATGAAAGAACATTTCCAGTTATGGAAATTATTAACAAATTGGTGTGTATACCTTTGACCATTATGTGCCCGTGTGTGGGGGTGGGGACTAAGAATGACTCCAAGGTGAGAAGAAAATAAATATGGGCAGGAAGGGTGAGCAGGTTCCAAATCATTAAGGGTGTTATATGCCTTGTTCAGGAATCTTTACTATATCCTCTGGATCAGTGGTTCAAATGAAACTTTGTTTTGGAAGCATAAATAAATGGGAAAAAAAGAAATATTTTTTAGATTGAAACAGATATGCGTGGGTACAGGGTCCTAGAATCTCTACACCTATCTCTCTCTTCCACCTATTTTTCCTTTTAGCTGTCCTTTGGGGAATTTTGGGTAACCCAATTGAAAACCACATCAATGAGTCATGGGGAGCCACTAACTTTTTTCAAAGCAAAATTATGGATGACATGATGAGATCTCTGATGGGATTGCTTGGTAAAGAGAATGGATTGAAGAATAAAAAGGCTTGAGTAAAGAAAACCAATCAGGAGGCTATGATACAGCCTGAGAGAAACTCAACCTTAAGCAGAGACAATGGTTATAAAGAGAAATGGATAGGTATGAAAGACATTTCTGTAGGTTGCATTAACAGAAACTAGTAGACTGATTATAGTAAGGGTGGGGGAGAGGAAGGCTGCTGGTTGAGGAAGGAGGACTCAAGAATGATTCTTGGTTTCTTAAGAAGCAACCAACTAAACTGATGAACAAAAACAGATCCAGAGACAGAGAATCATTGATCAGACCGTCAAACATCAGAGGGGAGGCAGGGAAGGAGGGGGGAAGAGGCAGAGATCAACCAAAGGACTTGTATGCATGCATATAAGCATAACCAATGGACACAGACACCAGGGGGATAAGGGCACAAGTGGGGGCAGGGTGGGGGGCAATGGGGTGATAAGAGACATATGTGATACCTTAATCAAGAAGAAGAAGAAGAAAAAGAAGAAGAAGAAGAAGAAGAAGAAGAAGAAGAAGAAGAAGAAGCCAACTAAAAAGGAAATCTCTAGTCTAATTTCTTTTTTTTTGATTATTTATTTTTTTATTGCTTAAAGTATTACAAAGGGTATTACATATGTGTCCATTTTTTCCCCCCGCCCTAGACAGTCCCCTAGCCTCCCCTATCCCCCGGTGTCTTATGTCCATTGGTTATGCTTATATGCATGCATACAAGTCCTTTGGTTGATCTCTTACCCCCCTACCTCCTGCACCCCCACCCTCCCTGGCCTTCCCGCTGCAGTTTGACAATCTGTTTGAGGCAGCTCTGCCTCTGTATCTATTATTGTTCAAAAGTTTATAATGGTCTCTATGAAACACCAATCAGAAAGGATATATGCACCCCTATGTTCATAGCAGCACAATTCACCATAGCTAAGATCTGGAAACAGCCTAAGTGCCCATCAGTAGATGAATGGATTAGAAAACTGTGGTACATCTACACGATGGAATACTATGCTGCTCTAAAAAGGAAGGAACTCTTACCATTTGCAATGGCATGGATAGAACTGGAGAGCATTATGCTAAGTGAAATAAGCCAGTCAATGAAGGAAAAATACCACATGATCTCACTCTAGTCTAATTTCTAATACCCATTCACTTTCCTTGAGTTTTCACTAACTCAGATAAAACCAAAATGTGATCACTCATGCCTGGATATGTTTTCCTCAGTCTTTCTTTATCTAAGACTTAACTTTGCTAGTAAAATTCTTTTTTGCTGTGATTGTTGTATTGGCTACAACTGTATTTGTCTCTCATATTCAGGACTGTGGGCACCAGTTTTCCTTTTACAACTGACACACAGGATGTGTTCCAAAAGTTCATTTTAAGTTAATTATTTGAAACTCAGAGTGCATGTTCCCATAGAACTGGCATTATGCATAGTGAGTAGTTTCCAAGGCTAGTCCACAAAAGCCAGTGTAGACCATAATATAACTGAAAGTGTGGATTTTTGTAATGGAAATTAGTTGAAAATATTACTGTTGCAATTAAAGGAAAACAACAGTTGAAAAATCAATCATCTGGCTTTTTGTTCCCTTCAAGTAGTAGTACTTGATGAAAAGCAGGTTGAAACCTAGGAAGACAGAGAGAAATAGATAAGGATTTTTGTGTAAATTGGACAGCACAGCCTTTTAAATTTAAGTAATGTTTTACAATTTTAAAATAATAAAATTGTAGAAAAGTTGGAAAATTGAAAAATGTTTTAAAAATTAAGTCACCAGTCATCCTACTACCCAGAGAGAACCAGTTCACATATTGGTGTTTCCTTTCAACTTTTTAAAATCATATCAACAATATTAACTATAGTATATTCCCATGCTGAACTATTATGCAGTCCTCAAAATAATATTTCTGAAGAATTTTTTCAAACATCAAACAATATTTATGATATAGCGTTGAGTAAAAGGCAGCCTTGCATTTGATACCTAAATGGGGGACAAGGGTAAGCAGATCAGCACTATTCAAACTGAAGGAGTCATCTATTAGGTTCCCAATCCAGAACCCCTCCCCACCACCATTGGCCCCACCCCCAACAAAAACCACAGCCATTGTTTTTATAGAAATTCAGAAGAGGAGATATGCACTCTTGGAAGTGCTGCAGAGATTCATAGCACTGGTTCCTTTATTACTTTTGATTTTCCTTCAAAATTACAGGCCTTTCTTCTCCCTGGCTACACTTATCACTAGCACCATTCAGCCTTCACAACTATTATCAAAGTGTTTTTTTTTTTTGCATAAATGGAATGGAAAGAGGTATATGCATTTCCTGAGGTAATTAGGCATGGGTTGAGAGGTGAGAAAGACAGATAGAGATGTATGTGTACTTGTGAGGACCAAGATTATATGGAGTAGAATGAATTAAGCTAAGAATACTAAACAAAATGTGAAAAAATGAAACAGTATAATATGCAAAAAGATCTCCAGAGTGGAAAGAAGGAAAAGAAATTTGTTTATTTAGGGCTGGATTTGGCTACAGAGCAGAAAGCAAACAAGCAAAGGACAGAGTGTGGCAGAATTGTTGCCAGTTGAAAGAAGAGTTTTGGGAGGAGGCAGCAAATGTAATTTGCAGTAACCAATTTTCTCTTAATAAGGGAACTAAGATGCTTTTGTGAGGACATGTGCTTCAAGCACTAATTATCCAAGAACTAAAAACACTGTTTGAACTTAATTTATCTGCTGTGAATGTGCACCATTTGATTTTACCCCAATCAATATCTTCCTAAAAGCCAGTTTATGGATTCTTTTTCTATACTACCTCCTTTTAGTTAAAACTAGATTTGCCACTGACTTGTATTTTGGCATGGAAGTTCTAATAGCTGCCACCTGCATTTGCTGTTCTTCAATAAAGGAATTTAAAATTAGATAGGAGGAGAGAAGGACAGGAAGTTGTTTGTTTGGAGTATTTAAATGTGAGCTTTTTTAATATCCTGGGGAGGGAAAAAAGTTTCATCTCACTCTGTATAAACATGTTACATTGTAATTCTCACTCATTATTATGCAAGAGAATCCCCCTCTATGGGACTTTTTGGCTCTCTAATTTGATGTACTTATGAGTTACTAAGTGGGCCACAAGTCCTTGACCACTGTTTTTCAATGTTCGCTGTAAATTGGAATCTCCTGGAGAGCTTAAAAAATACCAATGCCTGAGTTCCACTCCCAGAGATTTTTATTTAATTGATCGTGGCTGAGAACTGGGTATGGCGAATTTTTTAAATCACCCCAGGTGATTGTGGGAAACATACAATCACCTTTGCAACCATGCCTTCCAGAGGTTATATATACTCAGGTCAACATGATGGGATGTATATTTGTTTCCCAACTCTTTAGAGTCACAGATTCACAGGCAATTCTTGGTTTAATTTTCTAGGTGGTTCATCACACATTCATTATAGTATAAGTGTTTTTACTGGTTTAACTTTCACAGAACAACCTCATAACATTATTTCCAATTTTGGGGGGATAGGGCATCTCACTGTCACCTTAGTTACTGCCAAGAGTAATAATTTCTAAATGTTATAGAAACTTTGAAATATATGTCAATGCCATTATGTATACAATAATTTTTAAGATCTACTGTATAAGCCAGAAGAAACTGGATTTGTACCTTCTATGCCAGCTCATAATCCTAATATGTACATGTGCTGAATAGATTTTTCTAATTTTTTTCTATAGGCATTATATCTGATAGCTACTAATGGAACCCCAGAGCTCCAGAATCCAGAAAGACTGTCGGCTGTATTCCGTGACTTTTTAAATCGCTGTCTTGAGATGGATGTGGATAGGCGAGGATCTGCCAAGGAGCTTTTGCAGGTGAAAATAAAATAAGACAATTACAAAGAGTCATTATATTGGGCTTTTATAACTTCAATGTGTGACAGCAAGAGAGCTCTGTCAAGAGATGTCTAGTGAGAGTTAAGCTATAGACCACAGGCACATAAGTATAGACATGCATCTGCTACATGATTGATTGACATATTGCCTTTCTTCTGAAAAGTTGGCAGTTTAATCTATAAATCTCCTTTGCTCTTCCTGGAGTCTTATTTTGCAAGGAAAAAAACAATGTAAATCTCTGGTGTTGCTGTTTTGTTCTAAACTTTACTTGTGCTCCTGGATGTTGTATGCAGGTGCTCTTGGCTGGAGGTAATTCTCTGCATAACTATGCAATTATTTCCATGGCATTTGCTACTCTAAAGTTTTACTGGTCAAAGCCCCTTTGCTTGTGATGCCAAATGGCAGGCACCTGCTTGCCTGGGTGAGTAACATCCAGTGGTGAGTGCCTCTGTAACCATTTGTCCTTTTCATGGCTTTCAGGGGTTAGTATATACAATAATAATTAGTACCTATGATGTACCAAATTATTTACCCACATTATCTCATTTAATTCTAACAACAGCTCTATAGGGCAGGTGTTATTATCCCAAATTACAGATGTAAAATTAAGGCTCACATAGCTATTGAGTGGTAAACTGGGATTTGAGCCCTGGATTGTCTGACTTTCCACCACACAAACACACAAAGCAATTTAGAGCAATATCTCAGGAATAGCTCAGAGATATTGCAAGTTTGGTTCCAGACCACCACAATAAAGCCAATATAACAATAAAGTGAGTCATAATATTTTTGTTGGTGAGAAGTCTTGCCCTCAATTTACAAAAAAAAAGCAACATCCATGAAGCGCAATAAAGTGAAGTGCAATAAAACAAGGTATGTCTATGCTTATATTGATAAAGCAACACATGCTCATGATTACACATGTAGCTTCACTGCTGGGGACTGTTCCTCAGGGAAATGTAACAAGCTATGTAACATTCAAGAGCAATGACTGATTGTTCTCTCTGTGACTTTGACCACATACTCAATTTAAACAAAAGATACAACCATGGATTTAGTTCAAGGCAAAAACAATATATATTTCCGTTACTCCTGAACTCCCTCCTGGGACAGGCAAAAAATATCCCACCCCAACCCAAATCACTCCAGGGATAAGCCAACTTGAAGGAATTAAGGAAGCTACACCTTTTCTCTTTTGCTACCTATATTTTACAGGCGCTCATAGAAACCTACAATGTCAAATCTGGAATGGCTCTTTATTAATCCTCTAGCTAATCCTATCTCAAATTACAGATGAAAAATCTGAACTTTTGAGTGCTTCACTTATACATCTTTTCACTCTTCCCACCACCCTGTATATACCTCCTGATGAATGTTCCAAGGATAAATGAAGATATCGTTTTCCTATTTCTTCTTCTTCTTCTTCTTCTTCTTCTTCTTCTTCTTCTTCTTCTTCTTCTTCTTCTTCTTCTTCTTCTTCTTCCTCTCTCTCTCTCTCTCTCTCTCTCTCTCTCTCTCTCTCTCTATATATATATATATATATATATATATATATATATATATACATATATATATATATATATATGCAATAACCTGTATATCTTCTTAAGTCCATATAACTCATTCTCTGACTTGAGCCTATCAATGCCCAGTTTAGAGGTTAGAAAGGAAAGAGGTACATGACATTCACACCACTGGTAGGCTTGAGACAAGACAGGTATTAAGTATTTGTGTGACTTTCTGTATGGCCTGCAGTCCTCTTTTCATTAATTGATATTTATTGAGAAACTCCTCTTTGCAAGGCGTAAGTGCAGTGGGTGATACAAACCTCTTAAGAGTGTGATTCCTCCTCTCCAGAAGTTCACAGTCTCCTTGGGTACAAAAAAGTAATAATGCAAGGTTGTTTCAAAACTCATTCAAGCCAATGACGGCCATGATTGTATAGGTGATCAGAAAATGTCTGTAAACAGGAAGGAGTTCTGTTGGGCTTTGAAGGACAGATCAGTTTTAGATAGGTTGAAGAAAAAGGGGGCAGGAATTACAGATGGTAGAACTATAGTGTGACCAAAGGTATGTAGGCAAGGTTTAAGGGGACAGAAAACAAAGTATAGCTAAAGAGTTCAAGTGGAAAGTTACAGGAGATAGAACAATAAAGGGTCTTGACACCAGGCTAAAGAGTTGGGACTGTAGACAGTGGGGAAATACTGAAGATATCTGAGGGAATCAAATGATGAAGGCTTTGTTTAGGAAGATTAATCTGATAGTATGCAATAAGAATTAGGACCATTTAAAAGTGGAGGTGGAAGATCAAGGAGGAATTATAGTTATAGTTCAAAATTAAAGTTGATTAGGCCTGAACTAGGGAAAGCATGAGACCATTGTAAGAAGCATTGAGAAGAAAGTACTTGATAGCTTATTTCATGTAGAACATAAGACAGAAGGAGATAAAAGTGACTTCAGAATATATAACCACTGGTAGCATTCAATAAAAGCAAAGGTGATATAGGATAATGCAATGGCAAAAACATGTCTTTGCTTCTATGTAGTTTACAAGGAACTGTTATTTACCTTACATGATTTAACCATTGTAAGAAGCAGAGAAGAGGATTGAATTTAGTTGCTCTGAATCCAAAGCCCCTATGGTTTACATCACACAAGAGGAACCTGTGTGGGAGTCTTAACATATATTTTTAAATGTTGAATTCAAGGTGACAGAAGAACATTTAAAAGGAAATATCCAGTAGACAATTGGAAAAATAGGACCAAAATTAAGGAAAGAGATTAGGTCATACAATATAGATTTGGGAGTCATTTCCATAAAGCTTATGAGAGGTTGAAATGATCTCTCAAATGAATTAAATTAGAAAGAGAGGATGCTGAGAGCTAAGTTCTAATATATGGGAAGTGGATGGCGGTGAAAACAGGGAAGAAGATGGCGAGGGAGTAGCCAGTGAGCATGCTTGTAGAAAAGAATCAAGATAGTAAATGTCACAGGCCCCCAAAGAGGAAACCATCTCAAAGAAGGGATGTTCACTTGTATTAAGTACTGTAGAGGGGCTAAAAGAGAAATGATGGAGGCACAGTATTGGATTTAGCAGTTAGGAAGCCACTGTTTTTAGGGTCAAGGTCAAAGACGTTTTTTTCAAGCATGAGAGCTGCTCTTAATAAAATCACCAGTTTAAAAAATTCAGAAAGTCAGACTGTTGTAAACACTGAGATTTTACACAACCCCAACTCTGAGTTTCTAGCTCTGCCAGCCAGCTTCCAGAGGATTTCATAATACTGAAGAGGAAAAAAAAAATCTAAAGGACAAAAGCAGCCCTAACCGGTTTGGCTCAGTGGATAGAGCATTGACATGCAGACTCAAGGGTCCCAGGTTCGATTCCGGTCAAGGGCATGTACCTTGGTTGCGGGCACATCCCTAGTGGGAGTGTGCAGGTGGCAGCTGATTGATGTTTCTCTCTCATCAATGTTTCTAACTCTCTATCCCTCTCCCTTCCTCTCTGTAAAAAAATCAATAAAATATATTTAAAAAAATAAATAAAGGACAAAAGCTGGCACTATTTTGATAAAATCATCTTTAATTGGGTGCTCAAATACATTTTAATAAAAATAAATATGGCTGCTTGAGAATGTGAAGTACTATACTTGTTTGGATGAAAGAATTCCAGTTATTCCTTTTTTTTTTCTTTTGCAGCATCCATTTTTAAAATTAGCCAAGCCTCTCTCCAGTCTGACTCCTCTGATTATCGCTGCAAAGGAAGCAATTAAGAACAGCAGCCGCTAGGACTGCAAGCCTTACCCCGCACCATCTCCCTCATGAGTAAGACTGAAAACTCTGCTACAGGAAAGAAGGAAGAAAGACAGTCAAATGGGGTGGGGGTTCTTTAACTTTCCAATGAATAGAAACTTCTTATAAGCCTTTTTCCTACTCCCTAAGATTATGTAATTTATTTGTAAGCCTGAATCGCAGCCCAAACAGGGCAGCAATGTCAAAGTGGCCATAAAGTGGTCACTTCTACCGTGAAGCGAAAGAGCCAGTAGTGAATCCCCTCATTTTGTGCATTCACTTTGAAGAAAAACGTTTCTCAAAGGTGCACACTCCCTCTTCATAGTGTTGTGTTTGTTTTTAAGTTAGAGAGTAGTCCCTCTTGCATTCAAACCTCTTTCAAAGCTCCTTACCCAATGTGATGTTTTTCACTTGCATTGTCATTAGATGTCCAGAAAAAAGATGTCAAAAATGTGTTTGTTTTTTTTTAAAAAAAAGAAAGCAAAAAATAAAATAAAAACAAAAAAAACAAGCAAATGAACAAAAAAAGAGCAAGTACTGTGTGAATATGTGGAAGTCCATGCCCTAATAGAATTGCAATTTTTTATTCTTCTTCTGCAGTGGTGGCTTGGTTTGTGTACCTGTTTTTCTGCACTTGCACTGGAAAAGGTTTCTTTTAAGATACTTTCCAAAAGCAAGGAGCAATATATGTGTTCAGAAAAGGCTTTAAAAACTTTATAAATAAAGCTCCGATGGTGAAATCCTGTCACATTTTCATGATGATGCTTAAGAGGCAGTTAATTTATCATTTATGTAAATCAGCTTGTGCAACTTCATGATATGTGAAAAAGGACATACCAAAACTGTGGGACTCCTGATGAGTGAGTGAGTCCAGGTCCCGAACCTAGGAAATCCTCATAGGAGAAACCATACTTAAACCAAGATGGGACGCTAACCAAGAGCCAAAAGGAAAATAAGTATGAAGTACTGAAATTCTTGATGGACAGTAAGTAAACAAAATTTAAAAATACCTAATTGAGCCCTTTCTTGTGCATATGAAATATATGCACTTAAAATAGACACATCAGGGGGAAACAAACCCATTAACTAACATTTGCTTAGGATAAAAGATGTTTATTTTGACAATTTATAACATCTTAAAATTTAAAATGATCTGGAGAACAAAGATTTTTTTTGTAAGTATTCAACTCTGTAAGAAATGGGAGGTCAGTGAAAACTATATCCCAATCAACATTTGGCTATAAGTACTTGTTTCAATTTTCTTTATAGACCACCAATTTCTGTTTCAGCATATAGTGTGTTCATGCTTAGTGTTTTGGGCTTTTGAATTTCAGAAACATGCTCATAAAGACTTGGAAGTTCTCCAGTGAAAATAATTCGGGTGTGCAATCATATACCCCAAGAAATATAAGTCCAACTGAATTCCTTTTGTGGCTTGGAGAAAACATAAAAATTTGACTACTATTTCACCATGTATCTATTTATTTAAAAATCAACAGTTGGCACTGCTTGAATCTTCTGTGAGTAGAAAAATATCTAGAGGATATCTGCATAGAAAAGGATATGCTTCTCTTTTGAAAGAATTGTCAAATTTTATAAATTCTGCAAAGTTGTTTCTCGAAGCCTTTGAAAAGCTAACCGTTTGTGTTTTAGAAAGCTTCTTGATTAGTAGTACATCTGAATAGAACCTATCCACATTAAGCAGGAGGGGGAAAGAGGTCAATGCCTTGGACCTCTCTCCTTCTCTGCTGAGATACATCCATCCATCTAACCATCCATTTATTCCTTATAATGAAAGTACTTTCATTAGAGAGTTTCTGCTAACCATATAGTGCATATTTATGTTTAGGTGATGACACCACTGGTGGATTTCCTATTTTCTTATTGTTTTCTTTAACTATAAAATTTGGGAGGGGCTTGAACCCCCACCCCAGAAATGTCCACAGTGGGATGAATGGGATAAAATAACAAATGTGAAAAGAAAATCAAATGGAAATATTAATTTGAAGCATACCACATTATCTTGAAAAAATATGGCTGGGCCTGAATATTTTAATGCCACACTGTCCTAATGAGAGAAAGGGGACTGTTAATTTTTATTTCATTTAAAATTAAGTATTTGAATATTTTTTTCATTCATAGTGTCAGGGAATTCAATGAAATAATACCTGGGATGCAAAAAGAATTTAGTACATTTGATAACTATACCCTGCCAATGGAGAGAGCCTCAAACCTGGTTGGGGATTCCTACTAGGTAGTTGTCAACTAACATCGTTTTTATATCATAAAGGCCTTTTTTTTCGGGGGAAGACTTGGAGCAGTGATTCTTCATATCACTGTAGGCAGAGAAATGGCTGCTCTTTTATGCTTTCAATTCAGCATATTAACCATGAGAAGCCAACTACTTTATCACATCCCACTATACCAAGATTTTCTAATATATCCCAATAGGCTTTACTCTTACAAATTTATATCTATGTCAAATTTAAAATAAAAAGTTTCTAAAGTCCCTTCCCCCATTGGAGAGTTATGTATATTTCTAATAATTATTAAGAGAGAAGCTGAAAATGATGCTGAAGAATTCACATTTGGTACACTTGAACAACTTGGATTCCAGATGGTTCATAGTTTATTCCATTTCCCTGGATTTTTTTAAAGCTCATCTTGACACAGGTGAGTCTATCCAGATCTTTGAGATTGAAAATGTGCCCTGGAATAATGAGGGCATATGATCAAATGTTGATTCCAAAATGTCCTGAGATTGGAATAGGGCAGTGGGAAAGTCAGGGAAGGGTGTGAAGCACAGTAAAGATTATTTATTTAAGAAAGAAAGAAAAAAACAATGTAACAAGGATCCGGTGCGTTGTCATAATCCCATGAGGATTTTTGGATGACACAATCTCCTCAAATCAGTCACCATGTTGGGTAATGACTTCGTTCTTGCTGATCTCCTTTATGTGTCATTGTAAATATTTGTGTGTCCATGTTACATTTTGGCTACTGGATGGCCAAGTCATATAATAAGATTTAATTCAAGTAATTATTCTTTAACTGTGTTATTCAGATTTCTTTCAGGCTTGTGAATTGCAACCCATCATTTGAGTTTAACCACCTGATCCCTACATCTATCCTTCCCCTATGAAGCACATTCCATTGCTAAAAGAAAAAGAAATATGAAATTGCTTCCTGTTGTCTGTATAAATGTTTTGATAGTTTGAGAAGTTTGTCTATAAATAATATTTCTCAGCTCAAAAATTGTGTAAATAATTATATTACATTGCTCAATGGGTTGTTTATTTCTAAAGGCTGCCAGTTCTCAGAGAGAATCTATAAATCACTTTTAAATAACATAAACAGGGATTACAACTATGTAAAAATAAGTGTGCATATGGATAAAGACTGGGAACACAGATAATTGAAATCAGTTGTGTTAGGGTGGTGGGATTATGCAACATCATTTTTCTTTTAAAATGTTTCTTTGATATTATTATAATATTGCTTTATAATAAATAAACATCAGAAAGGGGACAATAGAAAAATAGAAAAGATGCCGGAAACAAATGCCTTCTGGCCAGAGCCCAGAGCATGCAGGGCACAGATGTTTTATAGTTACAATTATTCCATAGGCTTTATATTTGCTTGAGTGCTGAAGTTGGCCCATGCTTGGGTATAGCACCTGCTCTCTTAGGGGACTATTATCTATAATATAAGTTAAAGCTAGGGAGATGTTGCTATTAGAACTCTAAACACATCCTTCTGCTTTAAACCAGGCTGTCCTCCACTTTGGTATGTCATCAAGGTTTCTGTTTTGGTTACTTTAATTGGATAGGTGACATTTGATTAGCCCCCTTGATCATATGTGTTTTAGGTATCACCCTTCTGGATCATTTTAGAAGAGTTTCAGGTTGAATTTTGGAAGAAGAGAAAGATAAAATTTCCAAGTCCCACTTTCTTTTCTGACATGATATTATATCATACAGTTAAGATTCTTCTTTTAATGACCAGTAGGCAATTCTCATTGATTTAACTAGAAGTTATTATGACTTGCAATTAAAAGCTGAATATGAAAACATTAAGAGAAATATTTAGAACTAATTTTGCCTGTTGGCATTCAGTCACAGTCCTGCTAGCATTGGCTTGAGATGGCCTCCATGTACTTTCTGTACTGCCTGATTATAGGTTGTATACAGTGGTTGTCATTGTTAAAGAGAAAAGGGAGACTATCTACCAAAAGTGGGGAATTTCCTTGTAACTCACCAAAGAAATTTTAGGTGAGGACTTTCATAGTGAGGAAGTGGCCTCAGATGCTACTCAGTTTCACCAAGTGCAGACCCTGTACTTAGAGAATCCACAGGCTTTTCATTGAACATTCTCAACATAAAAATGTGTATGGAAGTCTTAACCTTGGCATCCCCAGTTGAGTCTCATGGTCCTTTTCTGAGCTACTTGCAGTTAATATTCAGTTAAATAAAGGCATGGCCAGTGATGCAAGCTTCTCCTAGTTTCTGAGCAAGAGGACTGCATTTCAGCATTTGTAAATTGACAGTCTAATAGGCCTTGGATTTTAAGTGAACTTAACACACAATTCTGAACATATATTTGCATGTGGATTGGGAAGAAAATAAATGGGGTCATGGAAATATTTTTCAAAAAAAAATATTTTTTTCTTGAGATTTGTTTATGATATAATTGTTTATTTGGTTAGCTTTAACTTTTTTCTCTTCTTTTCTGATCCCACATTATTTTAGTAACTAAATAAATATAACCTAACTCCTCACTCATTGGGAATGCCTGTTTAATATTAAACAATATCCAACCAAATCTGCAAATTCAGGAACCGATATATCACCTCCATGTGCACACTTCTGTGTACAAGTATACTGTGCTACAGTTAATATTTACTACTATGTAATATAGTCGAACTTACAAGATAAACTTATAGAAGCTGGTTAGTGCCATCAAAGTCTCTGGAAGCTACCATCAGGTGAATGCTATCTCATAATACCAACAGTTATGCAGATACCATGTTCACCTGATTTAGTACCTAAGAGGAAATCAACAGCAGTTATAGAAAATGTCAGATGTAATGAAAGGAGTGTTAGTCTAGGAGTAAGGAGACCTGGATTCTACTATAGGCTCTATTACTAATTTACCATGTGACCTTGGGCAAGTCACTTAACATTTTTGTGGCTGTTTCCTTATCTATACATTAAGAGTATTGGACTGGCTGATCTCCAAGGTCTTTCCAAAAGTTGTAGCATTCTGTGATATTATAGTTTGCCTTACAAATTCAACCTGCTTAAGGTGATGGTAAATATCACATGTTTAAGCCTGGGTCTCTTATGTGACATTTAAACAATAGCACTATGAAAGATGAAAAAAAAACTCAAGTAAATGAAGGTAATATTACTAGGGAATGTTGATAAAGCTTGTGACAGCCTTCCAATTCCTTCACAGTTGTTTTGTTCTTTTTTTAGTTTTAATGTCCTTTTACTTATTGAGTGTTCCCAGTTTCATTTTACATATACTCTCTATGTAAAGTCTAGTTTTCATTAAGCGATACCCAATATTTGCAACTAGAACAAAAATACACTGTCACACTTGCTAGAATAGAACTATACTTGAGCCTCTTCTTTCCTATGAAGCAGTGCTGGATTTTATAGAATTTACTTCATAAATGGCACAAGATGGCAGAACCCATGTATTATAATGGTTGGGACTAGTACTAAGATTGGACCTACACACTTGCAGGTTGCAAAGAGAGAAATAAAAAAGTAATTACATGCTATTAACATTAAAGAATGTTGATAAATCCACTTGTTGGGAACCAAAGATAGCATTTCTGATTATAATTCCCATAATGATTGGCCAGTTATTTAAACATGCTGCTGGAAAGAGGATAAAATGGAAGTTAGTGAATGGTCCCAATTCCCTGCCTACAGTAGAGTGCCAACCAGCCCTCAGTGGGAAATTCGAGTTCAATGTGTGTGCTTGTGTGTGGTGTGCTTTTTGGACCACATATACTATATTATTCACTAAGGATGGTAAAATCTTTCACAGAATCTCATAACCATTAGTGAGTTGAGTTTAAATCCCAGTACATTAGCAAGGAGGAGTCAGATCATAGGGTACTGATGTCTACTGGGAATATTCTCATAATATCCAAACAAAGCAAGTTGAGGAGGACCTACATTTTCATTATTTATCAGAATTGTATCTCATTTGGCTGTGCATTACTTTTCTTAAAATGTTATCTGTAAACCCATGTGTAGTGAAATTCTTCTGTAACTTTGGATTAAAGGTATTTATGGTCTTTTTGTTTGTTTGATTTTTAAGTAATTTATTTCTTTTGTAGACCTGCTGATGTAATGATTCCATCCTTCTGACCTCAGCATTTAATATTTTTAAGCACTTTTGTTTCCAATATTGTTATTTTAAATGTGGTTGAAGCAATAGAAAATTGAAATATGGATTGTGCATGACTGTGTCTTGAGTGTAAAAATATTGCAGTTTGAAACTTGGACCTAAAGTATTGCAAATAAAAATGACAAACATCAATGCGCTGGTACTTCTCCCTTCTGTCACCTTTCCTCCCACCTTCTTGGCATTGGTCATTTTACCCATTTCACAGGTTGAAGTGTAGCACGCACAGGTATCAAGGCAGGGAAATTCCCAGCCTTGTGATCAATATAGGAAATGTCCTGCAAAGTCTGCCACTAAATAACTCAGACAGAGTCTCCATCTGGTTCTCACATAGAATAACTCAGGCGAATATGTATACTCAATTCAGGACAAAAGCCTGGCAGATTCAAGAGGTAGGCAAAGGAAAACTACCAAAGGAAATAATATGTAATATATATATATATTCATTTTTCTGCTTGAAAAATTCTGAATGTGTACAGTCATCTGCATAATGTTTAATTTTTATCTTATATCTGATATCAAGGTTCCTAAGTCAGTGGCAAGATTCCAAACCCACATTACTGAGAACATTCATTAATTCATTCATTCACTCTTTCATTCAAAAAAGCATATCTTGGGATCCTGCTATGCATCAGGCACTGTGGACATTTCTGATAAGGATGACTTTCTTTTAAAAGCCATGTTTAGCCGAAACCGGTTTGGCTCAGTGGATAGAGCGTCGGCCTGCGGACTGAAAGGTCCCGGGTTCGATTCTGGTCAAGGGCATGTACGTGGGTTGCGGGCACATCCCCAGTGGGAGATGTGCAAGAGGCGGCTGATCGATGTTTCTCTCTCATCAATGTTTCTAACTCTCTATCTCTCTCCCTTCCTCTCTGTAAAAAATCAATAAAATATATTTAAAAAAATAAAAATAAATAAAAACCATGTTTAAATGTGACTAAATGACAGTAAAACTAGTTTAAAGCTGTTAGATGCACCTATTGGGGTCTGTTTTGTCAGAAACCCTGAGTCTTCAATACTCCAGACAAAAACACCAGAGACTTAGCAAACTGGAGGTTGGTTCCACCAATATTACTTGTACAGTGGATATAGTGCTCCTCTGAAGTAGTACATATAATTTGATACCTTTTTGTAAGTGGATACACAGAATGGATTAAAGATCTTACCAACTGCTATCTACTTGTTTCCTAATTCACTGTGTTTGCATGCAAGCTTTATTTCTCTTACTGAATCTCTCCATACAAAATAGGCATTTTCTATAAATATTAAGAAGTAAGGGAATGAGAATCCAGCACTTAGCTGTTACTTAGCCTTTAGACAAGTTATCTATGGCCCATGTGTGCAAATTACTGAGTTGCTACTCTTACTCTTTTTTTTTCCCAAACATATTTTATTGATTTTTTACAGAGAGGAAAGGAGAGAGATAGAGAGCTAGAAACATCGATGAGAGAGAAACATCGATCAGCCGCCTCTTGCACATCTCCCACTGGGGATGTGCCCGCAACCCACGTACATGCCCTTGACCGGAATCGAACCTAGGACCCCTCAGTCTGCAGGCCGACGCTCTATCCACTGAGCCAAACCGGTTTCGGCGCTACTCTTACTCTTAACCTCATATCTTTGCATCCTTGATTGGAAGGTTTCCTCCAATTATTTTTAGCTATTAAATGAAGTAGGAATACTTTTTATGCATTAGCAAATTACTAATATATTCCATCAAAAATAAAATTTTAAAAGGCATTTCCCTTTGCCACAATAACTTGAAGAAAAAGAGTCCTAGAAAATGATAAATGTATTACTCCACAGCTCAGCTCTACTAATTCAATTTCTGGAACTCTAACCTCATCTAAGTCCCTCACCCGCTGAAGTGGGGAAGGGACAATCCCTGAGGTGCACCACAAATTATTATCATTCTTCACATCCCATGGGACCCTGGCCCCCAGGCATTTGGTGGCATCTGGTAGCTTTCTCACATACCTTTGTCAAGCACTACTGCTGTCATTGACATCCACTAATCCTATACCAAAACCTTGGTCCTATTTGTTGCTACTGTGCTTGTCACTCTACTTATCTATGTCTCAGTATTCACAACGCTCCCTGTTTCTAGTAGCCTCTCGGTAGTGCACTGGGATGACTCATCCACTTGCAGTTTCATAGCCAATTACTTTTTACTGATTTTATTTTCCACACCTCAGAGCAGAAACCCTTCCCATGGATTCAACCCATTTTGCTCAATCTTTGGACCCATTTTGGTGTTTTGTTTTTTTTTTCCATTTCTAGCATATCACTGAATCTGGGATCAAGTTTGTTCTTAGTTTCTCTCTCTCTCCCATCCTGGGCTTGTCAGGTCAACCTGTACATATCCCAGCCACTTTCAGGGTCACCACCTCCCATGAAGATTAATTCTCAGCTTGTGCTATAGCCATTTCTCTAAAATTCTCCATATTCACCCAAGCAACCTTGCATAGAGGCAAGAGGGAATTAGAAGTTTGGTTCCATTTTACTTTAACAATTTAACTAGAGTACCCTGGTCCTGTTTCTAGGTATATACATTCCTACAAAGTAAGAAGCAACAAACTATGCTACCATGGGGGGGGGGGGTAAAGAGTATACAGGATGTCTCTCTATTATTTCTGAAAACTGCATGTGGATCTACAATTACCTCAGTAAGATGTTCAATAAGAAGAGCAACAGACTGCAATATACCTCCCCCATGACATTTCAGAGGTTGTGGCAAGGATATAAGATACAGGCTAGATATCATGCCCCAATCTACTTCCACAAGCAACTACCATCACCTTGGTATCAAGAAGTTCTTCCTAACTTAATTCCACCTGTCACTAGTCCCACCCACCTTACGTAGGAGGACTTCCCACTTTCTCTTCAGACACTTCTGAGCCTCACTGGGGAAGCAGGGAACTCAAATATAATTGTTTATGAGTTCTTCCCTATGGACATGGATTGAATGGTTCCTCAAACTATGGTGTCATATGAGAATAAAATTCATAATGAGAAATAACTTTTAATTTTACAACAGGTAAAACTGAAATGCTGTGCTTTAAAATGCAGGAAGGCAATATTATGTTCCAACAATTTCATATTACAGAATAAGGCTCTTGACATTGTGTCCTATTACCCTGCAGTAGACACAAATGAATAGACCCACCATGTTTTCCACATTTTTATTCTAAATTCTTTTGAAAAGACATTAGCAAATAGTAGCTGAAATCCCCTTCATATTTTTAAAAATATATTTTTATTGATTTCAGAGAAGAAGGAAGAGGGAGAGAGATATAGAAACATCAATGATGAGAGAGAATAATTGATAGGCTGCCTCCTGCACTATTGGAAATTGAACCCACAACCCGGGCATGTGGCCTGACCAGAAATGTAACTGTGTCCTCCTGGTTCATAGGTTGACGCTCAACCACTGAGCCACCATGGCCAGACTCCCCTTCATATTTAATAGATGTGTGACAACTTTTAAAATTAATAAGTTAAGTGAGATATAATTACTCCTATAGCATTCAAGTAGAGAGCATGATTACTAACTATTCCCCTCCAGGAAGACCCTAATCTCCAGTTTTATTGGTCCATAACCACCTTTAGCAAAGACTTTTTTCTGACTTTGAATGTATTATGTTTGGTAAACTGTTTTTATCCTGAAGAAGTGCATACATCATAATTTGCTTTCAGGTTATTTCTATTATAAGACTTGATTGTGGAAAGATAGTATTGCCCAGTTGGTAATTTAGAGCCTTCTGACTCCTTTGGATAAAATATTTGGATTCCATATATTATCATCAATAATGAATAATTTCTGATCATGGTGTTCCTCATCATTGTCATAGTGCCTGGCTACAGCTGAGGTGGCACCTACAGGTGCAGGAGCTAGGCCAAGTACCAATTTGGCTCCCTAGCCTCTAAGTGTGAAAGAAGTAAAGGAATGAACCTTGCCTAGCGGGGCATTTACTTTGCCAGCCAACATATAGATGGCAGCCTAGCGACTTTCTCTTAATTACCTATTGGCTGGAATATACACTGTGGTTCATTGTGAAAGGTTTACCCCACTTTTCTCCCTATCCATTTGGAGTTCACCAAAGAGGCCCCCAATGCCTCACTATAACTCAGCACCATTTCATGCAGCTCCTATAATCATACTCTAACATTGCACTGGTGCTTGTTCCATTCAAGGTTGCTTGCAAAATGCCTTGTGGGGGCAACCTGTATATTTTTAATAGTTTCTACATTAGTCTAGCCACATATTATAACAGCTCCGTAAATCTCCATACCGCCCACTCCTCCCCCCCCATAGAAGAAGTCCCTGAGAAGTGGAGTTTTACACACACACACACACACACACACAAAATGAGGAAAATTGTCATTCCCAGTAGGTGGTAACTGTACTGAACTGAAAATGCTCCATCCTGGTTCCCACCACCTCTTTTGCTCTTGCCCCAGCTAGACTCTATCATGTTCTGTCAATTAACTTGAATGTCTTAGATTATGGCTCCCCCTTAGCACAATAGAAAATCAAGAGTTTAGATTTCATAACTAGAATTGCATTTCACTTCTCTCATAATTTCACTTGCTTCAATTATAATAAAAAGGCTAAAAATATCTCATGGGGTTATGAAGAATAAAAAAATTACCATATCACAAATTTTATTTGGTCACATAGTAGGTACTCAATAAATCATAACTGGATTTTTATTTGCTTTGACAAAATGTCCTGGAAAAGGCTGGGTGTGGAAGAAGCTAAAACTTTGCAAGAGAATAAATGTTAATGTTTAAAAATAAAAGAAGATAATAGTCCAAAAAATCATAACTAGTTTTATTATTAACCTTTTAAATATACCCTGGCCAACCAGATGCTTTTAATAGTAACCACTGTTCTGGGTGATTTTGGGCTGGCAACCCAAACACATACAAGTGTTTCTTCCACAATAATGTAGCCATTGTTAGTAATTGGTACTGTGTAGAACGTCTGGTTGGTCCCTAGCTGGTGAATTATTCAGACAGTGTGAGCGTGTACCCCACATTTTTTCTCATGTACATCTAAAAGTAAGAAATCTTTACTCCCTAACATCAGTGACTTGCATCTGGGGATAGCTTCCAGTTATGTTCTCTATATTGGTGAGAGCTTGTGCTGTAGAAACCAAGCCCATGCTTCACATTTCTATTACAAGAATTCATTTATTTTGGTTGAAATGACCAGCTCTTTAATAGTTATCAAAATTTTTCCCTTTGTTTATTGCCAAAGTAAGTGTGTAATACTATTAAAACCTTATGATAATACACTTGGGGGAAACCAGATATAGCAATTCATTTTAGCAGGAGGCATTATAGCATCCATAGAA
The DNA here is from genome assembly GCF_963259705.1 of Myotis daubentonii. Classification (NCBI taxonomy): domain Eukaryota; kingdom Metazoa; phylum Chordata; class Mammalia; order Chiroptera; family Vespertilionidae; genus Myotis; species Myotis daubentonii. The sequence continues at coordinate 48,642,204 of NC_081861.1, read as the reverse complement.
GATACAACTGGGGGTCAAGGGGGGAAAAGAAGGGGCATATGTAATACTTTTAGCAATAAAGATTTAATTTTAAAAGGTACAATTGACCCATAATTGAATCATAAAATTAAAATCAGGCAATCTTATATTTAAATTATACTTTAATGAAACTGATTAAAAAGAAACTATATGATTTTGAGTGTGTGTTTATGAATATATATCTATATATCTATATGTCTATACATTTATATATCTACTAGTAGCCTGGTGCGCAAAATTTGTGCACTCTGGAGGGGGGTCCCCTCAGTTATTAAACACTTATCCACACAACACTGACTGACCACATTGGTGGCAGTGGTGGTGGTCTTGTCAGAATGTGTTATATTATGCAGATGAAAATCTATTTAAACAGATTTGATGTAGATATTTTCAAAGATGGAAGAATTGTCCCTGTCAACTATTTTAGTTGATTCATATCTTCACTAATTGTCATCATTGCAAAGTTTTCAGTCCCCATATGGATTGCTGGATATAATAGGTCATGTGCTGTCCCTGTCCTTTGTAGCCTTTGTTACCTTAAGGAGGAGTCTAGTTTTCCATTTATATGTTTAAGTACCAACCTTACTGGCTTAAAAATGTAAGCTTTTAACACTGCTCTCTCTATTCTGTATCCTTCAAAAGAAAAGTGGAGTTGGGTTGCAGCACAGGAGAGAAATTCAGAAGGGGAATATTGAAGTAATGACTGCAGTCAAAGAAGAGGGAACCTGTTTCCCTGGCCACACGCACTGGCGCCCTGGACCACAGGGCTGGCAGCATCTCCAGGTGGCTGCAGCCTGGGACCTTGGGTGGGTAGCTTGTCCGTCTCCTGGGCTGCAGCAAGCCGCAGGTGCTGGCACTTGGACCAAAGGTGGGCGGCTTCTTCTTCTGGGGGCTTCTTCTTCTTCTGTGCTTCCAGGGAGGGTAGTCAGTTATGTGTCATGCAAACATAGGCGTCACCTATCTCAGAAGCCGGGTGTGGTCAGGGAAGCGCTGGCCAGGGATGCTGGCAGCGGATGCTTCCCTGCTGCCACACTGGGCTTCTGCAGTCACTGATTGATCACTGCAGAAGCCGAGTGCAGGGGCAGGGAAGCAGCCGCCTAAGCCCAACTTGTGCCTTCTTGCAGTCGGGGGCCCCTTTCCCTGGCTGCTGGCACCAGTTTTCCTCCGGTGGCAGTAACCCAGGCCTTTGCTCTTGGCTGGTAGGGACCCTCGCAGCGGGCTTCACTCTCCACTCCCGCGCCCTGCTGGGCTCCCAGGGGCAGATCCCAGGGGCGGCAGCGCAGAGGGCTGCTCCTACCTGGGGTCAATGGGCTTTGCTCCATCGCTTGGCTCTGACATATGCAAATTAGCCGCCATATTGGCTGGTGATTAATTTGCATATCTCACTGATTAGCCAATGGGAAGGGTAGCGAACTTATGGTTAATTACCATGTTTCTCTATTATTAGATAGGATATATCTATATGTATATATATATTTATATATCTATACATTTATATAAATAACCTGACCACTTCTCATCACCTTCACTGCAACTGATTTGATCCAAATATACTATATCTCTTGCTTGAATTATTGCAATAGAATTTTTTTTTCCCCAGGCACTATATCTATGTTTTTAATTTGAGGAAACTGAATACCTTTGATAGCCTGAGTGAGACCATGTTGTGGGGAAATGCAAGGCACAGGGCTTGACAAATGCTATGCTATTGATAAATTATAGCTTTCCTCTAACCTTGCCCAGCCCCTGGGACTGTATGAAAAGTGAGTCTGCAAAACCAAGAATCCGAAGGGTCACAGCTGCCCCTTTTTGATGTGTCCTAGTTCTAATAGAAAGGTCTTTGGTTCTATCTCCAAAAGGTAAACTGGAAATAACACAAGAGGGAGATTGGAGCCTTTATGAAAGGAAAATCTTCAAAAAGGGTTACTGAACCATTATGTAAATAAACTAGTGGCCTGGTGCACAGATTTGTGCACATTGAAAGTAAATTAACCTCTCTGGTTCTGGGCATCACCTGAGAACCACCATTGCCAAGTCACCACAGCTTGGCAGCTCCTGTGATGAGCATCTGGCCCCTTGTGGTCAGTGCGTGTCATATGTACCGGCCAGTCAGATAATCAGACCATCACTTAGCCTTTTATATATATAGATAATATCAGTTTTACTTTTATCTAAAAAGTAATACATGCCCCATGTTTATTTTATGTTGTTCAGTTAAATGTTATTTAATATTTTTAAGATGGCAATATTCCCCAAGTTGATCTTCAAATTCAATACAATCTCTTTCAAAATCCAAGAAGGCTTCTTTGCAGAAATCAGAGGCTTATCCTAAAATTTATATGGATGTTAAGAGACCCCAAATACCCAAAGCTATTTTCAAAGAGAAAACAAAATTAGAAATCTCACATTTCATCATTTCGAAACTTACTAAAAAGCTATCGTAGTCAAGACAGTGTGGTATTGGCATAAAAAATAGACATAAAGATCAATGGAATAGAATGAGAGTCCAGAAATAAACCCACACATTTGTGGTCAATTGGCTTTCAACAAGAGTGCCAAGCCTATTCAATAGAAAAATAATCTTTTCAACAAATATTCCTGGGACAACTGAATATCTACATGTAAATGGATGAAATTGGACCCTTGCTTTACAGCATATACAAAAATTAACTCAAAATGGTTCAAAGATCTACATGTAAGAGCTAATACTGTTATAATGTACCCCGCAAATCACAGAAGGACGCCTCAAAAAGTCACATTAAAGAGTCACATTTATTGCAATCGGGGACTATGAAGGGCCATTCCCCAAATCTCAGTGATAAGATGGTGGCAAAACCAGACTTATATAGGCAAAGATCATAAAGGTATTGATTAGATCTCAAGGTTTGGAATGAGGAACCTGGTTTGCAAAAAAGCAGTTTACAGAAGCAGAAGCAGCATGTTAATTATAGTTTTGGGTCTCGGGGTCACTGAATTGACAGAAACACATTATCTAGAGCCCTCGGGTCTGGAATGAGGAACCTGGGTTAAACTTAGGCATGTTATCTAAATTACAGTTTTGGGTCTCTGGAACACTAAGTCAAGAAGGATACATTAACTGGAGCCCTCTGACCTTGGGATAACTGTGCTGTCTTTCCCAGGTAAAGGAAAATGTGTTTTCTAAGACCAGTATGACCACAACCTATGGGATATTCACATTACAATCAACAAGGCATTTAATTGAATGGGATAATTTATATAATTAAGAAAATCAAAATAACCTGTCCATTGTTAAACAAAGCAAATAGGTACATAAGCCAAACAGCAGGGTTAAAGTTAAACTATAATTTCTACCTGAGATGGTTGCTACCATACTTCAATACTACAAAATAGTTAGAAGAGCACATAAGTATAAATCTTGTGACACTGATTTGATAATGATTTATTTGATATGACACCAAAACCAAAAGCAACAAAAAATAGATACATTTGACATAATCAAAATAAAAAATGTTGTGCTTCAATGAAAAACATCAAGAAATAGAAAAGACAATTCAGGATCCAAGATGGTGGTGGAGTAGGTGAAGGTACACTCACCTCCTCCCAGGACCAAACTGGAATTACAAGTAAATTATAGCACAGTCATCCTGAATAACCAACTGAAGACTAGCTGAAGAGAAGTCCTATAAGCAAGAATATACTGAAGAAGCCACATTGAGAGTGGTAGGAAGGGCAGAGTTGCAAAAAGGGCTTGCCCCACTCCCACAGGTGATCGCTGAGAAATGTGGAGTCTCAACCCCAAGCTCGACTCCCCAGCCCATATCACCAGAGCAGGGAAGAGGTGCCCACATAACATCTGGCTGTGAAAATTATCAGGGATTCTGTCTGCCAGGGAGAAGCAGGAGGCTGCTAGTTACACAGGCACCCTTTAAAGGGTCAACACACAAAACCTCCTTTGCAGCCACTCACTCTGGGCTCCAGCAGAGAAAAGGCAGAGCAGTGTCTCAAGAGGGGAGACAGGGGGTTGTGGCTTTGGAGAGAGAGCTTAAGGGACAACAATCAGGACACACGAACTGAGTTATTCTCCCACACCATGAACACCATCTTTCTTGGGTGGAGCACTCCTTTCAATATGACATCAGCCTGGGGGAATGCAACTCTGAACTCCATGCTGCCCACACAGTGGATCTTGTGCCCTTCTGAGGATTCAGTTGCCTGGGCAGGAGTGTAGATTTCTTGGCAGACTCAGGCAGTGTCAGTGGCTGAGTTGCATGGGTTGGATGTGGGAGTAATTCCCTCCACTCTCCTGAGAAGCTGACTAGTGCCTCCCCTCACAAGAAATCTGCTAGCCCCACTCTCTGGTCTCCTGGTGGTCCCACCCTCCTGATTCCCAGTGGCTTCACCTGCCAAGTGCTGGGCAGAATTCAGGAAGACTGAGTTACATGACTCTGGGATGTGGTCACTCCCCCTACCTTTCCTCAAGCCTGACCGGAACCTCCTCCACCTGGGAGATCCACTAGCCCCAACTTCCTGACTCATAGTAGCATCACCCTGCTGAGATCCAGTTCTGGGTAGAATCTGGGTCAGACTAAGCTGTCGGCTCTAGGATGGGGGACATTTTTCCCTTGCATGCCCAACCAGTGCAAAGACCTCCTTTCACACAGCCAAATTGTTGTCTGTCTGTGCCTGATAAATTCTTACCCTTACAATTCCCAGAGACACCATCACACTACAAAGGTTTGTGAATACTCAGCATGTTGCATCTAGACTTGGTATACCGTAGGATATTTGCTGAGGGGCCTCAGACAGAGCACTGGCATGAATTTTGAACCTGTATTGATCTGGTGAGCACCACTTGTCCCTTCCTAGTGATTCACTGAGAACCTACCTTATGCAATTCGAGTACCACCAGAGACACTTTCAATGATTGAGCCTAACAGGCAGGAGCAAGTAGAGGTGGATCTTGGGGTGTCTTTGGCTTGGTGCTGATAAAAACCAGTCTTGGTGTGCAGCTTGGTCCTTCCCACACACACCCAGGCACATCAGAGGCAGCCACAAACACTAGATTGCTAGGTAGCTGCAAATAGGTTGCCCACAACCAGTCAAAAACAGCATCTGACAATGGTCTGTGCAGAGTCCCTTCCAAGAATCCCCTAAACCTTCCTAATGCCGCCACCCTTTAATACAGTTCCTCATGTTGTGGTGACCCCCAACCATAACATTATTTTCGTTGCTACTTCATAACTATAATTTTGCTACTGTTATGAATCATAATGTAAATATCTGTTATGCAGGATGTATTTTCATTTTTATAAATTGAACATAATTAAAGCATAGTGATTAATCACAAAAACAATATGTAATTATATATATGTTTTCCGATTGTCTTAGGTGACCCCTGTGAAAGGGTCGTTCGACCCCCAAAGGGGTCACAACTCACAGGTTGAGAACTGCTGCCCTAAACCAACACACTAAGAAGCCAGCTTCATACAATATCAGAGTAGAATCCAATTGGTTTCAAAAGCAGTATATACAAAGGGAGATCTCAGCAGGCACCAGACTCTGCTGAGATTAATTCTGCTTCCTGTCGTCACCACCTGCACAGCAGCTCATTCACTGTGGTCAAGGTTGAGACTCACAAAAGCCAACCTGCATGTCGACCCCACACACAAATGGGCCAATAGAAATTAAATCTCAATTACAACAGGACAGCCCACGTAAACCACACAAGCATATTCCTAAAGCGCCCAACTCAGATGATCAAGGAAACAGTACCACTGGGTCCCACAGGAACCTACTATATAAGGCCACCCTATCAAGACTGGAAATCATAACAGATCTACCTAACACATAGAAACAAACACAAAGAGGCAGATAAAATACGGAGACAAAGAAACATGACCCAAATAAAAGAACAAGAGAACTCTCCAGAGAAAGAGCTAAATGAAATGGAGGCAAGCAATTTATCAGATATAGAGTTCAAAAATGGTATTAAGGGAAAGGGAGGAAGATGGTGGCTGGCAGGACAGAGGTGAGGGAGAGGGTGTGAGTGAGTGAAGAGGTGAAAGGAGAGCGTGTGGATGTGTGTGGTGTGTGTGTGTGTGTGAGTGAGTAAGGGACAGTTAAATCCAGCAGGAGTAGCAGAGGCTGGCAGAGCAGGCTCTCGTGGACAGGGAGCACATACCACCACTGCAGGCACTCCCCGGGCTGTGAGGCTCAGGCACAGAGCCCATGCCATCTTGAAGGGGAGAGCAGCCTCTTCTAGGAACTCATCAGCACCACCACCCAGATTGGCCTTGGACACTGCCAATGACCCTGCAGCCACTCCAGACAAAATCATGCTGCCCCACTTTCAGACCTGCAGGCCCTAGGATGTCCACCTCCAAGAGTGCATGGCTCCCGCAGCAGTAAGTGTGACTTCTTCCTCCCCAGCTGCCAAACTCCAGATGCCTTACTTGTACCTTCCCAGCGTGCAGGCCTCCTGAGCCCACCACACCAGAGGCTGCTCTTGGGTGCCAGGGTGAGCCTCTGCTGGGCGCATTATTATCCAAACAAGGGAACACTGCCCTGGCAGTAGAAATTCGGACTTCCCACCCTCCCGGCTGCCTGCCCACAGATACCTTAGTCACGCAGCTTCAGCACAAGGGCCCCTCTGAATGCACCGCCTTGGCAAACGGCCCCTGGGTGCCTCTGTGATCAGCCACTGGGCATGCATGAATCCAACCAAGGGCGCAACGCCCTGGCAGCAAAAACTGAGTTTTTCCATGCCACAGCTCCCAACCTTCAGACACCACAGTCACACCTTTCCAGCGCACAGGCCTCCAGAACCCACCATCACAAAGGCAGCTCTTGGGTGCCTCTGTGAGCCCCCGTTGGGTGCGCTCACATCCAAACAAGGCTGCACAGCCCTGGCAACAGAAATTTGGTCTTCTACCTTCCGCCTGCCTGTACACAGACACTGCGCTCACCTGGCTTCAGCGTGAGGGCTCCTCTGAGTGTGCTGCCCTGGCAAACAGCTCCAGGGTGCTATTGTAAGCCACCGCTGGGCGCAAGGGAATCCAACCAAGGATGCAAGGCCCAGGCAGCAAAATTGAGTCTTCCCCCTCCATAGCTGCCAACCACCAGACACCACAGTCATGCCTTTCCAGTGCTCAGGCCTCCTGAGCCCCACCACCCTGACAGGCGGCTCAGGGGTGCCTCTGTGAGGCCTTGCTGGACACACGCAAATTCAACCAAAGATGCAAGGCAGCACAAATTGGGACATCCCCCTCCCTGGCTGCTGACCTATGGACACCGCAGTTGCGCCTTTCCAGAACACAGGCCTACTGAGCCCACTGCACCTATAGGTGGCTCCTGGGTGTGTCCTTGAGCCCCCGCTGGGCACACTCATATTCAAACAAGGGCACATGGCCCTGGCAGTACAAATTTGAACTTCCCCCTTCTCAGGTGCCTACCCAAAGACACCACAGTCACATGGTTTTAGCACACAGGTCCCCTGAGGCCACCACACCAGCAGGTGACTCCTGGGTGCCTCTGTGAGCAGCCACTAGGCACACTTGTATCCAACCAAGGGCACAAGGCCCTGGCAAGAGAAACTCAGACTTCCCCCTCCTTGGCTGCCAATCTCCAGTAACTGCAGTTGCACCGATTCAGCACACCAGCCATCCTGAGCCCGCTGCCCCAACAGATGACCCCTGGGTGCTTCTCTGAGCCACCACAGGCACAACCCCGGCTGCTGGCATCCAGTCCCCATGGTAGAGCCACTACAGCACAAGGGCTCCCTGAGCCCACTGTCCCAGTAGACATCTCCTGGGCACCTCTGTAAGCAGCAATTGGGCGTGTGTATGCAACCAAGGGTGCACATCCCCCAAAGTAGAAACCAGGACTTCTCCCTCTATGGGGCTGGTGTCACACCATAATCACTCCAATCCAGCATGTGGGCCTCATGAGCACACACCCCTTGCAGAGGGCTCCTGTGCCCTCTGTGAGCTGCCAATGGGCATATGCCTCTCCAACCAAGGGTACACAACTCCCTCAGCAGGATCCATGAAATCCCCCTCGTGGCTACCTGGACAGCTTGGTGAGTTACTGAGGACTTGCCTCCCTGGACAAGATCACATTATTTCAGCCACAGACTCTGAGATTCCCACATCCCCTTGTAATTCTGAGAGGGAAATCACTTTGTTCAGAGTCTCACTGCCTCAACCACAGACTATGAGACACCCGACCCCCACTGTCACAGGCTCCGGGATCATCATAGTTAGTTGCAGATTGATGCTAATCCACCAAGATTCACACCACACCGGTCAAAGTTACAGTACCTGAGCCTGAGGCCCTGAGATGTCTTTCTTCCAGGCTGTGGACTCTGGGAACCCACAGTGAGCACATGCCAGCGAGACCTCAGACAACCTTTTCTACAGGAGCTGGAACCATGATCACGTCCAAAACAGCTTCCACAAAAAGCCAGGGGTGGGTCACATTGCCAATCTGTGATGAGACTTCACCCACAAATAAGAAACTAACATTCAAGATACAACTACAGAGGAGAGACAAAGTGGCAGTGGAATAGATGGATGTGCCCTGAGCCTTGTCCCAGAGCAGATAGAACAAGCAACTAAGTCGAATAACATCCACCCCTAATTGGCGAAGTAGACACAACTGGTGAGACAATTCCCAGCCGGGAAGGGCAGAGGACACCTGGAGAATGGTAAAATCAGGGATCTGAGCTGGGGAGAACTGCGAGACCTCTGAGCCCAGAGGATCAGAGGGAATGTGCACGGCAACGAGCCGCTTCCGTTGGGACAGGCACAGCATCTGACTGTGGAAAGGAGGTCTGCAGGACTGCTGGTGGCAGGATATTCTAGATCTGGGTCCACAGTCACAACAGAATGAGCCCAAATGGGGCATTCAGGATGGCTGCCCAGACCACGAGGTGCTGGGAGGAGAGGGGTTTGCAGAGGCACAGCTCTTTCCCCTCTTTGTGGTCTTTGCTTTTCTTCACTGATCCTAGTTCATAGGACTTTTGGATATGGACACTCACCCGTGGCTGAGGTGCTGGAGGAGGTGTGTACTTGTGGAGTATGGGAAGAGGCTGGCGTGAGGAGAGGGCCCTGGAAAGGTGCCTGTGAGTCTGGCACTGAGTCATACCTGATGCATGGGAGCTAGGTAGCCATTTTCTCCTGAAGAGATAGTCCCTCCCTGCAGTCTCCAGGCAACCAATACAGTCATACCAAGACTATGCCCTGAGTGGTACAAAGGATAAAAAAATCTGAATAGTCCCTGAAAGTGCACAGGATTGGCTTAAGGGGAGAGTTTCAGTCCCAGAAACAGGAAACTGAGAAGCCACAGACAGTACAGAAGAGTGGAATCTTAACCAGCCAAAGGAATGACACTTCACTTTTTCATTTTCATTTTTATTTTATTTTATTATTTGTATTTTGTTATCTCTTTTTTCTTTATTTTCCTTTTTCATTTGTTTCTTCCCTTTCTATTTCTTTTTGCATTTTTCCCCATCATTCTAATTTATTTTATTATTATGCTTTACCTATTTTAAATCAAGTTTTTAAGTTGTTTATTATTATTATTATTATCTTATCTTTCTCTTTCTTCTTATCCACTCATCCTTTTTCTACTTTCTCTATACTGAACTGAGGTCCTCCCCATATTCATCCAATTCTTAACCTTACTTTCTGTATATAAGATTCTGCCCGCACCCTCTTCACTGGGAATTTGGTGCATGTATGTTTTGGTTTACCTGTTTGTTCTCTGGTATTTTCTCCCCATATATATTTTTTCCCCTTTTTCTTCCTTTTTCTTCCTTTCCTTTTCTCTCATACCACTTTCTAACTTCAATATAATTTGTGCTCTCTTTTCTCTCCCCTAATTCTCTTTTCTCTGATGCTCACTTATATTGGGGTTATCAGTGTGTGAATACATTCGTGTTTTGTTCCCTTTACATCATATCTTGTCAGGGTGAATTTTATCCTGTTTGGCCAGTGTGCTAGAGAGCGAGCCACATAACCAGACACCCTGGAAGGAGACTCCATCCACAAATGGGTCAATAACACTCCAGACCCAACCACAGAGGCAGGAATAAGGCAGCTGTGAGGGAGAGAGCATGAGTGAGTGAGGGAGCAAAAGAGGAGTGTGTGGTCATGTGGTGTGTGTGTGTGTGTGTGTGTGTGTGACTGAAGCACAGTTAGGTCCCACAGGACTTTCGGGGGGAAGGCTAAACAGGCTTGCCTAACTAGGCAGCCTCTGCTACCATTGCAAACAATCCCGGAGCAACCGGCTCTTCCTCAGAAGCCTCACCTTTTGAAGGGTAGAGCTGCTGTGACTGGGAGCCCAGCCACACCTCCACTCAGGGTGCCCTCAGGCAATACCTGGGACTCTATAGCCACCCCAGGGACATTCTACCTCAGCTGTGGCCCCACAATCACCAAGACTCCAGCCACTCCAGGCACCGTTTCCTATGAGTTCCAAAGCATGCTGCCCTCTGACAGGCCCAACATTTTAGCCAAGGGCACTGCAACCATGTGAGCAGCAGACACAAGAGCAACAGACTCCCTCCAAAAAGGAGCAACCCCATGAGCAGCCCACCCCAGGTGGAGGAGTGACAGTCTCATACGGCCTGCCCCATGCAAGGAGCAGCAGCTGTGTGAGTGGCCCATGCACCACCTGAAGAGTCACAGATGTGCATGCAGCCCGCTCCCATCTGAGAAGCAGCAGCCACACAGGCAGCCTGCCCAAAACCGAGGAGCAGCAGTCATGCGAGCATCCTGCCCCCATCTGAGGAGCAGAAGCTGTGCAAGCAGCCTTCCCCCACCAGCCAGAGGAGCCACCAATGCTGCAACCAGCGCCCACCAGAGGAGCCACTACCAACTGAGGAGCAGCTTCTGCCACAACCGCCCAAGGAGAAGCCACCACCTGAGGAGCCACTGCCACCCAAGGCACAGACCCTGCATGATGGGACACCTAGATCCTTAGGTGAGGACAAAATGGGTAGACAAAGAAACACCCAAAGGAAAGGCGAAATCACCAGAAAAGTAGCTAAGTGAAACAGAGGCATGCAATATGTTAGAAAAAGTATTCAGTATAAGGGTCGCACAATTCATTAACCGGCTGGATAAAATAATAAACAACTTATGTAAGAATCAAGAAGAAATAAAGAGTGATATAGCTGCAATAAAAAACACCATGGAAAGTTTCAACAGTAGACTAGGGGAAGCATAAGACTGAATTAGTGAATTAGAAGACATGGAAGCAAAACACACCCAAACTTAACTACAACTGGAGAAAAAAAATTAAAACACAGGATAAGAGCCTAAGGGAGCTTTGGGACAACCTGAAATGAAGAAACATATGAATAATAGGTGTGCCAGAACAACAGGAAAAGGAAGAAGGGTTAGAAAACCTATTTGATGAAATAATATCAAAAAACTTCCCTGATTTGGAGAAGAAAAAGTAACACAAACACAGAGAGTCCCAAACAAGCTGAACCTCATAAGACCCACACCAAAACACATCATAATTGCAATGGCAAATGTTCAGAACAAAGAGAGAATCGTAAAGGCTACAAGAGAGAGAAAGAAAGTTATGTACAAGGTCAATGTAATATGGTCAACAAAGGATCTCCCATTAGATTATCAAATAATTTCTCAAAAGAAACACATTAGCCCAGTAAATAATAGAAGGAAATTTACAAAGTGATGCAAAGCAAGGGACTGAATCCAAGAATACTCTACACAGCAAGGCTATCATCCAAATTTGAAAGGGAAACAAGAACCTTCACAGACATAAAAAAAAAAAAGGCTAAGGGAATTTATCACTACCAAGCCAGCACTGCAAGAAATGCTAAAGGAATTTGTGTAAAAAGAAGGAACAAAAAGGGAAGAAGGAACACAGGCACAAAAAATAAAAATGGCTACAAACAAATACCTATAAATAATAACTTTAAACGTAAACAGATTAAATGCACCAATCAAAAGACATTGAGTGGCTGAATGAATAAAAAGCATGATCCATATATATATGCTGTCTCTAAGAGACCCACCTCAGAACAAGGGACTCACACAGACTGAAACTGAAGGGATGGAAAAATATATTTCAGGCAAATGAAAATGAAAAAAAAAAAACAACTTGGATAGCAATACTTATATTTGACAAAACAGACTTCAAAGTGAAGGCCATAACAAGAGATAAGAAAGGCCACTTCATAATACTAAAGGGATCGATACAACAAGAGGATATAACCCTGAAAAACATATATGCACCCAATGCAGGAGCACCCAAATACATTTTAAAAAACCTCCTGGAAGATATCAAGGGAGAGATTGACAACAATAGAATCATACCAGGGGACTTTAATACACCACTGTCATCACTGGATAAATCCTCTAGACAAAAACTCAGCAAAGAAAGAGCAATCCTAAATGACTCACTAGATCAGATGGATTTAATGGACATCTTCAGAACATTTCACCCCAAAGCCACAGAATATACATTCTTCTCACATGCACATGGGACATTTTCAAAGGTAGACCACATATTGGGTCACAAGCAAAGTCTCTCCAACTTCAAGAAGATTGAAATCATATCAAGCATCTTCTCACACCACAATGGCATAATATTTGAAATAAACTACAATAAAAACAATAAAAAAATTCAAACACTCGGAAACTGAATAGCATGTTATTAAACAATGATTGGGTTACCAAAGACAGCAAGGAAGAAATTAACAACCTCCTGGAAATGAATGACAATGAGAAAACAACAATCAAAAATCTATGGGACACAATGAAAGCAGTCCTAAGAGGGAAGTTTATAGCTCTACAGGCCTACCTCAAAAAGCCAAGAAAAAAATGGTAGTAAATCATCTAACTCTACAACTTAAAGAATTAGAAAGAGAACAACAAAAAAGCCCAAAGTGAACAGAAGGAAGGAAATAATAAAGATCAGAGCAGAAATAAATGACATAGAGACAAAAAAAAAACCACAACAAACACAAAAGATCAATGAAACCAAGAGCTGGATCTTCCAAAGGATAAACAAAATTGATGAACCTCTAGCCAGGCTCACCAAGAAACAAAAAGAGAGGACCCAAATAAACAAAATCAGAAATGAAAGAGGCGAAATAACAACAGACCCCACAGAAATACAAAGGATTGTTAAAAAATACTATGAACAATTCTATTCCAACAAACTAGGCAATCTGGAGGAAATGGACATATTTCTAGAAAAATACAACCTTCCAAAACTAAATCAGGAAGAATCTAAGAATCTCAATAGACTGATAACTAGGAAATTGAAGCAGTCATCCAAAAGTTTCCAGCAAAAAAAAAAATCCCAAGGCCAGATGGCTTACCAAACATTCAAGAAAGAACTAAAACCTATCCTCCTCAGACTATTCCAAAAAATTCAAGAGGAAGGAACACTTCCAAGCTCATTCTATGAAGCCAGCACTACCCTAATACCAAAACCAGGTAAAGACAACACAATGAAAGAGAATTGCAAGTCAATATCACTAATGCCAAAATCCTCAACAAAATTCTAGCAAATCAGATTCAACATTACATTAGAAAGATAATACACCATGACCAGGGATTTATCCAGGGATGCAAGGCTTGTACAATATCTTCAAATCAATAAACATGATACATCACATAAACAAATTGAGATATAAAAATCACATAATCATATCAGTTGATGCAAAAAAAAGGCATTTGACAAAGTCTAACACCCTTTTCTGATAAAAATGCTCAGCAAAGTGGAAATAGAGGGATCATACCTCAACATAATAAAAGCCTTATATGTCAAACTTACAGCCAACATCATACTCAATGGGCAAAACCTAAAACTATTTCCCCTAAAAACAGGAACAAGACAGGAATGTCCACTTTCACCACTTCGTTTGACATAGTACTGGAAGTGCTAGCCATAGCAATCAGACAAGAGGAAGAAATAAATGGCATCCAAATTGGAAAAGAAGAAGTAAAATTGTCCTTTTTCACATATGACATGATATTGTACATTGAAAACCCTACAGACTCCATCAAAGAATTATTAGACTTAATAAATGAATTCAGATACAAAATTAACACCCAGAAATCTATGGCCTTTTTATACACCAATAGTGAAGTTATAGAAAGAAAGATAAAAAAAATCCCATTTATCATTGTACCAAAAAATTGCACCTAGGAATAAACTTAATTAAGGAGGTAAATGACCTGTACTCAGAAAACTACAGGACACCAAAAAAAGAGATAGAGGAAGACATAAACAGATTGAAGAACAAACCGTTTTCATGGATTGGTAAAATCAAAATGTTCATACTAACCAAAGAAATCTATAGATTCAATGCATTCCCTATTAAAATACCAATGGCATATTTCACAGACCTAGAACAAACTCTCCAAAAATTCACCTGGAATAAAAAAGACCCTGAATATCTGCAGGAATCCTGAGAAGGAAGAACAAAGCAGGAGGGATCTCCATACCAGATGTCAAATTGTATTGCAAAGCCACTGTTCTCAAAACTGCCTGGTACTGGTACAAGAACAGACATATATATCAATGGAATAGAATTGAGAACCCAATAATCCACCCAAACCACTATGCTCAATTAATATTTGACAAAGGAGGCAAGAGCATACAATGGAGTCAAGACAGTCTTTCAATAAATGGTGCTGGGAAAATTGGAGAGATACATGCAAAAAAAAATGAAACCAGAGCACCAACTTATACCATACACAAAAATAAAATCAAAATGGATAAAGGACTTAAACTTAAGATGGAAAACCATAAAAATCTTAGCGGAATTCAAAGGCAGCAAATCTCAGACATATGCTGAAGCAATATCTTCACCAATACAGCTCCTAGGGCAATGGAAAATAAAGAGAAAAATAAACAAATGGAACTACATCAAAATAAAAAGCTTCTGCACAGCAATAGAAACCATCAACAAAACAACAAGATAGCCCACTGCATGGGAGAACATATTTGCCAATGTTATCACTGATAGGGGAGTAATCTCCAAAATTTACTGAGAACTCATACAACTTAACAATAGGAAGATAAACGACCAATCTAAAAAAATGGACAAAGGACCTAAATAGACACCTTTCAAAAGATGACATACAGAAGGCCAAGAGACATGTGAAAACATGCTCAAAGTCACTAATTATCCAAGAGATGCAAATCAAAAGAACAATGAGATACTATCTCACACCTTTCAGAATGGCTATCATCAACAAATCAACAACTGACAAGTGCTGACAGAGGATGTGGAGAAAAAGGAACCCTCGTGCACTGCTGGTGAGAATGCAGACCAGTGCAACCACTGTGGAGAACAGTATGAAGTTTTCTTAAAAAGTTAAAAGTGGAACTCACCCCCCCCCCCCAAAAAAATGTGGAACTCCCATTTGACCCAGTGATTCCACTTCTAGGAATATATCCCAAGAAACCACACACACCAATCAAAAAGTATATATGCACCCCTATGTTCATAGCAGCACAATTTTTAATAGCTAAGATTTGGAAACAGCCTAAGTGGCCATAAGCAAATAAACCATTTGCAACTGCATGCATGGAACTGGAGAGCATTATGCTAAGCAAAATAAGCCATTCAGAGAAAGATAAATATCGCATGATCTCACTCATATGTGGAATATAATAATCAACATAAACTGATGAACAAAAATAGATCCTGAGACAAGGTAACACTAAACAGAACGTCCAATCTCAGAGAGAAGATAGGGGAAGGGTGTTAGAGAGCAACCAAAGGACTTGTATGCATGCGTATTAGCATAACCATTGGACACAGACACTGGGGGGATGGGGACTTCCACTTGAGGGTGGGAGTGGCTGGGTGTTAATTGGGGGAAAAGGAGACATATTTAATATTTTAAACAATAAAAATAAATCTATGAAATAGAAAAAAATTAAAATGAAAAATTATACCCAGTAAAAAATGAAAAAATAAACAGAACTTTCAAGATCTCTGAGAGAATGTCAACGGGTCTAACATTTAGGTTATTAAAGGCCCAAAGAAAGCAGAAAAAGATATTGGTGCAGAAAGTAATTTTTGAATAAATAATTGCTGGGAACATCCTAAAATGCACTGCTGGTGGGAATGCAGACTGGTACAGCCACTATGGAAGACATTATGAAGTTTACTCAAAAGGAAAAAAAGGAGACATATGTAATACTCTTTGTAATACTTGAAGCAATAAAACAAAATTTTTAAAAAGGCCTAAATTGATGAATTCAAGAACTCAGTAAAATTCAAACTATTTAAACAGAAAGAAACTACTCTTAGACAGATAATAAAATTGCTGAACACCAAAGATAAAGAAAAATCTTGAAAGCAGCTAGAGATAAATGACATGTAAAATATATGATAACAATAATTTTAAATACTTAGTTTTCTAATCAGAAACCATGAAGGGCAGAAGACAGATTGACAATGCCTTCAAATTGCTGAAAGGAAAGAACTGTCAAACCAGAATTCTATATCCAGTGAGATACTCTTCAGGAATAAAGGCAAAATGAAAACACTCTTGGATAAAGAAAAACTAAGAGAATTCATCAATAGCTCTAAAAGAAGTACTAAAGGAAGTTCTTCAGGCTGACCCTAAATGATACCAAAAAGAATAGTGAAACTTCAGAAATAAAGACAGAGAAACAGAAATCTACACTAATAAAAGACAAACATTTAAATTGACCATACCTTTGCTATGCCTTAAGCCATGCCCACCAGCCAATCAGAGCAACTCTATGCAAATTAACCCAACCAAGATGACGGCCGGCAGCCAAAAAGTGGAGCAAGCAGGAGACTTGGTTGCCCCAATGATGGAGGAAGCCAAGCTTCCCGATGCCACGTGGCTCTGAGCTCCACTCAAAGCAACAAAGTTTCAATTATAGAAGGTAAATAAATCCCAGAATAAAAAGAAAAAGAAAAAAAGGAGAGGCTGGGAGCTTCTGTCACCTGGGGGCTTGGCCAGCCAGAAAACTGCCCTCAGCTCCTCACCCAGACTGGCCAGGCACCCTAGTGGGACCCCACCACACACACACCCTAAAGGGGGTGTGGCCAGCCTGAAAACAGCCATCAGCCCCTCACCCAGGCTGGCCAAACCTGCATGGGGTGAGGGCCCCCACTGGGGAGGCTTGACCAGCCTGCAAACAGCCATCAGCCCCTCACCCAGGCTGGCCTGGCACCACAGTGGGGGCCCCCACCCTGAAGGGGGTGTGACCAGCTTCTAACAGCCATCAGCCCCTCACCCAGGCTGGCCAGGCACCCCAGTGGGTCCCCCATTATGATCCAGGACACCTTCAGGGCAAACCAGCCGGTCCCCACCCATGCACCAGGCCTCTATCCTGTCTAATAAAAGACAAAAAGGGTAATTGACCGTACCTTCACTATGCTTCCCATTGGCTAATCAGCGAGATATGCAAATTAACCACCAACAGAGATGGCGGCCGGCAGCCACACAGCTGAAGCGAGCAGGAGGCTTGCTTACTCCAGTGATGGAGGAAGCCAAGGTTCCCCGCCTGCCGCGGCCCGGCTCTGAGCTACGAAAGCAACAATGTTTCAATTATAGTAACTAAACAAACCCCAGATACCTGCTTTCAGCCGGCCTTGGTCATGGAGCCAGCTCTTAGCTCCAGTGACAGCAACAAAGTTTCATTTATAGAAGCTAAAGAAACCCCAGATACTGGCTTTCAGCAGGCCATGGCTTTAGAGTTGCAGTGAGCAGGAGCCAGCTCTCAGTTCCAATGACAGCAACAAAGTTTCAATTATAGAAGGTAAATAAATCCCAGAATAAAAAAAAAAAAAGGAGAGGCTGGGAGCTTCAGTCGCAGGCCAGCCTGAATATGGCCCTGAGCCCCTCACCTAGATGGGCCAGGCACCCCAGTGGGGACCCCCACCCTGAAGGGGGTGTGACCAGTTGCAAACAGCCATCAGCCCCTCACCCAGGCTGGCCAGGCACCCAAGCGGGACCCCCACCCTGATCCAGGACACCCTTCAGGGCAAACCAGCCTGCCCCCACCCGGGCACTAGGCCTCTATCCTATATAATAAAAGGGTAATATGCAAATTGACCCTAACAGCAGAACAACTGGTTATGACTGGTCACTATGACACACACTGACTACCAGGGGGCAGACGCTCAATGCAGGTCCTATCCCTGGTGGTTATTGCGCTCCCACCTGGGGGAGCTCTGCTCAGCCACAAGCCATGCTGTCGGCTGCCAGTACAGCGGTGGTGGTGGGAGCCTCTCCCACCTCCTCATTGCTAAGGATGTCCGACTGCAGCTTAAGCCTTCTCCCCGCTGGCAAGTGGACATCCTCCGAGGGCTGCCGGGCTGCCAGGGGGATGTCTGATTGCCAGCTTAGGCCCAATTCCCCGGGGAGCAGGCCTAAGCCAGCAGGTGGTCATTCCCCAAGGGGTCCCAGACTGCAAGAGGGCATAGACCGGGCTGAGGGACCACCCTGAGGGCACAAATTTTTGTGCATCAGGCCTCTAGTAGTAAATATAAAAAACTGTTTTCCCATCCTTGAGTTCTTTAAAATATGTATGATCATTGAAAACAAAAATTATAGCAATGTCTGGATTTAAATATAATACCTATAAGAACTTTAAAGGATTTGATGGGGAGAGTGATATGGTTTGGTTATGTGGTTTTATTTCTTTAAAATTTATTTACAGTAAAAATAAGTTGAATTTTAAAAGACACATAGTCATGCAGCCAGCACAACCAAAATATATATAGAGTATGTTCAAAATAATGAACATAGTCATTACTCCCAAAATTTTATCCAGGTACCTTTTATTCCTTTCTTCTCTCCAATGACAAGCTTATGTTACTATAGAGTACTTTACCTTTTTTTTGGATTTTTTATCAATAGAATTAGGGAGGGTGCATCTTTTTTTTCTGGCTTCTTTCACTCAGCATAATTATTTTGAGATTCATTCATGTTCTTGTTATCAAATACATAGTAGTGTGTATTAGTGTACTGGATTCATTTTGGGAGGACTAAGTCTACCAAAACATTATATGCATGTATGCATAAATATATACATATATACATATGTTAGAGTGATAAAGGTTCTGAAAGAAATATTTGGTATATCTGCACAGTTCTTGTTATAGTATAGTGGATAAACAATAATACAGATGTAGGGAATATGTTACCACTTTCTGGGGACAGCATATTTTCATGGAAAAGGTTAAAGGTCCTGGGTCAAATAATAACCATGATATGATTAGTGCCTGAACATCCTTATTTCACATCTCTGTTTATGAATTTCATTATCCTTTAAAAACTGGGAGATAATGTCAGCACTTATGATTGTTACATGTATTAAAGGGAATCCTATCTAAGAAAAGAGAAACATGGTAATTAGCGTACAACCACTACCCTTCCCATTGGCTAATCAGGGAAATATGCAAATTAACTGCTAGCCAAGATGGCAGCCGGCAGCCAGGCAGCTTGAAACTAACATGAGGCTTGCTTGCTTCAGTGACGGAGGAAACCAACATTCCCCGCCTGCCTTGCCGGCCTCTGAGCCTGCAGTTTGAAACATTGTAACAAATATAGAAGCTAAACAAACCCCCAGAAACCTGCGTTCAGCGAGCCAGGATCTCAGAGCTGGAGTTATACATTGTTTCGATTATAGAACCAAAACAAACCAGATACCTGCTTTCAGCAGTGGAGGCCTAAGAGCTGGAGCCTCAGAGCTAAAGCTGGCCCAGAATAAAAAAAAAAAAGAAAAAAAGGAGCAGTTGGGAGCTTCCGTCACCTGCCAGCCTGAAAACAGCCCTCAGCCCCTCACCCAGACTGGCCAGGCACCCCAGTGGGGACCCCTACCCTGAGGGGTGTGTGACCAGCTGCAAACAGCCATCATCCCCTCACCCAGGTTGCCCAGGCACCCCAGTGGGGACCCCCACCCTGATCCAGGACACCCTTCAGGGCAAACCAGCCAGCCCCCACCTGTTCACCAGGCCTCTATCCTATATAGTAAAAGGGTAATATGCCTCCCAGCACTGGGATCAGCGGAGCCGCGAGGCCTCCCGGCACCAGGATCAGCGTGACAGGAGGCAGGGCCCAAACCCCCTGATCGCCCTGCAGCTCTGTGTGACAGGGGATGGGGCCATAACCTCCCTATCAGCCCTGCTCTGTTCGTGACAGGGGAAGGCGCCCCAACCCCCTGATCAGCCCTGCTCTGTGCCTGATAGGGGGGAGCTCCCCAACCCCCTGATCACCCTGAGGTTCTGTGTGTGACAGGGTGCGGTGCCCCAACCCCCTGATCGGCCCTGCTCTTTGTGTGACAGGGTGCGGCGCCCCAACCCCCCTCCCCCCCACGGGCCTGGCTCTGTGTGTGATGGGGTAGAGCCATAACCTCCCCATTGGCCCTGCCCTGAGTGTGACAGTGGTGGCGCCCCAACCCCATGATCGGCCCTGCTCTGTGAGTGATAGTGGGCGGTGCCCCAACCGCCCCCCACGGGCCCTGCTCTGTGTGTGATGGGCTAGAGCCATAACCTCCCCATCAGCCCTGCCCTGAGTGTGACAGGGTGAGGCACCCCAACCCCCTGATCCGCCCTGCTCTGTGTGTGACAGGGGGTGGTGCCCCAACTCCCCTATCGGCCCTACTCTGTGAGTTACAAGGGGGAGCTCCCCAACCCCCTGATGGGCCCTGCTCTGTGTGTGACAGGGGGGAGCTCCCCAACCCCCTGATTGACCCTGCTCTGTGCATGACAGGGTATGGAGCCCCAACCCCCCTGATGGTCCCTGCTCTGTGAGTGACAGGGGGCAGCGCATCAATCCCCTGATTGGCCCTGCTTTGTGCGTGACAGGGGGTGGCGCTGCAACCTCCCCATTGACCCTGCCTTGTGTGTGACAGGGGGGGGTGCCCCAACCCCTCAATCAGCCCTACCCTGAGCGTGACTGAGGGTGGCAACGCAACCTCCTGATCAGCCCTGCTCTGTGCATGACAGGGGCAGCGCCCCAATTCCCCAATCGGCCCTGCTCTGAGAACAACCAGGGGTGCACCTAGGGATTGGGCCTGCCCACTGCCACAGCAGGCCTAAGCCAGCAGGTCGTTATCTCCTGAGGGGTCCCAGTCTGCAAGAGGTCACAGGCCGGGCTTAGGGGCCCCCCTTCCCCCTGAGTACACAAATTTTTGTGCACTGGGCCTCTAGTAACATATATAAAGCACTTAGGGTAGAGTTTGACACATAGAAGATAATCAAAAAGTGTTAGTTCCCTTTCTTTTCTACCTTTTACTTGAGGAAAACTCATCTTGAAAAAAAGGTGGGGGGCGGGGGTATAGTTTCTTTGAGGTTAATTGTAATATCATAGTGCCATCTGGTGACCATGTAGAACTATTACATTACCTGTATTGGATACTGCATTTCTGACAAGGCTCTACACCTGTATTAAAGATGTCATCTCTAGGCTAGTGTTGAAGGGACAGGGAATGATGGCTGTGCCTGAAGACTGCTCTACTGAGTTCAGAGACCTCTCCCCTGCCTGGACATTCTTTCCTGTCAGGAAGCAGTGCTCAAGAAAAAGGAGAAGAGCTTCTCCCATAGCCTATTCTAAGATGGGCAAATGGCAAATTGAGTGTGGAAGCAAGTGAGTGAAGTATTCACATTTATTCAGCTCTAAGGGAGGTACTGAAAGGGAGAGGTTGTTATTTTTTCCTGTTGAGAGGTCTGCCCTTGAAAAATTTGGCACAGTGTCTTTGACCTTGAATCCAATCCCAGAGGCATTTCAAAATCATGTAACCCTAAATACTACCCAAATATTCCTTAAAATGGAATAGAAGAGCGCCCTTTTCCATTTTCCCACCTCCCCCTATCCCTACCTGGATGGAGTACTGTACCTTCAGAATACAACCAATGCCTCTGCATCCATCAGAATTGTACCTTGGCTCAGGTTGCAAGAAGTACCCCCACCCCATCCCACCCGACCTCCAGTGGCTCCAAAACAAGCCTCAACAGATGGCCACTCTTGCCATCTCTCCTTTGCCATCAAATCAAGTCAAACTGGTCACTTTATTGAATTTGAACTTTATTGTGGTTTGGATTATGTAAAACAGTGTAGTGAAGGCACTGCAGAAGTAACACAGGCTGAAAAATATGATAGAAAATGAGCAAGCTAAAAAAACCTCTACAAAATATTTTTTAAATGAATACGTGCTGGACTACACTAGGTACTACAACTATGTGGTTTTTTTTTTTAACATTGCAGAAGCATTGAAATATTGTTGGAAGTGGGGATTTGGGGGTTTAGGAAAGGCTTCATGGAGGAGGTGGCATTTATGCTGGGCCTTAAAGGAGGGGTAGAATGTTGATAGATGAGATGGAGGGAAGAACATTTTGGAATGACTGACTCTAGAGAAAATTCTGTAGAAGTACTGAAAAAATGAGGGCAAACAAACACCCTCAGGGAGTGAAGCTTCCCAGTTGAGAAAAATGCTTGAGGGGCCTGGGTTGTAACCAAAGCCTCAAGGCCTCAGATGGGATCTTCAGTACCAATGATATTAGGAGGCACAGGACAATGGGCTTGTTTGTAAACCTAGCAGCAGCAGGAGGTTTCACATTGCAGTCAGGGGCCCAAAACTGGCTGTACTATGCCTGGATGAATTTTCTTATCTTTTCAGGGTGTGTGGTACTTATACATTCTTCCTCTTGCCCACTGACGGCCTGAATGGTAGTTCGTGCGCGCCCAAATGCGCGTGTGTGAGTGTAGGTGTGTGTGTGGATGGGTGGGGGACAGAGGCTTTGTCTCCCACTGCAGCTTCTTCCGTTTTCCCTCTTGTGGCACACAGCTGGCTTCCACTGAGCTGGAGCTCAGGCCCTTCCCACTATCTAGGCCTCACTGAACTTGAGCTCTTGATTAAGCACCAAGGAAGCTTCCTCAACATGAAAGTAAAACCTACTATGGGAGGTGACTTAGGTTAATGCAAGACTACACTTTCCAGAGGTGATGATGATGGTGTAGTGATACTGGTGGTGGTGATGGTGGGAGTGTCGGTGGTGGTGATGGTGGTGTAAGGGCTGGGGACTTATAAGCAGGCTCTGGCTGTGGAATACAATGCTGCAGGGTTGTTTGTAGTGTTCAGTAAGGAGCAGGGATGTCAGGCTAGACCAGCTTGGCCTTGATCACCTCTCCTCCTTCCTCAACATGCTTTACAGAGGAGATATATTGGGCACCTGAAAGCAGCAAAGACATCTGTAGGCTATCCAAACTGTTGTTGTCCTGCTTAAATCTCACCCCCGGAAGCTCCAGAGATATTTCTTGGCAAACATCCATATGATCTCTGGATAAGACTGTCACCTCCCCCTGTCCAGCTGCTGGAGGTATATAGGTTATGTAGCTACTGATGCTACTTGGATCGGGAGGTATGGGGAACTTATCAGAAGAAAGGAAAAGTTAATTACTATTAATTTCTTTTTTTAAAGATTATGAATCTGAGATAAGATCTGGCATCTGACAGAAAATAAAAGGGTGGAAAGCTGTCAGGTTTTTCTGGAGCTGGAGATTTAGAGCTCAGTAAGATCATCGCTGGAAATAACCTTAAGGCTGAGGTGGCCTTGCTTGATTTTCGCAGTTGGACCACCCTTCTTACGAAGGTACAGAGACTTCAGATCACGGCAGTCACTGGGGTCAGCATCCAGAGTAACCTGCCCCAAGAATTGATCACAGAATTTTCGGCTGTTCCAGACCTGGAGAGACAAGTTGAGTGAAGGTGAGTAACCCTCTGTGAGATTGGACTTTTCCCAGTGGCATCTAGAACCTAATGCTAAGTTTAGAAAGGTTTGTTTAAAACTAAAAAAATTCTCTCCTGATACCTCATTGGCTGAGGGGGCGATACCTGTAACAGTGATGCAAAGCCTTTAAGTCAGAAGAACAACCAAACTGTAGTGGTCTTTCCTGACATAGTAGGTTCAGGATAATCTGAACAGGGGTATGCTTTCTCTTACGGGTTTTTACAGTACCTGAGATCATGAGGGCTTCTTCACATAATGAAATAAATGGAAAAGAGGCTATTTAAGATAAAGATTAATAAGGAAGTCAGTGTCTATTCCTGGTGGGGAGTGCCTTTCAGTACAAAACAAACAAACAAAAACCCAGGTTAACCCTTGCTCTGTATTCTAGACATATGTGAGGCACTTGGGATAGTCTAGTGTGCAATACTAAATATGAGCCACCCTGGGGGTCCCTATTCACATTCTCACCTGTACTATAATAGGAATGTCAGTGGTCCTTCTGTAGAAAATGGCCTGTGTGTCAAAAATGGCATGAACAGTATTCTTTTGGACAGGAGAACGGACTTCATCCTTTCCACACTTGATGACCAAATATGGGTTCACAGCTGGAACAAAGTTACATTTGTTATTAAGACAATGATTAAATTTCTCTCCAGATAGTTAAGACACTATATCACTAAGTCCATTTTGGGACACTGAGCATAACACTGGGGTACCAGAACGACCCAGCACTTTTGTTCCTGGTTCCTTTTTTACATACACTTTATAAAGGAATATAAAATAAATATTATCTAGGCCTTTCCCATAGTTTACATTCCATTTTGCCATGGTTGAAAGCCATCCTGACTTGTCTAGACTGAAAATAAGATTGGAGAGAATCATTTGTGACCATCTTTTCTAACCACACATGCAAAAATTGAAACTAAATTTTGTTTTCCCAGACACCTTTGCAGATCTTACTTTCATTGGCATATTTCTTCTCCAGGCCCTCAGCACTGTGGACAGTGATCTGGGTAACTACCTTCGGGTAGCCACGAGCCAAATTCCAGCAAGACATCTTGGGCATGTCCAGAGTCAGTTCCCTGAAACATGAAAGAGAAGACACATTATTGATGTTGAATGTCCTTTTTTGATGAGGAGATAGTCTTGCCAAAGCAGACATTGTTGCTAAAAAACATGAACTACTGAGTGACCTAGCTCATTTTTCCTTAGACATGGCTTATATTTTATGACTGTTTTCCTGTCCCCTTATTTTAAGGACCAGCAGATAAAGATCAAAGAAGTGAGAGTTGGGGTGAAAAGGTAGCTTTGGTGACCCAGCACTAGAACATAATAGAGGAACAGTGAGGAGGTCCAGCTGTCTAAGAGAAGAGAGAGTCAGCCAGAGAACAGAAGATAAAATATAAGTGGAAAATGTTAGGCTATAGGCCTGTTCCCCTTAAATAGCTGGTCAGAGATTTCAAGTTCAGATCCCCCACTGGGGAATTTATCATAACCCCACTTTAAAATATATTTCTACCACCATCATTTCAGTTAAATATAATTTGAACAAGCTGTTCTTTTGGAGGCAAAGCAGAGAATTAGAGTTCACAGGGCTGGCCAAGGAAACAACCTGAGCTGGACAGGCACTTCAGAGAAGATTCTCAGGAGAAACTCGCTGGTGCGGCCATGCTGAAACATGGTCGGGACAAGCACGTAGTTGCCTTTCTTCAGGTACTTGCTCAGAAACACGGTGCGGGTGTCAATATAGGTGGAAGTCCCAGCACGCTCCTGGATGTAGAGGTGGTGAAGGCGAAATTTGCGGTTCATCTCCACCTGGAAATAAAATTGAATGAAATGTTCCATTCCACTCAAGTCATAGCTTTGTGTTGGAAGATCCTAGGACTAGGTCCTCTGCTTCCTTTATTCCTGGACATTTCTTAATTCCCCTAACTCCAAGCCATCCTAATTTTTACTCCCTTAGTCATCATTCTCTCTTCTCCAAGTGCACATTCCTACCTTGAAGAGCTCAAAGCCAATGATGTAATTGTCAGGTCTTCCCATGCGGCGGTATGTACGCATATCCTTCTGCTGCAGTGACATGATGACCTTGTGCCCATCCTCAGGCACAGTGAAGATGTACTAAGGGAAAGAGTCCACCAAGGAGCTTAGTTAGCATTTCCATTTCAGGTAAGCCAGCTCAAATTTCAGGGAAGAAAACTCCGCTTTGGAAAGCAGAGACTTGAGTTATTCTCTAGGCTTTGCCACTGACCACACAAAGAGGCCTTGGATAATCCATTGACTTGATAAGTGTAGATAATAATACTTGTTTTTCCCAATGGCATTCAGCATGTATTGTGAGAGATAACTTCATGCCTATCCATTTGATGCCAAAGGTATTATGCTTTGTTTTAATAATTTCTTGGTAAGATCTTGGGTGTTTTTGTTTTTATTATTGTCCTCTTATTAGTAAAAGCTATATACAGGAAAATTTCAGAATATATAAAAACAGAAATTATTCTGGTTTAACTTAAACTAACAGTGCAGCATCCCCCTAGCCAGTGGTCAGCAAACTCATTAGTCAACAGAGCCAAATATCAACAGTATAATGATTGAAAATTCTTTTGAGAGGCAAATTTTTTAAACTTAAACTATATAGGTAGGTGTATTGTTATTAACTTAATTAGGGTACTCCTAAGGTTTAGGAAGAGCCACACTCAAGGGGCCAAAGAGCAGCATGTGGCTCGCGAGCGTCAGTTTACTGACCACGGCACCTAGGCTAACCTCCTATTGCCAGGCAGATGTGTGGCTCCTGGAAGGGCTGGATCAACTTCCTTGAGAATTAATGTTTTGATACGACTGTTTTAGGAAGCTACAGGCCTGTGCCAAAGACTTTTCAAACATCATATGGGAAATCATGGTGCCAATGTGAAGTAAAACTAAAAGGCATCAGATCTCTCTCTCTCTCTCTCTCTCTCTCTCTCTCTCTCTCTCTCTCTTCCTCTTTTTCATTTTGTCTCTCTCCCCTCCCTCCCTCCCTTCCTCCTTCTCTACCCCCCTTTAGCAAAAAACAGGAAACATATGCAGAACCATAGGCTTTCAAGGCCACCAAAGGTCAATCTTGTACAGACACTTAACAGTAAGTCAAAAGGGTCATTTCTTCAGCTAGGTTTATGTGCTTGATACTTAAAACATTTCCAGATTGTAAACAGAGGTGTAGGGAGGGAGTAATAGGAGGTTTCTTTTCTTTAGGGACAATAAAAATGGAAGGGATGGAGAAAAGTATGAGTCAAGTAAATTAGGCCATCAACCTTAATGCCTATCAATGAGGTCAATGCAAAGAAAATACACACCCATGTAAGGCTGCAGTACATTCAGAAATCTTATTGCCTGTGGCTTAGCTCATCAGCACATTTGGGGATAAAACCATCCAGGTTACTATAGATTCAAGCTTTGGATGTTTGGATGTTTTGCTTTGGGGTATTCCTAGGCTTGAACACTAATATATCACCTGTACTAGCATTGTAATGAGGGATAGATGACAGGATAGGCATTCAAATCCTGGGGGAAATGCCCTGGTTCTAGAGACATAATGATTAAGTTCAAAAGAATAACCTTTATGACAAAGAGAACATGTATAGTTAAATGTGCACAAAAGAGAACAATTGGGCAGAAAAGAAATGAAAAATTAATTGAGAAAGTGTCTGGGAGAAGATCCTTTCTATCCAATATGGGAACATCAGAAGGAAGTGCGGGTGTCAAAGAACCATACTAAGCAATATGGCCAGGAGAGAGGTAGCTAGAGGAGAGGGCTCAGACTTGATAATGTTTCTAAGGTATATCTCTCCAGAGACACAGTTTGCCATTTTTACCAGCATCTGGGCCAATCTCTAGGCATCTTGGTTGATGAATATTACACAATGCCTGCAAATGGAATAATTTATGTCAAAGGAATACTCCAAGGTGGGCCTGGGTTCTTATTGCCTTGATAACTTGGAGACAAGGAAAAACAATTGATTTCAAACCTGAGGATTCTGCAGGAAGGTATCACGGTTGTTATAGCAGCCTCCTGAACGGTTCATCAGGGGATCATCATCCACAGTCCAGCATCCCACCACTGATTCCAGCTCCTTGTGGCCAAAAATGGGGTTGTTCACATTGCGGCAGACATGCAGTTCATGAAAGTTGCGGCAAAAGTCCTCCAGGCTCATCCTGAATAGAAAGAGTACAGGAAAAAAATAAGATGGTACTTAATACCTACCCCTTTAGTTCCATGTAGAAGCCACAATTCCCTTAGCACAGAAAATCTCTCCTCACCAAAACTCTCCATCATCAGACATAACAATCTCCAGGTTCTTTCGATCTGCTGCAGTCAGTTGCTGCCACTCTTCAGAACTAAAAGCAAATAATCAAAAAAAGGACAATCCGTTATGTTTGCCATTGAATAGCAACAGTAAGCAGTATGCCAAAGAAACAGAATGCATGAAGATTAGGCCTGCTTTATCTCACCTCTGGCTAGGTCAGAGACCCCATACTTAAGAAGAGCTGGCAGATGTCACTGAGCATTGACAGCCCACTAGCAGTTTGAAGGAATGGGTTTGGGAGAACTATAAGGCTTTCAAGATGTAGCAAAGTGGAATGGCACTCACATTTCACTCCAGGGGCCGCTCCATTCCTGTCTTCCCAAGGGGTTCCTCAGGCGAATCATGTACAGTTTCTCAGCACTGAAGACTTCCACAAGTCTCTCTCCAAGACGGATCTTCCGTATATCAGTCATTGTGTAGGTATGGCCCTTCAGTAGACCCCAATCAGTTTCAACTTCTTGTTCTTCCTGACTGGGAGACTGACAGCAAAGAAAGGTACATAAGAGCATAATAATTGGGAGACACAAGACCTGGTTCCTCCTCTTCCTTGATTGGTTTACCAAAGTATGATTGAAGCTAGTTCTCCCTATGCAGATAGAAATTTGATCCAAACACCTAACATGACACAAAGTAAGTGAAGGAAATAAATAAAGAATTTAATATAACAATCACTTAAACAATTCAAACTTAAACTACCCACAGTACTGCACTAATATGAACAACATTAAAATTTGGTGCAGTTGGCTTACTCCTTGAGCAAAAAACCTATAACCTCAACATCCAGGAACAGAGACAGAAGGCATAATTTAGCAGAGGCTATTTACATCAGCTTGAATGCCGCATTGCCCCTCAGAAGGACAACAGGATAAAAAGTTAAAGCCATCAATGTGTATTGATTGTTAGCTTTCTGAGTCCCATAATGGCTTTTCATGAATCTCTGCAGTAAGGGTGATATTCCTTACTAAATTTTGTAGTCTCCTATGTCAGAAATGGGCAAAGAGTAGTTGTTTTTGGTGAATACAAACCTCAATGGAGCAACAGATCAGACCTCCTTTGGTAAATGTTTTGTACAATTCTTTGAACAGCTTGTACTTCTCCTCAACGAGCTCAGTGTATCTTCCCTTCTGCATGTCAACAGTTTCGGCCAATGTGCCAGTGAAGTCCACTATGATATCAGTGATGGTCAAACCATCAAGGGCTTCATAACAGCCAAGAAGCCTGGGAACAAATATGCAAAATTATCTTTGTAAAGCTATTTTTCCAAGTTAAGGACATATTGTCCCAAGAATTAGAACAGTCTCTTCCCAGCTAACCTTTACCATCTGGCTTTTCTCTAGGTATGGCATGAAAGTTATTTTGAGATTATAGTCAGAGATTTATAGGCTTAGGCTATGTTTTTCAAGGACAGTCCATGCAGAAACTTCTTTCTACGGGTAAATACTAGACAAGGAGAAAACTGAAGGCTAATGCCATATTATTTGCTGATTAGCAGCAGGAAGGGACATCTAGGAGCAGGTAGCGGGGTAATAGAAACAAGAACATCTGATTGCTCTCTAAGCTAGGATTTCTTAGGGCCAATCCAAGGCCCAAAACAATGTCTTGGATTTGACTCAGATCTTACCCAATTTAAGTTAAGGGACTTGGGCTGGGAGAGAATGAATTCCCAAGGGAATACGTGACCTTACTTTTCTCATGTGTTCATCAACACCTACTACTTACTTTGCATAAGCTTTTTCCAATAGAGCATTCCAAAACTCATTCATGGAGGTGGAGAAGGAGAAAACCAGATCTCCATTGATGGTGGGCAGCAAGTCATCAATCACCACCTCAGTCCATTCTCCAAAATGCCAGAAACGGAAGCGAAATATCCCAGCATATTTATCTACTTTTCGAGGGTCCCACTCCTGTTCCTTATGGTTGGGAATTGTCTGGAAATATAAGAATATTCAATAAACTGTTATTCACCAGACTATATCCAAATATTGAAATTAAATTTGACTTCCAACAAATTCATGTGGCAACAGGAAGTACACTAAATACTACATCTGGTTTGTATCTAGATTGGGAAGTCCAGGTAGGGCATATATTTTCTACAACTGTTGCTTTCCTGGTTCAGTTTTGCTGAGGATAATATTAACACGTCTGTCCTGAATACACAGAGGGTGACTGGGGACAGCCAGTTAGGGGTTAAATTATTTCCCACAAATAATCTACAAATTTGATCATAAAAAATGTCTATACAGACATATCCATAGTTGCATGTTTAGTCAAATAAACAAGGCATTTTTAAAATTAAATTCAATCAAAATACAAGGTCTCCTGTGGTTTCATTTTTTTGAAAGTCCATCCTAGAGTTTTCATGTAGATTCTATAGAATATAGATTCCATCTACAACTTGAGTAAAATCACATTTAGAAAATTCTCCATTTCTATACAATTACACATTAGTCTACTAAAATTATTTTTCTAAAGAAAATGCTCTAATTTGTCCCAAATTCAGTCAACGCTTCATTGCCCTGAATTCTAACTAAATGCCAAAGAAATGTTTTACTCTTCTTTTTTAAAAAATATATTTTTATTGACTTCAGAGAAGAAGGGAGAAGAAGAGAGAGAGAGAGAGAAACATCAATGATGAGAGTCATCCATCAGCTGCCTCCTGCATGCCCCCTACTGGGGATCTAGTCCACAACCCTAGCATGTGCCCTTGACTGAAATCAAACCTGGTAACCTTCAGTCTGCAGGATGACACTCTATCCACTGAGTCAAACCAGCTAGGGCAGAAATGTTTTAGTCTTAATAATTTATGATAACTTTTTCAAAGATCTATTTCAGTCTTTATCACATTTTGGTTATTCCTGGCCCTCCTAGCTTTATATCCCAGTTGGTACAGAGAATACAAGTATGCAGAGATATGGGTCAAAATACTGCAAGTGAAAAAGATCAACAAATATGTGTGAAAAATCATATAGACTAAAACCTTAATGGTAGAAAATGGGGGTGTATATGGATGTTTACTGTAAAATTCTTTCAGTTTCCTGTATTTGTGGAAAATCTCATAATAAAATAGAAAAAATTACCTAGTTATTACTCTGATTTTAAGAACTAGACAATCTAGAAATTACAAGTTGACTTTTACTGAAATTATTAAAGAAGACAAGAAGGTGGAAACTGAGTAAGGTACCATAGAAGGAGAAATACCTTTGTCCAGTGAGACTCCTGGACAGCCAAACAGGAAAATGCAGAGACCATTGGCTTGTGCCCAAGTCTCCCTTGGATCAGCTGGTGGTTACTGATGTTGCCCACAATCAGGCGGGGGTCATCACAGATGTCCTGTGGATATAACAATTGGTTCTTAGAGTCTGGAAAGTCTTTCCAAAGAGCCAAAGTGAGCTGAGCTAGGAAGGATAGAAGAGGTGGGGTTGAAAGATGACTTAGGTGAAACTTACACAGGTGAAACAAAGGGAAATTTGGGGGCTGTGGACAAAAACACAAAGCAGTAAAAACAACAACAACAAAAAACCTACAAAGCAGTAGATCATCTAGACACAGAAAAAGGGTAATGATAGGAAGTGGCAAGAGAAATGGAAGGAGAGAATACAATGAAACAGGATGAGATGTACTGGTCTGGGCTCTCAGACATTGCTATCACTGGAGTTTGGAAGAGTTTTCAGCTCAGCAGTGAGCTTTTAAAGAGGAGAACTAAGGTTTAGCTCATTATATTCTGATCATATTTGTCAGGAAGAGATTTTCTGAAGCAATTGTGCTTAGATAGAAAGTTGATTAAATTTGTTCCACATTTTTGGATAAATATAGATGGCAGCAACACTAATAGATCAGTCACAGGAGCATTTCAACATACACTCTATTATCACAATGGCTATTATGAGGGAACCTGGATAGAGTGGGAGCAACATTTGGGAGGGGTTCGTGTGTGTGTGTGTCTTCCCCAATGTATCATCAGCAGTGCCATTCCCACTGTGAGTAGAAAAACGAGACCCAAATAACTCAATTACAACAAAATGTAATGAAGACAGAGTTGAGGCATTTTCAAAGTATAATCACTGTCTAAATGAAAGACCCCAAAGTTTCCCTGGTGAGTAGATTGAATTGGAATGGGAATGCTCATGTTGAAGCCTTAGGAACCATTAGAGTTAGGCAGTTGGGCAATGGAGGGATATGGAAACATCATGGGTAGAAAGACAAGCATGGACAAAGGTATAGCTGCATATGTGACACCATATAATTGAAGACATGATTGTGTGATTCAGAGGATCAGCACTTGCATAGTTAAAAAGCAGAAAATACCAGTGAAGTCTTGAGAAGATGAAGAAAGCTTCCTAGAGGAGGCCATTCGCCAGTACCTTGACATTCTGCTTACCCAGCAAAAACAAATCCAAGTCTCAAATGGAAAGAAATCTAGACATATATTCATTTAAAATGATTAAAGAGAGACAGCTATATTTTTCTGATTCTCAAACCTCTTTTTTAATGGACATAATTTTCCTTGATGAAGAGTCTGGTCTACAGAATGAAACATTCCATCTATTCTTTAAAAGCCAAAATAACTCTGGAAAGGAATAAGCATTCTGGGCAAGGACAAGTCCAAACTGAAGATTAATTGGGTGTCCCTCTGCCAAAAGGAGAAGGTTAGGTGGGTTGTCAGCTTTGGATTTTCTGTGTGTGGTTTTTAATGCATGTCCGGTGTCTCATCATTACTTTTGTGTCTTAGGAAAGACTTCTACCATACTATTTTTTTGTGGGATGGGAGATGCCTGTTTTTTTCACTTAATGAACATAAAGTGGGTGTGTTGGATGAACTATATCCTGATATTTTTTCTCTTATTGTTTCTTTGCCCTTTCTAAGTTGGAACTAAGCAGAGTTTTTTCTTTCTGGATCAGGTGTTAGCATTTTATTTTGCACAAGATGTAAAGTTATACAATGATTTCTCAGACTTAAATGATGCATACAATAGTTTCTTAGCATGGAAAAACAGTACAGTAAACATTGATATGTGAAAAAGTATCTTTTAGATCATTAACAAATTTTATTTTCTAGGTTTATTAGTAATTGGACTTACATTACAGTGTCTTCAATTTATACAAGGCTTTCATTTCACACTAGAGATCTAGGCTCAGCCAACATTTTTGGCATGTCAACTTCTATTCAATACATAAAAGGTCACATAAATGAGCAAAAAGACATGTAAATAGAAGTTAAATTGAGGACCTAGGTAATATATATTACCAGTCCTGATATATATGCATATATAAGTGTGTATGCATATATGTATATATGTGTATATATATATACACATATATGGTGTGTGTGTGTGTGTGTGTGTGTGTGTGTGTGTGTGTGTGTAAAGCTAAATATATTCATGGCAGAATATATATTTGGGCACAAGCCCACCTTACTTTCCATTTCCCCTTGTAAACTGGCCCATGACCCAGGTTTACTTCACCACTTTTCATATATGAAGGATGGCTATTTAACATTGGGTTTTAAAATATGATAAGTTAGAAGTCTATAGATTTTCAAAGTTGGAAAAAAATTTAGGGACTATTTAGTCAACCTGTTTATTATACGAATGAGGAATCAAGTTCAGAGAAGGGCAGTTACGTACCCCTTTAATCATCCAGCTAGTAACTAGACCTAGCATTGAAGTTTTAAGTTCTTAAAACCATATACAGTTAGAGAAAGAACCCAACACATTAATTGGTACATCCTTTACATCCTTTTGCCTTTAGGTTTATCAATGGGCACCACATAAAGGATAATGTTGTGTAGCTTTTCAAGGGACAGAACTGCAACTACCTCTTTCAGTCATCAACCCCTTTTTTACACTTCTTTTCTTATCACAAACAAAAGCTCTCAATTGTTCTGAAACACTTGCTTAAATTATATCTTAACTTTTGGGTACAGGCTAAACCTCATTAATAAGATTTAATCTCCTCTATTTAATATACTAAATATGAATCAATCTATTCTGTATATCAGCATTACAATGTAAAACATGGGAGCAGATTATTACTAAGCCATATTTTCTACCTCTTTAAGGAAGTAAAAAACTAGAAAGCAACTAAGGAGGTAGAAAGGGTAAAGGGTAATGAGCCAATGCAAATCTAAAAGTAGTAGGGAGTGGAGTTGTGGGAGAGGTGACAGCTCACATAGTCACATATTTGGGTGGCTTGAAAGGGAGGGAAGATTGCTGAGCTCCTAATGGCTCCCAGCTGTGTTGGCATAGTTAACATGATCCTTGAACTGGGCTTTTTGTCAAGGCAAAATAATTTCTTATGGGGAAAATACACATAAATAGGAAGTCAAGAACTAAAAGTAAAGCCAGGAATGGTTCCTTCGTATATCCATGCCTGAGCCAAAGCCTTCCAAAAAAAAAGCAGCTTCTCTGGAAATATCTTCTCTTAGCTGAGCATTGAGAGACCCTCCCATTTGTCCTCACATAATCTCCCTTGCCAGGCACCTCTGGGAGGGCTAGAGAGGCGTGCAATTAAAATTCTTGGAGCCCTGCACTCTATGTGGCTCTCTTTGCACCGACCACATCCACATCTCTAGAATTTGTCTTAACACAGGTACAATTTGAAGACAATAAACATTGATTAAAATAAATGCCTGCCTAGAAAACTAGCAACCAGAAGAACAGAGACACTTTAAAAAGTGGAGACACTTTAAAACCAATACTAGGGTGATGTGGCATGGTAAATACAAGTGAGGCCAGCCCTGCAATAGGTATATTATGACTAAATCTGGGGCTCTAAGTAGTCCCAGAAGGTTCAGGGCTGCCATTCAGGACCTGTGGGCTTTGTGAGCTAGTCCAAGGTGCCATTATATTAGCCTTAGAATACTGAACCATCTGCAGACAGGACGTTGATAGATGAACCTAGGTGCAAGAACCATTGTTGAACCAGTCTCTCAAGAAGTCCATTTTAGCTGTGGAGGAGTTTTGCTTCTGCATGAAGATATTGTCTTCAGTGAAACATTCCCTTCCTTTCTAACCCCTCCAAAGGAAATTGAATATGGGACCCGGGAATAAGGTCTTAAGCTCAACTTCCACTTCCAACCTAGACAACCAAGTCACAACATAATATTTTTTAAAATTTGAATCATCAAGCGTCTGTTAGGAGACTTCATATATAAACCCCAAACTGCTTTATTGGGAAAAGTTTATATATTCATGCAATGGAATATCGTTCAGCAGCAAAAAGGAACAAACTGATATATGCTACAATATAGATGACCCTTGAAAACATTATGCTAAGCAAAAGAAGTCAGCTACTTTTATGATTCCATTTTAAGTGAATTTTTCAGAATAGGCAAATCTAGATAGAAACTAAAAGTAGATTAATGGTTGCTTGTGTTAGGGGTAGAAGGTGTTTACTCACTGCAAATGTGTACAAGGGATCTTATTGGGATGATGCAATTGTTCTAAAACTGGATTGTGAGGATGTTTGCACAACTCTGTAAATTTACTAAAAAATCAATGCATGTATGCTTAAAATAGGTGAATTTTATGGTATATAAATTGCATTTTGATAAAGCTGTTAAAGTTTTTTCTTTTAAGCAGAATTTAAAATAAGTAGGATAGATGGAAAGTATAGGCCTATTCAATTATCTTCAAATGTGTTAACAGTGGAAAATACTCAGGACTACTCAGGTGGTGGGGGTCATGATCTATGGAAAGAAAAATAAACTTATGAACAGTTGAGGCCAAAACTACTGTGCAGAGGAGTTACATTCAGCTGAATGTTGGCAATTTCCATTAGAAAAGGGAGAAGTCTTTCTTCTTTTACCATTCCTTCACATGCAAATTATCACCTAGACTTGTGTCCTCTGTTTCTAATGTCTCCTCTCATCAACCTTTCTCTTCTATTCCTATCTTCTTTATTTTAATCCAGAACCTCACCACCCTCTTCCCATCCAATGTATTGAAATGGCCCCAGTGGAAAGTGTTACCTAGTGGGAGATGTGGTAAAGAGCAATGATAGTGAAAACTGAACTCAAATTTTGTCCAGAAGAGCTCACAGAAGATCTTGTGCAGGTGCACTTGCTTCTCCTACAGCTGGTTATGCAAATTCCCATGAGCTTTGCTCCATTTCAGGTTGAGATTAGATGCATCTTTCTATAAGAGACTATTATAGCTGAGTATAAGTCATCCAGGAAAAAAAAATCAGAGATGGGTAAGAGGAGAGGATGGCTGGAGGAAGCTGGAGAAGAGATTTTCTGTGGGAATGTGGTGAACAAATTTCAGCATAAAAATCTTACCTTCAGCCTTATAATCACACTGTAACTCAGTAACACTCAGTTTTTAGAATTCACTAAGAATTTATAGGTTGAGAACCCAGGAGTACAGGAAATCCAAGAGTACATGTCTCAAGCAATATACCTGTGTACCCAGTAAACTAGGGCCATGGAACCACTGGAGAAATTAAGGCAAAGTATTTTCCTCTGAAGGGTATGGGCATTGATCAATTGCAAAAACACTCTATCTAATGTGGCTCCTTAGTACATAGCAAGGAAGCTATAAGCTGAAATAAGAGGAACTCAATCCTGCCCTAAGATGGTGGGGATTGACTTGTGTTACTTGTTTCAATTACCAGTGGTGATTACAGATATGGGGGCCTATGAAGGCAGAAGATTTTCAACATGGGAGAGGAAAGAGAAAATATCAGGATAATCATGCTTCTTCCATTTTAGAGACTTCCAAATAAGCCTGGTTGAGTATGTGGCTATGTGGTATGCCAAGGGACAAGAAGTCTGTAAGCTACTCTGCAAACCAGGATTTCAACCTTGCCAATGAGGTGGATGAGGCCAACTACCCATCTGGTCTTCCTGAGCCAATTCAGAGAGGCCCACGGCTGTCTCTCAAATTTCCTGATGGGAGGCCAGAGAACTTTGACGTGGTTCTTGACCACAGGCTTGGCCTCAACACTGACTGAAAAGGAAACCAAACCTTTTTGAGGAGACTCAGATGGTGGTCCAGAACCTTAATTTTCCCCTACTTTCCATAAGAGGCCCCCTCTCCAACCACTTCAATCCACAAAAATCTCTCCTTCTTCAGAATCTTACATGATTTATTGTTTATATGCTTGAAAATAGCATTTCTTATATCTGGCATTAATTTATTATTTAACTCTCTGATAACTCAATATCCATCTCTTCAACTAGAATGAAAGTATATCTTGCACAGAAGCTGGCATAGAATGTTTTTCAAGTGCTTCTCCCTTTGGGCTTAACTAAGACTAGACTCACTGTATGCTCTCAAAAGGGATAATATGGATCAATTAATCATGTACAGCATTGGGACAGTGAGGAGAACTGATTGGAGAACTGTATATTTTAGCAAAAGAGACATACAATTCTATGTCCCTAAAATGGCAGCTTGGTGAATAATAATGGTTTTGCAGTCAAAATTGGACTCAAATTCTAGCATGTTAACAGTCTGATCCTGGACAAATTTTTATCTTCTCTCTAAGCAAAACTATGTTCAACCAACTGAGCCACTCCAACTGGGCTCAAGACCCAGTATTCTCATGCATAAAATGGACATACAGTATCAACTTTTACTTTTTTTTCAACTTTTACTTTTTAAACAAGAAAAAAGTTATATCAAAATGATTTTTAAGATACCTACCTTGCTAAGCTATGGAAAATAAGGATGAAATGAAAAAATGTATAGGAAACTCTAAACATAGTACCTGGGCCCATACATAGTAGGCATGCCATAAATGGTGATTCTTTTTATGCCCATCCCCATTTACCCTCTCTTTTTGACATTCCCTCACTCTGGAAGAGGTATTGCTTACCTCACAGGCAAAATGGACTATTGCCACAGTTATTAAGTTTTTTCCTTCCCTGCTAATTCACCTAGGATTCAATCCACAGAATTTGGAATATGAAAGCAAAAGACTTAGCCAAGAAGGAGGAAGGATGTGCCAAAAGACTGGCCAGTACAGGAAGCACTATTGGCTTGGTTCACATCTGAGGAATGGCTTCATGTTGGCTTGCAATTTTGCCTCCCATTGGATTTCCTCCCACCTCCTCCAGGAATCATTCATTCCTTCAATTATCAATCATCAATCATTTTTTTTCTTTCTTCTGCATCTTCAACCTCTTCTGCTTTACTATTTACTGCTTAGACTATGAATATGTTCAAGTCTGTTCTATTTATTAACCCCCAGAAAAAACCTTCCTCCAATCCCTGCCTCCATTTCAGCTACTTCAGACGTACTGATTTCTTTTCTTTTATATCCAGCATCAGAAAAGAATAGTCCCCCTTATTATCGTCATCCATTCATAACAGTGGCATGGTTCGACAATATAGTTCTATTTTCTTCATGCATTTCTGGGGGGGGAAATCTTACCTCTCTGCATACTCAATTAATAGCTAGTGAATTCTACTCACGTTTCCCAGATTTTATTGCAGGTGAATGATCTGCAGGAATGTTAAAAACTGGAGGCACATAAAGTCAGGAAAAGTATAATCTTCCTTCTGATGGAGAGACGTCTCCAGCTCTCATACTCTCAATGGCTATCGTACTTTATGGGGAAAAACTGAGACATGAACCTAGAGGGTATTATGCTCAGTGAAATAAGTCAGTCAGAGAAAAACCAGATACCATATGATTTCACTTATATGTGGAATCCAAATAACAAAATAAATGAACAAACAAAATTGAAACAGACTCATAAATACAGAGAGCAAACTGGTGATTGCCAGAGGGGAGAGGTTGGGGGACTTGAAAAGGGTGAAGGGATTAAGAAGTACAAATTGGTAGTTACAAAATAGTCATGAGGGTGTAAAGTACAGCATAGGAAAGATAGTCAATGAAATTGTGATAACTATGTATGGTGCCAGTTGGGTACTGGAAATATCAAGAGGAACACAATGTAAAGTATATAATTGTCTAACCACTAAACTGTACACCTGAAGCCTGTACAAAACAATATTTAATGTAAACTGTAATTGAAAAATAAAAAATAAATAAAAAGAAAGACCTCCTTTGAATCCCATAGAAAACAAGTGCCTTAGCTGATGTATCTTGGCACCACCTGGTGGCAACATACGTAAACTGAAGTAGCTCTTGTAAGAACTACATTTAGGAATTTAAGCTGTGAAAATTGCAAATAAGGCGTGATAGCTTGCTCATTAAAGAAGGCAAACCTTAACTTGCTAACTGAGGTGGGTCAATAATAGTGCCCCAAAAGGTATGTGATTAAATAGAATCAGAAAGTCTTCAGGATACTGTGAAGATCCGAGAATTTGTATTTCATAACAGTCCTCTGTGGCTTATATTCCTGGTCACACACTTTGGGAAAGAACCCAGCTAGTATATCTTTCTATACAGTTAACACCCTTTAGATATAGAAAGGTTGTCATTTATTCTCTAGACTCCATCTTCCTGTCATTTTATGCACTGAGCTCCAGCTCCTATAGGGCTAATGAAGGCTTAAAAAGACTTGCTTCAGAGACA
The DNA here is from genome assembly GCF_963259705.1 of Myotis daubentonii. Taxonomy (NCBI): domain Eukaryota; kingdom Metazoa; phylum Chordata; class Mammalia; order Chiroptera; family Vespertilionidae; genus Myotis; species Myotis daubentonii. The sequence goes on along the minus strand of NC_081861.1, from coordinate 48,602,601 downwards.
ACATACAGATGCTCCACAAAGAACCATATTAATAGGTGGTGAAAGAGCTGCAGTCCTACTTGAATCTCACTTTGCTAATTGTGGGAGGATACAGACGATGGTATCCAAACAGCAGCAAAGAAGCCTCCTTCTCCCATTGCAAGCTCCATCTTCTCTCTATAGAGTTTTCATTTATGCTCAGCAGATAAGGAGATTTTCTTCGCATTGGTCTGAGATTATCATAAAGTTGCTGTGATAGGCAACTTAGTAAAGTGTATAGCTGTTTTCTGAGTCACCATGTTTACTCAAATGAACTTCCAAAGGAAAAAAATGGTATATTTCTTTTTTGCTCTTTTAAAATTACTAAACCTGACAAAATTTGACTGAGGTTCAAGATTCCTCAAGTTATAACCAGAAACACAGATTTTTAAAACTCCCCATAATAAAGTTGTCTTCTAAATTGGTCTACATGCAGTAGACTGTGTGAGTGAAACAGTGGACCAAGTAGTTATAATTAAAATAAAGAGGGAGACAGAAATTGCAAAAAGAAACTTGCCTGGGGACGTTTCCACACCACCTTCCCAGGAAGCAGTCGGTTGTAAAAAAGTGAATCATTCTCAGGCAAAAACGTTGGATCACAGAAAAGTATACCATCTTTGATGCATTCCTGTTTCAGTTCCAGGTACTTCTGGTTTTTGAAGAGCTTCAGAGGAGGACCCATAGTGTCGAACTATGTCTAGAATGAGAAAAAAATTGTTATTAGAGGAAGAAGTCCTCGAGTCTTTTAAAGATTACATGATTAGACAAATGGTAGTCATCCCAATGATTTATTCCCAAAGGTAGGCACTTCAAGTTTGACTTTAATGGAAAAGTCACCATTTTCAGGCAGAGGGGAGCGTTCAGGCTCTGCAACTAATTAATTTGGGGCTTTGGGTAAGGTACCTAAACCATTCTGAGAGTCTCAGTTTCTTAATCAAACAAGGAAATATGGGTCTTAATAATATTATTGGAAAAATAGATAATAAATGTTAACATTGTTAGTTAAATGTGAGTCAATTTAAAGGGCAATCTTCCATTTGACACTGGCTGAAAGAAGTTCAAAGCGAAAAGCAATTTTAAATTTGTGTTTTACTATATTCGGAATAAGTTGGTGTCCTGAAGGGCCACAGACTTTGTGCTTGAGGGGAGAAGCAACCCCTTTCACTTCTAACAAGCCCCTTTACACAGTTCTTTCTCTTTTATTGTTAAAGAGCTTTACATTTTTATTACTGGCCAGAAAGGCTAATACAAGAAACAGAGCTCAGCAGATGGTCTCCAAAGACAAGGAAAGATAGAAAGATTTTATGTGTCTTCTTCTTCAAAGTCTAATGTGCATCATTTGCCCTTGATAAATGGCAGACTCCGAAATTCAACTACACCGATTTGGTGGACTCTGGATTTTTATCCCATAGCAATACACATTGCTTTCTTTTCTTAAAAAAAAAAATCCCACATGACTAAATAGAGAATTAATATAGTGGCTCTTTAGGCAATGTGTATTAGAATACCTCACACTCAAATATCTCAAACAACTAGTTTTTATGAGGACAATTTGAAAGGCAAATTTGATTTTAAATAACTTCAGGGTGATAATTGACAATAGGGTTTTCAATGCCTTTGCTTGATCACAAAGATAGATTTGCAATGATTTTAATGATCTGCTAATGACATTCAATGGTAGATAAGAGGGGGTTTTGGGAAATTTAGATGGCACCAAATATTTAACAATATATTTTAAGGATAATAATTTTTATATTATATTATCACATGAGGGTTGAAAATAAAAATTATAATGATAGAGTATCTGCTATAAAATGGATGAGGTTTGAAAAAGGGCTAATTATCACTTTAAAAATTATCTGTGCAGATAACATAGGTCAAAACCCACTTAATAAACTGGCAGTTGCAATTTTATAAAAAGTGTAATATTAATCAGACCTCTTTACTATCTTGCTTCATGTTATTTCAGCATTATAGTGAAATGCCTTATTGGTAAAGAAGTCTCCCTATTTGAGAAACGTAAAAAAAAATTAATGTTCTTAGCAACCTACAATATATATAAACAAGCTTACCATTTTCCTAAACCCAAAGAATAAGAAGCTGGAAATAACCACAATTTTTCCCTAATCTTATTTGTTAACAATTGTTTTTTTTTTGTTTGTTTGTTTTGTTTTGTTTTGTTTGTTTGTTTGTTTTCAGATTGAATGCTACAAGACACTGCAAAATACAAAAAAAAATGCCTTCAGTTATCAGATTTAACTGTGCTTTTATGTTTTAAAATTAAAGTGTATTTCACTGTGTTTGAAGTCATGGATGGTATCAGTAATAATTTTCCATTAAGTAGCATCAGAGCCAATCTGAATGTTTGCTCAAGCTCCTTTGTGGAGCCTGTTACAAATGGACCCCAATTTTTGCATGTGTTCAAACTAACAAACAGTACTGTGACTCTTGCTTTCCCTGAAAAGTTTTGGTAGGTTGCCAGAGGCTGAGGACTATAAATGGGGGATATTCTGGGGTGATTAGAATGTGTAGTTTGCCAGAACTTCCTAGTCCTTAATCATTTTGGATAAATGAGTATTTCCTGTTTTGGGGAAGGTCCTCTGCCCCATCAGTCCCCCTCCTACTCAGTCAAATGGCTATGCAAAGGGGATCATGCTTATAAAAAGGAGGCCTGTCTACAGACTGAAGCAGTATTAATTGCAAAGAAAATCAGGTTCAATTTTAAAAAACCAGTATGATCCCAGTAAGTAAGGAATAGCAGCTATCAGCCTATACTTTGATAGATATCCATTAGAGTACAACTATAGTCCCATGTCCCATTATACTTACAGAGTAGAATTGACCCCTGTTCTGAGTAGGTATTAGTACAACTATGTTCCATTTTCTGTGACCTTGGTTTCTTTGTGCCTCAATTTTCACGTTGGGAGAATGGGGTTATCTATGCTGCCCTTCTTACACTGTACTTAATGAGATAGGTAGTGTAAAAAATATTTTGAAGCCCAGACGGTGTGGCTAAGTGGTTGAACTTCTACCCCAGAACTGAGAGAGGTCCCTGATTTGATTCCTGGTCTGGACACATGCCCGGGTTTTGGGTTGGATCCCCAGTGGGGGGCGTGCAGGAGGCAGCCAACTGATGTTTCTTTGTGATAGATGTTTCCATCTCTATCCCTCTCCCTTCTTCTGTCTCTAAAATCAATAAAAACATTTTTAAAAGTATTTTGAATAAGTAGAAAGGGCTTCATAAATGCAAGATATACACTGTAAGCTGCCTCATTGCCTGGCACAAAACTGGGCACACAACCATTGTTCAGGAAAGAGTTGTTGAATGGATGAATGCCTTATGTAGAAAATTCACATTTATATGCCAAGTTATTGTTTGAAATATACATCTAAGTTCAAGATCTCTTCATGGCAGTTACATTTAGCAGATATTGTATGTACCTTTATTTTGTATCTGCAGAAATGGCAGCTCAGAGAAAGGGCAGCTAGAAACTTGCAAAGTCAACTCAAACCCTGGTCTGTATAACGCCAGATCTACTGTGCAGCTTTCCATCACATCACGCTGCTTCTTTAGGTCACTGCCTTTTTTGAAGAAGGTGTTTGTTTGTTTGTTTGTTTAGCTCAGTTAAGGAAAACCCTCCAAAGCAAACATAATGCCTAACTTTGAAACACTCTGCCTAGAATTTATTGTCATGGTGGATATTAAAAAGGGTTTTATTTCCATAATTTGATGATCATGAGAGAATCAGAACCCTTGACGTTCGAGGGTTCATCAGCTAACCCTCAGAAAACTTTTGAAAACCCAGAAATTTGTAAGTTAGGTTTGTCATAACAACTTGCCCTGTCAGAGAGTAGGAGAGTGAAGGAAGGACTGTTCCTTCTTTGCCATCTTGCTACACCCAACAGTTAAGAAGAGAGAGTCTTTAGGTTAATAACCACATATTAAGAAAGTCAGTAAACAGAATCAAATCTAGGGATTTAAGTTATCAACCCGAAAAAAGCCTCTAGCTAAGAAATAGCTATCAAAGGGAACATGCACATCTAAGAGGGACAACTGTGTCCTGAGACAAGTATCATGAATGGTTGGGTGAAACCAAGTGTGGGGTTTTGCACTGAGATAACAGTATTAAGCAATAATACTTAAATTAGGATCCACTGCCAAGAGATAGAAGCAGGAAGAAGTCCATGTGGATCAAGGCAAGTGGAAGGAGTAGATGCAAAGTATAGAAAGTTGAGAATTGGCAGGGGAAGTTGAGGGAGCCCGACACATAGAGCACAAGGCTACAGTTAGGAGAGAAAGCTTTTGTTACCCACTGGATTGGAATGCTTGAGAAGCTGGGCAAAAATCTTAAGAGGAAAATCATTTGTTCTTGACCAGCAGGTTAGTCTTAGGGTAGAAACCAGATTTTGTTCTAAAAAGTGAAATCTAACTCAGTTTATTAAAGAGGATAATTAACTGATATAGGAACCCAGTTTGTGATTTACAAACTTCTGTTGTGGGAGGGTAAAAGAAGGCATTTTAGGGAGAGAGAGGGAGAAGGGATGGCTCTGAAGTGTTGGCCCTTGCTATTTTCTCCCTTTCCCCAGTTTTGCTTTGCGCTATACTTGGGACAAAATCAGAGGTAAAAACAATAAGGTATTTTTGCTGAGCAAACTGAATATTGAAGACCTAACTCTCTTTAGGTCTGAACCACAGCTGTGGGGTCACTTTAGCCACAATCAACAGTTCCTCTCCTCACACCTGGGGGTGGTGCATTGAGAGAAATGGTGCATTGATCCAGAATCAAGTCCAAAATACCACCATTTAGTGTAGATAACAGCTCCCTCAGTTTCCCCACAAGCACAATGAGACTATACATGATGGCTGCCCCATACACCTCACTGTGTTATTGGGGAAATCTAATGACATTAAATACATGAAATATTTTTAAATTGTTAAGGATAAGCAGTGTAAGACAGTAGTATTAAGATTTTTTATTTTTTTTTTTTTTTTAGCAATTTCAATCTCTTTTCTGTCCTTAGTGGAAAAGGAGGAGATTTGATCACATGCTTTAAATAAGATACTCAAAGACATTTAAAAGACCAGTATAAAATGGCCCCTCCAACATTCAATATCTCCTTTCTTTTCCACCCTTCCTTTTTGGCTGACTTGCCCCACTACCCCTTTTCCCCCTCTTAGATAAATAAACTCATCCTATAAGTCTAATTTTATAGCCTTCTGAGAATATAATCCCAATTTTTATAGAATTATGCTGGAAGAACTCTTAGAAATCACTTAACCCAAGTCCTTGTTTTTATAGGAAGGTGAAGGGACTTGCCTAAGGTTACATAGTTAACGACAGAGCTAGCACTAAAACCAGGACTTCCTGACACTTTTCACCACACTTTAAAAGGGGGCGGGGTAAGCATGCAAGCATGAAATTTCAAGACATTGCTTTGGAAAATTCTAATTGTCTTCTTCTTAGAAGAATGCACTTAGGTGTTTTGTTTTTGAATTGCAAACTGTCAGAAAGTGAGATGATTTCAAATCAAGGCTAATCAAAGAAACACTGTTTTGGGGTCACAAAGGGGCTTTTTCTGTTTTTAATTTAGGAACTGAAAACACCCAAGGATGCAAAAAGCCTACTTTTTAACTTATTCCTGACTACACAAGTGTCTTTAGAGTTTCCCTAGACTGCTAATAAAGAATGCTATTCAAATCCAAAGTATTCACACACATGCGCACATGTGCATACACATGTACATGCATGCAAACTGCCAGAGGAATAAAAGAGTTAATTAGCAGTCCCCAAGGAATCTTTAAAAAAAATTCCTTTAGACTATAAAAGGTTCTTAATTTCACAACAAAGGTTTTTAAGCGAGACAGCCAAATTTCAAGAAAACATTAGTACAAACCAGGATGCTTTATCCTGAAGTTAGAAGAGACTGTTAGGGTGACAGACTTTGTTTAATTTTCCTATGTGCGTTTCACCAAACTTTAAGTTCCAAATCTTCACATCCAATTTTCAGTTGCAATAATTTAATCCTTTCTTGCCCTCCCTCCACCCCCTGCCCGCTCTGGCCAAGTAGTCCCATTAAGCCCCTAGAACACCAGTGACCATACTGTGCGTGGGTTGAGGTGGGGCAGTGGGAGAGTATAGAACCACAGCTGCAAATTAAAATTTAAACCAAAGCAAGAATTAGAGAAGAACAAAACCAGGCTGGCCAGGGGCTGAAAATAAAATAGCCAAGATCAACCTGTCACCAGGACAGGAGGACTCCTGGCTGTGCAAACAGAACAGCCTCTGCTGCCACTCCCTCCAGTGTAACAGTGCACAGCCTGTGCACCCCACTTCCAGGGCTTAAAGGCCTTTTTGTACACAGTGTGGTTCCAAGATTTTGCCTGCATTTCAATAATTTGCCCACAGCTGTGGTTCAGACAAAGCTAGAAGGAAGCTTTGACAATCAGCCTGGGTTCTTCTCACTTGACTAAGGAAGGTTTGTCCTTTCTTACCAGGGATTTCAGGGAACAGAAGACAAAACACACACACATGCATACACAGAGATATCACTAGAAAAATTTCATTGTCAAACAACCAACAACCACAACCATCCTTCCCAAAATAACTAATCAAAAAAATCCATCAGTTTGGAAGTTTCCAAACTGCTATTACACATGCACATTCTATCCAGACAAACCATACAATGATAGCTGTGGATTTTGATTAACTATAAAGTTCAAGTTTCTTTACCTCTTTCTTACATCAAGTTATCCAGCAAATAAAATTCCAGGATAAGTTTGTGAATTCCCTTTCTACTCACCTGAGTTATCCCAGTTGCCGCTGCTGCTGCTGCCTCCGCTGCTGCTGCCGCTGCTGCTGCTGCTGCTGCTGCTGCTGCTGCTGCTGCTGCTCTTGGCCAGGTAACCCCTACAAAGTCTGTTCAGTCAGTGCGGCTGAACAAAGATTCTGGCTTTCTTAACCTGAAAACTATTTGGGCTGTACCAAGCTCTGCTCACAGGGGGAGGTGACTCGCAGAAACTTCAGGAGACTTTGCCCCGCCTAGCAGTCAGAAACTGATCCTGAGTCATGAGGAAAATCTGGAAAGCGCCTCTGCCAGATGTGCAGACGGGATGCCCACTCCAGATCCATCCACCAACAAGTTGGAAAACTCAGGAAGCCACATTTGAAATATATTTTCCCTTCCAAAGAGAAATAGGACTTATAGGAGGGGTCTGATAGATTTCTGACTTTGTTTTCTCAGGGTTAATAGTGCAGACATAGACATTACTTGAAAAACGACATGGCAAGAAAAAGCTTGAAGTGTTGGGAAAGTTCTTGTGGGTTAGTCTTCAGACATGGCCCTTATACATGGATCTATGATAATGATGAGGACTTCAGCAAGTGAGTGGCAGTGAAAGAGGGGTTAGTGGGGCACAGGGAAGAAAACATTGCTTTGTGAAGAAATGGGTTACATTTGGCCAAGGACACAGAGAAAGGAGCATTAAGGGGGAGGTGAATGGAGTTTGATGCCCTGACATTGTAAGAAGCTTACTTAATGTCTAGCAATGGGGATGTGTAGATTCTGTCTGGCAATGTTGGGTGACAAGGAGAGCAAATAACCATGTTTGCTCTTAAAAGCCAACCAAAAGGTTTCTGCAGGATACTCAGACCCCTGTAAAATACTATGTTGTACCCCAGTCAAGGTCCTGTTTCCTGAGGCATTCACTGAGACACAATTCCAGGAACACAATTTGCAAGTTGTTTTGTTTTAGCTCTCACATCTAAAGATCTGACTCAAGATCTAGAAAAACAAAACAAAACACAAAAATGTAAGAGTTGAAATAAAAAAAAAACAACAAGAAGGCAATGGTTATTGAAGATGCATGTTATACCCAGCATCTGGGTAAAAATAAAAATAAGTTAGGTAAGCATAGAATCAGGCAAATAATAGTAGTTCATTCAAGAAACAAAGGAGGGTTTTAAATAAGAGTTTTAATTTTTATGTTTTTCCCAAGCAATGTGGTGCTAACCTTTTGACCTGAAATTACTACCGTCTGCACCAAGTCTCTTTTTTTGGGGGGCGGGGGAGTAATTAAGAGAGAGAGAGAGAGAGAGAGAGAGAGAGAGAGAGAGAGAGAGAGAACAAGTGAGCAAGGAGAGGCCTGAGAAGAAAGGATGTGTGCTCTTCCTAATCACTGGCTCCATACCAATATTTCTGTGAAACATCTAAGCAGTTCTATAACTGTGGTCTCTGAGAACTCCCCCTTCACATTTCCCTATAGCTCCCTATGTGTCTTCTCTCCTTCTATGCCACGATGGAAACTGAGCTAGAGGAAAGTGTCAACCTAAAATGCCAGAACCCAGGAGAATTAGGGAGTTAAATATTGGCACCCAATTTGGTTCTTGGGTGACAGATTTCTCACACCAGTATCCCCACATTATGGCATTTTGGCTTTGAAACAAAGGGTGGGTGTCTTGTCTGGGCTCATCTTTTCAACCATCTTTTCCATCTCCAAGATTTAAAAATTAGTAAGGAATCATAGAATCAGAATGAAAAGGAACTTTAGAGGCCATACATATCCTACTACTCAGTGCAGAATTATCTTCCTGATAATCTACAAAGTTCTGTAAAGCAGCTTGTTCCATGTTTAGGCATCCCCTAATGGTTAAAAATGTATTCCTTATGTTGAGGAAAAATGAGCATTACATTATTTCTAATTCTTCTTTCACATGACAGAGTTTTCAAATATCTGTCATGTCACCCCCAGTCATTTGTCCTCCAGGCTAAATATCCTCAATTCATTTATACCATGCTTCGTGGGACATGGTTTCCAGATCTTTTACCATTCTGGTGTCTTTTGAGCATAGATCTGCATAGTTTATTTAAAACCCTCCTTTGTTTCTTGAATGAACTACTATTATTTGCCTGATTCTATGCTTACCTAACTTATTTTTATTTTAACCCAGATGCTGGGTATAATGCACACCTTCAATAACCATTGCCTTCTTGGTTTTTTTTATTTCAACCCTTATGTTTTTTTTCCCTAGATCTTGAGTCTCTCATCTAGAATATCATATTACGTATAACAATGTTTCTTAGCCTTTTTTATCATACTCATAAATAATCTTTTTAGACATTTTCCCCAATCTCTATGAAATTTTAATAACATAGATATGCTGTATATGTGTTTATGTACTATATGTATATCTGTGCTCTGTATATAAATATATATATATATATATATATATATATATATAAATATATTTATTCCTATACAACTAATTTTTGCTCTCTTGGGGTTTATATCACTCCCATTGAGAGTCCATGCTCTATATTACCAAGTTTCTTTATTTGCATATTTGATCAACCAGACTAAAAGAGTATTAGATAACTTAATGTATAGGACAGAATACTGAAACATAACTTTAGAACCCTCCCCTTATTAATAATAACTTCTAATAAGGTCATTCAAACTTGAGGCAATCTCTATTACTCTGCTACTTCCTTGCTCCTACTTTTCCATCTTTTCCATGAGTTTACTATAAGACTTTTTCAAATATCTTGCTGAAATTCAGATACATTACACTATAGTATTCCCTTCACCTACCATTCTAGATACCCATTCAAAAAAGGAAATGGGCTTAGTTAAGCATGACTTGCTTTCAGTGAGCTCATGCTTACCTTTAGTGATTTCCGCTCCCTTTCTAAAGCCTCGAAAATGATCTGCTTAATAGTGCATGCCTGACTTTGCCAAAGACCAAGGCCATGTTCACTGGTCTACAGTTTCCAGGATCTATATTTTGTACCATGAAAAACCACCACCGCTTTTCACTAAAAATTAGACCAATGTTTGTCTGCCTCTTTGTATAGCTCACCTCTTCCCTTTGCCATAATTTATCAAAGGTTATTAAGACTGGCTCTGTGATCACATCTGCACATTCTCTTAGTATCCTGGGATGTAATTTGTCTGGGTCTGGAAACTTGAACTCATTGAAGGAAGCTAAGTGCTCCCTTATTATCTCCTCATCTATCTTGGGCTTTAATTCTCTTTCCAGTTCAAAGATCATGCTCCTGATGGAGAGGTTAAGTAACTTGCCCACAATCATACACCTAGTAAATTGGCAGAGCTAGAATTTAAATCCTGCTCTGTCTGACTCTAAATTCTGACTCTTAACCAGTGTGCTATGTAGCTTTCAAGTATCAAATAGTGATATGGCCCATGGGTACTATGAGAGAGAGAGAGAGAGAGAGAGAGAGAGAGAGAGAGAGAGAGAGAGAGAGCTCTTCTAGTAAGAGTAGTCAGTGCAAGCTTAGTAAAAGAGATGAAATTTGCCAAGGCTGACCAGCAGCCTTTGAAAGACAGATGAACAGATTACTCTGACATAGTTTCACTGTGAAAGAGGGCTAAGGGGCTTGCCTGGCTCAAGGGTCCAAGCAGCCTCGATTGCCTGCCTCGTTAGGCTTTTATTAGAATTTTTATCTTTAGATACAATCAGTAGGGTGAGTAATCTTGGAAGGACACATGTGTTTACATTGTCCTCTAGGCAAGGGCATCCAGGGAATAAGCATAAGGATTCCAGTAAACACTCCCGGGTCTGCGTAAGCACAGACTTGTTTGGAAAGGTCAAGGAATAATTAGGGGCACTGCCTTTGACACTCCCCTAAGTCTTCCCTAAGTCGGAATTCCAATAAACAAGGCAGGCAGCCTTCCACACACTTCCTTTTTATCAGAATGCCCTCCTTACAAACTTTCCAACAAAGTCTCTTGTGCTCCCCATCAGAAACTTAAATCGGATCTTTAATAATGAGTAGGATTCCAATACAAAGAAAGAAGTGATGTGTGCTTATTTGGCAGGACAATAGAGGAGACTGAGGATAGCATCCTAGGCAGGGGAAATAATAAAGAATAACCACCTGAGTTTGCCTCACAGTATACTTAGTTGACCATTAACAATACAAAGAGACCACAAATGATCAAGAGATTGCCAGGGTGCTCCTGCCTTCCATTAGCAAGTAACAGTTCATTCAAGTTCTGTTGTTTACTTCTTGTATATGCTTAGGCAAGGCACAATCCTCTTGAGCCTTGCTTTCCTGCTCTATAAAATGGAAGTATTTATAGGCCTACTTTAGAAGGTTGCTGTGAGTATTCAATCAGCTAGTTACCACATGTAAAGTATTTAGAACACTGCCTGGCATACAAATGAGGCTCGATAAATATTTATTTCTGTAATTATTATTATTACTGTGATTAATTTATTCATTCAACAAGCATTTACTAAACTCCTACTGTGTGCCAGATACTATGCTAGGTCCTTGGGGTATAACTATGAATAATGAGATAAGATCAACCTTCTGTTTATTTTGTGGAAGTTTATAGTCTGAATTGTTTTCTTGTTTGTTTAATATTCTAGGTAAAATGTTACATTTTAGTTATTTCTTCAAAAGTTTGTGGGGATAGTGGTAAACAACCTTTTAATCTAGTAGCCCAGGATTTGTGGAGCACATTCGTGGCTACTCTCTCCAAGATGCTATAGATTCTAATGAATTCCATGTAAGCCTTCATCCAAGTATTGGGTTCTGCTCTTTTGCATCCTCCAGCCTCATCCCTAGCCCAATTATTTCCTCCATTTTGGGAATTTTATAACCATAGATTGTAAAATCAAGTCCCCCTATAAAGAAAAAACAGCTGTACCCAGTGTGTGTGTGTGTGTGTGTGTGTGTGTGTGTGTGTGTGTGTGTGTGTGTTGAGGTTGCTGCACATCAGGGTAGTGTGGCTGTGGGGCAGCACTATCTGGTTTTGGCCAGCTAACCGCAGTCCCTTCTTCTGACTTTACAATCCCCCAAGGCCAGTGAGAATATGAACAGAAGCCACAGAAGAGGATGGACTGTCAGATTCCAAAGCAAATAGCCTTGGACCAGTGTGGGGTATAGTTCAACCAAGACTTTGGAAGGGGGTAAATTGGACATCTTTCCTGTTGGCCTGGTTAAAATAAAAATATGCTTCACTGGGTTGTCAGCAGAACTTCCTTTAATTAAGGAAAGCAACTAATTTGCCTTGTCAAATAAAGGGTTCTAGTTTCTCTATAAAGGAAGCCTCTGTTGCTAGAAATTGAAATAAATGGATGCAGTCATTCCTAATCCCTGACTATCAAATCTACACTCTTCTGTTTAGTCACCAAGACCCTTCCTTCACCAAGGGATGTCATTTTAGCCATTTCTCATGATTGGCTTCACCACTGTTGGTGCTGCTGGTCTTGCTGGTCTTTGTGTTCTATTTTTCAAGGCTGTAAAAAATTTCCAGGAACATAACCACGATTAACTGGTGTTGGGTTAGGGAATTCAGAGGTGAGAAAGATTGGCTGCAGATGATGCTTTTGATACATATGTCGTTCAAGCCTTTAGCATACATTGTAGCTGAGGGTCAGCCCCAGAAAACTGAGCATTGGGTAGTAGGTGAAAGTAGGTAAGGCCATCAACAAAAGGTAAGGTGAGAAGTCAGGAATTTAGGTAACCTATAACTCACAGGCCAGGAAGCATAGTGTATGGTGGGATGGAGCCAAATAGTGCAAGGCAAAGTCTAAGAACAAAGTCAATGATCAGGTGTCCATTAGAATTGGATGCATGGTTAAAATAAAAGCATTTACCAAACTCCTACTGTGTGCCAGATACTATGATTCAACCTTACCCCCATGTTTTTCCTCAAGATGTCTCCCTATTGACTGTTCTTTTTTGTCACTTCATCTATCCAAGTTTTGAGTATCTTTTGATTCTCCAACCTTACTTTTAATGACGTCTTTTTCCTTCCTGTTGACCTGAAACCTCCAATCATCTCCCTTTGTTTCAGTATCATATCATGCAGGGTTCTAGTTAATCATTCTCCAACTATTTCATGTGTGTACTTGATATTCTTCAATCTATAAACTCCTTAAAGACCACACCTCTGGTTTTTCCACTCCCCATAGTGTGAAGCACCAAGTAGATGTGCAGTAAATACTTGGCAATGGATTCCAGAGACATTCAGAATGGAGCAACTTAGCAAGAGACCCTGAGACAGGCCCATCACACACTCACAAAAGTGCTTAGAAAATCAAATAGGATTGTCTTCTGGGATTTCAAAACTTGAGAAACAGGCGAGGTCTAAGGGAAATGATAATATCTCTTTGTCAGAGCTACACATCTATAAACAGCCCTTTGAGTTCTTGGAAAGCTTATAGAATTAGAACAAAAAGGGTGGAGGCAGCCTGAACTGTCACTGACCCTAAGAGTGAAGTAAAATTTGGGAGCAAGTTGGAAACAAGATTACAAAGAATTTTCAACACGGGGGAAAGAAATATTTTTCAATTCCAATAAAATATTATTCTCCTGGGCTTTACTAATGTAGGATTTTTGAAAAATTGGACTAAGGGAGGCTGTAGCTTGTTATAGATAGACCTTGAAAGAAATAAGTTGCTAAACTAATTAAGCCACCTTGGTGTTGGGAGAGGTATTGGGGTATAAGACAATGTCTTGTTTGACTTAGTTAAAAGAAGTTTTTCCAGTTTCCTCCTAGAGATCTTTAGAAGTTTTATTAAGCTAATTATTAAGTCCAGGTTTTATAATAATTCTTGTCCTATGTTTCCCCTTATTATAAATAATTAAGAATATTAAAACTACATTTTAAAAATTTACAATTTTGACTTCACTATTTTAGAACCATTCCCTGTCCTCAGCTGGGGCCAAGAAAAAAGGGACTATGGAAAATCGCAAATTACAGGAGATTTCATGTGCTATTTCATTTAATCTTCACAGAAACAACTCTGCACAGAGGTATTGTTTTTTCCTGGTTAACAGAGAGACGGAGATGTTAGGTGGAGGGTGAGGTGATGGTGGTGATGTGTTAAGTAACCAACCTCAGGCCACACAAGAAATAATGAAGCCTGTTGTTTTTTTTAAATTCTTCCAACTATAAAATACTCCAGCTTTTTCCTAAACTGTGTTGCTTCTAAATTGAAAATAACCATTGACTGATAGGGAATTTAAATACTTTTATTTGTTAACTCATTTAAGTGGCCATGAATTCATGAGAAGAACACATGGTCAAAAATAGAGGCGATATTTGTAATAGCCAAAACCTACAATCAGCCTAGATGTGCTAATTTTAGAAATGGAGAACACATTAGTGTCTGCCTTGGGTAGGAGAGGAGGTAGCAGAAGGGAGGTGCTGCAGTTATGATAGGGTAACTCCCTGAAGGATCCTTGAGATGATGGCAATGTTCAGTAACTTGACTGTGGTGGTGAATACATAAACCCATGTGTGATAAAATTATATAGGCTAAAATGCACACAAGAATTATTATAAGTCAAACAGGAAATCAGAAGAACATTGCTAAATTGTATCAATATCAATGTCCCAGTGTGATATACTAGAGTTTTGCAAAATGTTAGCATTGGGGAAAACTTGGAAAGGGTAAACAGGATCTCTCTATTATTTCTTATAACTGCATGAGAATCTACAATTACTTCAAACATTTCAATCAAAAATAAATTATATGTAGTGAAATTATATTCAATCTACTCAGGCAGAAATCACTTTTGAAAGGTGACTTTTCAGTGGTCTGGTAGATTTGAGCAGTTTGAGCAGTGTAGCCAAGACTTGGAGGTGGTGGGGCTCTGAGCTCAAGGAGAAAGTTCACACAGATCGCTATGCCTGACTGAGTGCAAAATAATGGGAGTGTGGTGTGAAATTCTAAGAAACAAATTTCACACTTGGAGGCCTTTTATTCAAGGCCATAATTTTGCAGGTACTTCTGCTCTTTTCTGGGAGACTGAACCCTGCTCCCAGAGACCTGATTATGATGGGCCTCAGTCAGAAACAGCTACATAATATGTGAGGCCCAGTGAAAATTGAAAATGTGGGGCCTCTTATTTAAATTGTATATGGAATTTCAAGACGGTGACGGCAGAACATTAAACCAGTCATGGGGCCTCTCTAAGCACTGGACCCTGTGTGATTGCCCAAGTCCTGGCCCCAGTTAACATTTCTGCTAAATCCTCACAGCTGCAACAACTAGAAAATACAGACCAGCACCCGCTTTCCAAACTCTCCTTGCTAATCTGGATTGACTGAAATGAGTGAGGCCCAAGTGGCCCTTTGGGACCTATTCATCGTGAAGTCACAGTTCTGGGTACTTGGAAAATCCCCACTGACCTGACTACGCTGCTGCAGCATAGACCAGATATAGAATAAGAGAGGAAGGAGGGCAGAGTGCAGAGTCAGAAGGCAGCCTGGGAAATCCTGGGTGTCCACTGGCAAAGAGAAGCTGGCAAGTAAATCAGGTTAGTGGCCAGTCCAAACATGTTCTCATTTAAGCAGGTAGAAAAAGGAAAGTGTTGCAAGAGTTATGGGAGTGCTGGACTACTGGAAGACATGGGAATTCAAGCTTAGAGAATGAACACAAGCACACTGACCTCCAAATGACATGATATTCCAAGCACAGCAAGCAAATTTTTCCTTAGCAGTTCTGATTCAGCTAACTTTGATTGAGCATCTTTCATGTGTGATGTGCTTCCTGTATACTCTCACACTTATTTTCCATAAAAGATGTGTATCTCGGTGGCAGAACTGAGATTCAAACTCAAGCCTTTTGATGGCAAGGCCTGGCTACTTACACTGTGCCATATTGCCATAGTTATCTGGGCCCCTGTTTGGGATCCAGAGGCATTTTTGTGAACTTTTTTCTTCCTTCTCTTCCTCCCTCTATAGGTTTTTAATCCTGAGATACCCCATTCAGGAGAACATAGACACCTCAGGAATGGGGCACCCATAAACACTTCCAAGATTGATGAGGAAATTTACACAAGGACCCTCTGGAGGGTAACCAGGGAACTGGCTGCAACAGGACTCTTTCCCCAAGTGAAGCTCAGTTGTGAGATGTCAGGTAAAGGTCTACACCAGTCAACTTTTCTTGATGCCTTGATGCCACTTGGCTATGACTTTGGGAGAGGTTATGCTGTAGGTTTCAAGGGTGGGTGATGTCACTGATTCCTCTGACTAAAATTTTCTCACCATATCCTACTTGGAGAGTTAAACTTCCTAACACTATAGAACCATGGGAAGAGGGTCAGTAGCCAAGGAATACGAACACTGAACAAGTCACAAACTTAGAGTGAGTATGTTTGTTTGTTTGCTTGCTTACTATGTGTAAAAAGAAGTAAATAATATATTATACTTTTCTAGTATATGAAAAATAACATATATGTTAAAATGTATACACAAGAATTTCATAAGACTAGTTTCCACCCAGGGAAGACTGGAGGAGAGTAGGGATGGGGAGGAAGATTTTGAACTACATACTGTTTTCTACCTTTAAAATTTTAACAATATAAGTTATTTCCTAATCAGTGAGGATCCATTTTTTTTAAATATATTTTATTGATTTTTTACAGAGAGGAAGGGAGAGGGATAGAGAGTTAGAAACATCGATCAGCTGCCTCCTGCACACTCCCTACTGAGGATGTGCCCGCAACCAAGGTACATGCCCTTGACCAGAATTGAACCTGGGACCTTTGAGTCCACAGGCTGACGCTCTATTCACTGAGCCAAAACTGGTTAGGGCAAGGATCCGTTTTTGAAGGTATCTAAGGTACTTGCTCCAAAGCTTAGTAAAGATTTTTGTGGTTCTGGATTTAAAATTGCTCTTTTGAAGGCTGAGATTTCATATGACTTAACACATCTGCTTCTGGGAGGAGGTGGCAAAGGTGATGAGACTGAAAGGGGAAACTAAGGGCTTCACAATGGAAAAGTCCAAGAGAAAATGTAACCTGGGGACTGTCTTCTCAGAAGACCCACAATAATTAGCTTCTTGTTTTCCCTGAATTGAGTAGTAGTATTTATCCTCAGTAAGAAATACCCTAAAAATCTTTATAATTTGTGCCTTACAGAGTATGTGTGGATGGGGTTGGAATATATTTCTCCTCCTTCTCTTCTCTTTCCAGAAGCTGAGGAGTTACTGCTGTCTACCAAGTAGTATTTTGTCCAGGTTGGCCTTTAACAAATATGGTCATCACACTGTTCATTTCCAAATAGCTCCTACAGTCTTGTATCTACCAAGAAGTTAGGCCACTTCCTTTCTTAAATATTCCTATAGGTTATCATTCTTCTGGAACCCAGAGGCACTCTGCTTAAGCTGTGTATTTCTGCTTCTCTATCAAAGCTTTTCTTGTCTAAAAAAACAGGGATAAACACTCCATCAGTCCAAGGCTCTGGAACAGAACAGAACTGCAATATGCCAGGTGTTTTGCATGCATTATTTCATTGAATTTTGCCATTAGCCTAATGAGGTAAACACTGTTAATTTCCCTATTTTACAGATGAGAAAACTGAGGTTCAAGATTTTTCTATAGTTATGCAGCTAGTAAGTAGCAGGACCAGAATTTGAACCTAGGTACTCCATTCATCATACTTTTATTGTAATTGTTTATTTTCTTGTCTACATGACACATTAGATTGTACATTTTTAATTTTTGTTTCCATTTTGTAAAATTTAGAGTCATCGGGAACTTCTTTGTGCAATCTATGAAACTTGAGCTAGATCTGGAAGGATATTAGTGCTTTGAGAGAAAATAGGCATTTGTGGCACCGGGCATAGGCTTGTAGAGTTTAAGTCCTTGAGTCAGTCAGGTAAAAATGTGTTGTGTGTTGGGGATGGGCTTCAGGGAATAACAAAGAGGAGGAATGCGTTTCAGAGTTCATATTGGCAAATAAATGGAGATCAGATCAGGTAGAGCTTAAATCTGGAAGAGTTCTGAGTTTACATGAGTTAATATGTGTAGACACAGGAGCCTCCCTAGTCAAATATAACGATACAGACCTTCATGGATTAGTTGACTGGGGCAGCTGGGAAGGCTGCCACTGGCGATGGGTATTATAATTAAAACTTATTTCATATCAAGCTCCTCTGGAATGGAGATGATAAGCTAGAGCCCACATTTGGCAAAACTGTGTGCCTTGGGTCTCTTCACCTGTATTTATTGCTCTCCTTTTCTCTTGGATTTCCATAGTTCCATCCTGTCTTCTGCATGTAGCGCTCTTACCCTCTACCACTGGAAAGTCTCACCCAGGACCACCTTGCCTAGGAATCATCTTTTTCTGTCACCACTAGTCCCATTCCTTTCTCCATTCGAACCATATTACTTTTTCTTAGGGCAGTATCATGTTACTAGCATAAATCAGATAAACAAATTCACAGTAAATGTTACTGGTTGATAATGTCTTCATAACATTTAAATTTGAATGGCAGCCTAAAATGTTTTTGCTAGAAGCAAGGTTGTCAGGCGACTTTCAGGATAAGAGAAAAGGGTATAGGGATGGGGATGGAGTGAGAATGGAGGTAGATGTGGGAATTTGAGAAGGGGGCATTTTGGTAACTTTTCCACAAGGATAATCCTGTTTATTTCATAAATATTTAAAAAGAGCCTTCCCCCCATTACCTTTACTCCCCCCTGCACAGTCTGCCTACCTTGTTCCTGCATTCCAGTATCCTGCCAAGAATAACTGTATT
Source organism: Myotis daubentonii (assembly GCF_963259705.1). Classification (NCBI taxonomy): domain Eukaryota; kingdom Metazoa; phylum Chordata; class Mammalia; order Chiroptera; family Vespertilionidae; genus Myotis; species Myotis daubentonii. Next base: position 48,584,062 of record NC_081861.1, on the reverse strand, counting down.
TATTAAATAGCCCTAGATGCAGAGAAAATTCCCAATATTGTTTGGAGATAGACACTTTCTGAGTTGTAAAGGACCCCACAGAATTGAAGCTGCTGCTGTTAGAGCTCATGTTCACAACTCCCTTGGACACTAAATTTAACAGATGGGACACTTCAATCCAGGGCACAGTTGTCAAAAACCACAGTTTAAATCAGTCACAGACAACTGTTTCATTCCCCACACTTGCCTGGGTGTAACAACTGCAGAAATGCCTCTGCTTAAATTACACCCAGTGACACCACAGGAGAGACATGTCTAGGCTGCATTCTTCATCCTTTCTGAGATTCTTTTATAGCAGGGGTCAGTACCCTTTCCAAAACGGGGTTCCAGGACTCTGAACCATGTGCTTTTATTGGACTAGTGCATGTGGGTTTTTATATGCAATCAATGTCAAGGTGGGAGAGTGATGAGGTAGGAGGGAGAGAAGGAAGAGGAGGAAGCTATACTGAATCTCACCGAAGGGAATGTGGTGGCCAAGAATTAGCCAGAGACAAGGCAGCACTGGTGTGATAAGTTACAAAAATAAATAAATGATGAAGAGGGTGTTCTACCTGTGGCCCCTGATCTGTATAACTGTAAAACTGGTCTATGGGTCATCACTGGGTTTCCAACCTCAGGGTACAAGGTCTTGCATAATGGAATCCAGTGATTCATCCATTCACTCAGACATTAATTGAGTGACCACACTGTGCCATTCACTGTGCCAGGCTCTAGGAACACAGAAATGAATAAGACACAATGTCTGACCTTAAGGAGCTCACAGTCTAGCCCCCATTACCAGGAGTTCAACTATTCATGCAGCCTAGCACGCACTGTCTTTCATTCCACTAGCACTTTGCTGAGTGTCAGGCATTGTAATGATCTGGTTGGTGGAGATATAGAGATACAGAGAAAAAAAGATAAGGACCTTGACCTCAATCTGAGTCTAGTACAGTAGTGTAGAAAGACACGTAGACATGTCCATTTGTATTCAGTGTGGTAAGGGATGTTTGGTTTATATGAGCGTCTAAGACACTCTCTGACCAAAGATCCTTGACCTATAAGGAGCAAGCCTTAAAACTGAAGAACAGGGCCTGGCCGGGGGGGGGGGGGAGGGCGGGAAGGCAGACTTTTGTGTCTGAAACTTGTCCTGTAATAGTACCAGACAACTAGCTAGGGCTTTGTTAAATATGTGTCGTGTTTGTTTTGGGAACAATCTCTTTTCTTTTACATGGGAAAAAACACTTAAGCTAGTGAAGTATGAGGGAAATAAAGCAGGGAGTCTTCCTGATGGATAGATTCTGTTCTACTTGTGGGTTTGAGAACATCTAAAGCTGATAGCTATCCTGTTAATGCTCCCCCAATAACTTGTCCTAGCAGTTCTCAATCTCTAAAGGTAGTAACTGGTACCCTTACGCTATTTTTTTATTTTAAAAGTTGAATAAAAATTGTACATTCAGCCAAGACAAAGCCACAGAGAGCTAAGTACTATATCATGTTTCTTTGCTTTTGACTCAAATGTGTATTAGCTTGGTGTGGTTATCTCATACAGATCAGAAGCTGTGAGTAAAAAAAAAAATTGGGAAATGAATTATTCCATAATAAATGTAGCTCTGCTAGATAAAAATCTTTCCAAACGTGGGGCCCTAGGGAAAAAGTAATAAAAGGAATCCTTGGTGGTGAAAAGGTTGGAAATCACTGGTCTCCATGTCTGGATGCCAACGTTTGGCTGCAGATTCAAAGCCTATGACCACAGAATCCTGGGATTATTGGCATCTGACACCCCTGATGTGGTTCTTGTTAAAAAAGCAAACATGCTCCCTGCCCAGCTTTCTAAAGTGTTATACATTAACTGGCATACAAAGTGCCATTCATGGGTGGACAGGTTTTTTTTGGATCGTGGTTTACTGTATTTTTGTACCTACAGTGAAAGAACGTTTCAGAGGAAACATAGGCTTGCCTGAAGTCTACAAAGTTATGCTATTGCTGGACAAGAGCAGAGCTCCTTATAACTTATGCAGCTAGAACAAGCTGTCTACACCTTTTTCTTTCTCAACAGCCTTTATCCAGTACCTCTGAGAATGCTCATTCCATGAACACACTGGAAACAGACTGAGAGTAACCATTGGCTATAAGAAAAAGAGGCTGGGGAGGGAGGGAGGTGGTTTGGAAGTGGCCTGGTGAGAGAATCATTCCACTCTTCCCATTGTCTGAAGAAGTTTCCTGGAGAAGGCTTAGGAACAGAGCTCAGAAAAACTTAGGAGCTAGAGGAACTGAAGTTTCTAGAGAAAGAAGAAACTCACAGAAATTTGAACCCAGGTCACATTTAATTTTTTTATTATAATTGTGATAAAATAGATATAACATAACATAATATTTACCATCTTAACCAATTTTAAGCATATGGCTCAGTAGTGTTAAGTATACTCATATTGTTGTGAAACAGATCTCCAGAATGATTTAAAAGTATATTTTTATTGATTTTTTGGAGAGAGAGGGAGAGGGAGAGAGAGGAACATCAATATAAGAGTGGAACATTGATCATCTGTTTCCTGCATTCCCCCACCCCACCCCCAGGGATCAAGCCCACAACCCAGGCATGTGTCCTGACCTGGAATTGAACCAGCAACCTTTCAGTGCACGGGACAATGTCCAATCAACTGAGCAACACCAGCCAGGGCTCCAGAACTTTTTTTTTTTTTTTTTTTTTTTTATCTTGCAAGACTGAAACTCAACACCCACTAAACAACTCCACTTTTCCCCTACCCTCAGTCATTGGTAACTACCATGTTATTTTCTGTTTCTATCAATTTGACTACTTTAGATATGAGTGGAATCCATGTGAGTGGAGTCACACAGTATTTGCCTTTTTATGACTGGCTTATTTCACTTAGCATAATGTTCTCCAGATTTATCCAAATGTAACATATATCAGAATGCTCTTCCCTTTTACAGCTAAATATTTTCCATTCTACTTATATACCACATTTTGTTTATCAATTTGTCGGCTTCCACATTTTGGCTATTGTGAGTAATTCTGCTATAAACTTAAGTATACAAATAAAATCAATGAGATCCTGCTTTCAATTATTTTTGATATATACCTACAAGTGGTATTGATGAATTAAATGCTAAATCTATTTTTAATTATTTGAACAACCATCATACTGTTTCCCATAGAAACTGCACCATTTCACATTCCCATTAACAATGCACAAGGATTCTAATTCCTCCACATTCTTGTCAACACTTCTTGTTTTTTTTTTTCATATTGATAGACCTTTTTTAAAAAATTTTATTTTATTGTTTAAAGTATTACAAATAGTAGTACATGTGTCTCTTTTTTTCCCCCATTGACCTTCCCCTGGCCTCCCCTACCTCCCGGCATATGCCCTCACCCCACCCCCCCAGTGTCTTGTGTCCATTGGTTATGCTTATATGCATGCATCCAAGTCCTTCGGTTGACCTCTTACCTCCTCCCACCACAAGACTCCCCAGCCTTCCCGCTGTAATTTGACAGTCTGTTTCATGCTTCTCTGCCTCTGTATCTATCTTTTTATTCATCAGGTTATAATGTTCTTTATTATCCATAAATGAGTGAGATCATGTGGTGTTTTTATTTCACTGTCTGGCTTATTTCACTTGGCATAATGCTCTCCAGTTCCATCCATGCTGCTGCAAATTGTAAGAATTGCTTTTTTTATATAGCAGCGTAGTATTCCATTATGTAGATGTATCATAGTTTTCTAATCCACTCATCTGCTGATGGGCATTTAGGCTGTTTCCAAATCTTAGCTATTGTAAATTGTGCTGCTATGAACATAGGAGTGCATATATCCTTTGTGATTGGTGTTTCTGGTTTCTTGAGATATATTGCTAGAAGTGGGATCACTGGGTCAAATGGGAGTTCCATTTTTAACTTTTTGAGAAGACTCCATACTGTCTTCCACAGTGGCTGCACCAGTTTGCATTCCCACCAGCAGTGCAGTAGGGTACCTTTTTCTCTGCATCCTCTCCAGCATTTGTCATTTGTTGATTTGTTGATGATAGCCATTCTGATAGGTGTGAGGTGGTACTTCACTGTTGTTTTGATTTGCATCTCTCAGATGATTAGTGACTTTGAGCATGTTTTCATATGTCTCTTGGCCTTCTGTATGTCATCTTTTGAAAAGTGTCTATTTAGGTCCTTTGCCCATTTTTTGATTGGATTGATTATCTTCCTTTTGTTAAGTTGTATGAGTTCCCTGTAAATTTTGGAGATTAAACACTTATCGGAGATAACATTGGCAAATATGTTCTCCCATGCAGTGGGCTTTCTTGGTTGTTTAGTTGATGGTTTCTTTTGCTGTGAAGAAGCTTTTTATTTTGATGTAGTCCCATTGTTTATTTTCTCCTTAGTCTCTCTTGCCCAAGGATCTGTGTCTGTAAAGATATTGCTATGACATATGTCTGCAATTTTTCTGCCTAAGGAGTCTAGGATTTTTATTGTTTCCCATCTTACATTCAAGTCCTTTAGCCACTTTGAGTTTGTTTTTGTGTATGGTGTAAGTTGGTGGTCTAGTTTCATTTTTTTGCATGTATCTGACCAAATTTCCCAGCACCATTTATTAAAGAGGTTTTTTTGGCTCCATTATATGCTCTTGCCTCCTTTGTCAAATATTAATTGAGTATAATGGCTTGGGTCAATTTCTGGGTCCTCTATTCTGTTCCATTGGTCTGTATGTCTGTTCTTGTTCCAGTTCCAGGCAGTTTTGGGAACTGTGGCTTAGTAATATAGTTTAATGTCTGGTATTGTGATCCCTCCAACTTTACTCTTCTTTCTCAGGATAGCTGTGGCAATTTGGGTTCTTTTTTTATTCCAGATGAATTTTTGGAGAGTTTGATCTAGATCTTTGAAATATGGCATTGGTATGTTAATGAGTATTGCATTGAATCTGTAGATTGCTTTGGGTAGTATGGACATTTTAATGACGTTGATTCTACCAATCCATGAACATGGTATGTTCTTCCATTTGTTTATGTCTTCATCTATCTCTTTTTTCAATGTCCTGTAGTTTTCTGAGTACAGGTCTTTTAACTCCTTAGTTACGTTTATTCCTAGGTAGCTTAATTTTTTTTGGTGCAATGGTAAATGAGATTGTTTTTCCCCGTTTCTCTTTCTGTGAGTTCATTATTGGTGCATAAAAAGGCCATAGATTTCTGGGTGTTAATTTTGCATCCTGCTACATTGCTGAATTCATTTATTAGGTATAGTAGTTTTTTTGATGGAATCTTTGGGGTTTTCTATGTATAGTATCATGTCATCTACGAATAAGGACAGTTTTACTTCTTCTTTTCCAATATGGATGTCTTTTATTTCTTCTTTTTGTCTGATCGCTATGGCTAGCACTTCCAGTACTCTATCAAACAGGAGTGGTGAAAGTGGGCATCCCTGTCTTGTTCCTTTTCTTAGGGGAAATAAGTTTAGCTTTTGCCCATTGATTATGATGTTGGCTGTAGATTTGTCATATAAGACTTTTATTATGATAAGGTATGATCCCTCTATTCCCACTTTGTTGAGAGTTTTTATCAAGAAAGGGTGTTGGATTTTGTTAAATGCTTTTACTGCATCAATTGATATGATTATGTGTTTTTTGTCTCTCAGTTTGTTTATATTATGTATCACATTTATTGATTTGCAGATATTGTACCATCCTTCCATCCCCAGAATAAATCCCACTTGATCATGGTGTATGATCTTTCTAATGTAATGCTGAATCTTATTTGCTAGAATTTCATTGAGGATATTAGCATCCATGTTCATCAAGGATATTGGCCTGTAGTTCTCTTTTTTTGTGGTGTCTTTATCTGGTTTTTAGATTAGGATAATGCTGACTTCATAGAAAGCACTTGGAATTGTGCCTTCCTCTTGAAGTTTTTGGAAATGTCTGAGGAGGATAGGTTTTAGTTCTTCTTTGAATGTTTGGTAGAGCTCCCCTGTAAACTTGTTTGGATCAGGGCTTTTGTTTGTTGGAATATTTTTGATCGCTGCTTCAAATTCTTCAGTAGTTACTGGCCTATTCAGGTTTTTTGTATCTTCCTGATTGAGTTTTGGGAGCTTGTATTTTTCTAACAATATATCCATTTCATCTAGGTTGTCCATTTTTTTGAAATAGAGTTGTTCATAGTATTTTTTTCAAAATTGTTTGTATTTCTGTGGGGTTGGTTGTTATTTCACCTCTTTCATTTGTGATTTTGTTTATTTGGGTCCTCTCTCTTTGCTTCAAGGTGAGCCTGGTTAGTGGTTCATCAATCTTGTTTATCCTTTCAAAGAACCTGCTCTTGGTTTTGTTGATTTTTGTTGTTGTTGTTTTTGTTTTGTTTTTTGGTTTCTATGTCGTTTATTTCTGCTCTGATCTTCATTATTTCCCTCTTTCTGGTTACTGTGGGCTTTTCTTGTTGCTCTCTTTCTAATTCTTTGAATTGTAGGGTTGGATAATTTATTACCATTGTTTCTTGTTTTTTGAGGTAAGTCTGTAGAGCTATGAGCTTCCCTCTCAAGACTGCTTTCACTGTGTCCCATAGATTTTGGATTGTTTTGTTTTCATTGTCATTTGTTGCCATGATGCTTTTCATTTCTTCTTTGATCTCTTTGGTAACCCAATCATTGTTTAATAGTATGCTATTTAGCCTCCAGGTGTTTGATATTTTTATTGTCTTTATTGAAATTGTTTTGGATGTTTTTTTGTTTCATGTTGTGCCAAAATTCCCTTAGGCTCTCCTCCTGTTTTTTAAGTTTTTTTCTAGATGATGGTCTGCTTGGGTATTTTTTCCTACCTTGTCTTCTAGCTCACTGATGCGGTACTTTGCTTCTACTAGTCTACTATTGATGCTTTCTATAGAGTTGTTTATTGCAGCAATGTTATTTTTCATTTCCTCTTGGTTCTTACACATATTGTTGAATTTGTCTTCCATCCTTTTCAGCATCCTTATGACCATTGCTCTGAATTATTTCTCTGAAATATTGCTTGCCTCTATTTCATTTATTTCCTTTTCAGGTGATTCCTTTTTTTCTTTTGTATGTGGGCTGTTTCTTTCTCTTTGTCTTTAATCTTTGTCATTTTATTATGATGTGTCTTAGTGTGAGCCTCTTTGGAGTTATCTTTTCTGGGACTCTTGACACTTCCTAAATTTGTGTGTCTTATTCCTTTGCCAGCTTAGGGAAGTATTCTGTCATTATTTTTTTTAAGATTCTTCATCCCTTTCTCCCTCTCTCTACTCCTTCTGGTACCCCTATGATGTGGATATTGTTGCATAAAACTCTTCTCATCTATCCTCATTCTTTTTAAATCATTTCTTTTTGCTGCTCTGTTTAGGTGTTTCTTACTACCTTGTCTTCCAAATCACTGATTTAATCCTATTTCATCCATCCTACTGTTTATTTCTTCCAGTTCAGTCTTCTTTTCAGATATTGTATTAATTTCTGACAGCTTTCTATCTCCTTTTTCACACTGTTGTAGATCTCATTAAATTTCTTGTAGTTCTTGCTAAGTTCCTCAAGCATCTCTATAACCATTTTTTTCTGAACTCTATTTCTGACTTGCTTACCTTTATTTAATTTATCTATTTTTCTTGGTATTTCTCTTGTTCTTTTATTTGGGGCATGTTTCTTTGTCTTCTCATTTTAGCTTCCTATTTGTGTTTGTTTCTGTATATAAGGTAGATCTGCTATAATTGTCAGAGTGAGGCCAGTAGAATTTATCAGGCCCCAAAAGACCAAGATTTGGCCATGTGAAAGGAGGGCTCTGCAATTGTTGTACATGGAAGGGGAAAAGGACCCCATCTTAGAGCTACAAAATTCAGGCTATTCCATATTCTGCCTAGAGCCAGATCTCAGCAAGGGGGATGGGGGCACAGGAAGTTGGGAGGGTGGAGCTTAGTGTATCTGCTCTAAGGGGGGAAGTGCCAGTCAGGCTTGGGGGAAAGTGTGGGGAATGGTCCCTACCCCAGAGCCTCACAACTCAGTCTGTCCAGGATTCTGCTCAGGGCTTGGTAGACTAGAGCCATCAGGATCCAGGATGGTTTGACTGCTGGGAGATCAGAAAGTGGGGCTAGAAGATCTCCTGTGAGGGGAGGCAGCAGTAAGGTCCATGGGAAAGTAGGGGAATTACTCCCACCCTAAAACTACAAAACCCAGTTACTGACACCCCCTGAATCTGCCCAGACTTCTACACCCTTGCCTGGGTGACATTCTCCTCAGCAGAGAACAAGCTCTGCAGGGTGGTGCAGCAGGGAGAACAGAGGGTGGAACTATTGCATTATCCCAGGCTGATGCCATATGAGTGCTGCTCAGTGGGAGCCCCCATAGCTGAGATATCCTTCTGGAATTCACAGTAGAACTCTGCAATTGGTAGTTTGTCCTACTGGGCCCAGACTCTTCAGCCAGAAGAAATCACCATGCCCATCCACAGTCCATTCTACTCACAGGCTGTACAGCACTGAGGGATGGGAACAGAAGAATTCCCTCATCGACCCCTTGCCTCTGGTATACCTATGCCTCAAGAAGCCCCGGTTCTGTGAGAACCTGCAGCTTCCCCCAAACATGTCTCACTTGGTGAAGCCTTTCAGTGGCCTTCAGTTCTTACTGGCCTGAAGTTTTTTTCTATCCTCTGGCTCACTTTCCTCCAGCCAGAACTGAAACCTTTTCTCCCTCACCAAGCCCTGTAGATTTCACCTCCTAAAAGTCTCTCCACTATTTTGCCTCCTTTGCATCTGCACTGCCACTGCCTTTGTTCATTTTTCACTTATTTCTTCATGTGAATCAGTACATCACCCCCCACCCCAATGTTCTCCTTGTCTCCTGCTCATGTGTTCCTCCAATACAGCCTCCACACAGCAGCAGTAGGAGTGATCTATCTACAACCTTTATCTGCTCCTCCCACTCTCCTGCATAAAATTCTTTAATGACTCCCTGGGTGCTCTTCATGGGGGAACTTCAGACTCCTTCATGTGGCTTAGAGGCCCTACATAATGTGTCCTCTGTCTGCCTCACTGGTGTCATCTCTCAACACTTCTCCTCCATCACACTCCATACTTTAGCCATATTGGACTGCTTTCAGTTGCTCCAACAAAACAGTGCTTTTTCTCAAGGCCTTCACATATTCTTTTTCCTCTGACCTGGAACATTCTTTTTCCCCCTGGCTAACTTTTATGCATCTTGAAGTCTCAGCTAAGATTTCACTTCCTCTGGGAAGGTTCCACCCAACCCCCACAGGCTGAATTAGGTGCCTCTTGTGGTTTTCCTTCCATTTTATGATTGTTATTGTCATAGCACTCAACACACTCTGTTATAATTACTGCCTACCTTAGCAAGACTTAGAGTTCTGTGGGTCAAGTATATTTACCCCCACAGCCTAGTACAGTATCCAGCATGTAGCTTGTTGCCTGTTTGACAACATGGTCTTTATCTACTCACCCTCCTGTATTCCAGGCCTCTCCACCTCATTGGAAGTCTTTCTGACTTCCAGACACATTAGACATGGATCATACATACCTTTTTGCCTTTGTTCATACTGGTCTTTGTGGCTGGAATTCCCTTGTCCACCCCTCCCCTCTGTACCTAACACACTGCAACTTGTTGTGTAAGCCTCAGCTCAAGTTTCATTCCCTCGGTAAACCCTGTGCCTGAAGGGGATCATTAAACTAAAGATTTATTCTAGACAGGGTAATTCTTAGCTCATTCTTCATCATTAATGCTTCATTATACTAACTCCAATATCTAGCAGCCTTCATCACCCCAGCAGCCAGACTGCCCTTTCTCTGGGCTCTCCTGACTCCTTGTAGCACCTCCATTATAACACTTTGCCAAGTCTTTGTGTGGTGTTTTTTTGTTTGGTCGGTTGGTTGTTTTAATTTAGTTTAGTTTAGGTGTGTGTGTTTTTTCCTGGAGGAGGGAGGACATGGTGTAACTTTAACCCTGCACCCCCAGCTCCTTGTAAAGGGACCTTGGCTCATTTCTTCAATTAAAATAAGACATAAATTCTGAACCTGTTCTCATCCTTTGTCTACTCCCTGCCAGTGTGCCCATTGGTTACTCAGAAGCATAATTTTTCCAATTAGCCTTTGATTGGAAACAGTGCCATTGCGGCTGGGCTGCTTTTAGTGCCTCCTGGTGGTAGTAAGCCTGGTCATGTGGAAGGAAGACTGGTTCAGGAGTCAGGAGTCCCCAGTGCTAGCCCCTCTCTAACCTCTACCCAAGTGTGTGAATGTGGACAACTTCCTTTCCCTTCCTGGGCCTAAATTTCCTCCTCTTCTGAATAATGGGGGGTTTGAATTTAATGTTTTGTTACTTAAGATGTGGTCCACATATAAGGAGCATGGAACATAAGTGGGTAGCTTATTAGAAATTCAGAATCTGCTCCCTCAGTAAACCTCATAAATAGGGATCTGCATTTTAACAAGATCATCAGGTGATTCTACCCACAGTAAATTTAGTAAAGCACTGTGAACTTTCCTAATAAAAGAATCACCTTGTTAAACACACAACGTTGGCCACTGTCCTGGAGATCCTAATGAAATGAGATTATATGAAGTTCAAGAATTTTATTTGTAACAAGTACCCCAAATGACACCTTCCTGTGAAAGTTTGGGATACATTGGACAAGGAGTTCAAAGGGGCTCTTTCACCTTTGACATTCTGCAATTCTGTATGCAACTGGTTTGTTAGTGAGAATAGTAAATTGTGGTACATAATTCAGGCCTCCAGGACATTACACTCTAAATTGGGTAAAGTATTTTCAGAATCATACAGGGCTGTGCAGGCAGGAGGAAGAGGGAGAGGGATTATAGCCACTTAAGCCAAGTCTTCTTGATTGGAGAAAATCAGCATCCTCCCAGGTTCAAAGAGAAATTACCTGTTTACTCAAAACTATCTCCTTGAAGCAATCAGGCTTAACATACTCAGACAATCAGAAAGACTCTCTTGGAATACTAAAAAGGCAGGATTAGAGATAGAGAAGGCAACATCTCTTCCATACAGACAAGGGGATTGAGGAGCGGGGGACCAGACAAGTTAACAAGGAAACCTGAGAAAAGCTTTCCCAAAAAGAAACCATATTTTCCAAACTCTCAATGCAAATGTGTGTACTGACAAGGGATGTTTTCCAATATGTGAGTGTATTTATATAAAAATTTAAATAAAGGTCTGAAAACAAAATCACATTCAGTTGTATGTTTAACAAATCACCTTTATTTGGAAAAGGAAAAAAAAAATACTTAAGATCAGAACTGCCCTGGAAAGTTCAGGGTAGTTGCAGTTTTTTCTTCATGTTTGGATTTGTTTTTCTTATAAATATGCCTTAAGTCCCGTTGCTGGTAGTTTTTGGCTACATCTGAGATTTAGACAGGTGGAGGGAATGTGGAAGGGCATTCAGAGGGTATTTTTCTGGGCAAGGAAAGAAGGGTAGACTCTGTCAGCAAGAATGAAGTGTAAATGAGCATTGCATAGCCAAGGCCCAAGTCAGTGGAGGAGGTGGGTATGAGGGAGGCTACTGAGCTGTGCAGAACAGAGGACCATGTCTGGGAACAGGGTAAGCTAGAACTGAATTGCTTGAGTCAAGTTTGGGCTTTCTTTCACATTTCTTCCATACATCCAGTGTCTATTTGGCACTGTCATTTCTATATCAACAGCTCCTTACTCCATCCCTTCTCTTCAGCACCATTGCTCTGGCCTTAATTTAGGGTCTCCTCATGTCCCCACCTGGACATTTGCAACAGCTGCAAAGACTCATTCTCAGTATGTATTTACCTATGCAAGTTTTGTCTCAATCTTGAAAAAGTAGTCTTTTTTTTTTTTCTTTCAGAAAACTAAGTATATAGAGATCTTGCCAGAATTGACAGTCTCTTGAGTCTTTTTTCTTCTGAACAAGATGCAAACTCTGATTCAAATGGCCCATGAGATTTTATGTACTACTTAGGTTCTCACTGAGTACTCAGGAAATGGAAGTGAAATTCACAAGAACAAGAAAGGGTCTCACAGTCCTCTGGAGGGCTTGCTAAAACAGGAATCACTGGATCCCACTCCCACAGTTTCTGATTCAGTATATGTGAGGTAGGACCCAAGGACTTGCCTTTCTGACAAGTTCCTAGATGGTGGTAATGCACTGCTCTTCAGTGTGAGTACCATGAAGGCAGAAACCTTTACATCTCTTTAATCCCCAGGTTCTTAGCACAGGGCCTGGAGTGTAGAGGGCTTTCAGTAGCAACTGTTAAGGAAGGAAATCATAAAAAGAGCAAAAAGGTAGGGGGTGGGGAGGAAGGGAGGAGAAAGGAAAGGGGCTTAAGAAGGAAGATTAAGGAAGAGAAACTGCGAGAGAGAAACCACTGGTAAAACCACCTAAACTATAATTCCAGACTATGCATGTGTGTTTCCCTTCCAGAACTTGTGTACTGGGCCTATAACCTTGCCACATCAGGTACTTTTCAGTTCTCAGAGAGGTCCTTGCTTTTTCTGCCATTTCCCATGCTACTTTATCTGCTTAGAATGCTCACAGCCCACTTGGAAAATTCTTAATTTTTCCCAAATACTGCCAATTCTGTGAAGTTTTTCTGTCCTTGTCATCCTGGGACATTAATTGACCCAACATTGGTGTTCCCATAGCACTTGCTCCTTTGCACTTGACTCTTTTATTTATAGCCCTGTCTTCACTAAGCTGGAGCTCCTGGAGGCCTAAGATTACTTGGAACATAATTAGTGCTCCAGAGATGTCTTAATAACAATAAAGAGCCGTTGGATTTGATCTGGTGGGCAATCGACAGCTATCATAAGCTCCTGGTCAGAGGAATGACACAATCCAAATAATCTTTTAGAAAGATTTTACTTGCAATGGAGACCAGGATAGACCAAGCTGGGAGAAAGTAACATCATGAGAAATCAGCGATGAGGGCCTGATGATAGTGGGGATAAAGACTGGCCTGGCCAGCCTGATTTCTTTGGATTAGGAACTCTAAAGTTTCACCTACTTTCTTTGTCTCTACCAGAGTAATGGTTATGGGACTAGTTGATAAAATACTGTATGGAGGAAGCATTCCTAACCATCTCAGTCCTTGGGAAAAACTAGGATACTGGTATCTTTGCTTCTTCAAACACAGGTCAGGTAAGAGCTCCAGGATTGGCATTCATTGTAAGGTTGATCAGTTTTCCAAAATCTCCACCTCCATTTTCTGTGCCCTTTCTTACCTCCCTTCCAGTCAACCTCTTCACAAGCCCAGTGACTTGTGTTCTCCCTATTAATAAAATCATATCTAAGAAAAATATTCAATTAGTCACTTATGCCTGAGGGTGAATTCTTATTTAGGCATTCCCTATCCAAAGAGTGGTTGTACCATCAACCTATGGAGGGAGAACAGCCACAGTCAAAGAAATTGCAGAAAGCCAGTATACATATTTTTGAGGAACCCACATGGAGTCTTTCTTCAGCCTTTGAAAACACAGTACTAGATGTGACCACCTATTCTGATGGGACAGACTAACCTTGGCCAAAGCATCTTACATATACAAAGAAATCATTAGATTCCTGCTCAATTCTGGAAGGGAGATCCAAGATCTTATATGTTGCAAATATGCTGTGCTGTTAATTACGGTGTTTCCATCATACATTGATCCTCAGTTTCCTCATCTATAAAATTAAGGGTTGGACAAAATAATGTCTAAGTTTCCTGCCAGCTTGGACATTTTGTGGTTATATGATCATCGGTTCAATGCTTTTAAAAAAGAGAATGTCAGCCAGAAATATTGAAATCAAATTTTATTTTTGGAAAATGACATTACACACATCTTGCAAATGTACACAGAAATGAGAATGAGATGAACAACAAAGTTTGAGAGCCAAAATGATTGCAAGAGCAGCTCTTTGGCTGTCTGGTATTGAATGCTGTGAATCCGCAGCATTCACAGTTCACAACACACTACACACATGGGTAACTTCTCTAAACTTTGAAGTCCTCTGTCCAAAGAAAGCCCTCATCAAATTGTGGAAGGAGGAAGAGGGAGATTAACAGGCACAGGAGATGAAAAGGGTCTGCTCCAGCTGCTTTACATGGGCCTCACCAATATATACCGGTCCAAGTGGGAACAGCAAACTGAAAAGGAGAATGCCTTCTTAGAACACTGTTTTTGAATCACAGTCTAAGAGTAGGCTAGGCATTGCCTGGGAAACTAGCAGCAATGCATATAAACTCATGTCTTTGCCTTTTATGGTTATACTATTCTAAAGGGGCAGCTAAAATTTCCTAAATATTTGTTGTCTTTCTCTGTTTTTCTTTTCTTTCCTTTTTTAAAAATAATTATTTGTCATTGGTCAAGCAGAGCTGTCTGAAGTCTCCAAATATCTCAAAACTGCTGCTTGAATAAGGGATATCATTGTCCACTGTCATCTGATTACAAGTGATTCTGAAAACTATTTAATTCTGCTAATCAAATAGCCAATACCACTCCCAATTTGCCGCTGATTTTTATGCAAAGGGGAGTTGAGTCTTTGATCACAATGCCATTTTTTGAGAAATGGTCAATAATAAACTGTTGAAAGGCTTTTGAGAAATGCCCCCTTTCCCTTTTTTGATTTGTTTGTTCTTTTCTGACTTTACTTGGCAAAAGTTATTGGCCCCCGAATCAGTTATTTACAACTCTAAGACAGCTGGGAGCAGGGAGAGGGAGAGGGCAAGGGATTGAGGAGGGACCACAAGGAAGAATATATTCTTTTCAGAGGATAAAATGAGTTATTTAAGAAATGTGATGTACAATACCATGCATTTACTCTCCAAAGCTAGTCACTAGCAAGCTAACACCTTTAACACTACAACCACCAATTACAACTGTCTTGCTACAGTTACTGAGTTCTAACTACAGCTACAGGGCAGAAAGGGTGGGCTGTTTCCATTTTAAACTTTCTCCCTTTGAAAATGGCCATAAAAACTTTTTCTGTACAAGTTTAATGGCACAAAAAGGTGACCTAAGTGTTTTAAAGAACTTACCACAAATGATTAATGCAAAATTCAATCAAAACATGCATTTGTTGTGTACAAGTCATAAAAGATCATTGGCTTCAAGCTGCAATATATTACAGGACCATATATTGAAGACATTTTGGTATAACCTCTTGCTTGCTCAAATCCTCTTAAGAGAACTTATAAAGAAATGGCATTGGAAAGGGCACTCTATATGGTATTGCCAAGCAGTGACATTCCCAAAGGATGTGCACCTTGTTGAATAAATTAGCACCTAGAAGTTTGCTCCTTTAGGTTTATTAATTACTTTTATATTGAATGCCTGAACAGATCATGAACAGTTGGTGTCATTAGTAAATGTTTAGGTGAATTTAGTAACAAATGAAAAAATACACTTCAATTAAGTGAATGTTTCCTTTTATAGAATAAGTTGTTAAATATCCTTTTCATTTAAATCGACCCCAACTGCCTATATGTTTAGTTAAAATAATTCAACACTTGGCAAACCCAAAACATAAGGTTATTACAGAGAGCTTAATGAGTATCAGTAAAACTTTAAACAAATTGCTCCCTAACCAACATTCCCACCAGCCAAATGAAATGACAGGAGAAAATATTACCAGTGGTCTCTCATTATATTATATTGCAGCTTTCCAAAATATGAGCAAATTAAACAAAATCAATTAATGGTATTTAGCTGACAGGAATCCATGGGTGGATTTTTCTGTTCAGCTGATTATTTCTTAAACACACTTCACTGCTCCACAAAATGGCAGACTAAAAAGGAACCACAAAGTATTCTATACAGTGCTTGGAAGGCAAAGACCAAAAGACCCATGAGCTATAAGGAAACTGCGTGTGTGGATCTGCCTCAGGGAATTACAACTGGAAATGAAGAAGAAGAAAGGGCCAGGTTTGGATTATTCCCACCAACATATTTCTGACTAGACTGGGATAGAATCAGGGCTGGCTGAGTATGCAAATATTTCTCATCACCAAGGCAAAATACCAGGGCTAAGAAGAGGCATATGCCCAATGCCTAGATAAGGAGGAAGGAAAAGAAACGGCTCTGAGTGAACAAAAGAGAGACAAAAGAATTGCAGAGGCTAAAGATGGATGTGTGTACTATGGAAAGAGATTGTAATAACACAGAATATAAAACTAAGAGCAAAAATAGGTGAACTAGAGAGAGAAAGAAAATACAAAGAGATGCACAAGGAAGTTAGAGAGTGGCAAAAAGCCGTTGATTTTCTGAGCCTATTTACCCAGAAATCAGAAGCTCCAATATTTGTAAGTTTTTGCCTTAGTTTATAATGTTTTTGCTCTGACTTCCGTTGGGACATATGACTCTTCCAAACTAGCCTGTATTTTTAATCAGCAGCAAGAAAATGTCTTAATTTCCAAAGGGAATTCTGTACTCTCCTAGCCCCAGGCATCCAAGGTAAGATAAGATTGCCTCTGATTCTAGAACATGTTGAAGCCTATAAACTAAGATATTAAAAATTAGGCAGTTAAAGTTTTGTCATGACTCTAATTAGTGCTTCAAGAGTCTTGTCATATGAGAACCAATGTCACACTACCTAGGCCAAAGTCAGAAGTCTGCATGGATCATTAAAGGGAAACAAGTAGGAAGCAACACTAACACTGAGAGGCTGATGTAAAGATCACACTAGATTTTGGGGATGAAGAAAAGCTCTGGGGACCAGGGTGAGGGAGACTGAGGAGGAAGGCACCTTTTCCTGAAGAGAGAGGAAGGGCAAAATTCTTTATCCAGGCATATTGAAAGATAGTTGATGGAGAGTATTCTAGTCTCTGAAAATAAAAAGTAGAAGAGGCTAGGAGGAGCTGCTGACAGTCCAGACTACTGTAGGTTTCCCACTGGAGTCAGTGTTCCATGGGTTTAGAAATGCATTTTCCTCTCAGCACATGTGACTTAGCTACTGTGTGGCTAGTCAGAGGAGGAATAAAATTGGGAATTCATTTTAAGGAAAAGATCTGTGTTTTTTTAGTCCAAAATCAGCCCTCAGGGATGATTGAAAACAATTCATTGAATATTAACAGCACTAGACTGGGTCTGAGCCACCAACAGCCGGAGAGTCTGTTGGAGATGCCTCTCCAGCCAAAAGGTGTGCATGAGGAATCAATTCAGTATCATTGCTCCAGGTGGTCACAACTATATTGAAGAGGAAAACCTGCATAACGTCATAGAACAGTGGACAAGGCTAATTATAGAGTCCCCTTCTTAGGACAGAGGCATAAGTGTGACAGTGGACCTTTATTCTGTCTAGATTTCAGGTCCTAAAACAAAGGACTCTGATCCCTCTTCCATCCCAGATAAGCTTCAAAACACTGATCATTTACTTATAAAATCAGCCTAATAGCCAAATCCTTTCATGCAATGAGGATAATGCATGAGTGAAGATGCTGTCCTTGGATATCCAAGTGGCCCCATGTGGTCAAGGAAAAGTTCCAAAAGTCTCAATGTTGTTATTTTATTAAGAAATCTCCAATGTCTTTTATTTCCATAGCAAACTAGATGATGAAGGAGGTTATTCAAACCTCACCATCCTAGTACATCTGTATGGGGAAGTCTTTTGGCATAGATGTTTCTGATATGGGCTGGTCTTTGGAAACATCCTCACCATTGTGCTAGAGCTCATTTTGAGGACATTGGCCAGCTTGTTCTCTTGTCCAAAGAGGACATGTGTGGGGGTTTTCAAATCCTCAGCAGAGGACATGCCGAGAGAGAGAGGGGGGGGGGGAGAGAGAGAGAGAGAGAGAGAGAGAGAGAAATATCCATCAGTTGCCTTCTGTATGTGCCCTGACCAGGATTGAACACACAACCCAGGTATGTACCCTGATGGGGAATCGAAGTGACAACCTTTCAGTGCACAAGACAATATTCAACCAACTAAGCCACTCTGGCTGGGCGATGTGGTTTTGTTCTTTGTTTGTTTGTTTTGTGTGTGTTTTTAAACTACTAAGAACCAAATCTGAGGGGAATTGGGAGCATGTCCATCCAGAATATGGAAGGAACTAAAGCAGTAGACACAATGTTGCCCAAGGCAAGCACTGGATTGCTGCTCTAACACTTGGGATGGGTAATTAAAAGAAGGCTCAAGCATTCAGACTCCTTCTTTGCTTTCTTCAGATAACTACACATTCATTTTGCTTCCTTAGTCGCTTCTGATTTGGGATGAGAAGCAGGAAGGAAAGAATTTCCGGAGGAGTAGGGAAAGACCTGCCTGGACAGAGGTCTCTTGGAACTAATCTAATGAATACCCTTTCGTTCCCAGGAAGAGCCTTGTTGTGAGGGAAACTATGTGTTCAGAACTTGTTGCTCTGGTTTCTGGAATGGAAGGCCACAGGAGTAGTGTATACAAGATCAGTACAGTGTGTAGAGCACATAGCTTGCTATTTTAGTGCAAACACAAGGAGCCAATGTTTAACATCAGCCAGAGCACATTTTAGTCACAAAGTCCTTTGCTTATACTTGGAAATTGTCCCCATTATGGCAGGATGGCTATGGGGACATTGTGAATGAGGACAACCACAGCAAGGCCAGGTTATTTTTTCTACCTAGTCTCACTCCCATATTTTAAAAGAAATCATTGGCAGTGAATGGTAGCCACACTCATTTTAAAAAGACTGAAAAGCCATCTCAGAAATTTGGATGAACAAAGCTATTGTTCCCTCTTCCTTCCTTTCTTTGCTCTAAGAACAAGAAACATTTTTCTCAGCCTGTGAAGACCAACCAGTATCAGATGAAATGAGGTGAGCTGTCTGGGAAAACCAGTCTTTCTACATCCAATCTGGATAAGGCGAGAGGTCAGAA
The DNA here is from genome assembly GCF_963259705.1 of Myotis daubentonii. Lineage (NCBI taxonomy): Eukaryota > Metazoa > Chordata > Mammalia > Chiroptera > Vespertilionidae > Myotis > Myotis daubentonii. The sequence goes on along the minus strand of NC_081861.1, from coordinate 48,565,227 downwards.
GGCTGTTCTGAGGGATCCTCAAGGTAGGGCAGTGATTCCCTGTGTTGAATGGACATGGTTATACACCCATTGGTACTGCCCTCAACTCTTCCTCTTTTGGAGACATCTGCAATCCATGTGGATGAAAACCATGTAAATACAAGGAAAAATAGCTGTGTTAGGTTGTTGGGTGGATTTCCCACTGAGATCAGTGCAGGAGCGTATGGCTCCAAGATGCGACATGACCCTGGGAAAGTATTCTCAGGAGCATAGTGGAAGGCAATATAGTTCAGTGGGAACAGGCTCTGGAATAAGAGTCAGAAGATATGGGTTCTAATCCTAGGCTTGTCTCAAGCCAGCTGTGTGACTTGCGGAAAATTACCTGTGCATCTCCATTCCTGGTTTGAAAATAAGGAATCTGGTGTAGATGATGTGATCTCAAGGTTCCTTCCAGCTAGGAAACTCTATAATTCAATCTAGGCTAATACTAAGGTCCATAAAGACACAAAGAAATCATGCTAATGGCTATCCTTTCCAAAAACAGTGAAGAGAAAAGGATGTTTTCTCTCAATTTACCCCTAGTTAACACTACTTATGAAGTTGTTCAGCCCAGTCCCCATATATACATTTTCCCATTCTTTGTCCCTATTTCTAGTTCGGTAAGGGAGAATATTCAGGAGGTAGGAACAAGCAACACATGGATTGTGTGTGTGTTTGTATGTGTGTGTGTTTGTATGTGTGTGTGAAAGAGGAAGAGATAATTTTGGGGTGGAGGCAAATGTTTGTTGAATTATATTTGCTAACTGTGCAGAAGGTAACACAATGGAACTTTAGTGGTAAAACTGGACTGGGTAAAATTGGGAATAAATGATGAGAGTGAAGGTGCTCAGTTACATTTTTCTTTGTTGCCTTGAAAATGGGCCCAAGACAATAGTGCAGTGAAGGCCTGGGGGGAGGGGTGCAGGGTGGAGGGGTTAATGGGGTAAAAAAGGGAACATCTGTAATACTTTCAACAATAATGATAAATTAAAAATAAAATGCAATTATTGAAGGATTGAATTTTGAACTACACCAAATCCCTCTGGAGTGGGAGTACAGAAACTTTTCCCTATAATTTATTACAAGAAAGATGGAAAATCTACTATTATTATAGACGATTGTTGGTTTAAAGATTATTGTAATGAAAATATGCCATTTAGTATTTTTAATGGTACATATGCTCTACAAGCAAAGAAATGCTCAGAGAGCTAGCATAGGACATGGACATAAGGAAATCTCAATTCCTCTTCTGGTCTTGCTTTTTCCAGCAGGTCATTTAGCTGCCTCAAACTCCATTTCATCTTAGATTGAAGGAATTGGACTAAATGAGATCTAGAGAAAGGGAAGAATCTTTGGAGGTCTGGCCTGAAGTTTAAAAACAGATTGCCTACCACTGTATACACCACCACCTCCATCCCAAGTACCAGTTTTTCCTATTTAACCACAAATTGTTCTGAGATAAATTATCCAAACCTTGAACTTATAGAAAGGAGAAGGGGGTCAGCAACACGGGCTTCTTAAGGGGTTATAACAAGCCTACAAATGGAGGACAGGTGCAAAAATAGATTTTCATAATTTGGGGTTCTTCAATGACCAATTTAATCAGGAATCATACTATCATCATCTGGACTCTTCTCGAACCAAAAATATTTCACCTGGTTAACACCATCTGAAACTTGTCTAGGGGCATCTGAACTATTCCTTGCACCACTGAATTCTCTTCTACACAGTTCTCATCAGCAATGCCACCAATTTGCCACTGATCCATGTTGGGGTATCCTGTTGTATCTCCTAATTATGAAGTGGTTGCGCGCATGTGTGCACGTACACACACACACACACACACACACACACACACACACACACACACCAAGCTCATTCCTGTTACAGTGGAGGAACAACTGCAAGTCATTCCATAGCCAAGCAGCCACTTGGCTCCGAATACTGCACCTTTCCAACTATCTGCACAATTACAAAGAAATTTTTAAAAATCTTCATATCTGCTAAAAGCAAACACAGAATTGGCATGCATGGCTTTCACTTAAATTTAGTTGTCTTTGCCATTATGGGCTATGATTACAGACAAAAAGCAGTGTTATAAATCTGTACTTCAAAGACTAAGAATTATTTCAAATATTCAGTCCTTAGCAAAGCAAAATCCTTTCTAGTGTTAAAGGCAAAAGAAAATTTTCTATGTCTTCAGTATGAAATATTAGGGTTATAGATAAAAAAGAGTTGCTTAAAATATGCCATAACATTTCATTTAAAATATAATTAGAATGTCTGGTCCACATTGAAATTATTAATGTAAGCATAACTGTTTAAAAGTTGTCAAAAGACTGATTCTATTGAATTGGCCTCTGCTATTTATTTTGTTTTCTCCTGAAGGTTTCTGTTTGCCAGTAACAGCATAATTCCTAAACTACGTTGCTCTGCATTTTTTTGGTAAGTTTTCTGCATGTGTTTTTTAGACAAAAGAAAAGTCACCAGTTTATAAAAAAGGAGCCTGAAGAGTTTGCTCCTGAAATATAGATATGAGGTTTTATAAAAAGGATATTGGTTTCTTGCTATAAAAAGCGACCAAAATGTGTCAGACCTGAAAACAAATTCTCACAGTTTTTTCAGTGTTGGCTGTTTACAAGGCATTCAATAGAACAGAGATAGATGGATACCATTCAGTTTGTGTAATAACTTGCTATGTTGGACAGCCTCTTAGAGGAACCAGGTATATGAAATCCCTCACCCCCCAACTCTAATTAATTGCTTATTGATTCTAAATTGCCCCAGTGGAGCAATTGACAAAAAAATTCACTGCACTTTATAAACTCTACTTAGATGTCTATAGTGTTTCCCCATTTCTGCCTAGTCTGGTTTAGCCATTCCTGTGTCATAGTCCTAGGTGTCTGGTGTCAGAATTATAAGTTGCTGGTGTTTCTCCCCATTGACAACCAGAACTTGTGTTAGACAACAAACAGGGTGTTCAATTAGGAGTAAAGAACAAGACTGGGGAGCTGCCTTGCCATCCTCCCAGGATTTTATAGCATTCTTGAGATTAAGAGACAAGGGGTATTAGTGATTTTGTGTTTGTCACTCTTGGATTTGCCAATGATTTTTTCCCCACACACACACATTTTAAGTGTTATGCATGTAAACATCCCTCTATGAAAGGAAAACTGTCATGTATAAGCAAAGTGAGACAGGAGAAAATAATGCAGGTGCCTAAGTATTCAATATAAAGGTCATGGACTAGCACATTTTGAATCCCAGGAAAGTTACCCCAAATGATGGTTATCAATCTATCTCTTATAATTGGTAACTATAGATCAGTGGCCCAGAGGAGAAATCACAGGAAAATAAACCCAACATAATACAGTATGTTTTTAAAAATAACAACAACAAAAATAAAAACTTGAAAGCACCAATAGCCCTGTTGGACATTTAAGCAGAAGTACCCTATTATAACAGTAATCTTGGATTTGTACTCTGGACTCTGAACACGCTCTCCTCCTTCACATAGAATCACCAAGTGAGTCTGAGTCATCCAAAGACAGAGGCAGGTACAGGTCCTATAAGAAAATAAGAGGAAAAGTTAATTCTCTTTTTCCTAACAACTTGGGCTCCAAAATGAACAAGATTATATGACTGCTTTGTTTTTTAATTAATATTGTCTCTAATATTATTTTGAAATAATTATAGACTCATAGGAAGTTGAAGTACAGGGAGGTATCTTTGTACCAATGTATTCTTCCCTCAGTTTCCTCAATGGTAACATCTTCTAGGTTTCCATTTACTTGGGTTTTTGTGTCTGTGTGTGTGTGTGTGTGTGTGTGTGTGTTCCCATGCTATTTTACCACATGTATATAGTTGTGTGACCTCCACCACAATCAAGATACAGAATTGTATTTCAGGCTCTCGTGTGCTACAACTTTATATCAACATCTGCTCCTCTTGCAACCCAAAGCCCCGGTAACCAATAATCTGTTTCCCATCTAAAACTTTGACATTTCATGAATGTTATATAAATGGACCATACAATATGTAACCATTCAACCATTGAAGGGCATGTGGGATTATTCCAGCTTCAAGCTATTACAAATAAAACTGCTATAAACATCGACACACTATATTTTTATATGAATATACATTTTCATTTCTCTGGATAAAGTCAAGGGTACTATTGCTGAATAGTATGGCAATTGCATGTTTAGTTTTGTAATGACTGCCATATTGTTTTCCAGAATGGCTATACTATTTAAATTCTTACCAGAAAAGTATGTGATTCAGTTTATCCACATCCTCACCAGTATTTTGTGTTTTCACTAATTTTTATTTTAGCCATTTTTGTAGGTTTGTATTGATATCTCATTGTGGTTTTAATTTCCCTGATGGTGAATGCTATTAAATATCTTTTCATGTGCATATTTGACATCTGTAATTCCTCCTCAGTGAAATGTTTCTTCATGTCTATTGCTCATATTCTAATTGGATTTTTTCCTATCATTGATTTTTAACAGTTATTTTATATTCTAAATATGGTCTTGCTAATATTTTTCTCCCAGTCTGTAGTTTGTGTTTTCATACCGATGGCACAGTTTTTGACATAGCAAAGTTTTTAGTTTTGATGAGGTCTAATGTATCATTTTTTTTTCTCTTAGGATGTACTTTTTGTTGCCAAGCTTAGAATTATTTGCCTAGCAGAAGATCAGAAGATTTTCTCCTGTTTCTTTTCTAAATGTTTTACATTTACATCTAAAGTCTATGTTTTAATTAATTTTTTACATGAAATGTGAATTTTAGTTTAGGGGTATTTTTTGCCTATAGATATATAATTGCTCCAGCACCAATATTTGAAAAGGTTAGCTTTGCTCCATTCACTGCCTTTTGAACTTTTGTCAAAAATCAGTTGTGGCTATACATGTAAATTTATTTCAGGCTCTGAGAAAACTGCCTAAACAAATGCTTAGCCCAGAAAATGTACCCCATCTACATATTTCCAGATACTTCCATTTCTAACCATTAGGATTCATGACTCCAATACTATTCCAAGCCTTGTTTATTGTCTTTAGGAGATGGGGGAATGAAATGGCATTTTTTTTGTTTGTTTTTTGTTTTTGTTTTTGTTTTTCATTGTCCCCAGAATTATATTTGGAGAACCTTGTGATTTCTCTTGAATTTACTTCACCCATTGGTCTAAATCAGTGATTTTCAAATCTCTCTAAATCTTCTATTTAAATCCTCTATTCATCTGAAATTTGCTTGGATGCCCAATTCATCAAAAAAAAATAAAAGTGTAGTTGTTCTAGTTGAACTAGACATTGAGGAGGCAGGATCTCACCCACCTCCAAATTAAACACAATTTGAAAACCACTGTTTTTATTCATATTATCAGCAAGATACTAATGGTAACTAGAAAAGTTTAGGGACAATTCTGTGGATATTTAATAGACCTATTTTGCTAAAATGGAGACATAGAACTTCAGCAGAGAAAGTCCAAGAAAATTGGAAAATACAGTTTCTCTATGAGGCAGAAGAAAAAGTGATGATGAGGAAGAGGGGCAAGAATGGGAAGGAGAATGACTTATTCATCTAACATTAAACTGCTTTTTTTGTGGAAAAGAGAGGCAGGAAAAGTTTTAGGTATCATAGAATGGAAAGAGGAGAAAATTATATTCAGAAACATTAGGTTTTAATTCGGGCTAATTAGTACTATGGCACTGAACAAGTCTTTTTAGCATTGGCTTCTTCATCAAGAAAATGCAGACTTTGGAATGGACAATCTGTAATGTCTCTTCCAGTTTGGAGGCTATTATTTGGAACTCTCAAGGAAATATTAAATAATTAAAAAACACAACAAAGGCAACTACTGTGAATAGATTCAACTCTCATCACCCCACCATCCCTTCTCTGTAACTCAAGGGTTTGCAAACTTTTTCTGTAAATAGCTAGATAGTAAATATTTTAGGCTCTCTTTGCTGGTCGTATGTGGCCTCTGCCACACAGTCTTGTTTGTTTGGGTTTTGTTTCATTTATAACCCTTTAAAGATGTAAGAAACATTTTTTTTTTTACAATGGGGATTCATCCAAAAGCAAGCAGGCCATAGGTAGGATTTGAAAACCTTGTTTTGTTTTAAACTACCAAACGAAATTTCTTAGAAAAGTGATAAATAGGTAGGGAGTACAAGGCTGAAGAAACAATACAGTACAATACAACTTATAAAATAGAATTGAAGTGGCATAGAATGGAGTTGCATCTCTGAAGATATTCAGTTCTTCAGTACTTGAATATAGTGAAAATTGAACATAATCAAAGGTATCTTTGAGCTCTAGACTTCCATAATGGTGAAGAAAGACTCTGAAAACCTGCTTTTACATAAATGTAGTAACACTAGGATAATTGTCAAAATCAACTCTTTCGGAACTCTAGAAATTAAGCAAAGGCTTGCAAAAATCCAATAAGTGTTCATTCAAGAAAAATGGATAAATCTCAGTGAGAATACCAAGACTTATGGTGCTTTAACTCACCTTATTTCATTATCTCATTCTCCAGATGCAGGGTAGCTTTGAAAACAAATAGCCTCACCACTACAGTATTTAAAAAACTACACCCTAACAGCCTCTGGACAATGCAGAATGAGTTTGGAGCTCCCCCAAAATACCCTAGTCCCTGAGAATTGTCACTCTTTGACCTGTCTGGAAACTGCATTTGTAGGGTTCTTTTTTTTTTATATTTGACCTAACTCAGAGCACACTCCCTGTGAACAGCCTTTTCAGAAAGTATTAATCAGCTGCAATTGCTTAAATCATAGCCTTCTTGGGTGGGGGAAATATTTGGGGGAAATGAAGCTGCTTAAAATCTTAAAGGAAAAGCTGAAGAATTAATGTCCAAAGGGGACTTTGAAAAGCACCAGCATATTCCCAGTAATCTCTTCAGGACTGGTGTATTCTCAGAAAGGACCTGAAAAGCCTCTAATCTCTCACTTCTATTTGCCCTTGAGGCCCTGTGCAAGCAGCAACTGAAGGTTAAGACAAAGTTTTAAACTGCCTTTCGGAGTATTGAAATTATGCCCCAGTACACACCCACAGAGCTTTCAGCAAAGACTTATCAGAGAAAGGTAATCAAGAAAATCTAGCAAAATTATCCTTCAAGAATGAAGGATAAATGAAGACAGTTCCCAGATAAATAAAGACAGATTATTTGTTACTAGCAAACATGTCCTACAAGAAATACTAAAGAGAATCCTTCAGGGAGAAATGAAAGGATAACAAGACAGTAATCTAAATCCACATAAGAAATAAAGAATACTGGTAAAGATAAATACAGTAGATGGTAAAAATTTATTTTTGTACTCTTTTCTTCTGTTATTCAATTCAAAAGACAACTGCATAAAATAGCAATTATAATAATGCGTTGGTGAACTTATCCTATATAATAAAGAGCTAATATGTTAATTATACCAGAAGGCAATAGGACCTTCCTGAAGGACCAGTGGGCGGGTTGTGGGGCCACGGGGCCACGAGGGCCTAGGCAACCAAGGTTGTGAGGGCCGAGGCAGATGGGGCTGAGAAAAATTTCATGCATCAGGCCTCTAGTTATATATAATTATGTAATCTGTATGTCAATAAGAGCACAAAGAGAAGGCAAAAGGGACAGTGCTATACTAGAGCAAAATTTTTATATACAATTGAAATTAAGTTGATATTAATTCAAAGTAGATTGTATTAAGATGTTGATTGTAATCCCCAGGGCAAACACTAAGAAAATAATACAAAATAAAATTAGTAAAAACACAAAAGGGGAATTAAAATGGTACACTGTAAATAGGTTTATCTAACACAAAAGGGCAGAAATAAAGGGATAAAGGAACAAAAAATATATAAGACAAATACAAAATAGCAAAAAGGAATACGTAATTCCCACCTTTTTAGTAACTGCACTAAATATAGATTAAATACTCAAATGAAAAGGCAGAGATCGGCAGAATGCATTGAAGGAGAAAAAAAACAAAAACATGATCCACCCTAGCCAGTTTGGCTTAGTGGATAGAGCATCGGCCTGTGGACTGAAGGGTCCTGGGTTCAATTCCAGGTCAGGACACATGCCCAGGTTGCAGGCTTGATCCCTAGTGTGGGGCGTGCAGGAGGCAACTGAGCAATGATTCTCTCTCCTCCTCTATGAAATCAATAAAAATATATATTTAAAAAAAAAAACAGAAAAAAACCCACATGATCCAGATCTATGCTGTTTGAAAGAGACACAACTTAGATTCAGAGACACAAATAGGTTGAAAGTTCAAAGATGGAAAAGGACTTACCATGCAGTTAGGAAACAAAAGAGAGCTGGAGTGGCTATGCTAATATCAGAAAAAAATAGACTTTAAGACAAAAATTGTTACTAGAGGCAAATAAAGACATTTTATAATGATAAAAGGGTCACTAAATCCCAAAACATAATTATGAATACAGGGTGTCCAAAAAATGTATACACACCTTGAATGACATTATTAATTCTAATGGTAATGGATTAAATCTGAAAAGAAAGAAACATCAATCAAGTTCTCCGCTATTAAAATATGTATACATTTTTGAGATACCCTTGTATATATACACTTTAACAGCAGAACACCCAAATACATGAAGCAAAAAATGACTGAACTGAAAGGAGAACTAAACAATTCAATTGAAGACTTCAATACCCCAGACCTTCAATAATGGACAGAATAACTAGGCAAAAGACCAGCAAGAAAAGAGAAGACTTGAACAACACTACAAACAATTACACAGCTCTAGGATATTCCATCAAACAACCATAGAATACACATTCTCCTCAAGTGCGCATGGAACATTCTGCAGTATAGATTATATGTTAGGTCATAAAACAAGTCTAAATAAATATAAAAGTACTAAAATCATGTAAAACGTGTTCTTTGACTACAGTAGAACTAAATTAAAAAGCAAAATACAGATATTTGGGAAATTCACAAATATGTGAAGATTAAACACGTTGCTAAATAGCTAATGAGTCAAAGGAGAAATTATAAGGGAAACTACAAAATACTTAATAAAAATGAAATAAATAATATAGCAAAAATTATGGGATCCAGCTAAAGCAGTACCCAGAGAAAAATTTATATGAGATGTTCAGTATATGCTAGCTCATAGAAAACAGAGAGCAGTAAATTAGTGGCATCCAAGGCATGGGTAGAGGAGAAAAGACCTGTAACTACTTATGGGCATAGTGATTCTTTTGGGGGTGATGAACATATTCCTGCACAATGGTGGGATTTACTAAAAAAACATTAAACTGTACAATTTTAAAAGGTGTAACTTATACTATGTGAATTATCCTAATAAATAAAAACCCTGAGTCCATCACATCCACAAAGACTGGAGACTCAACCTAATGCCCAGGCTGCATGTGCTGTAGGCTCTGGTGAGTGGGGACTTATGGCAGTGGAGTCAGGGATGGGGGAGGCAGGGCTGGCACTCACACTCACTCACAACTGCATACATGCACAGACACACACAGTGCCCACCAGCTCACAGGCTTTTCTCCCTTTCTTTTCCTCCCTCCCAGCTCGCTCTCAGAGCCTCTCTCAGAATGAGGAAACAAAACAGACTGGGCCTGAAGAGGCCTGGATAGAAGGGAGGGCCGGCAGAGGGTGGAGAGGCCCCCTACTAGCCCCGCCCCCTCCCAGCCAGGAAAGAGGAAGATGGACACAGGGAGGCAGGGAGGTCTGGAGGACTGCTGAGAAAAATAAAGAGAAACAGAGACTGGGCGAGATCAAGCTGGCAGGGGAGGGCAGTTGGGGGCAAGATCAAGCTGGCAGGGGAGGGCAGTTAGGGATGATCAGGCAAGCAGGCAGAGGGTCTAACAGCCGTGCGCAAACTACAGCCCGCGGGCCGGATCTGGCCTGTTTGAAATGAATAAAACTAAAAAAAAAAAAAAAAAGAGACCGTACCCTTTTATGTAATGATGTTTACTTTGAATTTATATTAGTTCACACAAACACTCCATCCATGCTTTTGTTCCGGCCCTCCGGTCCAGTTTAAGAACCCATTGTGGCCCTCGAGTCAAAAAGTTTGCCCACCCCTGGTCTAGGGGCAATCAGACAGGCAGGAAAAGGCAGTTAGGTGTGATCAGGCAGGCAAGCAGGTGAGTGGTTAGGAGCCAGCAGTCCCAGATTGCGAGAGGGGTGTCCAACTGCTGGTTTAGGCCCGATCCCACAGAGATCAGGCCTAAACTGGCAGTCAGACATCCTCCAAGGGGTCCCCGATTGGAGAAGGTGCAGGCTGGGCTGAGGGAACCTGTCCCCCCACCCCCCCTCGTGCAAGAATCCCCGCCCCCTGCATGAATTTCGTGCACCGGGCCACTAGTAACTCAATAAGCTCTTATTTAAAAAAAATAGTACCTTTGAAAATCTCACATTGACAATTAAATACTATTTATGTGATTCTTAAATATGAAACCCTATACAGCAATATGCAATGTATAATGCAGATAGTAATACTCAGCATGTGTACAAATATGAAACAGTTTTGTAGTAGTTTTTTTATTGACTAAATTGTGACTATTGATAAATTCCACAAGTTAAATTTACACAGAATGCAAGTCCACTGTAGTAGAAGGAGCTCAGGATTAAGAATCAGGAGCTCTAAATTCTAGGCTTAGCTTTGCCTTTTAACTTCCCCCCTTTCAGAGCCTTTGTTCTTATATCTGAAAATTATGGAATATGTGAGCTATAAAATCTTTAGAGTTCCTTCTAGTTATAAAAATCTATAACATGTAATTCAGATCATTGCATTTTTTCTTTATACCAAAGCATAGAAAATTAGACACTGCCAAGTTAGTGAACTCCCTGGACATTTTTTAAGCAGTATAAAAGGGCCTTTTCATTATGGAGACCACCATCATTGAGTCCCACCACTCTGAACCACTGGGCTTCAGCATTCACCCCTGCTCTTAGTTGTTCATGTAACAGATCCTTCAATGTAGCTGGTTGGTTAGTGGAAATAATTATGAGAAGATTGTTCCAGACTCTTATCTCAGAGGACAGAGGAACAGGCCTCAGGGTAGAAACCTGAGGAGACTCCACTAGCAGCTGCTCTGTCTTGGAATGGGTACAGTTAGATACAGGCTATGGAAATAATCCATATGACTAGGCCTAAGTATGAACTTCTGTCCTCCATCAATTTATTTAATATTCAAAATATATTACCTTGTATGGGTAAAACAATGTTCAGGGAAAAGAATTATCTCAATATTCTGTTTTTGTTGATTGATATGTAAAAATACAGAAATACACATATTGCTTAACAATACAAATAATTTGCACCTGAAATTCATTTGCTTAGTCCCTGGGAGCCCTACAGAACAAAATGTTTGTAACAAATACAGCTGTGCTGGCGATATTTTTGCATTAGAGGAAACAAAATCTTGGTCTCTGATCCAAGAAGCTTATAGTCCAAGGAAAGTCAAAGAGGAGTTTTGAGAAAACTGGCTTCTAGTTTGCTTTTCCCCAAATGTGCTCTGCATTTTTCTTATGGTTTGGCTTTGTTTTTGCTGATTTTTAAAATTTTATTTTATTTTTTTTCCATCACTATTTATCCCCTCTCTGCCCTCTTCCATCTCCCCCACCACTACGCCCTTCAATCATCACACAGTTGTCCATGAGTTCTCTCTCTTTTTTTTCTTTTTTGCTCAATCTACCCTCCCCCTTCTCCCCCCTAGCTGCCCCACCAATGCTGTCTGCCTGCTCTCCATCTATGAGTCTGTCTCTATTTTCTTGGTAGTTCAGTTTGTTCATTAAATTCCACATGTGAGTAAACTTTTTAAAGCTGAAACTCCCTGTTCTCTTCATCAGTAATCAAAAGCCTACCCAGGTTTCAAGGGCCCACTTAAATGTCACCTAGTCTGTAAAGCCTTCCTTGTCTCCCATCCTCTTTTGTGCTCCTGTAGTCCTTTTGTTTGTTCTTGATTATACTACCAAAATCCATTTAGAGCGGTATCTGTGATTTAAGGGTCAGGATCCTGCTTTATTCATCCAACTATCTCTCCAAGCACTTACAGGATGACAAAAAAAGTCTGGAAATGCAGAGAAAAAATGTATATTTAGGTAATATTAGTTACATTTTCAGATAATATGTCAAATATATTTTCCTCCACTCTTGAGACAACTTTGCAAGCAAAATGCCTCCAAATGTAAAGCCATGAGTATAATCACTAATCTGGAAAAATATAAAAATAAATGAAAAATGTTCCCTAATGTTTCTAAGCTTTTTGTACATCTTTAATATGTCACCTTCTCCCAATTGTTGAATCATATTAGGGCTGTCTTTAATCCCAGCCTTTCCTTTTTATCACCTATAAAATGGAAATGTTACCTGCCCTATCTTTTTCACAGGGTTATCACAAAGGTAAATGAGAAAATGGCTATGCAAAAAGATTAAGCAGTATAGAAATGCAAAATGTTGTTCTCATTAACTATACAAGGATTTACTTTGTGTCCATATTGTAGCACTTGAGTATGCGGACTTTGGCTAACCCCATCACAGCTGCATTAAAAAGAGGATTCTCCATGAGCTGCTTAAGAGGGGAAGCCAAGAAGCTGATTACAGCTTTGGGCCCTGCCACAGCCATCAAAAATTACCAAAGGGATGCTGGGACTTCAAGTTTCTTTCCAATTGCGCAGGAGGAAAGTCATGGCCTTAGCCACCTGCTTCCTGTCTCCACCATGACTCACACCTTTCAGGTCCACTTGGATGGACATTCAGATGAGATCTGCTTAGGTCCACTGCCCAAGGACCTTAATGGTGCTAAGGTTCAGGTAGCTGTGTGAAAGGAGGAGCAATAAGTTGAGACTAGAGCCCCAGGGGGGCTAAGCCAAGGTCACAAGATACTTTTTATCTTATTTAGGAAAACCAGTTCACTTTCCATCATTGATTCCTGATACGATGCACCAAGAGAGGCACAGAATCACTTCTGTGATGCTTCTGCCCCCAATGCATAATCTGAATTTAATAACAAGAAAACAATAGACAAACCTAAATTTAAAAAACATTCTTCTACATACTGGGCCTGTACTCTTCATTTGTAGAATACAGTGTCCTAAAAGATTTTTAAAAGACTCAAGAACACTACTAGATTAAAGAATACTAAAGATACATGAAAACTGAAGGCTCTGTGTCATCCTGAATTGGATCCTGGCCAGAAAAAAAATGTTACTAGGGCAATTGATAAAATTCGAATATGGACTGTAAATGATAGTATCACAGCAGAGCAAATTTCCTGATTTTGATGGCTAAAAAATAGTAAAGTGTGTGTGTGTGTGTGTGTGTGTGTGTGTGTGTGTGTGTAGAGAGAGAGAGAGAGAGAAAAGAGAGAGAGACAGAGAGAACACAAAAAATAAAGTCAATGGGGCAAAATGTAAACAACTGGTCAATCTATGTAAAGACTATACAGAAGTTCTTTATTATTTTGCAACTTCTGTAAATATGAAAGGATATCAAAATAAAAAGCTTAAAAATGACTTAGAATTAAACCAAAGTATAATTTTTTAAAAGTTTTCTCTAAAAATTATATAATTCAGTACTTAATGTTTGTTTGCTTAACTGTCATTAAAAGAGTTATTTTAAAAATAAAATGATACACTGAATATTCCACCGTTAAGAAAACAGTGAAGGTCTGACAATATTGCCACCTATATCTTGTTCTAGTCTTTCAGTAGTTAAATTAGATTTAGAATTGACTGCTAAATAAATAAATAAGCAAGCCTGCAAACCCAACCAGGAGAAATGGTTTAACAAGCCCGTCACTCACATCAATGGGCTTATGAATAATAGATCTTCAGCCTAAATGAACTGAACATGTCAAATGAAAAGCTGAATGACTCACGAGTGCAGACCAAATATATTCCCATGCTTCTCCCAGCTATTCGGGGTAGGTACTAACAGAAGGTGCTGGGATAGGTCACACTTCTCAGAGAAAATGTAAGGGCAGAAATGCATAGGGCAAATATATAGTAATAAGTAATGTAGCATATAGGAGGGTTCTGTGTGGAGAGTGGAAAAGTAGAATTAGGCTACTCCCCATCTTGGAATGTCCACATTAAATAAGCTTTGCTGCTAAAAAGAATAACTGAAAGCTCACTGCAAAATTAATTTTCATTCACCTCACAATCTCTGGATAATGTTGGTTACATAGACAGTTCAGCATCTCCTCCTTTGGGGAAACCAAATAGTTCAGCAGGACAATTAGAAGGTTCTGGTCAGAGTCAATACCATAGGTTAAAAGGGCCACTCAAGGAATACAACAGACATTAGGAATGATGGAGCAGGTAATGGTCAGATTAACCAGGAAATTAAAACCCCAATGCAGAGAAAAGGAAATGAAAATGGATGTCAGGTAGAGGTGTGCTGTTAAATCTTTAACCACTGACTTTATGTAGGAACAAAACAACCTTGATTTGTAGTCTTTGCTGATTTCCATGGTGTAAATCTTCCTACAACAGCTGTGTCCTAGTTACCAACACAATGTCACTGAGCACAGAGTTGGGAAGCAATGCACAGTCAGGTCGAATAATCTTGTACCAACTGACTCCAGCCATATTACTGGCAATAATCTGGGTACCAGTCCTCTGTCTGCTACTACCTAGTTATGTTACTGTACTAAATAACTTAACCTTGTTAAGTTGCAATTTCCTCCTCTGTAGTAGTAAAATATTAACCTCAGAAGATCACAGAAAGAATAAAATGAAACTAGTTTATTTCCATCTAAGATCTCCAGCTTTGACCATCTATGGTTCTGTGATGCAGTTGGCCACATTGGTGAATTTTGCCTTTCCCATCTCACACTGAGTCTTATGAACAAGCAAAATACAAGAGAATCCTAGAGGACACTGCTCTAGAATGTGGTAATCAGAGCAGAAACCACATTTATAACATCTCAGAGATGAGGTACAAGGCATTAACCACTCCAGATTTTCTATACAGAAGAGATTCCTGGATATGAATCTATTTTAAAAGTGGAGCTAGAGAATCTATACACTTCTATTATTTTAATGGTATATTTATTTGAGATGACTTAGAAGTGCACATGATGCCTAGGACCAATGCAGTACACATGTGCCCTCTCTTCCTATGCTGCATCAGAATCTGTCTGAAAATACATAGTGAAACTAGGATCTGTTCATATTTTGATGTCTGGAAAATCTAAAGGAACTAACTCAGTGCTAACTTTCTTTGAGTGCTACATTTACGTCACTTCTATTGACTGGCGCCTATGAGACATAAGTTGCCTTTAAGGCCCTCTTCACCATGCCTCTGAATTGGACAGACAAGTGCTCATCCCACCCCCTGAGTAAATTATTTGGTGACACCACTAGCTCAGAATGCATATTTGGGACCCTACCTTTTGGGTAAATGTAATCAGGAGTAAATAAACCAGGGGTCAGAGGAATATATAAAAGTGAATGGAAGCTCAGCCCCTGCTGATTCCCAGGGCTTCACACTAATAGACCAGATGAAAAGAAATTCTAGCCTTGATGTGCTATTGAAGCTGATGGAAGAGAAAACTGTAACCAAGCTAATAAAAAAAAGTCCAATTGTAAAGGGGTTTAGTAAGGTATAAGAGACATAATACCTTGTGCTTCCGGAGGCTGCCAGGACTGGTAGGTGTAGAGATGGGAGACTGCTTAGACTTGGGGGTAGAGAGCTGGCTGCTGGAGGTTCCATTTGCTAGCCCAAGGCAAGAGAAAAGGAATGGATAAAAATCAACAGCATACAAAGGAACACGTTATCCTTCCCCTCTGCAGACACTAAGGACATTCAAACAAGGCACACATACAAACAAGTTATTTGATGAGTAGGACAAAGGTGAAAAGAAACACATTCCTCAGAAAGACAAGAAGTGCAGTCCTCACGTTAATCAGATCCCTGAGCAGTGCAAGGCAGCAATCCTCCCACCCTTTCCCTTGAGTGCTTCCAATTACAGGGTCTGGTTCTTTTCAAACCTTTTTCATATTCATTACCAAGTTTGACCCTAACAACATTTCTGTGAGGTAGTCTGGAAACATATTATTTTGCTTCAATTTTGTAAGTGATAAAAAAGTGAGTCACAAAGGAATTTTGTGCCTTAGCTAAAGGAGAGGAAATATGGGTGGTTCGAACCAGGGCACATCCCTTTTGATAGCAGATGATCTGGTGGGTTCAGGACAGCCCCATTGTCAATCTTTCTCCACTCTCTCTTTTCCTGCTCAACCTACCCTCTCCCCTCCCCACACACTATCTCTTCCCTACCTCATCCTGAGCAAAAAGAACAAAAGGAAAGAAAGAGAAAAAGGGACTAGTCAGGAAGAAGAATTAAAAAGTGGAGGAGAAACACAGAATGAAGCATAAAAAGGGCTCATACTGCAAAATGGGTGGAGGAAACAATAAAAAAGCGTGGCAAAAAGAGATAAGGAATGGAGGAGAGGGGAAATAGGGTAGAGATTTGGAGAAGAGAAGAATGGGGAATTTGAAATAGAGAAAGGCAGACAATGGTGGCCAAAGTCAGAGTGCACCCCAATCTGTCTCTAGTCAATAAAATGCTAAAATTGAGATTATTTAGTATTTAAAATCTTCATATTCCATTGTGTTTGCAATTGTTTTATATTCCTTTGCTAATAAGCTTTTCAAATATCCAATCAAGTAAAAAGAAATGTAGTGCATTGAGTAGAACAATTAAACAGCTTTCAAAGTGGATTCCTATTCAGATAGCTCATGCTATGGTATGTTTTTTTTTAAATTAAGTACTATGTTATTAATCAGAGATATTCTGAAATGTGCTTTACAAATATAAAGGCAAATATTCCAATGGTGTGAGGATGGAATAAGAGGGATGGAGGAGGATAGAAAGAAAGAAGAAGGGAAGGCAGGAATGGGGGAAGGGAGGGAGGGAGAGAAAGAGGGGGGGAGAGAGAGGGAGAGAGAGAGAGAGAGAGAGAGAGAGAGAGAGAGACAGAGCGAGAGAGAGAGAGAAGAGAAAGTAAAAAAATCCAACAAGTTAAGCAGGATAATGGCCTGAGAGTGTTGCTATTAGTCACACAGGTAAAGCATAAACTGTTGTATCATAAACAGTTCCTAAGGATATACTTCCTCTGCACCACTTATGGTAATGCTTCCCTAGATTCTGCAACCTGAATACCAACTATAGAAAGGAAATAGACATCAGTGTGGTGGTTGCTGCATTTGTCCAAGTGCAAGTGGGCTGAAAAGTAGGGACTTAGACATCCACTATCTGGCTTTGCCTGTGTATTCACTCATCTCTCACCCACTCACTGAGAGACCTTTATCCCTGTCTGAGCTTCCTGGAAATAATTCATTCATTTAGCCAGTGGTTACAGAGTACTTTCTATAAGCCAGACCAAGCACTATACATTGGGGTTTCAGAGATGAGTAAGTCATTTCCTGTGTGGACAAAGGAAAGAATACAGCAGGCTAAGTGCTATGACAAAGCCATGTAAGAGGTACTATTGGAGCCCAGAGGAGAGACTTTGAAATCAGGGGACTGGGAGGCAAACAAGAGGAGGCAACACCAGAAAAAGTCTTGAAAATTACTCTGGAATACACAAATTTATAGAGACAGAAAGTAGATTAATGGTTGCCAGGGGCTGGCTAGGATGGATCAGAGAAGGAGGAGCTGGGTGGAAATAGAGAGTATCTGCTAATAGGTGCAGTTTCTTTTAGGGGAATAAAGATGTTCTGACATTAAATAGTGGTTATTGTTGCACAACGCTGTGGCTGAACGAATACCATTGAATTGTACATTTTAAATGAGTGAATTGTTTGCTCTGTGATTGTATCTCAATAAAGTCATAAGAATGATGAATTTAGACAAAGAGGCTAAAAATGGTATTCTAGACTTTAGAATTGCACCAATAGGGCCAAAGACATGCAGGTGTGAAAGAAAACAGAATGTTTACAGAAGAGCAAGTAGCTCAAAATGACTGAGTCATAGGGTGCCAGCAGTGAGTTCTAAGAAATAAGACTGGGAGGAGGATAAAGGCCAAAGCCTGGGGGCTCTTTGTGATGTTTCATTTTTAGTTTGATTTGTAAAATAAATCTGGGAGTGATACCATCACATTTGCATTTTAAAACTATTACTCCAGTTGCTGTGGTAGAACTTGGATGGGGTGGGGTAGGGTAAGGAAAGGGTAGAAGCAGAGATGGGTTAGAAGACAATGCAGTAGTCCAAGTGAGAATCAATGATGGCTTAAATTAAAGCACCAGTGAGGTAAAGAAAGGACATGGTGGAAGATAGAGACAGATAGGCCAGGCAAGCTTACAATATTATGCTCACATACAATATAAGCCACCCAAAGAAGAACATGACCCATGCCAAACAGCACGGAGACTGGGGGAGCTAAGCTTAGTCAGGGTACTAGGCTTTCTGGTGAATAAAGGAGGCACTTCAATCATCATCCTCTATGAGATACACCTAACATGGTCACCAGAATAACAAGTACAAAGATCTATTGAGGATATTTGATTCCCAAAATAATGTAAGTGCCAAGAGAGCAAAGGGTTTTCCCTATTTTGTTTAATGTTGCATCCCAGTTACTGGAATAATGCCTGGCACAGAGTAGATGCTCAATAAATATCTAATGAACCTTTTTTTTCATTTTTTAAATTAAATTTATTGAGGTGATCTTGGTTAATAAGGTCATATAAGTTTCAAGTGTACATTTCTATGATTACATGATCTGTATATTGCATTATGTGCCCACTTCCCAAAGTCAAATCATCTTTGGTCATCATATAGTTTTCCTCCTTTACCCTTCACTAACCTCTACCTTCTTCCCTTTGGTAATCACCGTATTGTTGTTTGTGTCCATGAGTTTCATTTTTATATCCTACATATGAGTGAAATCATATGATTCTTGGCTTTTTCTGACCACCTTATTAGAATAATATTCTCAAGAAGCCACAGAGGGGCAAAGTATTCTCTGTGGAGCCACAGAGGGGCAAAGTAATCAGTTACTCTTAGGGAAAAGGAAGGAGTTACTGGACTACCTACACTGCATGGGGACCTCCCCAGCAGAACCTGTCCCCTAGTATTCAAGAGGGAGAGCAATCTTGGAGATCTGAGTAGACATAATCAAAGTCTCCCCAATAAGCCCAAACATCAGCCAGGAAGTCTAAGAGATGTAGGTATTCCTAGGTAAGTTCTGACATTTTGTTCCACATGATTGCTGTATCCTTTGGCAACAACAGATTCTAGTTTCCCAGCATTTGTCAGCCATGCTACAAAGTGAAAACTATCTCTCCCCACCCCTTACATTCTTATCTAGCTGACAATGAGCTTACCAATCTTACCAAAATGTGGAAAATTATTAACCACAGTACATCTACATGCGAGTCATTTTCCACCTATTGGCCGTAAAGCTGCTACAGGTTCTTTTGCAACTTCTAATTATTTTTTTCAATATCTTCTGAAACTCTCTCACCCCAAAATTTTAGGGCTAATACATATTCCATCTATACGTTCATATATGTCTCCCTGCCACCACCAACCCAAGCTAGACAATTTTAAGCTATCTATAGAGGACTTCATATTGTCATCAACACTCAACAAGCATTTTGGAAATCAGTTTTTAATTATTTAACTGCCACTCACTACATTGCTGAAAAATGCAGATACTTTCTCATATTTCCTGACGGAATGAAACCCAAACATGGACATTAGAGAAATGAGAAAATGTAGACATGCATCAGTTGAAGGAATGCCTACATTTACAAAGTAGGTAAAATATATTCATATATGCATTTCTTCTATGGGTTTCGTGTGAAAAACCTAGGAGAATGCCATTTGATATAGATTCTGAAGCCAGTTCATATAAATGTCAAGTAAAAGTACTAGCAGTGAAAAAACAGAAATGTGGTCTGCAAAACTGTGCATGGTCCTAAATGGGCAAATCCAAATGAAAGCCTGTCACAGTTCATTTTGAGAGTGGCTGAAAATAATACAACTGTATGATATCCCTCGTTTTCTTTTATTATTTTTTACTAAAATCCTTCACTCTTGTCTCTGAGCTTCTATTTCTCAGCTGCAATTTGGAAATGCATTTGGGAAGTCTTTGCCCTCTTTTAGCTGTCTCTCTCTCCTTAGAACCACAGCATTGTTTCACTGTTGTCACCTTTTATTTACTTATAGTCCAAATTCTTTCACTCCTTTCTTCTCATTGTACTGTTAAAAATTTTCCCCCATTGTACTTTGTTTAAAAAATTCCCCCTCTACAACATCAGGAACTTTTCAATATCTTAAGCCAGCGGTTCTCAATCTGTGGGTTGTGACCCGTTTGGCTGGCGAATGACCCTTTCACAGGGGTCGCCTAAGACCATCCTGCATATCAGATATTTACATTACGATTCATAACAGTAGCAACATTACAGTTATGAAGTAGCAACGAAAATAATTTTATGGTTGGGTCACAACATGAGGAACTGTATTTAAAGGGCCAGAAGGTTGAGAACCACTGTGACCTAAGCCATCTTATCAATCTTACCAATAAAAGCCAGGATAATCATTAATGTTTACTGAATGTCTATAATATGAGTGTCTGTCTTTTTCTCTGTTTACCAGTTTTTATCTCTATTTTCCTCTCTCTGTCACTCTCTCCACATTTAGTTGTTTTATTTTTTTAGAAATAGTTCAACCATTTTTAATTTTTAAATATTTTTTTTATTTTTCAATTACAGTTGACATACTATACTATATTACTTTCAGGTGTATAACATAGCAATTAGACATTTATATAACTTATGAAGTGATTGCTCCAATAAATCTAGCACCCACCTTACATAATAAACATTTATTACAATCTTATTGATTATATTCCCTATGTTGTACTTTATATCCCCATAACTATTCTGTAACTACCAGATTTGCACTTCTTAATCCCTTCACTTTTTTCACCTAGTTCCCCAACCTTCCTCCCATCTGGCAACCTTAAAATGTTCTCTGTATCTATGGGACTGTTTCTGCTCTGCTTGTTCATTTATTTTGTTTTATAGATTCCACATATAAGTGAAATCATCTGGCATTTGTCTTTCTTTGACTTATTTCACTTAACATAATACCATCTAGGCCTATCCATGTTGTTACAGATGGCAAGATTATATTATTTTTAATAACCATTTAATATCCCATTGTATATATGCAGCACTTCTTTATCCGTTCATTTCTTGATGGACACTTAGGTTGCTTCTATACCTTGGCTATCTATAATAATAAAAACGTAATATGCTAATTAGACTGGACAGCCAAATGACCTTCTGGACGTCCTTCCAGATGACCATCCAGATGAAGCTAGGGCTGCCAGGGCCGAGGGGCTTGCACGAATTTCATGCATTGGGCCTCTAGTGGTAAATAATGCTGCAATGAATATATGGATGCTTATTTCTTTTCAAGTTAGTGTTTTGGGTTTATTTAAATAAATACCCAGAAGTGGAATTGCTGAATCTACTTAGTCTCTTGTTATGGCATTTGTTTTAAAGTCTATTTTGTCTGGTATAAGTATTGCTGCTCAGCCTTTTTGTTTGCTTGTCTACATTTTCATGAAATATCTTTTTCCATCCCTTTACTTTCATTCTATGTGTGTCTTCTATCTGAAG
The DNA here is from genome assembly GCF_963259705.1 of Myotis daubentonii. Lineage (NCBI taxonomy): Eukaryota > Metazoa > Chordata > Mammalia > Chiroptera > Vespertilionidae > Myotis > Myotis daubentonii. The sequence goes on along the minus strand of NC_081861.1, from coordinate 48,543,561 downwards.
TCAGACTCTTATAGACCACATATGTAAGGGTCCTGTTTTCTTGTACATTTCTTGTACATATGTGTTTTGACTAGAGCGTTTAATCCTTTTATATTTAAAGTAATTGTGGATAAAATGTAATTTTTTACAATATTAATCATATTTTGACCTTTGTTTCTTTTTCTTCTTAAGGAAGACACTTTAACATTTCTTGTAATACTGGTTTTGTGGTGATTAACTGCTTTAACATTTTCTTATCTATGAAGCTCTTTATCTGACCTTTGATTCTAAATGACAGCTTTGCTGGGAAGAGTAATCTTGGTTGCAGATCCTTACATTTCATCACTTTGAGTATTTCTTGCCACTCCCTTCTGGCCTGCAAAGTTTCTGTTGAGAAATCAGCTGACAGTATTATGGGATCTCTCTTGTAGGTAACTAACTGATTTTCTCTTGCTGCTTTTAAGACTCTATCATTGCCTTAATCCTTTGGCATTTTAATTATCATGTGTCTTAGTGTGACCTCTTTGGGTGCATCTGTGCTTCCTGGACTTCAATGTCTATTTCCTATATCAGGTTAAGGAAATTTTCCAGGATTATTTTTTTAAAATAGGTTTTCAATTTCTGCTCTCTTTCTTCCTCATCTGGCACCTCCATAATTCTAATGTTGGTATACTGTGAGGTTGTTCTGGAGGCTCCTTAAACTATCCTCATTTTTTAAATTCTTTTTTATTTGGCTCTTTCTGCTTCCTTCTCTTCCCAATGCTGATTGTTTTCCTCTGCTTCATCTTCTCTACTGGTGATTACCTGTAATGCATTCTTCATTTCAGTTAGTGTGTTCTTCATTTCTGACTAGTTCTTTTTTATGTTTTCTATCTCAATTTTTATGTTTCCTGCCTCTTTGCTGAAGTTCTCACTGAGATCATTGAGCATCCTTATAAGCAGTGTTTTTAATTTTGCATCTAGTAGATTGTTTGTCTCCACTTTGTTTAATTCTTTTTCTGGAGTTTTATTCATCTCTTTTATTTGGGACATGTTTCTTTGTCTCCTCATTTTGGCTGCCTCCCTTTGCATATTTCAATTAATTAGGTGGAGTTGCTACATCTCCCAGTCTTTATAGATTGGCCTTATGTAATAGTCCTATAGGTCTGAGCGTCCCCATTCACTCAATCTGGGTGCTTTAAGTACAACTCCTTGTGGTCTGTGTGCACCCTCTTGTAATAGTTTAGTCCTGACTGTTGTTGTCACATACATGGGAGATACTTAGTCACAGGCCCATCAGATTTGATAACTGGCTGCCCCACAGCAGAGGAGCTGTTATGCAGGGGCCCAACCCAGGCATTTGCCCTGATTGGGAATCAAACCTGTGACCTCTTGATTCCTGGGTTGACCCTGAACCACTGAGCCACAACAGCTGGGTTCATCATGGGTTGTTTATATCCTTAGTGATAGGACTTCTGTTCAGATACATTTCAGGTGGTTTTAAATGATAGTTGTTCTGAAGTTTTGTTGTAATTTTGATGTGATTGTGGGTGTGAGTACCATGTTTACCTATCTGCTGTCTTGACTGGAAGCCAGTCATATTCTTACTTTTGATGGGGAAACAAGCTTCTTCCAGTTTAAGGGGTAGCAAAGTCAGAATTTGAAGGTGGGTTTCTCTGAGTCCAACACCTATGTGTTTTTTGGGTTAGTTTTCAGTTTTTTTTTCTACATTACTCTTCCATTTTAAAATGAATTTCTTCTGGGACTCCTTCCTATGACAACTTTCTCCTGGGGGTAAGGAAGGAGGGTGAAAATTGTGGCAGAGAAAAGAAGAACAGGAAAAGGTGAAAGTAGACACCATAACTTACACATATCATTTTGGCTTTTGTCCTGCTTGATTTAGTTGACATTAGAAAGTGATCAGCAAGATCTGTGAGTCACCAAAATGACTGGGGGCCATAAACAGTACCATGAAACAATAGCAGACAGAGCAACCATCATGGCATGTAACTACCCTTATGCCACAGATCTATCTGGGAGGATGGTATCTGTGCCATGTCTCTCACTCCCCTCAGCTTGCAGCACAGTTGCCAAGCTTGGCCTAGCACAGTCTTGATTCACTAGATTCTCTGAATGATTATGTATGCCCCTGACTCAGTGCTCATCTTTAAATTCTTGGCTCCGTCAGAATGGAACAGTAGAAGCATAGCAAAAGATAGATGGTAAAGTAACTGGTCTGATTTACCTAAATTTATAGGGATTTAAATGTATGGGGAAGATGGATTCCCAAAAGTGAGGAATAGGTGGGGGAAGTCAGTTTCCACATAACAAGGACAGAGTCCATTTTATTACATGAGAGGCCAAGGACAAAGTGTAGTCACCAGCCTGGCAGAGTTGATACTGATTTTCTAGAGTCTAGAATCTAGTCTATGAATTCCATTATCTGGAGGCTGGACTGATCCCTAGAAATTAAGATGAACTGCGTACCAAGTGATATAAGTAGCCTCAGGTGTGGTGATTAAAAAACTCTCTGGGCAACAAGTTAGAAAGGTCATTATACGTTCCGGCTTCATATTCACATGGCTAGAATGGCATAGGAAGGAAAGGGCCAGCTTGATATCTGCTTAACACCCAATTGTTGACTGGAGACCAAAGTGATTTAATGCCCATTAACTTAGCTCTGGCTTTCCCTCCCATTTCAATCCTAACACTTGAGCTCAACTCAAAATCAAGCACACTGGTTTTGGTTTTATGTCTGTTTTGAAATATTGCTCACTGAAAGCAAGTCCAGTCTACTAAGAAAAGCCATGAAAATAATTTCAGAGCTGTCTTAATCATTACAGTTGTTTTTTAACTATTGTTTTCAAAACATTTACCACATATACAAGAACTAGTGGCCAGTATTACTGGTATCCATTTAATCATAAGGGTATAGATCAGTGGTTCTCAACCTTGGCTGCACATTAGAATCACCTGGGAATCTTTTTAAAATCCTGATTTCTGGGCCTCATCCTCCGGAAATTCTGTTTCTTTGTTATGGGGTGGGGCCACAACATTAGTAACAAAGAAACAGAATTTCTGGAGGATGAGGCCCAGAAATCAGGATTTTAAAAAGATTCCCAGGTCATTCTAATGTGAAGCCAAGGTTGAGAACCACTGGTATAGAGGCTTAAAGAGAGTAGGATTTGCTTAACTAATATAAACCACTTCTTTTCAATGGATGGTGATTTGAGGGATTTGCTCACAGATTCATTTCAAAATTCTCTTAAGGCAGTGGTTCTCAGCCTTAGCTGCACATTAGAATCACCTGGGAATCTTTTTAAAATCCTGATTTCTGGGCCTCATCCTCTGGAAATTGTTTCTTTGTTACTAATGTTGTGGCCCCACCCCATAACAAAGAAACAGAATTTCCAGAGGATGAGGCCCAGAAATCAGGATTTTAAAAAAGATTCCCAGGTGATTCTAATGTGCAGCCAAGGTTGAGAACCACTGCCTTAAGGTTAGTACCTCACATACCTCTCATTGTGACCTTTTAGTGATTGGTTCTCTGTCTTGTCTTCTCTAATTTCCTAATGCCTTTCAGAGGGAGATCTCAATACATAGTTCATCTACTTCCTCAGATTTTCTCATATTGAGATGCTCTCAGTGTTCCTTCATTCCAGTCTAAAGATACCCTGTACTTTCCCTACATACACAAGGAGGGTGGTTTTTTTTGTTTATTTTTTTTTTATGGAAGACCAACCAAGTAGAACCAAGCTGGTTTCAACTTACTTCAGAACAAGGCTTAGACAGAGCCTGTGGTTTTCACACATTCAATACAAAGAGGTGTTGAGCGTGATGTTTATATTGGTTTGGCTAATTGTTTCTGCTCAGTGGAAAAACTCCAAATATCCATAAATTAAGGAAGCAAGAATTGAGGGCACAGGGACAGTTCTTCACTAATTTGATCATATGGCTGGTTCTCAGGCCAAATTCAATCATAGCCTGTGAGATACTATAACTTGAATGTTAAATATATTCTCTACAGAGTTTTGGAGAGCATAGAATGAGTTCTTTAAATAAGGGAGAAAAGTTAGAGTCTTCCCTGTTGCAAAACTAAGATATGTACCCATTCCAGCAATTTAACATATATCATTTTCCCTCAAGAAGAGAGCCACTGTAAGAAGGCTGGGCAAAGTCCAGGATTGCTTTCTCACAACATCTTTCTGATAGGGGTAGGAAGGAGGGAGAAAAGTTGTTTTCTCAAAATAAATGCTCAAATTTATTTCCTTTTGAAGGTGGTTCTGCTGAGAACATGTTTCAGGTGAAGCAAGCCTTCTCACTACCAGTTTTATGGAGCAGGAACCAGAATAAACTGCACTGCTCTTAATTTGTGGAAAGATCACATGGTTTGGAATCAGTCAATATTTTAAATCCCGGCTTAACCATTTACTAGACGTGTGTCCTTGAGTATAACCTAACTCCTGAGAGTCTGTTTCCACATCTGTAACATCTGAATAAAAAATAATGTGATCTCTATTATTGTTATATTTTTTTTTAGAATTACATGACTGACTATAATGCTTGTCCAAGTGTATTAGTACAAAGGAAAGTTTCAATAATGACACCTTCAATTGATATTACTAAGGTGACTACTAGAAATGGAAGGAATTGAGTAACTGTACAAAATATCAGCACTGAGTTAGGAAATCCCCTTCCACAATGGAAGATATATCAACCTATACTGGCTGAAGACTAACTCATTAGCTAGCAGTCAGGCATTAGAGGACTGACATTTTTCTCAGTGAAGACTATTACTTCTGGTTTTTGCATTTTATTGCTGTCCTCCCTCAAACACAGCCCTTGGCCCTCTGTTTGTCTCTCTTTTTACTCTCAGTAATACCATGGTGGGAAAGGGTGTCAATAAGTGCAGTGTGGAACCATTGAAGATTTTGTAGCAGATAAGTAACACAATGGAAATGGAGTTTTAGGACAAGAAATGTGATGGCACCAGAACAGATGTTTGAAACAGAGATACTACTTAGGAGTCTATGAAATAATCCACATATCAGATGATTAGGGAAAGGAAGGAACTTTTGTGTGAGTAATGTGGAGATGTTTCAAAGGTTCAACAACAACAATGGCAGCAGTATATGGTGGACATGAGGAATTAAAGAGGGGGAAGAATCAAAGGTGCTGGGCCTGGAGAATAGAATAGAATTGAATCTATTGTGAGACAGGGAGCTGAGGAGAAGAAATCTGTTTAATTTTAAGACACATTGTATTTGGCTCCTATAAGCAGGATTGTTGGCTAAGCATTAATAACAAAGATATCTGAAGGAAAATAGGGGCCAGAGACGTAAGTTTAACAGCCAACTCCCTATGCCCTGATATGTTATATTCACACCAACTCTTTTCTATGTTCTGATTTCCCCACCATGCCTGAAATATTTATTTCCTTACAAATTGAAATATAACTCCCCAGAGTTCCAGTCAAGATAGTGGAGTATTTAAATGTTGTACTAGTCTCCTCCCACAACTACATCAAAATTACAACTAAGCTACACAACAACCATCATTCATTCAATACCACCTGAAGTCTAGCTAAACAGAAATTCTACAACTAAGGACACGCAGAAGAAGCCATGAGGAGACTGGTAGAAGAAGCAGAGATGCTGAACAGGCTGATCCTACACCCATATGTGGCAGTTAAAAATCAGGAGGGATATCTCTGCTGCAGAGGCCCCCTGAGAAGTGAGGGGTCCCAGGCCCACGCCAGCTTTCCCAGCTCAGGATTCTAGAGCTGGGAAGAGAAGTTCCCATACTTATGGATGTAAAAACCATCAGAAATTGTGGCTGAGTGAGATGAAGGGCTTCTGGAATCCCAGGAGTTCCTCTTAAAAGGCACAGACCTACTGAGATTTACTTGTTCTGAGCTTCAGTGCTAGAATGACAGCTCAAAAGGCACCAGGGACATACAGGAAGGAACTAAATATCTGGTTGAATTCAGGGTGAGGGCCGGAGGGGCAGCTTTCTCCCAGACAGAAGTGCTGGCAGAAGCCATTGGTTTGTTTGTTTGTTTTGGTTTGGTTTTGGGTATTGTTTTTTGTTGTTGTTGTTGCTGTTGTTTTTTTGTTTTTGTTTTTTTTGCTGAGCTCCCCAACCCCCTGCAAGTTCAGGCAAGTAACATATCTGAGTCTCCATAAACTTGGCTAACAGACTTCCTGGTGATTCCCTGAGAACTTGCCCCACCCACTGTGTGGATGCACCCAAGCTGCTGCTACTGGCTTTTCCATACAAATGGCCTGTCTTGGCTCATGCTGTCGACTTTCCCAAAATCTCTCAGAGGTTCACAAACCCTAAACAAGCAGTGTCTGGACTCAGCATGCCGGTACCTCTCCTAAGCAGCCCAAAGCTAGGCATTAAAGGCAGCTGGCCTCAATTAATAGGTTACCACTCCCAAGTACCTCCAAACCCAGCACAAGTGGCAACCATCTGCAGATCACTTTGTAGCTTATCTCAGGTGATCTCATTCAGGGCACTGGTAGTGCCTGACTTTGGTCTGCACCTTCCAAGAGGCCCCAGACTGACATACCCACTGGTCAGCTTTAGACCACACCAGAGTACCACTCAACCATCTCCACAAATGCCGCACTCAAAGACCACCAGAGCCCTGCTAAAGTGAATCCTACTCTGTAGGGTCAGCCTTTGCACATCAGCTTCTCCAGTATAGTCATGGCCAGTCCTCACATCAAATCAGCCTGAGGCTCAATCCTTCTTCCCATTTATGTGCCAACAGCAACCAAGGCTCAACTACAACAGGAGGGTACAAACAATCCACACAAAAGACACACCTGATGCACCCAGCAAAGGTGACAAATGAGGTTGTGCCAGTGGGCCCCGCAGGATACCTACTACATAAGACCATTCTATCGAAACTGGGAGAAAAAGAAGCTTTAATACATAAAACCAAACACAGAAGAAGCCTAATTGAAAACCTAATTAAAGGCAGTCAAAATGAGGAGACAAAGACATGTCCCAAATAAAAGAACATAACAAAACTACCGAAAAAGAACTAAATAAAATGGAGATAAGCAATCTACCAGATGAAGAGTTCAAAACAATGGTTATAAGGGTGCTAAATAATCTCAGTGAGAACTTCTATAAAGAGATAAGAAACATAAAATGGAGATAGAAAACATAAAATAGAACCAGTCAGAAATGAAGAATACACGAACTGAAATGAAGAATGCATTACAGGTAATCACCAGTAGAGAAGAAAATGCAGAGGATAAAATCAGCAATTTGGATGAGAAGGAAGCAGAAAACACCAAATCAAAGCAGCAAAAAGAAAAAAAAAAGGAACCCCCTATAAATGAAGAAAGTTTAAGGGGCCTCTGGGACAACATCAAGAATATCAACATTTGCATCATAGGGGTACCAGAAAGAGAAGAGAGAGCACAAGGAATTGTAAACCTAATTAAAGAAACATTTTGGAAAACTTTCTTAAACTGGCCAAGGAAATAGACATACAGGTTCAGGAAGTGAAAAGAGTCCCAAATATGATGAACCCAAAGAGGCATCATAAAAAAATACATCATAAAAAAAGATACATAAAATTCCAAAGGTTAAAAACAAAGAGAAAATATTATAACCAACAAAAGAAAAGTAGTTATTTACCTACAAGGGAGCTCCCATATTACAGCTGATTTCTCAACAGAAACTTTTTGCAAGAGGGATTGTCAAGAAATATTCAAAGTGATGAAAAGCAAGGACCTACAACCAAGATTACTTTACCCAGCAAAGCTATCATTTATAATGGAAGGAAAGGTAAAGAGCTTTCCAGACAAGACAAAGCTAAAGGAGTTCATCACCACCAAACCAGTATTAGGAGCTTATTTAAGAAGAAAAAAATCTATATATATATATATATATATATATATATATATATATATATAGCAATAACTATATATCCATTAATAAATACTTTAAATATAAATAGATTAAATGCTCTAATAAAAAATATAGGGTGACTGAATGGATAAAAAAATGACCCTTAAATATGTTGTCTATAAGAGACTCACTTCTAGTCAAAAGAAACACAAAGGCTAATAGAAACGGCATGAAGAATGATATGTCACAAAAATGGAAATGAATTAAAAAAAAAATAGGGTAGCAGTAGTTACACCATACAAAATAGACTTTAAAAACAAATGCCATAACAAGAGACTAAGAAGCATACAGTAATTCCACTTCTGGGTATTTATACAAAGAAACCCAAAACATTAATTTGAGAAGGCATATTCAGTGGGGCCTTGACTTACTAGTGTCCTGACTAACGAGTTTTTCGAGATACGAGCTGTCTCTCAGCCGATTTTTTGCTTTGAGTGGCAAGCTAAAATTCGGGTTACGAGCCAGCTTCAGATACCCCACCGCTAGTTGGCGCAGCGAACATCACAGTGAACGCCACAACATCAGCCCAGCATCACGTGTCTCACTCATTCACTGTCGATTTGACATACGAGTAATTTGAGTTACCAGCTCCATCACGGAACGAATTAAACTCATAAGTCAAGGCCCCACTGTACATCCATATATTCATTATAGCATTATTTACAACTAGTGGCTCAGTGCACTAAATTCGTGCATGGGGGGTGTCCCTCAGCCTGGCCTGCACCCTCTCCAATCTGGGACCCTTGGGGGATGTCCAACTGCCAGTTTAGGCCTGATTCCTGTAGGACATCCCTCTTGCAATCCGGGACCACTGGCTCCTAACCGCTCACCTGCCTGCCTGCCTGATTGCCCTTAACCACTCTGCCTGCCGGTCTGCTTGCCCCCAAATGCCCCCCCTCCGCTGGCCTTCTCACCCCCAACTGCCCCCCTTGCCAGCCTAATTGCCCCCAACTGCCCCCCACTGCCAGCCTACTCACCTCCAACTGCCCCCCTGCTGGCCTTCTTGCCCCCACTGCCCCCCCTTGCCAGCCTGATCACCCCCAACTGCCCTCTCCTCCTTGCCTGATCACCCCTAACCACCTCTGCCTCAGCCCTGCCACCATGGCTTTGTCCGGAAGGATGTCTGGAAGGTCTCCTGGAAGGTCTCCCAGTCTAATTAGCATATTACCTTTTTATTAGTATAAATAGCCAATATATGGAAGCAAGCTAAGTGTCCATCACTATGTGAATGGATAAAGAAGTAGTGGTGCATATATACAAGGGAATATGACTGAGTCATAATAAAGAATAAAATCTTGCCATTTGCAGCAACATGGATGGACCTAGAGAATATTGTACCAAGTGAAATAAGTCAAATAAAGACAAATGCCATATGATTTCACTTATATGTGGAATCTAAAAAATAAATAACCAAAAAAACCAGAAACTGCTCTCCCCTGCTGGCCTGATCCCCCTAACTGCTCTCCCCTGCCAGCCTGATCGCCCCTAACCGCCTCTGCCTCGGCCCGACCACTGTGGGTTTGTCTGGAAGGACTCTGGAAGATGTCTGGTCTAATTAGCATATTACCCTTTTCTTAGTATAGATTATTTGTAGAAAAAATATTAAATTTATATGACTATTGGATCCGCAAATAAATTATAAATTGCTTAGTGACAGGGAATTTGTCTTATCATTTCTTTTCTTCATAGCACCTAGTACTACTAGGTACACTATACAAACTTCGGAGATTCAATTATATCTAAACCAAAATCCCAGGATGTGGCAGGTTGCTACAAGGGGATAGGTCAATATGATTACATCCTATGCCATGTGGGGTACTAAGTGTCCCCCATTATACTGCTTCATTCAACCATTTCATTAATGGCTATTAAGTGACAATGGGAAAGTTGCCATAGATATAGAGCAGTTCTTCCATTTAAGCTAGACATAAGCTGTGGTTTTAGAAAGAATAATAATGGGGGGGAGAGGGGAAGTTGTTCTCTTCACATAGCTTTACCAAAGGTACCACTTCCCTTTGGTGTGACAGTAGGGGAAATGATGGAATGTCCCACCCTCTACTCCCCACATCCTATGCCTGGAGTTTAGAGAAGATGGAACATAGCAGAGAAGCAAGAAACACCCAACAAAGAAGTTTCTTTTCACCATTCTGGAACTTCCACACCCTGCCTCAGGTACACTGCAAGGATTGCCTTCCAGACCTTGGCTCTTAGGTACTAAATAGTTTTGTGACATTAGGAAGATCACAGATAATAAATCTCTTTATATTTTAGTTTCCCTATATAAAGAAATGGATTAATTATCCTTACCCAATCTAACTCATGGTGTTATCATCAGTGACAAATGAGGTGAGAGATTTGGAAATATTTTGCAAAGCACAAAGCATTTAATTCATGTAGGAGATCATTATTTTGGACCTCTCTTAGATGAAGAAGAAAAGCATAGGATTCTGTTGTCTAATATAGTACCCGTTAGTCACATGTGGCTATTGAACATTTGAAGTGTGGCTAGTTTGAACTGAGATATGCTATGAGTGTAATATACAACACAATTTCAAAGAATGTAAAATATTTTGTTAATAATTTCTTACATTGATTAAATGTTGAAATTTTAATATTTTGGACAAACTGAGTAAAATAAATATATTATCAAAACTAATCCCCCCTGTTTCTTCTTTGAACTTTCTAACTGCGGCTACTAGAAAATGGAAAATAAGATACAAGGCTTGCATTTGTGGTTTGTATCATATTCCTATTGGACAGACTGGTCGAGAGTCATATCCAGGAAGGTCAGAAGAACAATGATCTTCCATTTTAAGAACTCAAAGAAGTCTGTTCAGTGCAGAAGATAAAGACTCGCAAATACAATTCTCCCATGGACCCCTTCCAGCTCCCCCACCCCACATTGTTTTGTGTCCCTTGACTGCCCCTTTCAAAGTCTGTATATTTCAGCAGAGAAGCCATTCTTTCTCATACAGAAAAAAGTTGATTCTCAGGAATTGGTGCATATAGATTGGGGGAAGGGGGTTGGGACCATTGTAGCTATGATAATGATCATGACTTACTGTTGAAGAATAGTAAACTAATTATGACATTATAATTCACTCATCCTATCAAGGAAGGTAATTAGCTTCCTTAGAGGGAAAGGGGGGGAAGGAGGAGGAGGAGGAGGAGGAGGAGAAGAAGAAGAAGAAGAAGAAGAAGAAGAAGAAGAAGAAGAAGAAGAAGAAGAAGAAGAAGAAGAAGAAGAAGAAGAAGAAGAAGAAGAAGAAGAAAGAAGAGAAGGGAAGGGAAGGGAAGGGAAGGGAAGGGAAGGGAAGGGAAGGGAAGGGAAGGGAAGGGAAGGGAAGGGAAGAAAGAAAGGAGAGAGGGATGGTAGGAGGGAAAGGAAAAGGGAGGAAAGAAGGAAGGAAGGAAGGAAGGAAGGAAGGAAGGAAGGAAGGAAGGAAGGAAGGAAGGAAGGAAGGAAGGAAGGAAGGGAGGGAGGGAGGGAGGGAGGGTAAAGATTCCTTCCCAGCAACTTTGTCCTTTTAATTTAATTCAATTGGAGCTAGTTGCATGAAGGGAAAAATTAGCACATTAATGGCAGAAATGGAAATAGACACACTAGAAATGTCTTCCTTTAGTTCTGAAGCCAGGCTCACCTCTCCTCCATCAAAATAGCAAGTCTTGGGTTAAAATGGCAAATGTGGCTGGCACTACACAAGTTTTCTTTAGAAATCCCATAGAAGCGAGCCTCCTGGGCTCAGATATTCTCTGCTGACCACAGTCCTTTGGCTTACTTTAAATACAGACATGGCTAACAGGACTTGGAGTCTGCGTCCATCATCTATGCCCAGTGAGAACGAGCTCCTTATAGCAATATAATAGTAAATCTTTCCTAAACTCCAATTCAGGACTTAACAACAGACATTCCATGTGGGGCAAACTCAGTATTGGCATAAGTAGATAGGGATTGAACTCAAAGGGAATAAAGTAGAAGGATTTTGATTTATTCAGAGGCAGAACAGGAAAGAGACAATTAAGTAGTAAGGAATAAGGATTCAAATTATGACGCAAATTACAGACCAAATAGCATCAATTTACTAAACCTCAAGTCAAACTGAACCTAGATATTAACTGAACCATGAATTGGACCAAATATATATATTTGAAAAATCAATCAAACTTGTTCAAACCAGAATCAAACCTATATATTTTCTAATGAACTAGAACATCAAAACATTCCTTTAACTGAAACTGAACTGAGCCAATGTTTCATTTGGTTTGAGTCCCTGTTAAAGAGGAACATTTTTTGCTTTCATTTGCCATCAAAGGAAGGTAGTTAAAATTCCTTGGAAGTGGCTTATCTTCCACAACTTTTAGTTATTCAGGTTAAATGAAGGAATGTGAACCCATCCACAATTCCCAGATTCAAGACAGACTAACATAGAATGGAAACAGGGTGGTACTAACATACTCTAGAAAAAAAACAAAACATATCAGACTTATCCAATGGTAATGTTCTTTGGTTAAATGTATATTAATCTACATATGTCCCTTACTATCAGCTCAGAAAATTCTTGACACTATGAAATAATTATTTCTTCTTAATGCCTGTAAGGGTAAATTTACACTAATGCAAAATTGTGCTGGCTATACCTCATCCTTCTGGTTCTATGATTCTGATTCAATGGAAGCTATTGTACAACTATGTAAAATCCAAACCTTATCTAAAATACTGTTTTGCCTGAGGTCATTTTGCCCCATGGAATGTTCACTGACTGGATTCTCTGAACTTGGCTCCAAACAAACTGCAATGTAATGGGCAAGGTTATATAACATAGATCATTTTACTCCTTGGGGCTGAAATCATGTGAAGGCCCTAGAGCAGTGGTTCTCAACCTTCTGGCCCTTTAAATACAGTTCCTCATGTTGTGACCCAACCATAAAATTATTGTCGTTGCTACTTCATAACTGTAATGTTGCTACTGTTATGAATCATAATGTAAATATCTGATATGCAAGATGGTCATAGACGACCCCTGTGAAAGGGTCGTTTGACCTCCAAAGGGGTCGCAACCCACAGGTTGAGAACCACTGCCCTAGACCATCATTTGAGATGAAGCTAAATGTTCTGGAAATTTCCAAGGATGCTGACTAGACTGGAGTTAAGCTTCACTTATGTTCATGAACTATCTGAAATGAAAATTTAAATTTTCACTACTGAGAACATCACTTTAGATTTTATATTTGTAGGGAAAGAGAATAGGGGCTGCTTATAATTCTGAAATCTGCCAAGTAAAATCCCCCTTTCCCTCCTCAAATTCGTTACTCTGTTTATTTTGTATGTGTGACTATATCCTCATTCCTTCCCTTTAGCAAGTTAGTTCTGAAGGAGCAAGAACATATCTTGCGAACAAAGCTTGGGTTGGGATCTGGTATTACTCCTTTCAGTTTGACAAATATTCACTGAGTCCTTATGCATTCCTGTTCTGTCTCTAATATCTTGGAATCAGTGACATGCATTTTTATAGAAGGGAAATACTGTAGGTAGCATGCTGATGATCAATGATTTGACATGCTTAAATTGTGTTTAATTACAAGTGGTTGTGTTCATGTGTGCCGTGTAACACAATTGGATACAGTCTTTGAAGAAAACCCTTTTACTTCAAGCTGCTGCTTCCTCAGCATTTGTAACTCATGAGTTGTGTGCTAGTTTAAAAATAGGTTCATCAATTATTTGCTACTCCTCCCTGCAAGAGTTGCAACCTGATTCCCCTCTCCTTGAATGTAGGCTGGACTTAGCTATTGCTTCTAATGAATAGACTACAAAATATGTGACAGTTTGGGGCTTTGTTCATTATCTTGAATCACTCGGTCTGGGTGAAGATCTTGCAAGAGCCATCTTGGAAGTGGATCCTACAGTCCCAGTTGAACCTTCAGATGACTACAATCCCAACGTACACCTTAACTACAACTATAGGAGAGATCCTGGGCCAGATAGGACCACCTAGCTAAGCCACACAAAATTCATGACCCACAGAAACTGAGATAAAAATGTATATTTTCTAAGCCACTCAGATTTGGGGCAATTTGTTTCATAGCAAGAAATAAGTAATGATACAGGTTAGAAGGCTCAGAAATAACCAGTGATATTTCAAAGAAATGATTGGCTAAGTGATTGTTGCCAGACTTTATAATCTTGATAAAGTGTTTGAAATCATTTTTGCAAGACTTTGCTTAGAATATGTACAAACAATTTCATTTTCAATCCAAGTGTTAAAATCTAGGTCCTTGTAGTTTGAACAATATGAATTTGTTTAAATGGATTCATGTGCTATTCTGTAAACTTAACCAAAATATCACCAAACACATGCATTTTTATTCCTTCAGCAAACATTACCTAAATTCTTACTGCATCTCTAGCACCATGCCAGGCGAAAGAGGTGCTCTTATGCGTTTAATCATTCATAAGCATTATCTGAGCATCTACTAGGGTCCAGGCACTGTGCTAGGCACTGAAGATACAAAAAGGAACATGACACCTGGCTTTTGAGGGGCCCAGTATTTAGTTGGGGAAGTAAACATGTAAATACATACTTTATGCATGCTATGATAATTCAGAGAACAGAACAACTATCTTTTTGAGGTGTTGAAGGATGACTAGGCATTTTCAAGCAAAGAAGAGTGGTTTACTAGAGGGGTGGCATTCCAGGTGCAGGGGAACATGTGCAAACATATGGAAGTATGGAAAGCCTAAAATGCCTCTTCACAGTTTAGTTCCTTCTTCCTGCAAATAAAGAGATGACTAGTGACATGCATATTTCTAGCATTGTGAGGCCAGCATGACAGGCCTGTTTTCTAGACTATAGGCATTTCAAGCCAAAAGGCTGCTCAAGCAAATTGAAGGAAAGAGAAAAGGTGCTTGTGCTTTCTGCTCCAAGGTTCTCAAGCTAGAATTCTCCTGGTAATCCCTGAGCCTTGGGAGGATAATTGTGTGAGTTCCTCAGGACCATATGTTTTCCTTACCATGAACAACTCAAATTGTCTGTACATGAGTCTATTAAGCTTCCAAACTCAGACTTCTGTGGCCTTTTGCCTTTTAGATCAGTGTCACTCAAACTGTCGATATTCACTCAAACTGTCGATATAAGACTTTGTACCAGAACATAAACCAACATATTCCTGCCTTCATCAGTAAAATTATGCTATGAAAAAAAGAGTCAGCTGAAGTAAATGGGTTGCTCAATGGCATGACTTACATTTGGCACAAGCTCCTAAACTTATCATAGTGTGATAAATTGTGTATGGTTTGTCAGGGATCCATAGCCCACATTTTTTTTTTGATCACTTACTATCCACTAGATAAAATCCTATATGACAAATCTCTTTGTTTCATTTTAGAACCTGGCTTGTATTTTCTTTTCTAAATTGAGAATAATGCAATTTATCTTGTTTCTCTTTTTGTTTTGAATTCTATAAAGTTTAAAGTCAAATTTGAAGCTCAAAAGCATCAATTATGTTGACACTTTTAGGTAGCATTTTTTAAATTCTTGTTTTTTTCTGATTTTTTATTTCAAATTAATGTGTGATGGTTATTTCATTACTATGCTTTTGCTGGATGATGTCAAAGATGATGACAATGAAGACAACCACAACAATAAGCATTACAGTAAGCATGGAAATAGGCCAGATTTCTGGTTTGCATCCACTTGAGTAGGATCAGGGCCATGTGTGTGCCTCCATGATTCCAAACAAATTGAATTATTTAGACTCTGAATTCATACAATTGGTATCATGGAGACACAAAGGTGTTCATGAGGGACTCATTCCTCTTCATGCAGGGGTACTGGCCTCTGTAAATGAAGTCATTATACACAGTTAAGAGAAGAACACTCACCGTCTTGGTCGTTACCTGAGTCAGCTGGAGACTTGCTCCTGCGCATGGGGCCAGGGCTCTTAGCTGAACTCTTCTGAGGTGTTGGGGATGCCTTTGGACCAGCTGTGGCTGAAGGGTTTCCTTTCATGACTCGGCATTCTGGTGGAAAAAGATACAGACAGCTTACTGGAGCTAGGGGAGGACCGAGGCTGAGCATATTAACAACCTCTGGAAGCTAGAATAACCAGCACAGGTCAAAGCACCAAATGGCTTAGGTCCAAAAGGTGATCCTCAGTTTTTTGAAAAAAATGATGTCTCTGGAGAGGGAGGCAGTTGATAAACTCTCAAAAGTCACCTGGGCTAAACCAGATGTTTACATCCCTGGATTATGGAAACAAGGGAAAGAGTTAAGAAGCAGATTGGATAGGTCATTAATTAACCCAATCATTTGTGGACAAGCCATTCATGACTCAGAATAGCACCTGTTGACATAATTAATATCCTTGGAGGAGAGATTGCCAGCTTAGAGGTTGTAATCACACAGATGAAACATTTACGAGTAGTTTAAACTTTATTGTTTATTACATATCATGTATTGTGGTAGGCATATTTAGGATGTCATGTGATTTTATAAATAAGGACTACTACCACCACCACCTTGCATCTATAGAGTTTTTTTTTAGTTTAAATGCATGTATGTTATCATAACCCCCTCTGCTGATTTAATGAATAAACGGGCCAGCAGTGACTCTGCCATTGGGAACTTACAGAAAGCTAGTGGGTGTGTGGGAGAGTCTGCCAAATGTCCCTGCTACTGCACCAACCCCAGTTTTACATCTTTGGAGCACCCTTTCTATTTAGGTCACTCAGCACCTCTATTATGGCAATTCGGGACACTTATTGTGCTAATGTATTAGAAGGAGTATTATACTAATTTTACTGATAAGAATACAAAAAGCTTAAGCCTCTTGCTTAGGACCACAAAGCAAGAAAATAGCAGAACAAGCACTAGCAGCCAAGTCTTTTGAGTCCCAGTGTAGTGTTCTTCCCACTCTATTTTATAGATTTTCCAACCTTGTGCTGCTCAGAGTAGAAACGAACAGCTTGGCAAAGGTTAGTTTTTTCTTTGAATACCTCCTCATCACCTTCTACTTAAAGATACATTGAAATATCATTTACCCAGAGAGAATAGTGGATCTTTTCTGGTAGATTAAGATTATTTTAGGAAACTCAATTAAGCAGAAAGCTCATTCTTGTTTTGGTTGATGAACTTCAATTATCACTGTCCAGAGCTGAAGATATGGAAGGTATAGGAAAATGGACATAGCCTTGAATTTGTTTAGCTATTTTATGGTCATTTGCCTCTTTTCAAAGGAAACAAAGTAGAAATGCCACCTCCTTCAGGGTCCTTGCCATTTAAGTTGTTTGTAAAGTCTGCATTAGTACAACTGTTTGTTTTTCTCACACCTTACTCCTTATAAGTGGGAAATATCTTTTTTGAATGTGTCTTTCCATTAGGATCATATCCTAAACCTGATGTTGTGTGAGTTAAATTACATTAATTTACATCTGGAGCTTAGACACAGAAAAGGGAGATGGGCAGATGTTTCACCTCCTTCCTGAGATTAACAACCCTCTAGACTCTTGAGTCAAAATGCAGAGGGAATGGGGCAACAAACCAAGGTGATTAAAGGAGAAAGTTTTTATAGTAAGAAAACAGAGGGAAATCTAAGATAGAATCACCAACATGGGCCAAATAGCTAGAGGTGTTGACTAGAAAAAAAATGCATGAATAGAATATCCAAGTTGACTCCAAATGTTCCTTACCATGGTCTTATTGTACCTGTCAGCCCATGTGACACAATATGTGGTTTAAGAAATATGGTCACTGTTGGGGTAGAGAGTGAGTCTTATTGAGTTTGGATGGTGGGTATCTGGGACATCCAATTAACCTTTCATTTAGTGACTCATGTTTCCAAAAATACCGGAGAAAGACTAACAATATTTTCCCTTTAGAGAGCATGAATGGATGTGCTCCAGGCCATATGAACCCATGGAAACCCTAAGGGATATAATGAGAGAGAACAACAGAGCAATAAAATCCTGTGACTGTGCTTACCATTTTCATCCAGAGAAAAGTCATCCTGAGCATAGCGAAATTTTTCAGGACCACAGGCAATAAATACATCGTCATCACCAAAGAAATCATGGAGACAAGTTACCTATGGAGAAAGCAGAATCATTGGATTGTTATTTGATGGCCTTATGGCAATTAAATTTATACCATGTTGGCAGAGGGGGGAAAAATCATATCTGAGCCATTATTTCTAGCCCCAGGGATCTTCTTTGTCTCAAAACACTAGGCTCAGAGTCTGTACACAGCCCCTAATGGGTAAAGATATACTGAGTGCCATTGCCTTTCCATTTTTCATGGTAGCCTTGTATCAAGAGTAACTTTGGAACCATGTCCAAATGGAATACCCCCCTCTTTACAAAAGTCAACAAGCATATGGCCTTACAAATGTTACCTTTCCTTAGAGACACAGAGATGACAGTAATCCTAGCCCAACTCTGGGGCCAGTGGTCTGGGTCAAGTGTCTAGACCAGTGGTCGGCAAACTGCGGCTTGCAAGCCACATGCGGCTCTTTGGCCCCTTGAGTGTGGCTCTTCCTCAAAATACCACATGCGGGCGCGCACGTACAGTGTGATTGAAACTTCGTGGCCCATGTGCAGAAGTTGGTATTTTGTGGAAGAGCCACACTCAAGGGGCCAAAGAGCCGCATGTGGCTCGTGAGCCACAGTTTGCTGACCACTGGACTCTAGACCAAGGCTGGTAAGAAAGATCTTCGTAAGCATGTGGTGGAGAGGCTGTGACTGACTGAGAGGGGAAGGTACTCTCTTCATCATCTTCATTAGTCTTTAAACAAGGACATCAATTCTTAACTTCTTTGCCCACGCCCCAAATTGAACTTTTGTTGAAAATGGACCCAGAACCTGATCAAAGCCCAGAATACCATTCCTTCCTGAAGAACAAGAAGTTGGAAACTGCCCTGACCACTTAAAATCTAATCAAGAGCAATGGATCCCCATAGGCTTGAGGTTCTGCTGGTAAAGACATATTCCCAGGATCTTTCCCACCCTCTAGTCCCCTATGCATTGCTGCTTGTCCAAAATAAAGAGACTTTCTTCCCAACCCCTTTGCTGCATAAAGCAACAAGGGTCCCTGGGAAAGTATGGTGCTCCTTGCAGTCTCCCCAATTCTCAGCTTTCCTAATTACATCTGATAATTAGTTCAGCACACCAGGTAAAACCCAGGAGAAACCATGAAGTCAAAACATTCTTATCTCAATCTTTAGTTTGAAAGTGTTCAAAGCTTCTAATTGTTCTAAGCTACCCATTTAAGCTACCAGTAATGACTATCCAAAGGCACAGTGCTCACAAACTAACAATGGCTTGTTGGGTACACTATGTTACATTTGAAAAATGTTTATAATAATAATATTATTCTCCATCCTTGGCCTATTCAACTCCTGTTCCCTCAACCAATATGATTGCAAGCCTTACACAAAGCAAAAGATGCATAAAGATTGTCCCCATTTTCTCAGCCTCCCAATAATCCAAGAGATGTTAAGAGAAAAGAAGGAGACTTGGAGAACTGTCAGGGTTGCTCCTATCAAGCTTCTTCTAACCCTAAATTCTGACCTCATCAAATAATATAATATCCTTCTTTAGTCCCGTCTCTCACTCATTCATTCATTCCACAATCATGTAATGATAATCAGAACTACCACTAATTGAATGCTTACTCTGTGACAGGCACTCTGTTAAGTACTTCTAAATTTGTCACCTCATTTTACTGTCACAACAAATCTTAGAAGTAAGTATTATTATCTTCACTATTTCTCAGATGAGAAAACTGAGGCACAGAGACAATAAGTAAATTACTCAGGTGGAAAGGGATGAAGCCAAATAAATGCAGATATGACTCCAAAGCCTGTGCTTTTGGCCACTTGGTAAAACAAAGCACTTAGGGATTGTCCATGCAATGGGGAGACAAAGATTAATAACACTCAGGCGATGACTTCATGGAGCTCACAGTCTGATAGTGTGAGAGACATTGAAACAGAGGTTGTAAATGAGTGGTAAGATAGAAGAATATGTAGGTGCCATGGGAGCTATTTAGTAGCAAGTGAACCAGTCACTGGCTGGCACTGTTAATTCAATAAGTACCATGCATATTGTCCTGGAAGCAGATCCAATGACAGAGGCTACATGGCTTTAAACTCTGCTGCACACTCCCACTGATATCTTGGACTTCCGCTTAATAAAATCTGGAACCCCTAACTTGGATACATTGTGTGTCTCTGAATTGTTTACTCCATGACACCTCCTTGACCTTAAGGGGACGCTCCTGACCCTGACTGGCTGCCTTTAGTGTTTATCATGAATGAGGAAAGCCTCATACTTGAGTGTCTTTCCACTAGTAGTCTCTAGGATTTAGCACTTTGTTTCAAGACTTGCCTGTATTTTCATGAGTACTCTCCTAGTCATTCCCATTAGATCACAGGTTTCCTGAATGTAAAGACCAAGTCTATCCATCCCTCTGTATCTATCAATGGTTCCTGGTAGAAAGCTTATCACATAGTGAGAATGTAACCAGGACTGTTTTTGCCTCAAATGTACAAAAAAATGAGGGGGAGGGGCAGCTTTGTAAGGGCATGCAAAGGCAGAAAAGTAGAAACAAGAAAGAAGAAATCAGTGCAGCACAAAGTAGAAACCAGCATCCAAAGGTTTTGAAAGGTAACAAATACACACATTTAGGAATAAGAAAGGAACAATAACTATGAAGTCAGAAGTTATTCTTTACACGATTATGCCAACTAGCTTGAAAACTTAGATGAGACAGATGATGCTTAAAAGAAAACTTAAATAATGAAATTAGCTCAAAAAGGAATAGAAAACCTCAAACCAACTACTAGCCATAAAAATAATTTAGTAAATACTTCAAACAGCAACACTTCACCAAAAGGCACCAGAACATTCATTTTGGAGGTATTTGTGGAAATTTCTTCCCAAGAAGAAAAACCAAAAGCTCAAAAGCGACCATTGCAGTGACACACCATGATATCCTATTTTAGGACAACACAGCCTTCACATACTGTTCTGGTGATTGCTGTTACAATGACCTACTCTCCTCCAACCCCAAGCCTCTCTGCCTCACCCAGGCTTTGGGAAAGTCTTTGGATAACCCCTCCTTTGGGGAGCTTCTAAGAAAGGCAAAGCCCCCTATGCTTATGACACACTCACAACGGTGGGGGCTGGCTTCAAACACATTCATTTTGCAATCCAGCTGTTCAACATCAGGTTTCTTGTGTGATCCAACCCCACATTTTACTGGCTCCAAAATGTAGACCAATTCACATTGTGCATGTGGATACCCAGCTCTCCCAATTGATTTGAATACTGAAACACAACAGCCCTCCTCTACTTTGTTACAGAGCTGGAAAAACATCAGGAACACAAAATACAGAGTTAAAGCGGCCCAAGGATACACAGGTGGCTCATGGAAGAGTTGAGAGTAGCACTTAGGTGTCCTGATTGAATTCAGGACAAAACAATTAAATTTTCTGATAAAAAAATGCCTTCTTAGAGCCCTGAAAGGCATGTATATAGCCTAGACAGGAGAGTCCCCATTTGTCCTAACCAGTATCTGATACTCATTAGAACATTTTACTGGATTGAAAACAAAAGCACCTTTACGGATCTTATTTTTTATCTATGAACAAGAAAACTCCTATTTATTACTCTAATTGGCAACCAAGTATGCAATGGAGAAGGAGGACAAAGAGAAAGAGGGTGAGAAGGAAAAGAAAAAGAAAGAGGAACAAAGAAGGAAGAAGGAGGACAAGAATGGAGTGTAGCCCTGCCAGAGTTGCTCAGTGGTTGAGCATTGACCTATGAACCAGGACATCACGGTTCAATTCCCAGACAGGGCACATGCCTGGGTTTCTGGGCTTGATCCCCAGTAGGGGACATGCAGAAGGCCTATCAGTGATTCTCTCCCATCATTGATGCTTCTATCTCCCTCTTCCTCTCCCTTCCTCTATTAATTCAATAAAAATATGTTTTTTTTAAAAGAATGGAGTGTAAGAAATTATTCCCAAATGAAACTCACACTACAAACATGGTTTTTGAAATTCCATGGAAGCAATGCAACACAAAGTCCACCTTAGTTTATGTTGCAAATGTATAATTTTGACATTAGTTATTTGAGATAAAATGCCCATCATGAGGTGGAAACAGAAGTGATAAAAATAATAATCATTATGATACTACTCACAGCATCCTTGGAGAAAAAGAGTCTTGTTGACATCAGCTTTTGTATGAGTCACATTTGAGTATTCAAGTCAGGGACAAGAACACAAAAACATGACACCTGTGTTTGTAATTAACCAACTACCAGTTCAAAATCAATAATATCAACTTTAACATTGAACCATTAAATCAATGTTCTTCCTTTTTTTTAAAAAAAAATCAGCAACTATTGGGGGAAAGGAAGCTAGCTTCATTGAACATTAGTTAGTGTGAACAATAGATTATATATAGACCATCCACTGACTTAAAGGCCAAAGTAAAAAATGGAGTGATGAAGACAATAGATCACTGTGTGAGAGTAGTTTTATTCTATTAGCTGCAAATGGCAAGTTCACTCTGACTTGATTTAACCTTGAATAATTCTCCATCCAGATACTGACACTTAGTTCTCATATGTGCCTACTGTTGGTAGATTCTAGATTTCACTATCTAATTGTTCAGAATGAAATTATCTCAAGAAGTAAAAAAAAGACCTTGCTTCTCTATGTATTATACTCACTTTCAACATGCAAAATATTTTCATTGAAAGGTCTATCCCACTAATATTCATTCATTAAACATTATGGCAAAAGAACAACTATGTGAGAGATTCAGAAATATACAATAAAAGGCCTCTGTCTTCACAGGTGACAGCATAATAAGCAAGTTAGCACTAGATAAAAAATGGAGCACAGGGAATACTGCTGTTAGCACTGTTATAGAGACACAAAGAGCAATGGGAACCCAAAAGAAAGAGAACAAGTCTAATCATGAACACTGGGGAAGGTTTCAGAGATGACACAAAATCTGAGTCTTGAAAGATATGTAAGATATAAGCGATGGAGATAGGAGTAAAGAGTATTTTGGGTAACTGCATAAATAAAGGCCCAAAAGCAGGAACATGCCTTTTTCTTAACAGTACTGGGAAAAAAGTCCAGTATAGTCACAGAGATTCTAACTCTCCAAACACAATTGCCCAGACCCATCTGCCAGCCTTCTGCACAGACAAAACATACAGTTGCCTACTCGTGAAATTCAGGGTGAAGAGGACAGAGAGTGTCTATGGGGAGAGGAGTGGCCCCAGTGGTGAAAAAGAAGGAACCTTGTGGCAAGGCAGACAAACCACACTGATTTCCCAGTCTTGGCAACAGTGTGCCCTGCCCATAATGAGTAGCTAGCAAGCTTCATAAAATAAGTTAATGAGAGATTCAGTAAACATCATGGATGAGGCATTTCTACTCTCATTCTGGAACATTTCCTGCTTGCCAACCCTGTATGGGCTCCAGCCAGAGGTTGACATAGGGCTGGCTTGAAGAGCTTGTTTCTGAGACAGCCCTGGTGTTCTTATCAAACTTGTTTTCATGAAGTTATCTTGAGGTCTTACTTGTGGGTTTTTCTTGTCAACATTTTTGCCTGGGCAAACAGCTCCTTGGTTCTGCAGTGCCTCTATTGACACAGATGTATTTATTCAACACTTTAAACTTTCCTAAAATCTCTGGTAAAATGATAACGATTTTACTTGCATTGGTAAGATATTTTACTGTTCTCAAAACACTTCCACATTTATAGGATCTTATATTTTCTTCCACACTTCCAATTCTTCTCTCAACCCAATCCAATCAGGCTTCCTTCCCCACCATTCCACCAAGGCTGCTCTCATCAAGGTCAGCAATAACTTCCCTGTTGTCAAATCCCATGGTCACTTTTCTGGCTTTGTCTTAATAAATAAACACCTCAGCAACATTAGATGTAAATTGAGCTAGTCCTTCTTAAACACTTTCCGCTCTTGACTTCTGGGACACTGCAGAATTCTGGATTTCCTCCTACCTCAATCTCCTTAGCTAGATTCTCTTCCTCTTCCAGACTGTTCAATATTTGAAAGCCCCAGCATTCAGTTCTAAGAACTTCTTTATTTACATTTATTTACTAGGTGACCATATCCCATCCCAAGGCTTTACCTTGGAGATATTTTTTTACATTTTAACTTTTTGACTCTTTTGTAATAATACAGCTTTAAAACATACATAGTACAGCTTCACAAAGATATTTTCGTTCTTTACATCCTTAATTCCATGAGTCTTTTTTTCTATTTTTAAAAGCTTTTTTCTTTTTAAATGTTTTTGTTAAAAACTAAGACACAAACACACATTAGCCTAGGCCTACACAGTGTCAGGATAATCAGTATCACCATCTTCCACCTCCACATCTTGTCCCACTGGAAGGTCTTCAGGGGCTGTATTCTCCTTTAATAACCATGCTTGCCAAAGCCGGTTTGGCTCAGCGGATAGAGCATTGGCCTGCGGACTGAAAGGTCCCAGGTTTGATTCCGGTCAAGGGCATGTACCTCGGTTGCAGGCACTTCCCCAGTGGGGGATGTGCAGGAGGCAGCTGATCGATGTTTCTCTCTCATCGATGTTTCTAACTCTCTATCTCTCTCCCTTCCTCTCTGTAAAAAATCAATAAAATATATTTTTAAAAAATAACCACGCCTTCTTCTAGAAAAGCTCCAGAAGTACCTGCCTGAGGCTCTTCTTAAGGAGGTGTCACTCTTTCCAGAAACAGGTCTGTGGTGGTTTGCTTGATTTATTTCCTTTTTCATCTTATATACACTTGTAAGCAGATAAGGCGCCATGAATTTTCTTCTTTATTACTAAAAACTTTTTGATTAGGGTCCGTCTTTTCATTTTAAGGAGCTTGTTGAGGTCTGAAAAAGTTTTTGTTAAACCCTTCATTGTGAATTTTCTTGAGCATTTTTATCTATTTTTTTCTTTTCCTGCAGTTTCCTTTTCTCCTGCCTCTTCTTCAGCTATGTGTTCTTGTTTCAGTTTCAACAACTCCTCATTAGTGAATCCATCAGGAACCACCTCTAGGAACTACTCAGTGTCATCCTCATCCACAGCCAGGTTAAAATTGTTTGCCATCTCAACCACAGCCTTGTGGATTTTTGCAACCTCCTCATCAGTGGCAAATTCTTTGAAGTCATCAATGAACCTCTAGATGATGTCTTCTTCCTCTTGCCATTTAAGCATTTCTCAGTGACATCCCTCGAAGCCCAAGAAAGGTTTTTGATGTAGTCATAGATCTTATAATCCGTCCAGAATTGCATCAGCATCTTCTTAGTGTCTTTTTCAGTTGCAGCAATAGCCTGGATACAGATTCTCCTCAGGTAGTAGGCCTGAAAAGCTGCTATAACTCCTTGATTCATTGGTTGGATCAAAGATCTGGTGTTCAAAGAGAGAAACATCACTTTGCTATTAAGATGAAGATGACCAATGAAAGGAGGACATCTGGGTGTATTATCAACAATAAGCAAAATTTTGAAATGTGCATTATTATGCAAAGAGTATTTTTCCACTTTTCTGGCATAGCAATTCAGGAGGGCATCTTGGAAAAGGAGTTGGGTCATCCATGACTTTTTAATGCTTCTGTAGGCTACTGGCAGTGTGTGCCACTGATATGTTTGAAGGCTCTGGGGTCTTCACTGTGCCAGATTACAAAGGATTTCAATTTGTAACCGGCAACATTGTCCCCAAGCAAGACTGTTACCCTCTACTTAAAAGTCTGGCATTGACTTGACCTCCTTATGGATGAAAGTCCTTTCAGACATCTGTTTTCAGAATAGGGAGGTTTCATTCATATTCAATCCTTGCTCTGGCATAAAATTTTCCTCAACAATCAGCTTATCTAAAGTTTCCAAATATTCTTCAGCTGCTTTCACATCACCAACAGACTCACCACTTATCCTCTCTAATAAAGAGGGAATATACAAATTTACCATCACACTGTCACAAAGATGGCTGCGCCCACAGCAGAGGCAGGGTTTCCATAACATAAGATGGCTGCACCCACAAGGAGGCTGAGTTCCTGTAATGAGCCTTAAGCAGCAATTAGCAGGGACCTGAGGCTGCATGGTGCTGGGCCATGACAGGGGACCTGAGGCTGCGTGGCACTGGGCCATGGCGGGGGACCTGAGCCTGCACGCACCACCTGCTGAGGCTTGACAAAGGACCTCAGGCCCCACCCCCCACCCCAGCACTGGGCCAGGGGACCACAAGCCACGCCCCCTCCTCTGCATCGGGCCAGGGGACCTGAGGCCATGCCCCCCCGCCTGGCAGGGATTAACAGGGGATCTCAGGCCATGCCCCCTGCCCAGCGGAGCTTGATGGGGAACCTTAAGAAGCGCCCCTTACCCCACTGCTGGGCCTTAGACTGCTCCTCCCACCCTGGGCCGGGGGACCTTAGGCTGCGGCCCCCACCTGGTGGGGCTTGACGGAGGACCTGAGGCTGTGCCCCCCGCCCTGCGGTGCTTGACGGGGTTGGGGCTGGCTGGGTCTGGATCCCCCCCAATGGGGGTGGGGCCGGCTGGGTCTGGGTCTTGTGCAATTCTAAGGCACTGCGGGTGGGTGGGGACAACTCTGGGTCCCACAGCATGCCTCAGACTCTGACAGGAGGAAGATTTTCATATACATTTTACTAATTTTCTTTCATCTCTGACACTTCTATTATAAAGGGCAAATAGCAATATTAAAATATTTCCTCTAATTAATCCCCTTTTCATGTGCATGAATTTCATGCACTGGGCCACTGAAATATACATACATATATATATATATATATATATATATATATATACATATATATATATATACATATATATATATACACACACACACATACACACACATATATATATATGATTAATGTATATAAATTAAAAGATTAAAAGGGGATTAATATATATAAAAGCCTAAGATCAGCTGACTGACCATAGCTATGATGAGCAATGACCACCAGGGGGCAGATGCTCAATACACAGGCATGGAAATATGGAACAGACTGATGAATCTCAGAGGGATGGGGCCGAGGCAGAGGTGGTTAGGGGCAATCAGGAAGGCAGGCAGAGGGGGTAGGGGTGATCAGGCAGGCAAGTGAGCAGTTAGAGGCATCAGACAGGCAGGCAGAGTGGTTAGGGGTGGTCAGGCAGGCAAGTGAGCAGTTAGAGGCATCAGGCAGGCTGGCTGCGTGGTTAGGAGCTATGAGGCAAGCAGGAAGATTGGTAGAGGCAATCAGGCAGGCCAGCAGTTAGGGGCAATGAGGCAGGCAGGTGAGTGGTTAGGGGCGATGAGGCAGGCAAGTAGTGTGGTTAGGGGAGATCAAGCAGGCAGGCAGGTGAGTGGTTAGGAGTCAGCGGCCCTGGATTGTGAGAGGGATGTCTGACTGCTGATTTAGGCCCAAGACCACGAGGGGTCCCGGATTGTGAGAGGGTGCAAGCCGGGCTGAGGGACACCCCCCCATGCATGAATTTCGTGCACTGGGCCTCTAATAGTAAATATATAAACCAATAACATAGTGGTTTATTATCATTGTCAATATATGTACATACATAAATGTATGTGCTATATTTTTATGACTGGCTTGTTTTCACCAGCATCACCACAAACATAAGTAATGTGTTACAATGTTACAACAACTACATCATTAGGTGATAGGAATTTTTAATCTCCATTATAAGCTTATGGGACCAGCATCATACATGTGATCTGTCATTGACAAAAACATTGTTATGCGGTGCATGTATGTATTTTTTGTTATCATATATATCACACCATAACACCCACCAATTTTACTTCTAGGTATATACGCAAAAGAATTGAAACCAGAGACTCAAATAGATACTTGTACGTAATGTTTGTTACAACAATATTCACAAAAGCCAAAAGATAGAAACAATCCAAGTGTCTATCAACAGCTGAATGGATAAACAAATTGTGGTATAAACATGCAATGGAGTCACATTGTATTCATGTATTCATACAATTTAACCAAAAAAAAAGGTAAGATTTCCCTCTATTTTATTGCCTACTATTATTCCATTGTGTAAATGTACCACTACATTTTTAAAAATTTATCTTTATTATTCAAAGTATCATAGATGTCCCCGTTCCCCCCCCCCATTGACCCTCTCCACCCTGCTCATGCCCCCTCCCCAGGCCCTCACCAACACTGTATTTTTATCCACTGATCTACTCACAAGCACTTGGGCTGCTTCCAAATCATAGCTATTGTAAATAATACTGCAATGAACATAGGGGTGCCTATATTCTTTTGAATTAGTATTTCGAGTTTCTTTGGGTATATTCCCAGAAATAGAATTGCTGGGTCATAAGGTAGTTCTATTTTTATTTTTTGAGCTGACTCCACAGTGGTCACAGCAATCTGGATTCCTAGCAACACTTAACAAGGGTTTCCTTTCCTTCGCATCCTTGCCAACACTTATTGCTTGTTGGTTTATTGATGATAGCCATTCTGACAGGTGTTAGGTGATATCTCATTACGGTTATAATTTGTATTTCTCTGATGATTTGTGACATTGAGCATCTTTTCATATGTCTATTGGACATTTTTATGTTCTCTTTGGAGAAGTGTTTATTCAGGTCCTTTGCCCATTTTTAATTGCATTGTTTGTTTGTTTTTTGGTGTTGATTTGTATAAGTTCTTTATAGATTTTCAATATTAACCCCTTATCAGATGTAACATTGGAAAATATGTTCTTCCATATAGTAGGTTATCTTTTCATTGTTGATGGTTTACTCAGCTGTGCAAAAACTGTTTTTAGTTTGATATAGTCCCATTTGTTTATTTTTTCTTCTGTTTCCCTTGCCCAAGGAGATATATCAGAAAAAAATATTGTTACCAGAAATGCCTATTTTACTGCCTATGTTTTCTTCTAGGAGTTTTATGTTTTCAAGTCTTACATTTAAATCCTTAATCTATTTTGAGCTTATTCTTTTGTATATTGTAAGAAGGTGGTGTAATTTCATTTTTTTGCATTTATCTGTCCAATTTGCCCAACCTCGTTTATTGAATAGACTGTCTACCCCATTGTATGTTCTTGCTTCCTTTGTCAAATGTTAATTGACTAGAAAGGTGTAGGTTTATTTCTGGGATCTCTCTCTCTCTCTATTATATTCCATTAATCTAACTGTTTTTATGCCAGTATCATGCTGTTTTGATTGTTATGGCCTTATAGTATAGTTTGATATCAGGCAGCATGATTCCTCCAACTTTGTTCTTCTTTCTCAAGATTGCTGTGGATATTTGGGGTCTTTTGTCTTTCCTTATACATTTTTGGAATGTTTTTTCTAGTTCTGTGAAATATGCCTTTGGTATCTCGATAGGGATTGCATCGAATCTCTAGATTGCTTTGGGTAGTATGGACATTTTAATGTTATTATTCCTATCCATGAACACAGTATATGCTTCTACTTATTTGTATCTTCTTCAGTTTCTTTCTTCAGTATCTTATAATTTTCTAAGTACAGGTCTTTTACATCCTTGGTTAAATTTATTCCTAGTTATCTTTTGATGTAATTGTAAATGGGATTATTTTTTAATGTCCTTTTCTGCTAGCTCATTATTGATGTATAAAAATGCAACTGATTTTTGGTATTTATTTTGTATCCTGCTACTTACTGAATTCATTTATAAGTTCTTATAGTTTCTGGTAGAATCTTTAGGGTTATCTATATACAGTATCATGTCATCTGTAAATAATGACAGTTTCCATTCCAATTTTGATACCTTTTATTTCTTTTCTTGTCTGATTGTTATGGCTAGCACTTCCAGTACTATGTTGAATGAGTGGTGAAAGCAGACATCCCTGTCTTGTTCCAAATCTTAAGGGAAATGCTTTCAGTTTTTCCCCATTGAGTATGATATCAGATGTGGGCTTTTCATATATGGCCTTTATTATGTTGAGGTATGTTGCCTCTATTTCCACTTTGCCGAGAGCTAAGCATCCATTTCTTAATGAGTCTGATTTCCTTTTTCTTGCATCATGGTGCTTAGCTATCGTGCCTTACGAACCAGTATTTATTGGTTTATTGTGAAGAGAAGGATTGATATTCTGTTTCCACTACCTTGTGCCATCCTTGAGAATTTTCTGACTCTCTGCAAGCTAGTCTACTTATTCCTATGGAAAGTCATATTAAGTCTGACTCCTGATCCTTGAGCACTAGATATGATGGGCATTTCTTCTTTCTTGCCTGGCGAAGTGTCACTGGTCCTTAGATGTTCTTTTCGTAGGTATTTAGGATGTAAAATACCATGCATGACTCCAGGAATAGATTGTGCTTCTGTCAAGTGATTTCTTACACTGATTTTTTTCTTAAACTTACAGCCAGTGGTTACTCTCCTTCCTACTCCATTCTAGAATTTCCCCCAGAAAACCCAGTTAAACTGAAATATAGGCAGCCAGATCTCAGCTGGACTATAGGCCCTCAAGGTTAGTCTTTTCAACCTTTAAAATAATTTATCTTTGAGCGATGAAAGGCCATAATGAACCCACATAGCTTTTGTTGTTTGGCATTTGTCAAGCGATCTCACCTCTATTACCTCATTTGGTTCGTTAACCCCATTTTCTAATGGATGAAGCATGAAATCTCATCAAGATTAAGAGAGTTGAATAAGACCCCATTGCTAGTTAGTTACAGAGCTGATACTAGAAGTCAAGACTGCTTCTTTCACTCTGACATATCGGGTACCTAAGTCATATAACAAAGGCACTTATTTTCTAGACAGGGAGACATGGGTAAAGAAATACAGTAGAGGACTCTGGGTAGAATGAAAATACCTGTGACATGGGAAAGTGGGGCACAGAAGGAGAGGTGGGAAAAATAAGACTTTCTACCCTATTTTACCAGGAGCTAGTTATGATTTAATAACCTGAGCTGGGCAGTGCCAGCTCCTTTGGAAGCCTGGCTCAAGGGTGTTTTTTCCTTAGCTTTTTTTTTTTTTTTTTTTTGCCATTTTCCAAGATTCTCTGTTTCAGCTCCCATTGGGGGCCTCACAGAGATGAGAACAGCTGCAGAGGCACTGGAGTTGGGCTGCTGAGTCCATGCCCAGGACCAACACCTGCCCCTCCACGGGGCCCCGGGGACAAGTTGGCTCAGAGAAATGGGGATGAGACAGAACTTCATTCATCAGAGAGAACTGGGGTGGAAAAACCCTGCTTGATCCCTTGGCACCACTAAGCTCTAAGGTTGGCCCTGAGCCCCACACAACTCCAAATTCTGTTTAGCAGGGTCAATTAAAATAAGACGGTGTGCTTGTAGGGCCCATTGCAGTTATCAGTTGCAGTTAACAGTTAGCTGGTGTCTGATATGCAAGAAGTATAGTGGGAATATGACTTTGGAATTCAGTAGAGGAAGGGTGGTGAGGAAGGAAAGTTTGTTTTAAAAAGGAAGTGAACGTCTACATAGATTCTAGATTAAATCCTGCCATTGACTTGCTGCAGAATCTTGTATAAGTTGCTTTATCTCTGGGCCTCAGTTTCCTCTGTTGTAAGATAAAAGTATTGATCTAGAGCCTTTTAAGGGCTGTGTATTTTTTGAGTCAAAAGCCCTTATGAGTATTTTATGAAAACTATGGACCTTCTCCCCAGAAAAATGCCCATGTGTACATAGCTAATTTTTCATATAATTTAGGAGACTTGAGGATTTCCCTGAAGCCCATCTATAGATCCTAAGTAAAGAACATCTGAACTAGTTCATTTCTGAGACCTCTTCTAGCTCTGACCATTTATGAAGCATTCCAGGTTAGACACGGTTAATGAGCAGAGACACCAGGACCAGAATGTTGGCAGCTGTCATGGAATCCCAGAGGCTTAACTGTACCCCTTTCCCAGGCTTCCTGAGACTCCAGTCCAAGGGAATCAAACGGATGTAAGCTCATTCTCTGCAAACTGAGTCCAAGGGAAGCAAAGGAGTGCAAACTGATTTACAGCGAACAAGAGACTGGAGTGTGCATCGGAGAATTGCCTCCCAGGTTGCTTGAATTTAGTAAGGATATGAACTTTGTGGGAGAGAGTAGGCACTAGATTCATGGCCTTTAAATGCCCTTCAATGGTTGAGGATAAAAAAAGAGCATGGACTACCCAATTTGTAAGATGTTCTGAGATAATGACTTAAGGAGCTAATTCTTAACATAACTGGACAGAATACTGATGGCCATGAACCTACTGCATTTCCTTATATAACGTCCCCTTATTTAAAACAGTTTATTTTACTACAATAAAGATTGGGAGAGCAGAGAAGACAGAGATTTGGTGGGTATATCAGTCATGGTTCAAGTAAGAAACACATGACACACTCAGAGTGGATAAATTGAGTAGAGTTTAATAAAGATAATTGATTACAAAAATATGGATAGAGTATAATAAAACCTCAGGGGATACTGAAGTATCCCAAGACTAGTAATAGTGGGGTCCATTACCACCCTTAGGCCTGAAAGAGAGAGGGGAAATAGCTGTTACCAAAACCCAGAGGGGGAAGAGAGCATGAATACTGCATGAAGAGAGCTCCCTGATAGAAGCAACCTCTCAGGCAGGGTGCCAGGGAATAAATAGACTAATCACATTCTTCTCCCTGCCAGTGCTCCCCAGTGGCCAAACACAACTGGAATCCAAAAGATAAGAGAGCCTGTTGATAATGGGTCAGCCTTCTAGGGCAGAGCAGGGTGGAATAGGGTAGAAAGCAGATCTGTAGAGGAAGGCCTGGAGAGTTGGTCTATCACTGCAAGCAAGAGAAAGAAACTATTGTTATAGCCTTGAATATGACATCTATCCAATGAACACTGTGATATTTCGGCAAAAAAATTGAAGAGGTATAGTCTGCAATTAATCAATAATATTTTGCATTTATAAATGCTTTTACATGTTTCACAATGCTTTCACCCTATCGTCTCATCTGAACCATATAGTTTATTATGTAGGCAAACAGGTAGATCTATTAAACACATGAGAAAACTGAAGTTCAGCCAACATAAGGTGATGTGCAAGATCAAATGTCTGTAATGATGAAAACAGAAAATAGAACTTGGTTTTGGACTCCTGGTCTAGGGCCATTTCCACTATATATTACTGTCTCTTCTATGTCACGTTTCACTCCATTAAGTTGTTTGGAATGGTCTTTAGAGGATTTCTACTTCTGATGGGTATTACAATCTACCACAAGGGCAACAATAAAGAAAAAAGTTGCATAGACATCTTCACATAATTAAGAAAGGGTCAGTATAATGCATGATAAGAAAAGAGACTGAGTTAGAAGATAGATAAGTGGGTAAAATATTCTTTGCAATTATTTTCCAAAGCAGTTCTTGTCAAGTGGCCCTAGCCTACGTTCTCTAGCTCTCTCATTCCTCTTCATTTTTGGCCGCTGGGTGTCCCACCTCATTATCTACACACTTCCATTGTGACGGATATGGCTGGATGAAAGTAGGAAAGAAATGGAAATAAATAAATAAAAAACTCAAGGTAAATAACAAGAAAACAGAAATTGAACATGTCTTTTAGAACACAATTTCTAAAAGTAAAATGTATTTTCATATTTGTCGCAATTTGCATGTAAACCAAGAATAAATACCATGAGCAGATTTACCCTTGATGTTGCAATTAAGGGAATTGAAGTTCAGTGTTCCTAGGGATGGCAATAGTGCTTAATGGAAGAGATGATCCAGGCACTAGATGTGAAAAAGGCATTTGAGAATGATTGGATTGCAGATGCCTAAACCTGCTACATTAGATTCCCTGCTCTGAGGATAATTTAGAGACCAGTAAATCCTACAAGCTTCAAAATCAATATTTTCACAATCTATAACTTTAAGTGGTTTTCAACCCAGGCTATTTTTCCTCCTCCTAAATCCTCAAGAGATATTGGACAATATCTGGAGACATTTTTTGGTTGTCACAACTTGGGGGGGTATGCTACTGACATCTAGTGGGTAGAGGCCAGAGATGCTGCTAAATGACCTGCAATGAACACAATGGCGCCCCTCAACAAAGAACTATCTGGCCAGGGTTGAGAAACCCTGCTCTAAGGCATTTCTTGACTATCAAGATAATACCTTTGCTACGACCACCACATTCTCCATTCCTTGCTCCAACCTACAGATCTCAGACTGGCGACTCCCTAGAATCAGCGCCACTTCAACTATCTTCCAGGCTAAGGCAAATTTTATCTCATTCTCCAGGGTAGTACTGTTGTTATTACTATTGTTCATTGCTATTTAGTTTCTGACCCTTGGCCTTGCTTTAACCCCAATAAGAAGCCTATTTCCTACTTTGTAACTGCTTGTCTGGTTAATGACTCACAGCCTGCCTAGACCTCCGGTTTTTGCAAAGTCCTTGGCTCTTTTAGTCCTGGCATCCTTCCCAGGCTCTGAGGTCCAACTTCATCCATGGTTTCAGTACAACACTGCCTTACTATTCTATTCTGGGACACCAAATAGGGTTTGGGCTGGTAATTACAGGAGACCTGCTACCTCTTGAATCTGTGTGAAAAAGTTGTCACCCCAAGAAGGGAAGGACTCAACAAAATGTCATCTAGAGCAAGACGTCCTCCTCCTGTGATTGTCAAAGAAAACTGTAAGACAGAAAGAGAAAATGCATTCTGGGGCAACACAATCCAGAAGACTTCTATGTCAGCTGGCTTAAAGAGACATAAAGATGTCCTGCACAATATTATTTTAAATCTAGTTAAGTATGCACTTCATGTTTGCAGAAGAAAAAAGCTGAGAAAAATTGAGACCTCACAGTTGGGAGAATGCCTGATTTGGCCATTTTTCAAGTATCAGTCTCATATGCCTAGAAAGGAATCTAAAGAAGGAATTTGAAACAACAAAACGTATGAAGATTATAACCTTGAAGACAGTAGGACTAACTCTTCTTTTCCTAACAAACCTTCATTCCCAAATTTTGAGACTCAAGGTGACTTCTAGTCCTAATTCAGTCACACATTGCTACATGATCATGCACAAATCATTTAAACACTCTATACCTAAGGTTCCTTTTTTGAAAACTGCAACTAATACTATTTTTCATGCTCATAGTGGGGTGTTTTGCAATTTGAAACAAAACGAGATAGTCCATATAACAGTGCCTTGAAAAGTATTAGTGGTATATGAATGCAAATTATTATCGTTATTTTGCAAAAGATATGTGCTCTATGAGGAGGAAATTCAGCTGAATATGGTGATACCCAGGAAATCTGATAAAATAAATTGGTTTTAGAAAAGAAAGGGGGGGGGAATCAGAATGAGAGAGAATGAGAGAGAGAGAACCTTATATGAACTACCTTCATCATGTTTTATAGCATCCACAAACTAGAAGGGACATGCACTGTCTTTGTCTTCCTCTACAGAGCGTTTTACTTCCATGTCCTAAGCATAGTATTACTGTACCTATCTTCTTTTATAAAATCTCTACAATAAAACTCACCAACATTATTTGGTAATTCACTCCAGAATCAATTTTTAAGTCAATATATTTTTCTGAATTTGTTCACTTATTGAATAACATTCACTGAGTGCTCATGAGAATTCAATCACCATAGTAACTGTTAGGGATACAAAAAGAATAAGACATTCCTCCTGTCCTCAAGGAGCTGCTAGTCTGATGGAAACTTCTTGGTTATATATCTTCTGTCATAATTTAATTATCTCCTTGAGTCTGACCTACATATAATTTTCTGAAAAATTGACTTGGAACTTGTTTATACAATCATCTAAACTGCTTAGCCATTCCAAGTTTTGACTCATACAAATCGCTTTTTGAGGCCTGTTAAGATTGTGGATTTACACAATTAAATTAATTTCCCTTAAGATTGGTGAAAGTAATCCAAGTCCAATATATTGCCAAGGAACAACAACTGGTTACTGAGAAAGGACGAGTTGGCTGCAAATTTCTAATGAGCAGATGCATACTAGAGTGTTGATAGCTTAATCTGCATCCTGCCCAGAATTGGAGGTAATACCTAGACAGGACCATAACTGAATCTAAGGAATAATGCTCTAATAGTAGACATATCATGTCCCTTAAAATTTGGTGAAAGATATTTGAGGGCCTTTAGTGGCCCCTTCAAATCACTCTCTTCATGTAAACCATCTTAGAGTTCTGTCTCCACCTTCTTTTAGTTGATATTCCCATTATGCCTGTTAGCACTTTTTAATGAGCCAAATTGGTTCAAACTCAGCTAAAAGTCAAATACACAAAAAAGTAAGGCTGATGTCTTTGCTAAAAGAGAGCTTCTGTGACACCCCACAAGGAGGCCAGGAGACAAAATTCTTCTCTGAAGACATCCAAAAGGAACAGCTAGTGAAAGTCTTATATTCTCCCCCTCCTCACAAAAAGGCCTTTCTTTTTTCCCTCTTCAAATCCATTCCACCTCCCACACAGAGAGGCAAGACTAGTGGCAAGTTTAAGCAGAAATGCAAATTAAGGGATGTGTACAGGAAGACAGAAATAGACTGTATAAAATGGCAGCCAGTGTGATTGCCTGGAAGGCATTCAACTCAAACCTTTCCACTGAGAGCAAAGCAGCCCCTGTTTACATTTGTCCCTTGCATGGGCTTGCAATGGTTTATAGCAACAGAACAACCATTTGTAGGGCCAAAGGCCCCATTCTCACTGTACCTCTTACCCAAATAAGTGGTAAGATCCACATTGAAGTGACAAGATCCTTAGCTGGACTGAGCCTGCATGATGAGATTTCCCAGTCTAAATAAACCAGGTTTGTTGCAGCTTCTACAAAGGAACCCACAACACTGAGTGGGGAGACAAGCTGCAATTGATTTCAATTTTGTTTTCTTTGCATTTATAATAGATCAATGATCATTTAACTAACATATAGTTAGAACAGAGAGTTTGCATGGATTTCATTTTGCAATCATTGAAGGTTAGCCTTTTTAAAAAGTCACTATATTTTTGTTCCAAAACTTGTTAAAGAAAAGGCTTTTTTAAAAAATACAACTAGCCGAAGCCGGTTTGGCTCAGTGGATAGAGCGTCGGCCTGCGGACTGAAAGGTCCCGGGTTCAATTCCGGTCAAGGGCATGTACCTGGGTTGCGGGCATATCCCCAGTGGGAGATGTGCAGGAGGCAGCTGATCGATGTTTCTCTCTCAT
Source organism: Myotis daubentonii (assembly GCF_963259705.1). Classification (NCBI taxonomy): domain Eukaryota; kingdom Metazoa; phylum Chordata; class Mammalia; order Chiroptera; family Vespertilionidae; genus Myotis; species Myotis daubentonii. The sequence goes on along the minus strand of NC_081861.1, from coordinate 48,506,503 downwards.
CGATGTTTCTGACTATCTCTCTCTCTTCCTCTCTGTAAAAAATCAATAAAATATATATAAAAAAAATACAACTAAACACCAGATTCTGGCTATTTCTCATTAGCATAATAAGGTAGAAAAAAATTTAAATTACTGTAACATCTTTAGGATCATGTCTTTGTATTCTCACAGTGTCTAGCTCAAGACTGAGCAAAAGGTATGTTCACACACACACACAAAAAAAATCTGTGGCTTTTAGTGTTCTAATGAATCACCATTTTACTGCATTTTTGTGTGTCTACACAGTTGATATCCTCTCTTTTTCATATGTATACAGTCTTAGTTGCATCTATTATTGCCTTACTATCTTCAGTTTCTTGAAATTGTTTCCTGTTTTGCTTATTATCTCTGTCACTAGCAGTCATTGACCTAGACTCTCATCCGGAACTCAAGGACAGATGTGCATTCTTCTGGCCATTTTTGTGCTGAAGTTACACTTTAGCCATCCAAATTCAGCTCAGAGGTGAAAAACTACAGCAAGAGGAGAACACGAAGCCAAGAGAAGGGGAAGGGAAGAAAGATAGGGAGAGCCATCTGAAATGCTTGTTGGGCCATGTTTCAGAGAAAACGGCCTCACTAGAATTGGCTGTCTTTCTAGGCCAGACCTCTGTCAATAACACATTTTTTGGCCATCCTGACTTCAACCTCTGATTTGCCCAATTCAAATATACTTTTTCCAAGAAACAGCTCTCCTAGTTATGGCCCCTAACCATTACAAACAATGATGTTGAAAGGTCCGAGTGAAAGGGGCCTTTTTCTCCAAATGAGTCACCACCACCTGGAAAGTTCTTGGAAAATGAAAGAGTTGCCAGAAGGCTTAAGACAAGGAAATGTTGTCTTATTTTTGAAAAGAGGAAGAAGCATATCTCAAAAATATAAACCAATAATCAACTTTATGCAGAAACCCAAAAATATCTTTTAAAAGGTTATTAGAATATTGTTTGTGAGCACTTAAGCAAAATTATGATCAGTAGACAAAAAGAAGGGATGACACAAGCCATGCCCAACTAACTTTTTAAAATAAAGTTACTATACATCTGGGGGGTATAAAGTATATTTTGAAGCATTTTTGAGTATTGGGAATGTCTTAGGGTTGGCAAAATACTTCCTTCCTGAGCCCATGGCAGAAATCATTAACCCCTCACAACACTCTTTGCCACTACCTGACCTCACAATCCTTCTCAGTAGGCAGTCACTATAGTCACCTGCCATCCTAGACTCAGGGTATGGGAATGCACAGAATAAGTAAGACCATTACGGAATTCATAAAATAGCAGAGAAAGTTTGTTTAGTTATGGAAATTATATTTTAGTATAGAATGGCTCCTATCAATTCTGCCTCAAGGATAAAGAATAGGGATATAGTACCACTTTAAGAGGAGGTGGTATGTGAAATGGGTCTCAACATATAAGTAAGAGTTTTCCATCTAAAGGAGGATACATGCCATAAAATGTGAGTCTGAAGTTTTTGAAGTTAGGTCCTGCTTATACATTTGTTGGCAAATTGAAGAACTGGGGGTTGAGTGTCAATATAATTAATTATAGTATTACTTGAACAGCCTTGCCAAAAGAAATTAAAGTTGGATGACAGAATCAAGACTTAGAACGTTTTTAAAAGGCACAATTGATGGGCCAAAACAAACAAACAAAAAGTCTGTTTCCTTGAATTCTAGTAGAGATTATAGTTAATACATTTAATAAATATAAAGTCCCACATTTAGATTTCCAAAATTCAACTGTATAACTGAAGCAGATGGATATTAACAGCAGCTCTAAGATTTCAGTTGATTTCAAGGATAATATGAATCATTAAGTTGGGGGTGGGGGGGGTTAATAGTGACATGGTGAAAGATCTATGGGATGGGAGACAGGAGACCCAAGTTTAGTTCTATCCTGTAAAGTAAATGTGTGACCTCAGTAAGTCATTTCTCCTCTCTAAGCCACATTGTCTTCTAAAGAAGTTGGATTAAATTTGTAGTTTTTAGATCCTCTGGATTCTTCGTGGGCTACCTTGGGGAACAAAAAGGAAGTTCAGATCATTAAGGTTCTGTACCCTCTCACCCTCCTTTCACTTCAATGAGAGAAACTCCACTTTATCTGTTTTAAGAATTAAGGTACTGGCTAAGATTTCATTTATGAAATTATTCCATTGTAAAAAATATTTTAAACCCATTTAGCTCTAACTTTGTAACATTAGTCTCTCTATACTCTGCAATGGTCAAAAAATACCTGAACACTTCCACTCTGAACATGTTTTGAGAGGGACATTGACAAAATGGAATTAATTTAGGGAAAGATGAGTCAAGGTACAAAAGATATATACATATAGAAGATATTAGAGTTGCTTATCCTTGAAAACAGAAGATGTGGGGAGATCAAATACCCGAAAGGTTATCCTGTAGAAGAAGGGTTTGCCTTATTCTGTTTAGCTCTACAAAACTGAGCTAGAACTAGTGGATGGAAAAATTTTAGAACAGATTTTGACTCAAGAAGCAACTTTTAAGCATGTAGCTTTACAAAATAATGAGTTTGTAATTAGAACAAAAAATGAGGTATAGGGGTAGGGGAGGTGGAGGAGGGTAAATGTGGGATAGATGGTGACAGAAGGAGACTTGACTTTGGGTGGTGAGTACACAATACAACATACAGATGATATAAAACTTTATAAAATTATAAAATTGTACACTTGAAACCTATATAATTTTGTTAAACAATGCTACTCCAATAAATTCAATAAAAATCTTTAAAAACAAAAATGTATAAATTGTGCAATATCAAAGAGAAATTACCACTATTTTCATCCTGTATGACTGTCAATTAAGAAAGTGCCAGAAAAATGAACTAAAAGATTTGTTCCAGTAAGATAGTTCAGCAAGGTGGCCACATACAAAAATAATAGTTTTCCTATCCTACAGCAACAGTCAATTATAAAAAAGTTCTGAGACAAATATTTTATTAACAGATAAGGTATCTAGGAATAAATCTATAAGAAATATATTTGACATACTTGGTCAAAACTATACAAGTCTTTATTAAAGATATTTGAATGCAAGATATTTAAAATATTTTAAAGATGTCAATTCTCCCTAAACTTAGATATAAAATTCAAAGAAATTCAAATAAAAGTCTCATTAGAAACTGTAAGAAATTGATCATCTGATTCTAAAGTTCACATGAAAAAAATGTACAAGAATAGAAAATGGTATTTTGTGGAAGGGGGGGATCTCAAGAACTGAGGTCTTAGAACATCAGACATCAAAACAGACTATATTATGTAATTCTAGAGGCCCGTTGCATGAAGAGATTCATGCAATAGGCCTTCCCTTCCCCTGGCTGCCGGCACCGGTTTTCCTTTGGCACCTGGGACCCAGGCCTTCGCTCAGGCCGGAGCCTTCAGTCTTCACTGCTCCCACTCTGCCACTTTGCACCTACATATGCAAATTAACCTCCATCTTTGTTGGGTTAATTTTCATACTCTCCTGATTGGCTAGTGAGCATAGCGGGGGGATGGTCAATTTACATGTTTGTCTATTATTAGGTAAGACGAGAGGCCCGGTGCACAAAAATTTGTGCACTCGGGAGGGAGGGGGGGTTCCTCAGCCTGGCCTGTGCCCTCTCGCAGTCTGGGACCCCTCGGGAGATAACGAACTGCTGGCTTAGGCCTGCTCCCGGGTGGCAGAGGGCAGGCCCAATCCCTAGGTGCAGCCCCTGGTCAGGCTCAGAGCACGGCCGATTGGGGAGTTGGGGTGCCGCCGCCTGTCATGCACAGAGCAGGGCGTATTGGGAAGTTGTGATGCCACCCTCAGTCACGCTCTGGGTGGGGCCGATTGGGGGGTTGGGGCATCGCCCTCTGTCACACTCAAGGTAGGGTCGATGGGGAGGTTGCGGTGCCACCCGCTGACATGCACAGAGCAGGTCCAATCAGGGATTTGGGGCGCTGCACCCTGTCATGCACAGAGCAGGGCCAATCAGGGGGTGGGGCGCTGCCCCCTTTCACGCACAGAGCAGGGTCAATCAGCAGGTTGGGGAGCTCCCCCCTGTCATTCACAGAGCAGGGCCGGTAGGGGAGTTGGGGCACTGCCCCCTGTCACACACAGAGCAGGGCAGATCAGCGGGTTGGAGGGCTGCCCTCTATCACCCACAGAGCAGGGCCAATCAGGGGGTTGGGGCACGGCCACTTTCACACACAGAACAGGGCCCCTGGGGGCAGAGGGTTTGGGGCGCTGCACCCTGTCACACACAGAGCAGGGCCAATCGGGGGGTTGGGGCACCGCACCCTATCACACACAGAGCCGCAGGGCGATCAGGGGGTTGGGGAGCTCCCCCCTATCAGGCACAGAGAAGGGCTGATCAGGGGCTTGGGGCGCCTTCCCCTGTCACAAACAGAGCAGGGCGGATAGGGAGGTTGTGGCCCCGCCCCCTGTCACACACAGGGCCGCAGGGCGATCGGGGGTTTGGGCACTGCCCCCTGTCACGCTGATCCCAGTGCTGGGAGGCCTCCTGGCTCCACTGGTCCTGGTGCTGGGAGGCATATTACCCTTTTACTATATAGGATAGAGGCCTGGTGCATGGGTGGGGGCCAGCTGGTTTGCCCTGAAGGGTGTCCTGGATCAGGGTGGGGGTCCCCACTGCGGTGCCTGGCCAGCCTGGATGAGGGGATGATGGCTGTTTGCAGCTGGTCACACACCTTTCAGGGTGGGGGTCCCCACTGGGGTGCCTGGCCAGTCTGGGTGAGGGGACGATGGCTGTTTGCAGCTGGTCACACACCCTTCAGGGTGGGGGTACCCACTGGGGTGCCTGGCCATTCTGGGTGAGGGGCTGAGGGCTGTTTTCTGGCTGGCAGGTGACTGAAGCTCCCAACTGCTCCTTTTTTTCTTTTTTTTAATTCTGGGCCAGCTTTAGCTCTGGGTCCAGCTCTGAGGCCTCTGCTGCTGTAAGCAGGTATCTGGTTTGTTTGGGTTTTATAATCGAAGCACTGTATCAACTCCAGCTCTGAGATCACAGCGGGCTGAATGCATGTTTCTGGGGTTTTGTTTAGCTTCTATATTTGTAACAATGTTTCAAACTGCAAGCTCAGAGGCCTGCAAGGCAGGCGGGGAACGTTGGTTTCCTCCGTCACTGAAGCAAGCAAGCCTCATGTTAGTTTCAAGCTGCCTGGCTGCCGGCCGCCATTTTGGCTGGCAGTTAATTTGCATATCACCCTGATTAGCCAATGGGAAGGGTAGCAGACGTATGCTAATTACCATGTTTCTCTTTTAATATATAGGATAGGGTTATATTAGACCAAGAATTTGTAGATGTAACAGAGATTATAGATGAATAGATGTATCTATTTCTTATAAGAATTAATTATTTTATAAATTGGATTTAAACCTTGCCTATGTATTTGGAAAAAAGGTAGGACCCCTACCCCAGTTCACACCAAACATGCACACACATACACACACAAAGGAGAGATGGACATTTAAAAAAATCACAATAATGTTTAAAAAAAATAGATAATTATTATTTTTATCATCTTTGGGTAAGGAAGGTCTTTATTCAGCAAGACCCAAAATACAGAAGCTATAAAATAAAATAATAAACTTGATTACACCAAAATTAAAACTTTTAATTTAAAGTTAAAAAATGTGGTAAATAAATCTAATATACAAGCTATAAGCAACATATTTAACAAAGAATTAGCTTGTAATACAATAGAAACATGGACAAAGTAAATAAATAGGCAATTAATTAACTACTAATTTAAAATGGACAAAGGTCATGCTCACCCAATTTTGGTAGTATCAGGGCAGTGCAAATTAAAGCAGCAATTTCATATTATTTTTTACCCATCAGGCTGGCAAGAATCTAAAACATTAATAAAAGTATTGTTGAATGTATGAGAAAACAGCACTTTTAAACACTGTGGATAGCATTATACATTTATAAAGCCTTTTGAGAAGGAAATTTGGCAGAATTTAATAAAACATTCTATATAATAAAAGACTGATATGCAAATTGTCCCCTCGACAGGGAATTCGACCACTTGTTGACGTGTGCTGAACATCAGGGGGTGGTGCGGAACATGGCAGGCATTGGTGACATGCTGCAACCTCTCACCAGCTACCTGGGAGTGGGAGTGACGGGGATGGAGGTGAAGTGAAAATGCAGGGTATCTGCCAAGCTCACTCTCACTCCCCCTGTTACCCTGCCCCTGGATACAAGGGCTCGCATGCCAGAGATGCCCCCATGCTCAGGTGCCGTGTGCCCACGAGGAGCCCGACCCGCACCTGCATGGAATCTTCTGGGTGAGCCGGGCCACAGCTGCTGGGACTGCAGGGGCCGGTCGGGCTCCACATGCGTTCGTGTAGGAGTTGGTCTGCAATGCCAGCTGGGAGAGAGCACGCTGCCCACCCGGCTTCAGTGTGGCAGTGCTGGGCAGCCCAGAGGCCCACGTTGCACCCTGGACCACAGTGTCCGGCCTTGCTCACTGTCTCTCCATGTGGGGACTCAGGCGCCATGACTCAGGCAGAGGGGGGTGCGTGGGGGCCCAAGGATCCAGGTGCTATATAGGGCCCAGAGGCCAGCTGGGACCTGACCTTTCATGCCAGATGCTGGTGCTTCAATCACGGGCCAGGCCTAGGGACTACACCCGCACACGAATTTTCTGCACTAGGCCTCTGGTAAAATATATATAATCTCTTAACAAAAGGAAGATAAACAATCCAATCAAAAAATGGGCAAACTACTTAAATAGACACTTTTCGAAAGTGGATATAAAGAAGGTCAAGAGACATATGAAAACATGCTCAAAGTCACTAATTATCTGAGAGATGCAAATCAAAATGACAATGATATACCATCTCACATCTGTCAGAATGGCTATCATCAACAAATTGACAAACAACAAGTGCTGGCGAGGATGTGGAGAAAATGGAACCCTTGTGCACTGCTGGTGGGAATGCAGACTGGTGCAGCCACTGTGGAGTACAGTATGGAGTTTCCTCAAAAAGTTAAAAATGGAACTCCTATTTGACCTAGTAATCCCACTTCTAGGAATATATCCCAAGAAATCAGAAACACAAATTAGAAAGGACATATGCACTACTATTTTCATAGCAGCCCAATTTACAATAGCTAAGATTTGGAAACAGCCTAAGTGCCCTGAGTGTGGCAGGGTGCAGTGCCCCAACCCCCTGATCCGCCCTGTTCTGTGTGTGACAGGGGGCGGTGCCCCAACTCCCCTATTGGCCCTACTCTGTGAGTGACAGGTGGGAGCTCCCCAACCCTCGATGGGCCCTGCTCTGTGTGTGACAGGGGGGAGCTCCCCAACCCCCTGATCAACCCTGCTGTGTGCGTGACAGGGTATGGCGCCCCAACCCCCCTGATGGGCCCTGCTCTGTTAGTGGCAGGGGACAGCGCCCCAACCCCCTGATTGGCCCTGCTCTGTGCGTGACAGAGGGTGGAGCTGCAACCTCCCCATCGACCCGACCTTGAGTGTGACAGGGGGCGGTGCCCCAACCCCCCAATCGGCCCTACCCTGAGCGTGACTGAGGGTGGCATCGCAACCTCCCGATCCACCCTGCTCTGTGCATGACAGGTGGTGGCGCCCCAACTCCCCAATCGGCCGTGCTCTGAGCCCAACCAGGGGCTGCACCTAGGGATTGGGCCTGCCCTCTGCCACCCGGGGGCAGGCCTAAGCCAGCAGGTCGTTATCTCCCGAGGGCTCCCAGACTGTGAGAAGGCACAGGCCGGGCTGAGAGACTGCCCTCCCCCCCCCCCGAGTGTACAAATTTTTGTGCACCGGGCCTCTAGTATATATATAAAAGCCTAACTGACCAGCAGACCTGCTGACCTGCAGACTGGCCAGTAGCTATTACACACACTTACCACCAGGGGGAAAATGCTCAAAGCAGGAGTGGAAACCACAGGCATGGAAGCATGGAAGAGACTGATGAATTTCAGAGGGAAGTGGGGAGGGAAAAAAGTGGGAAGAGATTAACCAAAGATCTTATATGCATATTAGAGGCCCAGTCCACGGATTTGTGCACCAGTGGGGTCCCTCAGCCTGGCCTGTGGGAATTAGGCCAAAACCAGCTCTTCAACATCCCCTGAGTGGTCCCAGATTGCAAGAGGGGGCAGGCCAGGCCAAGGGACCCCTCCAGTGCACGAATCCATGCACTAGGCCTCTAGTGTGTGTGTGTGTGTGTGTGTGTGTGTGTGTGTGTGTGTAATTTTTGATCCAGTATTTCTCCTCCTAGGAAGCTATATAACATATAATATGTGCACATAGATGCTTATTGCTTTCTTCTATGTAAATTTGAACAATTGAAACTAACCTAAATATCTACCGATAGAAGACTGTTTAATAAAGTACAATATATTCATACTAGAAAATACCATGCAGCTATTAAAAAGAATGCACTGGAAATACATGTACTCAAATAAAAAGAACTCCATGTGGTGAAAATGTAGATCATACACACACAAAAAAATGGAGATTACATGACATTATTTAAGAAGGAAAGATACGTTTATCTCCATCTCCACCTCTATGTATAAAAAAATCAGGGCTTCTCAGCTTTGTCATTATTGACATTTGGGGGAAGATAATTCTTTTTTTTTCTGAAGAGCTATCTTGTGTACTATGGGATATTTAGCAGCATCCCAGGCTTCTACCCATTAGGTGCCAGTAACATCCCACCCTCTGCTATGACAACCAAACATGTCTCCACACATTTCCAAATGTCCTCTGGGAGACAAAATTGCTCAGGTGAAGAACCATTGATATAAATATATTTTTAAAGAAGGGTTAGAAGGATACACACTGAACAGTTAAAAATGGTTACCTCTGGAGGGAGAAAAAGTAAGTGGAGGAGAGGAGAAGACTTTCATATTCTCTATATACTTTTGGATTGCTTGAATCACCTAAAAATTATAATAGACTAATATATTATGTGTGTTTTTTTAAAAACAATTAAAAAGCAATGAGCTTCCTGTCTCTGGAAATGTTTAGGGTTTAAACTGGTAAGGGGAGTTTTTATTTTGCATGGGAGATGAGACTGGGTGACCTTATTAGGTTGATTCTTTGGCTTTAAAAAGTTTCATGCTTCTAAGAGGAGAAATTGTCTGTATCTTTAAAATAGCTAGACTTTAAACTCTTACTTCCATTTCAACACATTTTGAAGTTTGGTTTTATTAACTTCACCAAAGCTGCTAAGCTGTTCATATAAATCAAATGTTTGAACCTATTGGAAACTATTATAAAATGTGAAAAATAAACCAATCCCAAATACCCAAGTAAGCAAATAACCATTTTCCATCAAAGGCTCATTTGTAACTTCTTGTTGACTCTATAACTGACTTTACATCATATGCACTTTTCATTTACAGTAAAATTTACAGCTATAATATATAATGCTAATCCAGGGTTTACCCTTATCATGGCTGACTTGTTCTTGTCCTTCTGTGAACGATGGTAAACATAAGCATAAAGATGAAATTAGTGATACCCAAGCCAACTGCTTTATCTAAGCCTTGAATTTATGGGATTAGCAATGGTCTCCCTGGAAATATCTAGATTTTATGAATAAGCGCTATTCCAGTTACTAGTAATTGTTGAACTGATGTGGTAAAAGAATTCATGCTTTCAGCTTACTCCTCATTTCTGTATCAGTGTCTTGTGTCACATGGGAGAGGCAGTTAGAATCTTATTTTTGGTATTGATAGGGGTATAAGTCCTTGTAAGAATTCAGGGTGATAGATAAGAGGTCAAGAGAAAGATTGTGGGAAAAGAACAGGATTCTGAGAAAAGAGCTGGGTTTGAAAAGAGATAAAATGGGATGTTTGAAAAGAAGTGGAGAAAGCATCACTACTTTAAACAATGGGATGGTGAAGGCTAGGGATGGGGGCGCGGGCTGACTAGAAGAGGTCAATGGCAAGGAAAGGGGGATATGTATAACACCTGCAACAATAAATATTTTTTAAAAAAGAATTGTTGCCTGGTCGGCGTGGCTCAGTGGTTGAGCATCGACCTATGAACCAGGAAGTCAGTTTTATTCTGGTCAGGGCACATGCCAGGGTTGTGGGCTAGATCGCCAGTGGGGGGTGTGCACGAGGCACCCAATCAATGATTCTCTCTCATAATTGATGTTTCTATCTCTCTCTCCCTCTCCCTTCTTCTCTAAAATCAATAAAATATATATTTAAAAAAAGAATTGTCTTGAATCAAAGTTGAGTCAAAGTTTATTAAAACACTATATTTCATTTCTAGCATATTTGTAATACCCTTTATCCTCTCCTCCTTTCATGTAAATTCTCTCTGAGATGCAAGTGAGTGATATATTGGCAGATTCCTGGAGCAATTATGATGCAAGAAATACACTAGTATAGCCTTGTTTTAAATGTAATGGAAATACAGTATCCAAGCTATTCAGTTCCCTCACCATCACAGCTCTACACCTTACTGACACTGTTTTACTCCTTGGCCCAAGGAATGTGCCTCTGCTCTGGAGAGGACTGGCTTTCAGAAAACAGGAAAATAGTGAACTATCAAACACAGGCTTCATTCTCAATCAACCCCAACCTTCCTAGATAAAAATAGTGTTGGCAGATTCAGGGGATGGCTATGGCTGGGGACAGCTTATACAAAGGTGGATTGTGGACTCAGTGTGAGATGTCTCCCTGGAGCAGTGGTTCCCAACCTTTTTTTGGCCATGCCCCACCGAAGCATCTCTAAAATCCTGATGCCCTCAATGGGGGGAAAAGGAGACATATGTAATACTATATGTAATACTTTAAACAATAAAGAATTTAAAAAATAAAATAAAATCCTGATGGCTCCTCTATGACATATAATTCTTATTATTTAAAATTGAACTCCTATTCATGTAGAGGGAGCCTAAAAGGCCATTAACTTGGTCTAAACAAGCTTCCAAAGAACATGGTGTCCATGAAAGAGAAAAATAAAGAACGAAAGGACAATTGAACTACTGAGGAAGAAATCACTAAGAAGTTGTTAATAATAATAATGATAGTAATAATAATAATATGAAATGATATGAAAACATAGCAAATAAAGATTCAAAACATATAATAGAGAATTGAAATGCATAGATATGTCACAATATATATATATTTATATACTGTATATGAGGCCCCTAGAACCATAAGAAATACAAAAATCCACTGTTAACTCATTATCTAATTGCCCTCCTTAAAAGTCAAATTTCCCCCCTGTGGGGCGTGTGTCGCATGTTGGGAACCACTGCCTTAGAGTGAGAGTTAGAGAAATGATGAGATGCCCTACCTTTCACAAATCCTTCTCCCTACCCTCTTGCCTGAATACCAGACTTTCCTTCATTATAAGAACATCAGAATCACAACTATTTGTTTTTTAATCAACAAATTATATTCAGCACATGTGGGGCAGACACTGTGCTAGGTGCTGAGAATACACTAATGAACAAAAACAGACATGGCTCTTGCTACCATGTTTGTCACAGACTAGTAGGGGAGATGGATATTGACCAAACAGTCACTGAAACAAATGTAAAATTGCAACACTGATAAAGTTATCAAGGTGAGGTATATGGTGCACATACAAAGGAAACACAAGCTAGACTAGTAATCTACCTATGTACATCCATACCTAATGCCACACTTACTTACCAAAAAAAGACCATCACTGTAATAGTTGATGGTCAGGAAGAAATTAACCTGCCTAAACTCAAAGGTGCAGAAGTTTCTGTCCTTCCCCTAACACCTCTTCCGGAACTTGTGAGAATAGTCTGCTCCACCACAGATACAAACCAAATGAAAGAGTGATAAGGCAGCAATGTCCTCCACTTGTGAGGCAGAAGGATGACAGTCAAGCAACATGTTGGTATCAAGGATTTAAATTTTTTTTAAAAAAATTTGTTTTATTGCTTAAAATATTACAAAGAGTAGTACATATGTCTCCTTTTGTTTCCCCTTGACCTTCCCCCAGCCTCCCCTACCCCCCAGTGTCTTGTGTCCATTGGTTATGCTTATATGCATGCATAGAAGTCCTTCGGTTGATCTCTTACCCCCCTCCCCACAATGCTCCCGGGCCTTCCCGCTGTAGTTTGACAGTCTGTTCTATATCCATTGTTCTCCAACAGAGAGCAGGGCCCCAAGAAAACAGAGTAGGATGGTGTATGAGATGAAGCAACCAAGAGGCTAGAGTGGACCAGAAAGTCCAGATTGGGTACAATTCAGTTTGATTATACCCAATTTGGCCAAGGGCCAGTTCTGCTTGGGTCTTTGGAATAATTTATTCTGATCCTAAAATTCACTAGAACTAAATCCATCATCTAATTCACCACAAAGGGGCATGACTTATAAGCATCCTAGTTTTGTTTTGTTTAAAATGCCCAAGAGTCTTGAAAAAACTATCTAGTTTTATTCCTTAGTCACTACATATCACATGTTATACAATTTCATTGCCACATCTTTTCCAGCTTATGGATAAGGGGGAGGAAAACTAGTTAATACAACTACTTACTAGTATTTGTAATGTTCACAATCACCCAACCTCATCTTTGGTTTTCTCATGTGGGCTAGACAACAGATGTTCTTAATGAAGATTAACTTAAATTTAATGGTTCTAATTGCCATTTGCACGGGCAGCAGATACCATTCAGTTCACACGCTGCCTTTCATGGTCCTTTATTCCTCACCACATATCATATTTGTATTTGACTGGAGCGAATCTGACTGGCAGTACCTGCTGGCTACTCAGTGTTAAGACGCTGGCATAGCAAAGGCTTACGGTCCAGGGAAACGTGGAGCAGTGGCAAGAATGGTCTGGCTAATTTATTTCCTAATATAATTGCTTTATTGAGTCTCAGTAATGACAAGAAAGGGTCCTTTTGGTCTGTTTGGGACTCAGGATCTGTCTTAGGTAGGAAGGACAGTTAAGACGCTGGGTAGTCTGACATCTGTGTTTTTAAACAAATCTGATCCTGCTCTCTTTTGTTCTTAAAAAACTATTGGAAATGTCTTATAATACAAAAGTGAGCAAGGGATGTGAACACCACTGGCCAAAGAACAGAATATATGACAGGTTCAACAAAAATATAAAGAAGTGCTCAAACTCATCAGTAACAAGGGAAATGAAAATTAAAACAAAGGAAAGTTACTGTTTTCTAATCATTTGGTTGGCAAATATGAAAAAGATAAGTATCAACTGTTGGTGAGACTGTCAGGGAATTAAATTTGTGGGCTCTTTAGAAGGCCATTGGTAGTAGCTGATAAAGTTTTAAATGGACGTTTTTCCATAACCTGGCAATTTTCATTCCTATGCTCACTTCAGGAAATCCTGGCAAGCATGTTCAAGGAGGCATATACAATGCAACATTTGTAATAACAGGTCCAGACCAGAAGCAACCAAAATGTTCATTAGTAGGGAAATAGATAAACTACAGAATACAATTAAGCTGTAAAAAAATAATGAGATAGTTTATATTTTCTATAGCTGCACATAATATATAGTAGTTCCTGTTTATCCACAGTGGATATGTTCATAGAAAACCAGTGGATGCCTGAAACCACAGACAGTACTCAACCCCATGTATACTATGTTTTTCCTATACATACATACCTATGATACACTTTAATTTATAAATTAGACAATTTCACAGATAGAAGATTTGTTTATACCATAGATCTTAGAAGCATCGGCATATTTTTTTCTTTCCTTATTAAATCAAAAACTTTCACCTTCCATGAACATAGACAATAGTGTAGGGAAGTCCAGGGAGGGCTGTGGCTGGGTGGAGGGGGACAAAAGGGGAAAATGGGGGACATCTGTAATACTTTCAACAATTAAAAAAGAAAGAAATATATTTCTCTTTGTGTTGGTTATGGTAATAAACATATAAAAAATAACTTTCACTTTTTCACTTAAAGGAAGCACGTTACCAATTCTCTTTGCCATAGCTGAATTGCCAGCACCACTATTCTTGCACTCAGAGCCACGATTAAGTAAAATAAGGATTACTCTAACAGAAGCCTTGCTACATTACAACAGTCCTCTGATAACCAAGAATACTACATGACTATCAAGTGGGGTAGTGATGATTCACATCTCAGGCAGGACAGAGCGGGGTGGCATGAGATTTCATCACAATACACAGAGCAGCAGAAATTAAAAACATAATTTTTATGGGACAATCTACTTAATGTTTTCAGGCCCCAGTTGACTGTGGGTAGCAAACAACAGAAAGTGAAACTGTGGGTGAGGGGGACTGCTATATGTGTAAATGTATAGATAAAGCTCTGAAAGTTGACATCCACAAAACTGGTTACCTTTAGGAAGGGGACTAAGGTGGGAAAGACAGGTTTTCAAAGAGGTCTTTGGTCTTTTCTTTTCAGAGATGAAGGGAGAAGGAAGGAGAGATAGAAACATCAGTGATGAGAGAGAATCATTGATTGGCTGCCTCCTGCACGCCCCACACTGGGGATCAAACCCTCAACCCAGGCATGTGCCCTGACAGGGAATCGAACCGTACCTCCTGGTTCATAGGTCGATGCTCAACCACTTACCCACACCAGCCGGGCTGATCATATCATTTTTAAAAAATGTTTTTATTGATTTTTAGAGAGAAGGGAAGGGACAGGGAGAAACATCATCGACCAGCTGCCTTCTGCATGCTCCCTACTGGGGATCGAGCGCACATCCCAGGCATGTGCCTTGACCGGGAATTGAACCCTGACCTCTTGCTTCCTAGGTTGATGCTCAACCACTGAGCAACACCAGCTAGGCTATATTTAGTACTATATTTTACAAGCAGAATGTGTTAATATATTATTTATATAATTAAAATTTAATTTAAAAATTATATTAGAAACCCAGGTACGTGCCCTTGACAGAGAATCAAACCTGTGACCCTTTGGTAGGAGGGCCATCACTCTAACCACAGAGCTATACTGGCTATGGTGGCACTATTGACATTTTGAATTGAATAATTCTTTGTTATGGGAGTTATCCTTGCATATTTTTATGTTTAGAAGCATCCCAGGCCACTACCCACTAGATGACAGTAGCACCCTCACAATTATGACACTCAAAAATATCTCTGGAGAGAAAAACAAACACCATATGACTTCACTTATATATGGAATCTAAAGAAAAAAATAAACTAACAAAGAAAACAGAAACAAATTTATAGATACAGAGAACAGACTGATGGATGGTAGATGGGAAAGGTGTTGGGGCTAGGTGAAAAAGGTGAAGGGATTAAGAAGTACAAATTCATTGTTACAGAACGGTCATGGAGATGTAAAGTATAACATAGTGAATATAATCAATAATATTATAATAACTATGTATGCTGCCAGGTGTGTACCTGAAATTTAGGGAGGAACATTTTGTAAAGTAGATGATTGTCTAACCACTATTCTGTACACCTGAAACTAAAACAAAATAATGCTGAATGTAAACTGTAATTGAAAAATAAAATTAAGAAAATATCTCTGGACATTGTTAGATATCCCCTGGCAAAATTGCCCCTAGTCTAGAACCATCACATAATTAGCATAATGTTATGAAATAAATTTTCATAACCTATCCCATACTTCCAAATTTAATGCCAATGTACTGTCTCTAATTTACACTCCTGGCCTGTGGATCTCAGCCCTAACCTTGATAAATTGTCCTTGCTTCTTACTGCTCTTTTTCTAGGTATAGAATAAGTTGGTTTGGAATTCCTCAAACCAGAACTGTACTCTGACTTACCACCACTAAAGCAATTAGACAATAAAGCCAAGCCTTTCCCTCTGACATCTGTGGACTAATGTTCAGATCATGGGTCATGGAACAAGGATAGCAATCAGGAAATCCAATAAGATTGTAGAAAATAATCAGTCCAGAGACACAGCTGTAGGTCAAAGCCACGGGGCTAAGGGCCAAAGCTGAGAAGCAGAAGCCAACTAGATCTCATCCCAGGAACAGCTCTTAGAACAATCAAAAACATGGTTGCTTGGCTAACAATGCTTCCCTATTCCCTGTCTGCTTTATGTAGACATTGTCCAGGCTCCCAGGGCATCAATCCAGAGGGTAGAAATAGGCCATAGAAGAGATGGCATCTGCCTGATGAGGTCAAGAGACAGAGACCCCAAAGCTTATATTCCAAAGAGATAGGGAGAAGTTAATGCCAGGTTTCAGGCTTACCCTTTAAAGAAACATTTACTGAACACCACATAACTGTGTTAGGTGCTGAGGATGCCAAGATGACTCCAGAATGATTTAGTCTAAAATCTATTTACTACATAATTGCCTAAGAAAAACATCTCTCGAGAATAAAAATGTAAAACCAGTGAGAACATCCCTCATTTTGAGCACTTAATTAGACCATGTATCACTATCCATGCCTATGACTTCAGTATTTCACTTTGCCTCCCACAGGGAAATGGAAGTGAAAATTGCATTGTGAGACTCTGTGGCTTCAAGACCCTGATTTAAGCAGAGGACTGAGTTCATTTCCAGAGCATAGGGAGGGTGGTATCAGATTTCATCATGTGAGCTTACAACATGAAAATTGAATTTCCTGCTCCCTAAACTCCAAAAAATGCTCATCTGGCCCAGGTTTCTGCAGCCCTAAGCTAAATTGGAGATAACGCTTCTTGTGTCATTGTCTGTCTGGCCCCTCATTCCTCAGTGCCTTGAAGGAGTGGAGATAGGTTGAAGACATTATTTCCTCAGGTGCTAGATAACCGCCCTGCATGCCCATCTGGCCTTTTCCTGACAAGATGCTCTCTGACAATTTGAGATCTGCAGACACAAGGAAAACAGAGCCAAGTGCAGAGCCAAGTGAGACTGACCCTGGTATGAAATCTGGAGAGATGATAAAATCACTTATCAGGAAAGGGAGCATTGCAGAATATCATTATGCCTTGTAAATAATTCACCATCATCTGAAGAATGAAATGAGTTCAATTAGAGAAGACTCCATAGTGCTTGCTTGAAAATTAGGGATTGAATGCACCCAAGTTCAGTCACTGGCCAAATACTGGACTATTCAATTGCCATCCAATAGAAATAATTATTTGCTCTGAAATGCATATTTAATAACTTTACTGAATGCCTACTCCCTTTGTCTTCTTGTAGTCTTTCCTTTGTCCTGTGTTTCTCTGGTATTAATAGGGCTTAGGGAAGTGACAAATGAGAAGTGATGTACTCTGTGGTAGGGGTACACAGTGGCCCTTTGGGACAGATTCACAATTCTGGTCCCAGTGATAGCCCTGTCTCAATTTACATATATATTTCCAAGTCCAGGAATTTCTGGTCATACTCACAGAGAGGGGGAACCTAGAACAAAATTAAGAAGAGGACCAGTTTGTTTTGTTAGCCCCCAACCTTCCACTTAGCATCCCCTTCCCCCAGTAGTGGGCCATTCTTTCCAAAGTTGGCAAAACCATCCTGCCCCACTCCTTAGAGCCTTTATTCACAGCAAGATATAAACATTTGTAATAGCTAAGTGAGGTATTTTTCTTCCTGAGCCACAAGTTGGAGGGTGGGAGAAAAGCTCTTTACTATGTTTGAAATGGTATGACTTATGTGTTCGGTCATTAATACGCTTAGGCATATATATATATATATATATATATATATATATATATATATATATATATATGTAGTACTAGTATATACAGATACTAGTAGCCCGGTGCACGAAATTCATGCACATTGAAAGGGAACTAATTAGAGGAATGTAATTTGGACTCACTATCTAATATCAATAATATGTGAGCATGAGGCAGTCCACGTTTCTGAAATTCAATGACGTGAATTTTAGCTGTTACTTTGCCAAATAAATGGAATTTACAGATATCATTTAAAAGAGCATTCAGCTTAATATTAAAAATTCTGGCTACCAAGTCAGGTCTGTTTTCAATTTTTTGCCAGCATTGTAAATTGTTTGCAATATCTGCCCACTTGGGGTTGCATGTCATGGTTATGAATAAATTGGGCTTGCCTTACCTCGTTACAATTGCCATAGCATTCTGATATCACTGCTGCATATTTCTGGGACCACCCTCAAAAGATGATGGAAGTATTATCATTTTACCAATCAGCACATTGTCCTTTTCAGATCTAGATTTGAGATAATCCATCAAACCACTATATTTTCAACTCTCAACTTAGATTAGTTTGCTTTGATGAAATTTATCCGATTGGCCTCCATTTTTTTTTAATATGAATCCATGATAAACTGTTGAGTTAATTTTCCTGCATTTAAAATAGAATTGAACGTGTCCCGCACAGAGAGATGAAATCCATAATACTGCATTTGTGTGACTTGTGTCCTTACATTTTGTCTAGTATTATTGTCAATTACACTGTTGTCTCTGAGTCTGAATGCAATATCTGTCCCTCAGCCTTTTTCACCATGTGGAAAAAGAATAGGATATGTCATTGCATCTAATGTAGAAAACAGGATATTGATTTGTTTCATTTTAGTGGCATTTGGATTATTGGGATCTGGTTTACAATGAATGAGCAAGTCCCTTTCAAAAGGAGGTTCTCCATCTTTGTTTCTGAATATGACAGCAACCTCGGTTACATGGGGAGAATTATATCTACCCGGATCACTGTTACCATCATATTTAATTGCCATTGTTACTTCTGTGGGAGCAGTAACTTTTGCTGCTGCTTCAGATTGGGTTTCCTTTTCTACCTCATGTAGCATCTTGTACAATTTTGTTAATTCATTTATGTCATGCATGGGGTCGTTGATGTTGATCATGAGTCTTTCTGAGCAGCCCTGGTTTTCTGGCATTGCCAATCTTTTACTGTGGCTTCGGCTGTATCCAAAATATAGAGTTGAGCAAACTTCTGAGAAAAACCATCCGAAGGATGTAAAGTTTCAATATGGTGATAAACTTGTCCATGTATTCTAAAACAGTATGGCCCATATCCTGATGGTGATGCAATATTTGCACCCATGGAAGCAAAAGCAAAAGAACTATTTATGGAACGAATATTTTCCATGAAATTGTTACTGTCAGAATCTTTGTTTGTCATTAATCTTGTTAAATATGCCGGGTAATCTGGAAAATGTATATCATTTGGACAGACTTTCCCTTTGCTACAACATCGAGTAAATTTCCCATTGGATGGTTTTTCATCAGAGAAATTTAGGGATAGGCAAAATTCACATGGAACAGTCATTCCACCACAACTATGTTCGAGGATTGCATCCTCATGTATTCCATTTTCGCTGAGAAGGCAGTTCCTACCGGTATTGGTAGTACTTGTTGATGACTGTTCTCTAGACATATTCTGTCATCGCCACCGCCTTCTTTCAACTTCAAAGGCACGTTGGTCTAGACATTTTCTGTGGATAACGCTGGTGTTTTTCGGCATCAGAGTGACGTTTTTCCAGTAGCTGGTGTTCAGATACATCCTGTCGCAGGCTCTGCCTTCTTTCAAGATCAGATGCATGCTGCTCTGCAGACACTTTCTTTCGGCTGCAGAGCTACATTGTGTCAACAATTATTCTTTGGACATAGTCCCACCTCTCTACTGTCATGGTCTGAGATGCAGGTGAATGAGAGTCCTGGCTGTCAGGCCACTGAGAGCTGTCTGAACAATGGCTGATTCTGGTTGATTCTGTGGGGGTGGGACTTCCTCCTACCTGCTGTCAGTTTCCACAGCTGTGATGAGGAAGCTGGGGTGACAGAGGGAGCCACACCCTTCAAGCCGCCCTCTCTCTTGCTCTGCTCTATGTCCAGTGGTCTCCTGCTCTGCCAAGTCCTCCAAATCTCCCGCTCTCCTCTGGCAAGGTCCCGAGAGCCCGCGGGCGTGGTTATGAGCGGGCAGCCTCTCCTCCCTGACCGGCGAAAGTCCTGGGAGCCTGTGGGCATGGCTACAGCCTCGCCTCCCAGAGCCGGCGAAGGTCCTGGGAGCCCGCAGGCCTCACCTCCCAGGCCGATAATGGTCCCGGGAGCTCACAGCCATGGCTGCCGTCTCTTCCTGGGGCACCTGAAACCTGCATATGCAAATTAACCGCCATCTTTGTTGGGTTAATTTGCATAGTCACTTGGATTGGCTTGTGGGCATGGCTTGAGCATAGCAGAGGGGAGGTTCATTTGCATGTTTCTCTTTTATTATATAGGACAGATAGGTTTCAGGTTTACAGCACAGTGATTAGACAATTTTATAATTTATGAAGTGATCCCCCAATTAATCCAGTACCTATCTGGCACCACACATAGTTATTAAAATATTATTGACTATATTCCCTATGCTGTACTTTATATCCTGTGACTATTTTGTAACTATCAATTTGTAGTACTTAATCCCTTCACCTTTTTCACCCAGCCCTCCCACCCCTCTTCCATCTGGCAATCCAGAGTTTATTCTCTGCATCAATGAGTCTGTTTCTGCTTTGTTTGCTGTTTATGTTGTTCTTTGATTCCACATATAAGTGAAATCATATGGTATTTGTTTTTCTCTGTCTGATTTATCTCACTTAGCATAATACCCTCCAGGTCCCTCCATGCTATTACAAATGTTGATTTCATTCCTTCTTTTGGCCAAGTAATATCCTATATAATAAAAGCCTGCCCTAGCTGGTTTGGCTCATTGGATAGAGTGTAACCTATGGACTGAAGCGTCCTGGGTTCGATTCTGGTCAAGGGCATATGTCCGGATTGTGGACTTGATCCCCAGTAGGGGACATGCAGGAGGCAGCCAATCAATGATTCTCTCACATCATTGATGTTTCTCTCTCTTCCTTCTTCCTTCCTCTCTGAAATCAATAAAAATATATTTTAAAAAAATAAAAGCCTAATATGCTAAGTGTCAGACCGTTTGTTCGACTGTTAGACCAGTTGCTATTATGTGCACTGACCACCAGGGGGCAGATGCACTGACAAGTAGGTTAACTTGCTGCTGGGACCTGGCCAATCAGAACTGGGCAAGATGGGCAGGACACACCCTGGAGCCATCCTGTTGTCCCTTCCCCGCTGGCCAATCTCCAGTGGTCCTTCCTTGGCCTCTAAAATATTTCTTCTAATTAATTTCCTTTCAATCTGCATGAATCCATGCACTGGGCCTCTAGTTCATATATATATATGCTGCTTCTTCAATATCAGTTGGTATATTGATGGACATTTGGGTTGCTTCCATATCTTGGCTATTGTAAGTAATGCTGCAATGAATATAGGGGTGCATATATTCTTTTCAAATTAGTGTTTTGGGTTTTTTTGGATATATATCCAGAAATGAAATTGCTGAGTCATAAGGCAGCTTTATTTTTAATTTTTTGAGGAATCTTCATACTGTTTTCCATAGTGACTGCACCAATTTGTGATCCCAGTGCACAAGGGTTCCCTTTTCTCCACATCTTCAACCATACTTATTTGTTGATTTATTGATGATAGCCATTCTGATGGGTCGGAGGTAACATCTCATTGAGATTTAATTTGCATTTCCTTGATGAATAGTGACTTTGAACATCTTTTCACCTGTATGCCCTTTTTTAAATTATTCTTTTTTACCTACAGAAATTAGCCTCATCCTAATCAGTAACATTGATAAAATAATGATTGGTGTGTAATTTTTTCTAATATGTCTAAAAAACTCCACAACTATTAGAATTTGAAATGTTCATCTAGGAAGCCAATAAAACAATATCATGTACCATAGATGGAATGTCTACCACCTTTTGGAAAAACCAGGCCCAGAGTAGAGTTCTGGTGTAGGGCAGGCCCAAGACTCTGGAAAAATCTAGGCTGCCAGAAATGTTAACAAGGTTCATAATGCTCCCTGGCCAGTTTTGTTTAGTGGTTAGAATGTTGGCCTTCTGACTGAAGGGTCTTGGGTTTGATTCCGGTTTAAGGGCACATACCTCAGTTGCACATTCAATTCCAAGCCCTTGTCAGTGTGAGTGGGAGGCAACCAATCTATGTGTCTCTTTCACATCAATCTCTCTCTCTCTCTCTCTCTCTCTCTCTCTCTCTCTCTCTCTCTCCTTCCTCCCTCTTTTCAACTCTCTCCAAAAACTCAATGAAAAATATCCTTGCGTGAGGATTTTTTTAAAAGATGCATGATGCTTGGGAGATAGACTGGAGCCATTAAAAGCAAAGTGCAGGAGGGGGTGGGGGCAGGAGGGTCAATTAGGGGAAAAGGAGACATATGTAATACTTTAAATGATTAAAAATAAAGCACCACTCAGCCAAAAGCCTGGCTTATGGCTGGCAAGCGCAGCAGCGGTGGTGGGAGCCTCTCCCACATCCACTGCAGGTGGACAATAAGGAATGAGGGGTCCCAGATTGCCAGGGCCAAGGAGTGTGAGAGGGATGTCTGACTGCCGGCTTAGGCCTGATCCCCAGGGGAGCAGGCCTAAGCCAGCAGGCAGACATCCCCCGAGGTGTCCTGGACTGTAAGAAGACACAGCCTGGGCTGAGGGACCCCCTACCAATGCACAAATCTCATGCATCAGGACTCTAGTATATATATAAAACAATGCCATAATTCACACAATTAAAAATTATTTTGAAAATTATAGTTATTTCATTAAAAAAATTTATTTTTCTAGTTAACTTTGTTTCTGGCCAGGTCAAGTTAGTAGGTTTAGATATTAGAACAGTGATGGCAAACCTTTTGAGTTTGGTGTGTCAGTGTTTTGAAAAATCCTAACTTAACTCTGGTGCCATGTCACATATAGAAATTTTTTGATATTTGCAGCCATAGTAAAACAAAGATTTATATTTTTGATATTTATTTTATATATTAAATGCCATTTAACAAAAATCAACCAAAAAAATGAGTTCATGTGTCAACTCTGACATGCGTGTCATAAGTTCGGCATCACTGTATTAGAACATTACACCTACCTATATTTTGGAGACTCCATGAGAAGCCATCTTGACTTAATCTAGCATATGGTTCTAATTTCATTTCCCTCACTCTTAACTATTGGTGATTGCACTAGTTCCCAAAATGATTCCACTATAGTCTGACACAAATTTCATATAACCCTTCTTTGGCCATATGTCAGTCCCAGCTTCTCTTGGCAAAGTTGCCTTCCATATGCAAGGGAGAAACAATCCCCTGTATAAGTTAAAGCAGTGATAAAAAGACCCAGTTCACTGCTTCTTAGCTGAATCAGCAGCCTGTGATCCCTGGCACATTGATTACAGAAAGAACTATTCCTATGTGAATTTAGCTTATGAGTCACTTAAAACATGACTCCTTTCCCACGTATGAACCATTACAGATTCATAGCACCCTAGCAGGAGAGAGAGAGAGAGAGAGAGAGAGAGAGAGAGAGAGAGAGAGAGAGAGAGAGGTTCTGAGAGAGAGTGATCCTGAATATATGGGTTTGCAGAAAACATACGGTAAGTGCTCTTAAGAGAGCTCACAGGCTGAAACTCTGGGATCCTGGGGATTCTTCTCCCTTCAGAGACCCTAAATAGTGCTTGTTTGAGAACACAATCCCAGACCAGCTCAGACACAAGAACACAGATGCTAAAATCCAGGCAACTTTGAGCCTTGTGTTCAGCTTGAGCTATCTAGCCAACCTCTTAGCCAAAAGATGAGTGTCTGCTTCTCCAGGAACTGCATAGTGGGGGCATAGGTGAGGCAGAACCTCAAGCAATGGTCTGGTAGCTGGGAGAGGGAGGTGGCTGCCATCTACAATTTAGCTGATACTGTTCATTGTGTTCTTCCCAGTGCTGTTTTTAGCTAGAGAAAATGTTTGAAACTAGAAGCAGAGTGCAGGCAGTGAAGATATACAAGAGAGAAGGAGGGATAAGCTATCACTGGCTGACACGTCATCAGGACACTTTCAGTTTGGGACCTAGGGACATTTCTTGTGAATTGGCTTTGAGGGCCCAGTTAACATTGTGTTTGTTTGCTTGCTTTTATTTTCAAAATTTTAAACACTCTTTAGAATCACCTTGAGAGTTGTGGTTTTTATTTTTAAACATACCTGAGCCTTACTCCAGACTAATTTATTTCTGAAACTCTGAGGTAATTCCAGGCATCGGTATTTTTAAAAAGCTACCCAAGTGATTCTAAATTTGTATTCCAACATTTTGTTATGAACATTTTAAAACATATAGTAAAGTCTGTATCACCTACATTCTATAATTAGCATTTTCTATGGTGCCTTATCACTTATCTATCCCTCTATCCAGCCATCTAACAACCAATCTTATTTTTCATACACTTCAAAATTCGTTGTAGATACCAGTATACTTCACCCTTGAATAATTCTGCAGGCATATAATTAATTAGAGTTCAATATTTGTTTGAAGTTAACTGTTATTACATAACATTAACATATAGTGAAATGCATAAATTGTAAAAGTACCATTTCTTGACTTTTGACAAATGCATACACATATATAATCCAAACCCCTATCAAGATATAAAAATATCACCTCATACACCTTCCCAGTAAATACTCACTCCCACTTCTGAGAGGCAATCACTATTCTGTTCTGATTTTTCCCCCCAGGCAATTCCAAATTGGAGCCAGGGATGCAAACTTCTTAAAGAGAAACAGACAAATTCCAGCTCCCACCCCTTTATAACTGAGGCAGTAGAGCTTGTTGTTTAAAAGCTCTGGAGTCAGATAGCTTCAGATAGCCAAGTCCAGCTCAACCAGTTGCTATTTGTGAAATTCTCGCCAAGTTAACATCTACTGTGAACCTCAGTTTTCTTACGTATAAAATAAGGATCATAATAATACCTACCACACCAGGTTGTTTAGAAGACTTAAATGATATAGCATTAATAAATTAGTAATAAATTAATATTTATTAACTGCTTACAATTTGCTAGGCACTACACTAATTGCGTCAATTACCTCATCTAATCCTCCTTAGTGTTATGATCCCCATGACAGATAGGAAAAGAAGCTTAGAAAGGGTACCTTGCCCAAAATCACATATCTAATAACTTGGAGAGCTAGAATAAATTGGTTTGATTCTCAGAACCACATTCCCACACTATTAACCAATATACTTCCTTCTTCATGCTTGCCACACATAGTAAAAGCTCGGAAAATGTTATATATTTATTATATGCACATTGTATTATAGATATATATGTGTATATGTATGCCTATCATTTCTATTATTTATTCAATTACAGAGTCCAAATGAAAGCATGAAACCTTTGACCCCCAAACATAAAAAGCTTAGAAATCTCAGCAGCCCAGTGTTACTGATCCACACCTTGGCATGATCATCTGTATCCATTGTGTTCGTAACAAAGCCCTTTCCATCCTGACTTTGAGAAACACCAACAATAAGACCAGACACATTGCCAACCAACACACAAAGCTCCCAGTGACAACATCGCCCTTGAAAGAAAGAACTAAGGGAAGCACTTTTTTCCCATTAACACATCCAGCTCCCTGGTGCTCTGTTCTGCAGCTGTGCTGCAGTCACTCAGACAAAGGAATGGCTGGAAAATCAGTTACATCACCCACTTCATCTCTGACAGACTTGCCAAGAGCAGCTTGATTAACATCTCCACAGAGCTAGAGAAAGGGCAGGGCTCACTCAAGCTACATTATGTTGCTCTTTCCCCTAATGAAAATCCCATTAAATTGGACAATTTTCCACACCCCATTCTAGGTGTCCATTTATGTACATCAGTGTCCATTTTCTTCCCAACTAAGGCAACATCACACAAAGCCATCTTACCCCTCAGTCTCCCTTATTGAGCCACTCATTTCTAACAGTCTGTCTCACAGGCTAGATGACACTATTGGTTGGCAAAGGGAAGGGAGTGGCACACTCTGGGCAAGACAGCAGATGGATGTCTAATAGTAATCTCTGTAGCTGAGACTTAAGAGGAAGCCTGTTGACAACTGGAAACAGAAAAGTCTGGTAAATCAATTTCAAAATTCTAGAGGTTAAGTTCAGCAGGCAGGTAGCAAAAAGAGTAGGGAAAACATGGGGAGAAGTGTGAGCCTTTAAGCTCAGTGGATCCTTTGCAATCTCAGACTGCCAGACTTCTCTTAATCATGTAAAGGCTAATAGGGACCCTTCTGCCAGGGATGGAAATAGCTAGCAATTTAGCTAAACGAGTGCCTGGGGTTATGATGAAGTCAGCAATCAATGGATCCTTTCCAATAGAGGAACTCTGATAACACAATGCAATGAAATGAAGTTTTCTGTTAGAAAGGTCAGTGTTCCATTATCACACCACCATTGGAGTTAATGTCCCCAGAGTAATCACTGCTGTGATTTGATGCTATCAGCTACTGGACTTGTGGCCAAAACACAATAAGAGTGGCCTTTCTATCATTATCCTTCTAGCCCCAGAGGGGCTGAGCATTCCATTAAGGTGCGTAACTGTAGGAACAGCGGGACTAGGTTAAACCATAAAACATCCCTTCCCTGGTTCTTGATTCCACAGTCCTTTAGGAAATTTTTCCTGTGTGGATACTTTGACTCTCAGCTAAGGAATAATATATCTTAGAGATTCCTCTGGTCCTCATTCAGAGTTAGTACACAAAACTAGTGTTTGCTGAGCCAAGAAAATGGGAATAATTGGTTTTATTTACTCTCATTTCTAGGAATTATTGTGGCTCCTGGGAAACATCTGTCAGACATGCTAACATTAGGCAGCATCAAGTCCTGGCCAACAAGATAGTCTGATCTACCGTGCATAGCCCAAATAAATCTAGGCCCCCTGAAAAGTAGAGTAAAATATTTTTTAAAAATAATAATAACATTAGTAGATGCAATTTTTGAATACCTACTATGCACCAGGCACTTTAAAACAGCTATATTGAATTATCACAAGAGACTTGTGAAGTAGGGATAGTGTCTCAAATATAGTAACTACTCAATATATAGGGCCTGTTAAGTATCATTAAACCCATTTTACAAATGATAAAATTGAAACTGCAAGAGGTTTAGTAACTTACTTAGGTCACAATCTATAATTGACTGTGGCAGTACTTTAAAGAGATTTGTAAATGGATACACACTGCCTTTTTCTCTCCTAGACAAACCCAGCCTCCTTAAAGTAACACCTATAGGCTTCCTGCATCTGTCTTTATTCTACTTTGACCCCCAAATGATTATAGAGTTCATAAAATTACACTGAATATGAGATTAGGTGCCCATGTGAGGTACAAAACTACTATGGACACATAGGAGTGTGTTATTAAAGTACAGCCCACGCCATAATAAGAACCCTGAAGGAGGCCAAGAAAACCAAGGCCTAATGGGTAGAATTGGAAGAAATCTTAAGTTTAGGCTAAACCCGTGGTTGGCAAACTGTGGCTCGCGAGCCACATGCGGCTCTTTGGCCCCTTGAGTGTGGCTCTTCCACAAAATACCACGTGCGGGCACGCACATAAAGTGCGATTGAAACTTCATGGCCCATGCGCAGAAGTCGGTATTTTGTGGAAGAGCACACTCAAGGGGCCAAAGAGCCGCATGTGGCTCACGAGCCGCAGTTTGCTGAGCCGCAGTTTGCCGACCACTAAACCCTTCTAATTATCTTGGTCCTACTCTCCACCCACGGAAGCATCACCCAGAATAGCTTTAAAAACCTTTCTGTGAGTAGCCTACGCAACATTCTTCAGTTCCATTACATTCAAAGCTGCTTTGATGGTTCAGATTATTTGTGAGTCCTACTCTAACTTGATTGCTAACTTCATATCTTATTGTTCTCCATGCTCATTTATATTTACAGTGAAGCACTTGGGAAATTATCCATTCCTCTTACGTAAGCACACACTTTATATAGAATACTATCTGTCAGAATAAAATATAGTTACCCAAGCTAGGTGTACCTTTCTCTGCCACTCCACTAGAAAAGCACCAGAGAAAGGCATTGGCCTATAAAATAAACATATAATTACCTTGATCATCTTGACTAAGTGGCATGATGTGATTATCAAATTCATTAGGTTATCTCCAGTGGGAAATGAAACAAAGGACAGACTACTACAACAATCCAGCTTTCCCCTCCTTTGCTTACATTTCCAGAAAGATTTCCAACGTTAGGATAAACAACCATATTCAGCACCATGGACACCACCACTGGATGCCAGTTACTGGGAGAAATAGGGGGCACACTACCTAGTCCCTGAGTTTCTCCTCTTGATTTTGCTTCCCTCACTTAGTAATAAGATATTTATTAAGACTGTGTGGTGGAGTTCTATACTGATCAATAGGGAGAACGAGGAATGAAGTGGGGAGAGGGAGCTTTTGAAAAATAGAGTTTTAAGGAAAAATCAGAATGGAAGGCAGCTATGGTTCAAAACAACTTGAGTAGATAGAAATGTTCCCTTAGCCAGTTATTCCTGCATAACAATATTCCCATTGACAGAGTCCCTTGTCTAGTGCTGAGTTGGATCAGGGATACAGCAGTTGGGAGCCTTGCTGATCCTTGAAGAAACCTTCATCTTGACACTGGCTTCCAGGGAAAATGGACCCTAGAAGTCGTTGCCAAATTTGTCAAAAGAGGAGAGAGAATGTATGAAAACAAGAGAGGCTACAAGGACAAATAAAGGTGAAAATATAAGATAGACCTTTGTGCTATGAAATAGAGCTCCAAAAACTAATTTAGAATAAATCCCTAAGGAGAGTGAATGGGACTGAGGAGAACATGCCATTTCAAATAATCAGCTAACTCCTGGTGCTTGCCAAGCAGTAAATAGAACCTGTGAAAGTAGAGCTGAAAAGGTCCTTAAAGATTCTCTAGCTCAATGGTTCTCAAATGTGGGCTTGTATTAGAATCACCAGGAGGTCTTGTTAAAACAGTTAGCAAGGTCCCACACCCAGAGTTTCTGGTTCAGAGGGTGTGACATAGAGCCAGTTAATCTGCATTTCTAACAAATTCACAGTGACGTTGATTCTGCTAATGGAGCAGGGGGCACACTTTGAAAATCATGCTCTAGTCCAAGTTCTTTAGGGCATAGGAAAGGCACCTGAGGCCGAAAAGAGCAATGGCTTTTCCAAGATCACACAGCTGGTTAATAGTCCACCCAGGTCTCCTGATTTCCAATCATATATATTTTTATCCCAGAGCATCACACTCAGGTTTAGTGACTAGACTAGCATTTGATGGATAACTAGATGATTGCAATAGAAATGGATTCAGCCTTTTCTTTGTGTGACTCTATACAAAATGACTTTAGCATACTGCCCAAGCAGAGGCTTAACCCTCCATGACAGCATCATAATCAGGTCAATTCCTATTTCTCTTACTCTTTTTGTATCAATCCCACAAAAATTTCATGCCAAACTGTTTGCATACTAGGTAGGGTTGACAGATTTAGCAAATAAAAATACAAAATGTCCAGTTAAATTTTAATTTCTCATTGTTTATCTGAAACTGAAATTTAGCTTGGTATTCTGCATTGGTATGTGGTAATCTGGTAACCCTAATCCTAGAAAACTGCTGGTCAATTTGAAGAAAGGGAGTTAACTTCTTATCTTATGGCTCAGCTATGCTCCTATACTCCATCCCAGATTCTAAAGAAGCTAAGGGGCATCTGACTACTCAACCTTCCTGCTCCATCTGCAGCCTGCTGGGCTTGTTGGGGCTCTATTCAAGAAGAATAGAAAGGCTGTGATTTAAAGAGCAGCAAATAAAGCAGCGGCAGCTGAACTAGTATCCTCAAGCATTTCTCATTTCTATGAAAAAATTGATTCTGGTTTCATGCCCTGTGATTAACCAAAACAAGAGGAAGATAAATAAAAATTTGATACAGCTGTTTCACACTGACAGACCTGACTTTCCCAGCTGAGGGTTCTTTGTGCTGGGAAATTGTTACCTAGCAACCAGGCCTTGCAGCTGCCAGACTCCCAACACTGAAAGCATGACTTACAGAAAAGAAACCAGGATCTGCATCAATCTGAGCTTTGTCTTGGGGTCTAATACTATATTCCAGTAAGAAAAGATAAGCAGGAGTTGAAGCCCCTTCCTGTTGTGATTCAATTAAAAAATCAGGCTGCTTGGGCTCAGCAACCAGCTCTAAGCAGTCACTCCTGGGTGTAAAACTGGGAGCATTGAGGGAGGAGTGGGAATAAAGATGCTTCCCAGAGATGTCAAATATTCTGTTTGGTACATATGGATTTTTTTTCATTTGACAGTGGGACACCTCTCCAATCTTTAATACACATCCTATCTAATAAAGACAGAATATTCAAATTGACTGTCACTTCTTGACAAAGATGGCGGTGCCCATAGCCACAAGATAGCGGAGCCCAGTCCCCTCAGCACTACTGGAGTCCCCCAGTCCTTTAAGCCCTCACCATGGGGGCTAGGGGCAAGCAGCGCCCCAGTCCCCCATGGTGAGCAGACAGCAGGGTGCTGCTTGCCCCTTGCTGCGGCACTGAGGGGCATGCAGGCCCCTGCAGAGAGCAGACAACAGGGCCCCTGCAGCAAGCAGATAGCAGGTCCCTGCTTGCCCCTGGCCAAGGCAGCGAGGGGCAAGCAGGCTCCCACAGAGAGCAGACACCAAGGTCTGTGGTGGTGTCAAGCAGGCAGGTCCACAGAGAGCAGAGAACCATGGGGGCGGGCCTAAGCTGTCAGTAGGACATCCCCTGAGGGCTCCCAGATTGGAGATGGTGCAGGTCGGGCTGAGGGATGCCCCCCCCCCGCATGAATTTCGTGCACTAGGCTTCTAGTATTTAATAATTGAGCATTTATTTCAACCTCCTCTTCCTCTTCCTCCTCTTCATCATTATCATCATTATCATCTTCTTCTTTCTTCAATTTTCCCCCCCCACTGCAGATGAAAGGGACCACCATCTGTATTTTTTAAAGCTCCCCAGATGTTGAGAACTTCCCAATACTGCAGAAGGTGAAGGATTAGCTCAGTGAATTTTAAACATTAGCACTTATATGAATCACCTTGCCAGCTCCTTAAAATGAAGAGTCCTGAGTCCCACCCTCTAGAAAATCTGATTTAGTAGGTTTGAGTTGGTGTCAAGGAAATTTGCATTTTTAACAAGCTCCTCACACAAATAGAGTCCATGCACAACACTGCAAAACAGTGGTTTATGGTATCTTTTGACATAAAAGTTTTTTAGAATTTTTATGTAATTAAATTACATTCTTCACACCACTCCACTAATAGTCCCTAATAGATAACCACCTTTCAACTTCATATGGCTAATGGGTAAAGGTTACGTTTCTGTTACTGGGCATGAAGAGACACTTTAGGGGGCATTACTAGCTTGTCCTACTACTATACCCGCAGTTGTCTGTCTAGTAGGCATCCATTTTGTCTCTGTCTCCAACTCCACTGATTTGAACACAAGGTTGGAATTGACTGGAATGCCTGCCCTTTTAGAGACTTCATGTTGGTTACATTTTTATTGTGCTACTTTGCTCACAGCCTTGCAGAAAGAGCAAATATATAAATTCAGATGCACAACATAAAGCCCACCCCTTAACTTCATCTCAGTTCATAGAAACTTTGTGTAGTAGTTTTCTATTCTATGTAACAAATTTAGCAGCTAAAAACAATGTCCATTCATTATCTCACAGTTTTCAGTAATCCAGAGTCCCTGCACAGCTTAACTGTGTCCTCTGCTCAGAATTTCAAAAGGCTGCAGTCAAGGTATAAACTGTGTTGTAGTTCTCACCTGGGTTCTGAGTTCTCTTCCAAGCTCACTCAAGTTGTCAACAGAATTCACTTTCTTGCAATTATAAGACTGAGGTCCTTCCTTTCTTACTGACTGTCAGCCAGGAGCCTGTTTCAGCATTTAGAAGCCACCCACGCACAGGCACTCTCATGTGACAATACAGTAGTTAACTTCTTCACAGCAGGAGAGAAACTTTCTGACTTCTGAAGGTCCTCTTCAATATTTTTACTTCAATCCTGTCATTCTATGTGATCACTTGCAGATTTTTTGTTTAAAATTTTAAAGAGTAAAGCATTGCAAACTGTGATATATATTTAGTTAATTGTAAATTGTTATTTATACATGAACTGTATTACTGAATTTGAATAGCGTTAAAATAAAAACTTATTTTTAAAATAACAGCTTTATTGAGATATAATTCACATATCATATAATTCACCCATTCAAACTGTACAATTCAATGTTTTTTAGTATATTCACAGAGTTGTGCAACTGTCACCACATCAATTTTAGAACATTTTTTTAACTCCCCAAAGAACCCCCAAACATGTTAGGAGTAACTCTCCATTTCTACCCAAATCTCTAACCCAGGCAACGACTATCTACTTTCTGTCACTAAGGATTAGCCTGTTCTGGGCATTACATGGAATTGAACAGTTTTGTGCCTGGCTTCCTTTATTTACCATGTTTTAACAGTTCATTAGCATTGTAGTATGTATTAATACTTGATTACTTTTTATGACTGAATAATAGTTCATTGCATGGATATAGCACATTTTGTTTATCCATTTGTCCATTGACAGGTGTTAGATTGCTTCCAACTTTTGTCTATTAGAAATAATGCTGCTATGGACATTTACGTACAAGTTTTCTTGTGGACATATATTTTCATTTCTCTGGAGTATATACACCAAGTAGAGTTGCTGGGTTATAAGGTAATTCTTCTATATTTCCAGATTGTTTCCAAAGTGGATGCACCATTTTACATTCCCACAAGCAGTTTGTGAGGTTCTAATTTCTCCATATCCTTCCCAACACTTAACATCTATCTTTTTTATTATTTGATTTTTTATTGAGGCAGAAAAATCCTATATAATAAAAGGATAATATGCAAATTGACCAAACAGTGGAATGACTGTTCACTATGACATGCACTGACCACCAGAGGCCAGCAGATGTTCAATGCAGGAGCTGCCCCCTGGTGCTCAATGTGCTCCCACAGGGGGAGCACCACTCAGCCAGAAGCCGGGCTCACGGCTGGCAAGCACAATGGCTTTTGCAGGAGCCTCTTCTGCCTCCGCAACAGCAATAAGGATGTCCAACTGCGGGGAGCAGGCCTAAGCAATGAGTAGGACATCCCTCGAGGGCTCCTAGACTGCGAGAGGGTGCAGGCCGGGCTGAGGGACCTTCCCGAGTGCACGAATTTCATGCACTGGGCCTCTAGTATTAAATAAGAAATGACTAGTATTAAAAAACTACTATGCACCAGGTAGGAAGGAATATGAGAATATTAATATGCCCTGAAATAGAAATAACCACTTAGCACTATGTACACCACATATAATATAACATATTATTTACTGCACAATATAAATATATACATGGTGTAAAATAACTTTGAGGCACAAAGACGAAACATGGAATAGGTTGAACTCTGATTAAAATTAAGACAAGTGAGTAAAAGGCAGTCTCACACTGTCAGGATGGTGAGCTCTTGAGGTGTTACTTCATGGGCTAGCAGCCACCTCCCATATATACTGAAAATCCTCATACCTCCATGTCATTGGAGTTGATTGCTTCAAACAAAGGCTAATTAGATAAGTACTTTGAGAAAGTCAAACTGTTGCTCCCAACTCTAAGGTAGATAACCCCTAAAGTTTCCTCTGGACCTCACAGTTTTGTAACGAGGGACTATGTTAGTACACGACTGTATTTCCCCTATATCTTGTAAATAATTTGGTTACTATGAAACCACTTTAAGGAAACTAGAACAGTATTTAAAAACACCCATCACTATGCTTAACAAGATTTAATGTACATTTATCTTTAACATGTGGAACATATGAAGATTTTATACTGAATAAATGATATTCATAAGCCAGAAAAAAGGAGGCATTTACCTCAATATTTTTTTCTTTTTTAAGAAACTACATTATCTTGAAATACAAATGTGGATTTTTATCACTGAAAAATCTTTGAAGTTGTGTTTCTTTCTTATAGTTGAATTTTTTTCTTTTTTGTCTGTACTGGTAACCATTTTCTAAATCATGTGCAACTATTTCCACACCTTGATTCATGAAGCAAATTGTGATCAGCTGCTCTCCCAAAATAGAGCATGACTTTACTAATATACATACAGAAACTTGTACATTACCCTCTTTTTTTGTTTGTATTTTTTTTCTTTTTTTGGAGATATGGCCTCAATGAAAAGAAATATAAAAATATAAATGAAAAAAATATTTAAAATCTACCATAACTTTGTAGTTACCACATTATGAAAAAAAGAAACTAAACATTTTTGTACTAAAAAAAAGAAAAGAAAAAAATGACAATATGTTTAATGTACAACTTCTGTATACATCACAACCCACAGGCAGTAAAAAAATATTTAAAAAATAATGAAAGGAATTGTGAAGTATTGTCATGTGGAAGGTCAAAGACAGACAGTAGACATGATGGTAGTGGTGAGAAAGCAATTTCTGTTGACTGATGTCAGGTATGAATTTTCAATCTTAACTTTAAAAAACATTGTTTTTGTTCCTACCTTAATATAACCATTTTCCTGTGGAGAAACCAGTATAAATTCACAGTTTGACTACTGACTGACATACTCCATTGAACCCCAATACCTACATTCCTAGAAGTTTTTTATTGCACAGAGCTTTGGGTGATGAGATACAGCTTTTATTTCATTATCTGTAAAATAACACAATTAGGATATTGATACCTTTTCATCTTTTGCTTCAGTGTGGTAAAATTTTCCAATCTTTGTATTTTTTGCAACAACTGTTTTCTTTAAAGTCAATTAGCTTCTCAAAAAATGCAATACAATTTGGAAAAACATTGCCCAATCTGAAGTAGTACATTGATTCTTTTATTTTTATTACTGCCATCCTAATGAGTGTAAAACCATCTTATTATGGTTTTAATTTGTATTTCCCTGATGGCTAAAATGTTGGGCATCTTTTCATAGGTTCCTTGGTCATTTCTATTTTTCTTTGGAGAAATGTCTATTCACGTTGTTGGCACATTTTAACAAATGATTTTATTAATTTTAAAGAGAGGAAGGGAGAGGGAGAGAGAGAGAGAAAAAAAAAAACATGGATGAGAGAAACATTAATAGGCTGACTCCTGCATGCCCCCTACTGGGGATCAAGCTGGAAACATGGGCATGTGCCTTAACCTGGAATCCAACTGGCAACCTTTGGGTGCACAGGACTACACTTAACCAATTGAACCATATTGGCCATGCCTTTGCACATTTTTAATCAGACCATTTTCTTTATTTTTGCATTGCAAGAATTATTTATATTTATTCTAGACGCAAGTCCCTAGTCAGATAATTTCCAAATATTTTCCCCATTCTATGAGTTGTCTTTCTACTTTCTTAATGGTATCATTTATAGCATAAAAGTATTTTTTAGTCTCCTAGATTCATTGATTTATTTATTTGAAAATTTTATTTTTAAATTACACTTGACCTTCAATATTATTTTATATTAGTTTCAGGTGTACAGCATAGTTCTTAGACAATCATATAATTTACAAAGTGATTCCCCTGATATTTCAAATACCCACTTGGCACCATACATACTTATTGTAATACTAAAGGCCTGGAGCACAAAAATTTGTGCACTCGGTGGGGTCCCTAAGCCCGGCCTGTGCCCTCTCGCAGTCTGGGACCCCTCGGGGGATGTCCACCTGCTAGCTTAGGCCCGCTCCCTGGGGGATCGGGTCTAAGCTGGCAATCAGACATCCCTCTGGCAGCCCGGGAGCCCTCAGGGGATGTCCACTTGCCAGCAGGGAGCAGGCCTAAGCTGCAGTCAGACATCCTTAGCGCTGCTGAGGAGGCAGGAGAGGATCCCACCACCACCGCTGTGCTGTCAGCTGTCAGCCTGGCTTGTGGCTGAGCAGAGCTCCCCCTGTGGGAGCACACTGACCACCAAGGGACAGCTCCTGCATTGAGCGTCTGCCCCCTGGTGGTCAATGTATGTCATAGTGACCAGTCATTCCCAGTCATTCTCCTGTTAGGGTCAATTTGCATATTACCCTTTTATTATATAGGACTAGAGGCCCAGTGCACGAATTTGTGCATGGGTGGGGTCTGGCTGGCCCACCCCAATGGGGGCTGATCAGGACCAGGCTGGCTAGGGGGAGGGGCTGCGGGTGGTTGGCCTTGGCCCTGATCAGGGTGTGGGGGCCGATCATACCCCGATCAGACTGGTTGGTCTCTGCAGTGCCCATCATAGCCACTGGTTATTGTGGTCATTCCGGTTGTTCTGGTCGTTCAGTCATTCTGGTCATTTGGCTTTCATATATATATTATTGACTATATTCCCTATGCTTTTCTTTACATCCCTATGACTATTTTGTTACAAAGAAACACCAAATTGTACTTCTTAAGACAAGTACCATATGATTTCACTTATATGTGGAATCTAAAGAACAAAATAAAGTAACAAAACAGAAACAGACTCACAGATACAGAGAACAAACTGATGGTTGCCAGAGAGGAGGGGCGTTCAGGGGCTGGGTGAAAAAAGGTGAAGGGACTAAGAAGCACAAAAGTTAACGTGACCCATATATCTGCTGTCTACAGGAGACCCACCTCAGAACAAGGGACTCACACAGACTGATGGTGAGGGGATGGAAAAGGGTTTTTCAGGTGAATAGAAATGAAAGGAAAATCTAGGGTAGCAATACTTATATCTGACAAAATAGACCTCAAAGTGAAGGCCATAACAAGAAATAAGGAAGGCCACTTCATAATACAAAAGGGAGCAATTAAACAAGAAGATATAACTCTGGTAAACATATATGCACCCATTACAGGAGCAACCAAATACATAAAAAAAACATTCTGGAGGATATCAAGGGAGAGATTGACAGCAATACAGTCATAGTAAGGGACTTTAATACCCCACTAACACCACTAGACAAATCCTCTAAACAACAAAAAAAAAAATCAGCAAATAAACATCAATCCAAAATGACTTGCTAGATCAGATGTAATTAATTGACATCATCAGAACAGTTCACCCCAAGACCAGAGAATATACATTCTTATCAAGTGCACATGAGTCATTTTCAAAGATAGACCACATATTAGGACACAGGTGAATTCTCTTCAAATTAAAAAAGATAGAAATCATATCAAGCATCTTCTCAGATCACAATGGCATAAAATTGGAAATCAACTACAATAAAACAATAAAAAAATCAAACACCTGGAGGCTAAATAGCATGCTATTAAATAACTAGAGGCCCGGTGCACAAAAATTTGTGCACTCAGGGGGGGTCCCTCAGCCCGGCCTGTGCCCTCTCGCAGTCTGAGACCCATTGGGGAATGACCACCTGCTGGCTTAGGTCCGCTCCCTGGGGGACTGGGCCTAAGCTGGCAGTCAGACATCCCTCTGGCAGCCCGGGAGCCCTCAAAGGATGTCCACTTGTAGCAGGGAGCAGGCCTAGCTGCAGTCGGACATCCTTAGCGCTGCTGAGGAGGCAGGAGAGGCTCCCACCACCACCGCTGTACTGGCAGCCATCAGCCTGGCTAGTGGCTGAGCAGAGGTCCTGTGGGAGCTCATTGACCACCAGGGGGCAGCTCCTGCATTGAGCGTCTGCCCCCCTGGTGGTCAATGTGTGTCATAGTGACCAGTGATTCCCAGTCCTTCTGCTGTTAGGGTCAATTTGCATATTACCATTTTACTGTATATGATAGAGGCCTGGTGCATGGTGGGGGCTGGCTGGTTTGCCCTGAAGGGTGTCCCAGATCAGGGTGGGGGTCCCACTGGGGTGCCTGGCCAGCCTGGGCAAGGGGCTGAGGGCCGTTTCAGGCTGGCCACACCTCTCTCAGGGAGGGAGGTACTGCTGGCGTGCCTGGCCAGCCTGGGTGAGTGGCTGATGGATGTTTGCAGGCTGGCCACAGCCCCTTCAGGTTTTGGGTCTCCACTGGGGTGCCTGGCCAGCCTGGGTGAGGGGATGATGGCTGTTTGCAGGCTGGCCAAGCTCCCCAGCAAGGACCCTCACCCCATGAGGGTGTAGCAGCCTGGGTGAGGGGCTGATGGCTGTTTATAGGCTTCCCTAGCCCCTTCAGGGTGGGAGTCCCCACTGGGGTGACTGGCCAGCCTGGGTGAGGGGCTGGTGGCTGTTTGCAGGTTGGCCA
Organism: Myotis daubentonii; assembly: GCF_963259705.1. NCBI lineage: Eukaryota > Metazoa > Chordata > Mammalia > Chiroptera > Vespertilionidae > Myotis > Myotis daubentonii. The sequence goes on along the minus strand of NC_081861.1, from coordinate 48,468,496 downwards.
CAGCCCCTTCAGGGTGGGGGTCCCCGCTGGGGTGTCTGGACAGCCCGGGTGAGGGGCTGATGGTTGTTATCAGGCTGGCCACAGCCCCTTCAGGGTAGGGGTCCCTGCTGGGGTGCCTGGCCAGCTGGGGTGAGGGAATGAGGGCCATTTTAAGGCTGGCCATACCCCCTTCAGGTGGAGCATCATGCTGGGGTGCCTGGCCAGCCTGGGTGAGGGGCTGATGGCTGTTTGCAGGCTGGCCAAGCCCCCCAGCAGGGACCCTCACTCATGAGGGTGTGGCCATCCTGGGTGAGGGGCTGATGGCTATTTGCAGGCTGGCCACAGCCCCTTCAGGGTAGAGGTCCCCACTGGGGTGCCTGGCCAGCCTGGGTGAGGGGCTGATGGCTGTTTTCAGTCTGGCCAAGCCCCCCAGCAGGGACCCTCACCCCATGAGGGTGTGGCCATCCTGGGTGAGGGGCTGATGGCTGTTTGCTGGCTGGCCACAGCCCCCAGCCACCCAATCTCCCAGTGGAGGCTGGTTGGAAGCAGGTATCTGGGATTTATTTATCTTCCATAATTGAAACTTTGTTGCCTTTTGTGGAGGCCACAGCCAGCCAAGGCAGGCAGGAAGCTTGGCTTCCTCCATCGCTGGGGCAACCAAGGCTCCTGCTAGCTCCAGTTCCTTGGCTGCCGGCCACAATCTGGGTTGGTTTAATTTGAATATAGTCGCCCTGATTGGCTGGTGGGTGTGGCTTGGGTGTAGCAAAGGTACGATCAATTAGCACCTTTGTCTTTTATTAGTGTAGATGATTGGGTTACCAAAATATCAAAGAAGAAATGAAATGCATCATGGCAACAAATGTCAATGAAAACACAACAATCAAAAACGAATGGGACACAATGAAAGCAGTCCTGAGAGGGAAGTTTATAGCTCTACAGGCCTATCTCAAAAAAACAAGAAAAAATGGTAGTAAATCACCTAACTCTACATCTCAAAGAATTAGAAAGAGAGCAGAAGGAAGGAGATAATAAAGATTAGAGCAGAGTTTGCAGCTCCGTGGAACTATAAAAGACACACTCAGGGGGCAGACTCAGTGAGCACCAAAGCCCCATCGAAGCAAGTCTAGCCCCAGAGGGGTGTCTCTAGCGCAGAAGTTCTCCCACTGCAGACACAGCTGATTCTCACAGCCAATTGGCCTGGAGGTCAATTCCTCACAGTGATAACTACAACAATCATGGCTTAACTACAAGACTGTGCACAAAGCCCACAAGGGGGTGCACCAAGAGTGTCTAATTCAGGTAATTGGGACACTTAGAACAGAAAGGCACTCTATCGACACAGCGAGCATAAAAAATGCTGAGACAAAGAAACAAGACACAAACAACAGAATTGGAGGAAAGCAAACTGTTGGATATAGAGTTCAAAACCACACTTTTAAGGTATTTAAAGAACTGTCTAGAAGCCGCCAATAAATTTAATAAGGCCCTCGAAAACACTGGTGAGACTGCCGATAAATGTAGTGAGATCCTCAAGAAATCTAATGAGACCCTCGATGTTGTGATAAAGAACCAACTAGAAATTAAGCATACACTGACTGAAATAAAGAATATTATACAGACTCCCAACAGCAGACCAGAGGAGCGCAAGAATCAAGTCAAAGATTTGAAATACGAAGAAGCAAAAAACACTCACCCGTAAAAGCAAAATGAAAAAAGAATCCAAAAATACCAAGATAGTGTAAGAAGAAGCCTCTGGGAGAGCTTCAAGCATACAAATATCTGGATTATAGGGGTGCCAGAAGATGAGAGAGAACAAGATATTGAAAACCTATTTGAATAAATAATGACAGAAAACTTCCCCTACCTGGTGAAAGAAATAGACTTTCAAGTCCAGGAAATGCACAGAACCCCAAACAAAAGGAATCCAAAGAGGACCACACCAAGACACATCATAATTAAAATGCCAAGAGCAAAAGACAAAGAGAGAATCCTAAAAGCAGCAAGAGAAAGAAAATCAGTTACCTACAAGCAAGTACCCATACGACTGTCAGCTGATTTCTCCACAGAAACTTTGCAAGCCAGAAGGGAGTGGCAAGAAATATTCAAAGTGATGAATACCAAGAACCTACAACCAATACTACTTTATCCAGCAAAGCTATCATTCAGAAGTGAAGGCCAGATAAAGAGCTTCACAGATAAGAAAAAGCTAAAGGAGTTCATCACCACCAAACCAGTATTATATGAAATGCTGAAAGGTATCCTTTAAGAAGAGGAAGAAGAAGAAAAAGGTAAAGATACAAATTATGAACAACAAATACACATCTATCAACAAGTGAATCTAAAAATCAAGTGAATAAATAATCTGATGAACAGTAAAAAATAAATAAATAAATAAAGATTAGAGCAGAAATAAATTACATAGAGACCAAAAAAATACATAAAATCAATGAAACCAAGAGCTGGTTCTTTGAAAGGATAAACAAGATTGATGAACCTCTAGCCAGGCTAACCAAGAAGCAAAGAGTAAGGACCCAAATAAACAACATTAGAAGTGGAAGAGGTCATATAACAACCAATCCCACAGAAATACAAAGGATTATGAAAAAATACTATGAACAAGCCTATTCCAACAAAATGGACCACCTAGATAAAGTGGAAATATTCTAAGAAAAATACAAGCTCCCAAAACTCAACCAAGAAGAATTAAAAAACCCGAAGAGGTCAATAACTACCACAGAAATTGAAGCAGCAATCAAAAATCTTGCAGCAACCAAAAGCCCTGGTCTGGACAGATATATGGGGAAGTACTACGAAGCATTCAAAGAAGAACTAAAACCTATCCTCCTCACACAATTCCAAAAACTTCAGGAGGAAGGCACACTTACAAGCGCTTTCTATGAAGTCTGCATTACCCTAATTCCAAAACCAGATAAAGACATCACAAAAAAAGAGAACTACAGGCCAATATCCTTGATGAACATAGATGCTCATATCCTCAACAAAATTCCAGTAAATCAGATTCAGCATTACATTAGAAAGATCATACACCATGATCAAATGGGATTTATTCTGGGGATGGAAGGATGGTACAATATCTGCAAATCAGTAAATGTGATACATCACATAAACAAACTGAGACAAAAATCACGTAATCATATCAATTGATGCAGAAAAAGCATTTGACAAAATCCAACACCCTTTCTTGATAAAAACTCTCAATGGAATTGATAAACCATTTTTTACAAAAAAAAAAAAAACCAACTCTCAGCAAAGTGGGAATAGAGGGATGATACCTTAACATAATAAAAGCCTTTATATGACAAATCCACAGCCAACATCATAATCAACGGGCAAAAACTAAACTCAATTCTCCTAAGAACAGGAACAAGATGGGGATGTCCACTTTCACCACTCCTATTCGGTATAGTACTGGAAATGCTAGCCATGGCAATCAGACAAGAAGAAGAAATAAAAGGCATCCAAATTGGAAAAGAAAAAGTAAAACTGTCTTTATTCACAGATGACATGACACTATACATAGAAAACCCCAAAGACTCCATCAGAAAAAATGGCTAGACCTAATAAATGAATTTGGCAATGTAGCAGGATACAAAGTTAACACCCAGAAATCTATGACCTTTTTATACACCAATAATGAACTCACAGAAAGAGAAACAGAAAAAACAATCTCATTTACCATTGCACCAAAAAAAAAAATTAAGATATCTAGGAATAAACTTAACTAAGGAGTTAAAAGACCTGTACTCGGAAAACTATAGGGCATTGAAAAAAGAGATAGATGAAGACATAAAGAAATGGAAGAACATACCATGTTCATGGATTGGTAGAATCAACATCATTAAAATGTCCATACTACCCAAAGCAATCTACAGATTCAATGCAATCCCCATTAACACACCACTGGCATATTTCAAAGATCTAGAACAAACTCTCCAAAAATTCATCTGGAATTTGATATGATTACGTGCTTTTTTTTATCTGGAATAAAAAAGACCACGAATAGCCACAGCAATCCTGAGAAAGAGGAACAAAGTTGGAGGGATCACAATACCAGATATCAAGCTATATTACCAAGCCACGGTCCTCAAAACTGCCTGGTACTGGCACAAGAACATACAGACCATGGAACAGAATGGAGAACCCAGAAATTGACCCAAGCCATTATGCTCAATTAATATTTGACAAAGGAGGCAAGAGCATGCAATGGAGTCAAGACAGTCTCCTCAATAAATGGTGCTGGGAAATTTGGTCACAGACATGCAAAAAAAAAAATGAAACTAGATCACCAACTTACACCATACACAAAAACAAACTCAACATAGCTAAAGGACTTAAATGTAAGACGGGAACCATAAAAATCCTACAAGACTCCATAGGCAGCAAAATAGCAGACATATGTTGTAGCAATATCTTTACAGACACAGCTCCTGGGGCAATGGAGACTAAGGAGAAAATAAACAATGGGGCTACATCAAAATAAAAAGCTTCTGCACAGGAAAAGAAACCATCAACAAAACAACAAGAAATTCCATTGCATGGGAAAACATATTGGCTAATGATATATTTCATAAGGGTTTAATCTCTAAAATTTACACAGAACGTATACAACTTAACAAAAGGAAGATAAAGATCCAATCAAAAAATGGGCAAAGGATCTAAATAGACACTTTTCGAAAGAGGACATACAGAAGGCCAAGAGACACATGCTCAAAGTCACTAATCATCCAATAGATGCAAATCAAAACAACAATGAGATACCATCTCACACTTGTCAGAATGGCGGCCATCAACAAATCAACAAACGACAAAAGCTGGCGAGGATGTGGAGAAAAAGGAACCCTCCTGCACTGCTGGTGGGAATGCAGACTGGTGCAGCCACTGTGGAAGACAGTATGGAGTTTCCTCAAAATGTTAAAAGTGGAACTCCCATTTGACCCAGTAATCCTACTTCTAGGACTATATCCCAAGAAACCAGAAACACCAATCAGAAAGGATATATGCACGCCTATGTTCACAGCAGCACAATTCACCATAGCTAAGATTTGAAAACAGCCTAAGTGCCCATCAGCAGATGAGTGGATTGAAAAACCGTGGCACATCTAAACAATGGAATACTATGCCGCTATAAAAAAAGAAGGACCTTTTACCATTTACAACAGCATGGATGGAACTGGAGAGCATTATGCTAAGAAAAATAAGCCAATCAGAGAAAGATGAATATCACATGATCTCACTCATATGTGGGATATAATGATCAACATAATTTGATGAACAAGAATAGATCCAGAGACAAATGGTAGGGGAGGGGGTGATTAGAGAGCAACCAAAGGATTTGTATGCATACACATTAGCATAACCAACAGACACAAACACTGTGGCGGTGGAGGCTTGCCCAGGGTGGGAGTGGCTGTGGGGGCGGTCAATTGTGGGAAAAGGAGACATATGTAAAACTTTAGACAATAAACAAAAAAGAAGCACAAAAGTTCTAAATTTTCTTTTTTTTTTTTAAGTCCTCATCCGAGGATATGTTTTTTTCTTTGATTTTAAGGGAAGAGCAATGAGAGAGAAAGAGAGAGAGAGAGAGAGAGAGAGAGAGAGAGAGAGAGAGAGAAAATGAGAGAGGAAAACATCAATGTGAGAGAGAAACATTGATTGGTTGTCTCCCGTATGTGTCCTGACCAGGTATGGAACCTGCAACCCAGGTATACGCCCTGACTGAGAAACAAACCCCAGATCTTGTGGTGTATGGGATGATGCTCCAACTACCCCATCCGCCTGACCAGGGCATAATTTTTTAATTTTAATGAATTCCAATTTGTCTGTTTTTTTCTTTCATTGTTGGTACTTTTGGTGGTCTAGCTAAAAAACTATTGCCTAATCCAGCCGTGGGCAAACTACGGCCCGCGGGCCGGATCTGGCCAGTTTGAAATGAATAAAACTAAAAAAAAAAAAGAACGTACCCTTTTATGTAATGATGTTTACTTTGAATTTATATTAGTTCACACAAACACTCCATCCATGCTTTTGTTCCGGCCCTCCGGTCCAGTGTAAGAACCCATTGTGGCCCTCGAGTCAAAAAGTTTGCCCACCCCTGGATCTAAATCCAAAATTTACACATATGTTTCCTTCTAAAGGTTGTATAGTTTTTGCTCTTACATTTGTATCTTTGATCATTTTGAGTTAATTTTTATATGTAGTGTGAGGTAGGAGTCTAACTTTTTATATTTATTAAATTTTTTACATGTGGATATCCAGTTGTCCTAGCATGATTTGTTGAAATGACTATTCTTTCATCATTGAATTTGCTTGGCACTTTTTTTGTAAACAATTGACTATAAACGTGAGGGCTTATTTTTGGGCTCTCAATTTTACTCCATTCATCTATATTTCTTTCTTTATGCCAATACCACACTACTAGTATTTTTATCACTATAACCTTGTTAGGTATGTTTTGAAATTGGGAAGTGTGAGTCCACCCACTTTGTTCTTTTTCAAGATTACAAGAGTCCTGGCTTTACCCTTTTTTGAAATTATCTCATTTAGTTAAAACAAGAATATTTCTCCTCATTTCATAGATGTTAAAACTGGCACCCTGAGAGATTAAGTGGCTGGCTTATAGCTTGAACAGCAAACTAATAGAGCTATAACTGAAACACAAGTCTTTTAACTCCCAACTCTGAAAAGTGTCTATTTAGATCCTTTCTAAAAGATGTTTTCACCAGACCACGCTTTCTTCCTTTATTTCTTAAAAATTTTAAATGACATTTTTTATGTTGTTGTTGAAAGAATTCATTAGGTTTCTGCTGGGAACATAATTCATTTTTTCCTCTATCCCCTTGTCCAAATTCTGTATTAATGATAAATTTTTGCTGGGTCAATTTCATGTCCTTATGTTTTCAACTCCATATTTAGTATACCTGAATTTTTCAGGTTAAAAATATTTGTGTAGCATTTGTCTCCTGGATCAAAAGATATTTGGAGAATCTAAAACATAATGTAAACTATTGGACAGTGCACAATGTTGAATGAAAATGCCAGTGAAGCACAGCCCATAACACAGGGAACCTCAAAGGACATGTAGCTAATGGAACTTCAAACAGAGTTTTTGGTGGAGGGGAATTATCTGTGTATAGTGGTATGGGTGTAAGCTTTTTATTGGGGGGAGAGCTGGAATGGAAAAATGCAGAATTGCCCTCAAGATTCAAGCAGGAAGCCATGTCTTCTGCCTATTATATGAAGAAGACAACTCTGTCCAGAACCAATTTCAAAAACATCCTCTTTTAAAAACAAGAAATGTATCCTTCAGTTTTGCCTGTTCAAGCAAAATATTTCATTCTGTAGCATTTACCTGCAAATAAGAAATGTCTACATTAAGGTGTAAATCCCAGTAACTGTGGCTGTCCAGAGTTGAAACTCTTCAGTTTCCACTTACTCTGAAAACTAGGCTATGTGTCAAAAACCCAAAACTCAAAGGAGAAGAGGAGGGCTCAAGTTTCAGCTTGTATTGAAAGATATGTTTTTATTTATAATCTTTTCTAAAGGGCTTTCGATGGTGCAAGAATATTATTCTGGTTTCCTAATGTAGTTATCTAAGGCAAGCCTTTGATTCTTGAAATTTACATGTAATCTAACTGCCTGCCAACAGTTGATGTCTTCTGATGCATATAAATTCAAAACAGGATTTTAGCTATGTTTCTCTGACAGATGATGTAAGCTTTAATTCAAGCAGATAAGTAAAAGCTGAACAGGAAAATAGGTTCACAGGCTTGGATGCATGGAACAGTCTGACAGATATCAGAGGGGAAGGTTTAGGAGTGGGGTTGGGAAGAGGTTAACCAAAAAACATATGCATATATGCATAGCCATGACACAGACAATAGTGTGATGAAGCCCTGTGGTGGGGCGGGTGCAGGGTAGTGGAACAAAGAGGAGGAAATGGAGGACATCTGTAATACTGTCAACAATTTAAAATAAATAAATAAAATATTTTCAAAGAAGGCTTCAGCTTGCTTTACTTCCATGCTTGCAGCAACCTAATTAGCATGTAGTGAAAATATGAAATGAGTTTTACTAGATCAGTCAAAATGGTATGGGGGAAAAGGACTGACTTAGGAGTTAAGAGATCTGGATTCTATTTATGGCTCTGCCATTGATAAGATCTGTGACCTTGGATGAAACTCTTCACTGAAAATCAGACTCTGCATCTGCCAAAGAGAGATAATCATATCCACCTAAACTATCTCACAGGGTTGTTTCTAGAAAAACCAAGTGCCCATCAGCAGATGAGTAGATAAAAAATCTGTGGAATACTATGCATATGTAACAAAAAGAAGGAAATCTTACCTTTTGAGACAGCATGGAGGGACCCGGAGCATATTACACTACGTGAAATAAGCAAGTCAGAGAAAAACAAATACCATATGATCTCACTTATATGTGAAATCTAATGAACAAAATAGAATCAGAGTCATGGATACATGGAACAAACTGACTGCTGTAAGGGGAGGGGGTTAAAGGTACTGGATGAACAAGGGTGAAAGATTAGCCAAAGAACATATAAACATAGCCCATGGACACAGACAACAGTGAGGTGATGGCCTGCGGGGAGGGAGTCCAGGGCCTGGGTTCAGGGAGACAAAGGAAGGGGGGATGAGGACATCTGCAATAGTGTTAACATTAAAAAAATTAATAAAACATTAAAAAACAGTTGGCCAAAGACCAACCAAACAAACCAAAAAACCCTGAAACAATATTTTAAATAATGGGAGATAAAGGGAGTATAAGACAGGTTCTGTAGAGGAGATAGACCTACTACACATTAAAAATAATTACAAAACAATGAATTATAAACTCTGGCATTCTCAGTATGATTGATATAGAAACAAGATAAGTGAATTGGAGTAATTCACAAAGCTGCACAAAAGAGGTGAACAGTGGGCCTACATTAAAAATTACCTTACATTTGTATTCCCTTTCCGCTATAAAATCATTCAACAAATTGACTATAAGACAAAAAATATATAACTAAACAACAGGAGCATAACAGGGGAATTATGCAATTAATACCCAATGTCAAACTCTTACATAAAAAAGACAAATTATAATTATAAAGAGTGGATCTGATTAAATAAAGAACAGGTAGGAATGGGGAAATGTATCTTGCTGGAAATTACTCTAACTTTTCATCCTCTGTAATGTGAAGCATCTTTAAATTCAATACAAAGCGAAAGTATCTCAAGCCAGGAGCAAGTAAAGGCCCTTCTAAGCAACAATACCTGATGCCACATGAAATTTTTCAAACCTCATTCCTTCACCTCCAGGTATGAGCATGCCCCTAACCGATGATGTAGGTTAGAAATATGCTAGAACTAGGCTTAACAGAACCCCCTGCTATGGATCCATGTCCTCCTACATTTACAATATGCTTATGTTTCTAGTTGAAAAAATGTGAATTTTTCAGGACAATGTATGCCAACTTTATTTATCAAGTATTTTCTAATAATCCATATTCTAGCTTTTGGAATGGAAAATTTACATATTTGTTAACTCAGGGAGACCTGGAAAATGAAAAAAAATTCACAAGTTTCATTGATTATCTTTCTAGTATAATTTAATGATGCAGGGTATATTTGTTAATGTTCTAGTTCTGTTGGTATAATCTCTTACAAATGAATAACATTTTATTATTCAGAGCACTTTCATAGATATTTTGATATCTAAGGTCCCTTTGAGCTCTCAAAATGTTTATTTAATAGGGTGACATTGGTTAATAGGGTGTCACAGGTTTCAAGTATACATTTCTATGATATATAATCGATATATTTCATTGTATGCCCAACACACAAAGTCAAATCATCTTCGTGATCTAATATTACCCTTCTAATAGCTCTATAAAATAGGTTGAAAAGTTTCCTTAATCTGCTCTGGCCTCAGTTTATTTGTGTATAAAATAAGAGTTGGACTAGAACAATGGTTTGCAATCTTGGTTGGACATTGGCTTGCCTAGGTAGATTTTAAAAAATACTGATACTGATGTCTGGGTGCACTTCCAAAGATTCTTATGTAATTGTTGTGGGGCCAGGCCTTGCGGGGGTCCAGCCCCGGGGGTCCAGGGGTTCCCAAAGGTGTGGATGGAGTTGACGAAGAATGTTTTACACAGAGACAGCGTTCAGAACTCTCTAGCTCTCTTCAGTCTCCGTGGATCATCCTGTGCCTGGCTGAGGCCACAGAGAAAGATCCCGAGGCAAGCTGAACCTTTATTTTATAGTCAGAGGTAAACAAGGTAGTGGTTTCCACAGTTACACTGTTCTTGTGAGTTTCACTTGTTTTGACCATAGTTACACTGTTCTTGTGAGTTTCACTTGTTTTTATTCTTGTTCTTGCTGCACTTCCCTCAGCCCATTAGCTTCCCAGATAAGATCTAGGGAGCATCATAAGGTCAAGCCTACTTATGCTTAAGAGGACTGTGCCCTCTAAGCTGGGACTTGTTTGTGACTTTGCCAACAGGTCAGTCTGAGCTTAACCCTATAGCTGCTCCTCACAAGGCCTGAGCAATGGGCCTCCTAATGTTTCTAATGTGCAGCCAGGATAGAAACCAATTGGACTAGATGAAGTCTAAGGTCTCTTCCATCTCTGACATTCTGAATTTAGATGTCATTTTCATTGTATGGATGAGGGAACTGAGACATGGAGAGGTTAAATAACCGATGATGGTTAAAAACTAAGTCAATTCTAAAGTGGGAGATAGAATCTATTTTATTCTATTTCAAAGCTTATACCTCTGTTTCAGGCTGCCTTTGGCTTACCTAATATCCAAATCTGATATGGTTCTTAACCATACTTTGCCCTGGGTACTTTTATGTATAGAAATCGAACATTTCAAGAAACATCACACTTAGTCTTCCTCTGTTCAGTTCACTGTACCCTCTCCTCCATTTGAAGGCCTTCCCAAATTAGCTCCCACCTGGTCCTTATCTAAGCATGCATGCATTCCTTTAGTACTTACTACTAAGACATCCTCCACTCAGTCATCCAATATATAGTGAGCATATATCATGTTCTATACACTGTTCTAGGTCCTGAGGATACTTACATGAATGAGACAATACCTCTTCTATGAACATTTATTTGTATGTTACTCTACAAGATTAAAGCTTTAGTCTAGGTATGGAGCATGTCTTCCTAATTAGCATCTCAAGAATAGATACTCTGTTTTCTGGTATTTACATAGAGTACCCCAAAGTGCCTTGTACAATACTCTTCAAATAACAGGTAAGTCTTTTATTTAATGATTATAGAGAACTGTCACAGTCAGTTACTCTTTAAAAAAAAAACAACACTAATATTTCTGTGGTGTCCATTCATTGTAATTTCTCCACTTTCATTTATGATTTTGTTTATTTGGGCCTTTTTTGCTTTTTTACTTAGTGAATCTAGCCAGAGGTTTGTCAGTTTTATTAATCTTTACAAAGAACCAATTCTTTGTTGCATTTATTTTTCTATTGTATTTTTGTTCTCTATTTTATTTAATTCTGCCCTAATTTTATTTTATTTTTTTGTTAATCCTCACCCAAGGATATTTTTCCATTGATTTTTACAGAGAGTGGAAGGGTGGGGAAGAAACAGAGAGAGAGAAACATCAATGTTAGAGAGATATATCGATGGGTTGTCTCCCACATGCACCCCAATCCAGGCCAGGGATCTAGCCTGCAGAGAGGTACATGCCCTTGACCTGAATCAAACCCGTGAACTTTCAGTCCGTGGGCTGATGCTTTATCCACTGAGTCAAACCAGCTAAGGTTGCCCTAATTTTTATTCTTTCATCCCTTCTGTTGATTTTGAGCTTCATTTGTTCTTCTTTTTCTAGTTCTTTAAGGAGTAATGACAGGTTGTTTATTTGGGATTTTTTCCTGTTTCTTAATGTAGGCCTGTAATGACATAAACTTCCCTCTTATTACCACTTTTGCTGTATCCCAAAAGTTTTAATATGTTGTATTGTCATTCTCATTTGTCTCTATGTATATTTTGATCTCTCATTTTATTTCTTTAGTAGCATGTCATTTAATCTCCACATACTTTGTTTTTTTCCTGCTTTTTTTGTTTTTACCAATTTCAAAGCATTGTGGTCAGAGAATATGGTTGGTATTCTGGTGGGAATGTAAATTGGTACATCCATTATGAAAAACAGTATGGAGGCTCCTCAAAAAAATAAGAATAGTGTTATCATATGACCCAGCAATCCTGCTTCTGGGTATCTATCTGAAAAATTTGAAGTTATTCATAAAGATATATGCACCTCTATGTTCATTGCAGCATTACCCACAATGGCCAAGACATAAAAACAACCAAAGTGTCCTTCAATAGATGACTGGATAAAGAAGATGTGAGTGTGTGTGTGTGTGTGTGTGTGTGTGTGTGTGTGTGTGTGTTACTACACAGCCATAAGAAAAGAAGAAATTCCCAGCTGGTATGGCTCAGTGATTGAGTGTCAAACTATGAACCAGGAGGTCATGGTTTGATTCCAGGTAAGGGCACATGCCTGGGTTATGGGCTCAGTCCCTGGTGTGGGGCATGCAGGAGGCAGCCGATCAATAGTTCTCTCTTATCATTGACTAGAGGCCCGATGCATGAAATTCATGCAAGAGTAGCCCTTCATTCCCCCAGCTGCCAGCACTGGCTTCCCTCTGGCAAACGGGACCCAGGCTTCCTTCCAGCCACCAGCAGGCACCTGGGACCCAGGCTTCTCTCACAGCCTCAGCTTCATCCAGAAGATTGACCAGAAAAATGTCTGGTCTAATTAGCATATTACGCTTTTATCATAATAGACTAGAGGCCTGGTGCACAAAAATTTGTGCACTCGGTGGGGGGAGGGGGGTCCCTCAGCCCGGCCTGTGCCCTCTCGCAGTCTGGGACGCCTCAGGAGATAACGACCTGCTGGCTTAGGCCTGCTCCCGGGTGGCAGAGGGCAGGCCCAATCCCTAGGTGCAGCCCCTAGTTGGGCTCAGAGCAGGGCCGATGGGGAGTTGGGGCGCCACCCCCTGTCATGCACAGAGCAGGGCAGATCGGGAGGTTGCGATGCCACCCTGTCACGCACAGAGCAGGGCCAATTAGGGGGTTGGGGCACTGCCCCCTGTCACTCACAGAGCAGGGCCCATCAGGGGGGTTGGGGCTCCGTACCCTGTCACGCACAGAGCAGGGCCCATCAGGGGGTTGGGGCGCCGCCCTCTATCACCCACAGACCAGGGCCGATCAGGGGGTTGGGGCGCCGCCACTGTCACACTCAGTTCAGGGCCGATGGGGAGGTTATGGCTCTACCCCATTACTCACAGAGCAGGGCCCGTGGAGGGAGGGTTGGCGCACCACATCCTGTCACACACAGAGCTGCAGGGTGATCAGGGGGTTGGGGAGCTCCCCCCTATCAGGCACAGAGCAGGGCTGATCAGGGGGGTGGGGCGCCACCACTGTCACACTCAGTGCAGGGCCGATGGGGAGGTTATGGCTCTACCCCATTACTCACAGAGCAGGGCCCGTGGAGGGAGGGTTGGGGCACCACATCCTGTCACACACAGAGCCGCAGGGTGATCAGGGGGTTGGGGAGCTCCCCCCTATCAGGCACAGAGCAGGGCTGATCAGGGGGGTGGGGCGCCTTCCCCTGTCACAAACAGAGCAGGACGGATAGGGAGGTTGTGGCCCCGCCCCTGTCACACACAGAGCTGCAGTGCGATCAGGGGGTTTGGGCACTGCCCCCTGTCATGCTGATCCCGGTGCCGGGAGGCCTCTCAGCTCCGCTGATCCCGGTGCTGGGAGGCATGTTACCCTTTTACTATATAGGATAGAGGCCTGGTGCACGGGTGGGGGCCAGCTGGTTTGCCCTGAAGGGTGTCCTGGATCAGGGTGGGGGTCCCCACTGGGGTGCCTGGCCAGCCTGGGTGAAGGGATGATGGCTGTTTGCAGCTGGTCACATACCCTTCAGGGTGGGGGTCCCCACTGGGGTGCCTGGCCAGCCTGGGTGAGGGGATGATGGCTGTTTGCAGCTGGTCACACACCCTTCAGGGTAGGGGTCCCCACTGGGGTGCCTGGCCAGTCTGGGTGAGGGGCTGAGGGCTGTTTTCTTACTGGCGGGTGACTGAAGCTCCCAACTGCTCCTTTTTTTCTTTTCTTTTTTTATTCTGGGCCAGCTTTAGCTCTGGGTCCAGCTCTGAGGCCTCTGCTGCTGAAAGCAGGTATCTGGTTGTTTGGGTTCTATAATTGAAACTCTGTATCAACTCCAACTCTGAGATCCCGGCGGGCTGAAAGCAGGTTTCTGGGGTTTTGTTTAGCTTCTGTATTTGTAACAATGCCTCAAACTGCAAGCTCAGAGGCCGGCAAAGCAGGCGGGGAATGTTGGTTTCCTCCGTCACTGAAGCAAGCAAGCCTCATGTTAGTTTCAAGCTGCCTGGCTGCCGGCCGCCATCTTGGCTGGCAGTTAATTTGCATATCTTGCTGATTAGCCAATGGGAAGAGTAGCGGACGTACACTAATTACCATGTTTCTCTTTTATTAGATAGGACTAGGGGCCCAGTGCATGAAATTCGTGCACTGGTGTGTGTGTGTGGGGGGGGGAGTGTCCCTCAGCCCAGCCTGCCCCCTCTCACATACTGGGAGCCCTCAGGCGTTGACCCCCATCACCCTCCAATCGCAGGATCGGCCCCTTGCCCAGGCCTGACGCCTCTCGCCTAGGCGTCCGGCCGGGGCAGCGGGGACCTGCAGTGGCAGCGGGGGGCGCCGCGATCGCGCAGGCTCCGCCCCTGCCCCTGCAGGACGCCTCTGGCTGAGGCGTCCGGCCTGGGCAGCGGGGACCCACAGCTGCAGCGGCCCCGCCATCATGGGCTCCACTTTAGGCCCAGGCAAGGGACCCCTAGCTCCTGGGACTGCCAGCTTCGACTGTGCCCAGCTCCCATCGCTGGCTCCACCCCTACTTCCTGCTATCACTGGCCAGGGTGGCAAAGGCGCCTGATTCTCTGATCATGGCTGGGGGGCAGGGCAAAGGCAGCCCCAGGGCCGCCTTTGCCCTGCCCCCCAGCTCTTAGCTCCCCCCTGGGTTTCTGATCCCTGTCAGTGGCAGGGGGCTTCTTCCTGCTTTCCCTTTCGCCTGCCTGCATTGTGCCTACATATGCAAATGAACCGCCATCTTGTTGGCAGTTAACTGCCAATCTTAGTTGGCAGTTATTGGCAGTTAACTGCCAACCTTAGTTGGCAGTTAACTTGCATATAGCCCTGATTAGCCAATGAAAAGGGTATCGTCGTACGCCAATTACCATTTTTCTCTTTTATTAGTGTAGATGTTTCTGTCTCCCTCACCCTTCCTCTCTGAAATCAATAAAACTGCCATATTGTTGTCTATGTCTAAGAGTTTTTATTTGCTTGTTTGTTCATTTGTTGCTTTCAGTTATTTCCCACGAGGGACATCATATGGTTCTTGACTTTTTCCCATCTGACTTACTTTGCTTAGCATGATATTCTCGAGATCCATCCACGTTGTCACAAATGACAGCATTTCTTATTTTGTTTTTTGTTTTTTAAATATGTTTTATTTGGAGTTTCCTCCATATATATTTTTAATACATTTTTTTGAAAAAGAAAATAAATGCTGTTACATGTTTTCTTCCTTGTTAATTTTTTTAGATCTTTACTGTTGAAAGTATTACATATGGCCCACTTTTTCCCCATTGACCCCTTCCAGCTTGTCCCTGCTCCCCACCCCAGTCCTTCACCACCCTATTGTCTGTGTCCATGGGTTATGCCCATTGAGTACGATGTTGGCTGTAGGTCTGTCATACTTGGCCTTTATTATATTGAGATAGGATCCCTATATTCCCATTTTCCTGAGAGTTTTTGTCAAAAATGGGTGTTGGATTTTGTTGAATTCTTTTTCTGCATCTATTGATATGATCATGTGGTTTTTGTCTTTCAATTTGTTTATGTGATGTATCACGTTTATTGATTTATGAATGTTGTACCAGCCTTGCATCTATGCAATAAATCCCACTTGGTCATGGTGTATGATCTTTTTAATATATTGCTGGATACAATTTGCTAATATTTGGTTGAGGATTTTAGTATTTATGCTCATCAGATATATTGGCCTATAATTCTCTTTCTTTGTAGTATCTTTACCTGGTTTTGGAATTAGGATAATGCTGGCCTCATAAAAAGAGCTTGGAAGTGTTCCTTCCTCTTGGATTTTTTAGAATAGTTTGAGGATATGTGTTAGTTCTTCTTTGAATGTTTGGCAAAACTCCCGTGTGAAGCTGTCCAGACTAAGGCTGTTGTTTACTGGAAGTTTTCTGATTATTGCTTCAATTTTGTCAATGATTATTGACATATTCATATTTTCTGATTCTTCCTGATTCAGTTTTGGAAGGTTGTATTTTTCTATGAATTTGTAATTTTCATCACATTGTCCAGCTTGTTGGCATATATATAGTTGCTTATAGTATTTTCTCACAGTTCTTTGTATTTCTGTGGTGCCACTGCATTATTAGTTCACTGCATTCACTTATAATTTTAATTCTTTGGGTCCTCTACCTTTGTTTCTTGATGAGTCTGGCTAATGGTTAATCAACCTTGCTTACCTTTTCCAAGAACCAGCTCTTGGTTTCATTAATCTTTTGTATTGTTTTTTAGTCTCTATGTCATTTATTTCTGCTCTAATTTTTTTTATTTCCTTCCTTCTACTTACTCTAGGCCCGTGGTCGGCAAACTGCGGCTTGCGAGCCACATGTGGCTCTTTGGCCCCTTGAGTGTGGCTCTTCCTAAGCCTTAGGAGTACCCTAATTAAGTTAATAACAATGTACCTACCTATATAGTTTAAGTTTAAAAAATTTGGCTCTCAAAAGAAATTTCAATCGTTGTACTGTTGATATTTGGCTTTGTTGACTAATGAGTTTGCCGACCACTGCTCTAGGCTTTTCCTGTTCTTTTCAAATTCTTTAAGTTGAATGGTTAAATAGTTTTTTATTATTTTTTCTCTTATTTTTGAGGTAGGCCTGTGGTATTATGAACTTCCCTCTTAGGACTTCTTTTGCTGTGTCCCAGAGATTTGGTGGTGGTGTGTGTTCATTTTTATTTGTTTCCAGGAATTTTTTTATTTCTTGATCTCATTGGTAACCCATTCATTGTTTACTAACATGCTATTTAACCTTCATGTGTTTGAATATTTTGAGTGTTTTTACTGTAATTGATTTCTAATTTCATTCAACTGTGATCTGAGAAGATACTTGATATGATTTCAATCTTCTTGAGCTTGTAGAGACTTGTTTTGTGTCCTAACATGTGGTCTATCTTTGAGGATGACCCATGTGCACTTGAAAATAATGTATATTCTTCAGCTTTGGGGTGTAATGTTCTATAAATGTCAATTAAATCCATCTGATCCAGTGTACCATTTAGATTCACTGTTTCTTTGTTAAGTTTTTGTCTGGAAGATCTATCCAGTGAAGTTAGTGGGGTGTTAAAGTTCCCCTGTGATAGGTATTTATGTATTGCCATTTCAATTCTTTATGTCCATGTTTCTCTCCTTTTCTTTCTTCTCATTACAGCAGTCTCTTTAGCATTTCTTATGGTACAGGTTTGGTGGTGATAAACTCTTTTAGCCTTTTTTTGGTCTTGGAAGCTCTTTATTTCACCATCTATTTTGAATGATAGCCTTGCTAGATATAGTAATCTTGGCTTCAGATCCTTGCTTTTCATTACTTTGAACACTTCATGCCATTTCTTTCTGGCTGGTAGCGTTTCTGATGAAAAATCAGCTGACAGCCTTATCGGAGCTCCTTTGTATGTAAATTGATTTTCTCTTGCTGACTTAGGATTCTCTCTTTGTCTTTAACTTTTGGCATTTTAATTATGATGTGTCTGGGCGTGGGTCTATTTGGGTTCTTCTTGCTTGGGACTCTCTGTGCCTCCTGAACTTTGTGACTGTTTCTTTCACCAGGTTAGGGCAGTTTTCTGCCATTATTTCTTCAAACACATTCTCTATCCCTTGCTCACTTTCTTCACCTTATCATCCCCCTATGATGGGAATATTGTTATGTTTCATGGTGCCCTGAAGCTCCCTTAAGCTTTCCTCTTGTTTTTGTTTTTTTCTTTTTGGTTCTTTGATTGAGTGATTTTTTTTCTACCCTATCTTCTAATTCACTGAGCTAATCCTCAGCTTTCCCTAATCTGCTTGGTATTCCTTCTGATGTGATCTTTATTAGTACTATGTTATTCTTCATAGTTACTCTATTTTTTCTCATGCTGTTGAGCATTCATGTAATCATTATTCTGAGTTCTATGTCTGATACATTTCTTATCTCCATTACATTTAGCTTTTCTTCTGGAAAATTGTCTTGTTCTTTCATTTGGGGCTTGCTTTCTTATCTCCCCATTTTGGCTGTATGTTAAATAGATTTGGTACAACTCCCAATCTCTAGTGCAGTACAATGTCAGACACTGTTTGTAACTGGCCCTGAGAACCCTGTTTAGAGCTATCAGCAATCCACAGCTTGTGGCTCGCTCTGCTCAGGCTGGGTGCCTTTAGAAAGGACGAAGATCTGTATTTCTTAGCCCCAGGCCCCAAATTAGATCAGGCCAACTCAAAGCCTCTAGAACAGTGGTTCTCAACCTTCTGGCCCTTCAAATACAGTTCCTCATGTAGTGATCCAACCATAAAATTATTTTCGTTGCTACTTCATAACTGTAATGTTGCTACTGTTATGAATCTTAATGTAAATATCTGATATGCAGGATGGTCTTAGGCCACCCCTGTGAAAGGGTCATTCGACCGCCAAAGGAGTCGTGACCCACAGGTTGAGAGCCGCTGCTCTAGAAACCTGCCTCTGCCTGTAGTAAATTGTTAATTCAGTCTTGATTAGCCTCAGGCTATCGATCACAGGGTAGGGTGAGAGGTTTTCCAACAGGGTGAGGCAATTGCTTCAGTTTGCAGGCTGACTGTTATTCTCAGTCTTTTAATGGACCTCAGAAACTCCACAGGGTGGGGCAAGGGGCCTTCTAAGAGAATGGGGCTACTGCTTCCTTCCCAGGCAAAAGCTGCCTGGATGGTAAAGGTCTGCAGGAGAACAATGTTCTCCCTCGTGTGAGGGAATGACTCAGCACAGGAAACCTCAGTGTCTGCCCTCCAATCTCCAACCCCAGAGCCCCCAACCCTGGCTTCTGCTCACACAGCTCCAGTCCACTCTGCCCACCCTCTGCCAGAGTGCAAAGTGAGTGTCTGCACACAATATTTTATGCATTGTTCCTTTAAAAGGTTGCCTGCATTTCCAGCTATCTTTCCCTGGCAGACAGCAACTCTGCCGTTTTTCACAGCCAGATGTTCTGTGGGGACCTTTCTCAGTTCTGGTGCTCTGAGCTAGGGAGCCAAGCTTGGAGTTTGGACCCCAGAGTTCTCAGTAGGAACCCCTCACAGCTGAAATACCCCCTGGCACTTAAGCTGCTGTCTGTGGGATCCTGGCCAGCCCTTCACACCTCTGCACTTCCTACCAGTCTCTATGAAATCTCCACTTTCCATCCTTGATTATCAGGGTTCTCTCCAGCTAGTCTTCAGGTGATTATTCAGGATGGTTTTTCTGCATTTTAGTTTTGATTTCAGATTGATCTTGGGAGTATATCAGTGTAGCTTCCACTTACTCCACTGACATTTTGAAATCCTGCATTCCTTTATTTTAAACCTATCATTTGCCAACCCTAATCTATTGTATTGTAATGAAAAATCAAGTTTTCCTTTGTATTCTAAAGGAAATATTCTTGGAGCCAGAGGCAGGACTGTTAAGCTGAGTAGGGGGGCTGAGAATTTGTTAGCCTACTCATTAACAGTTATTTACTCTGGAGTCTGAGTCATAGTCCTAGTCCCAGGAAAATCTGAAAGCAAGTGTGGCTATATGAAGTAAACTCCAAGAAGGAGACCCTTTTAAATGTTCACTTTCTACATTAATTCATCCCCAATTCCAGTCTCTACCAACTTCTAGATAGAGCTTATTGGTAAACCTTTAATCAACAAATTCTTCAGCTTCCAACATAATAGCAGTGCTACCACTATTACCATTCAGAACCACATTCCAGTGTGGAGTAGCTGTTGCTAAGGAAGATTATGGAAGGGTTGAGATAGAGGTGTCTATATTAAATACCACTAAGAATAGACATGTATTAAAACCTGCCCCAATCCTGTTTTCTCTGGATGAGCTGGCAGTAATCTCTCTCATTGCTAATCAACTTCCACACCCCCTTTCACTCAGCTGCCCTCTGCAGGGCTGCAGGCTAAATGACAGAAGCAGTTACAGCCTGGAAATAAATGATGCCATTTATCAATCCCAGAAGTCTCTCCTTGAAGATGTTGAGGATTCATCATTCCCAACTCTGAGTCTGCCAAGCTAGGAAAAATGCTGACTATTGACAGCATTTTATCATGCTTTGTACAGTTGGTAAAACACGTTAGAAGTAAACCAGAAGAAGGGTTCAATTATTAGTTGGGAGGTCTAAGAAGCTACCACTCTCTTGGACTAAGTTCTCAGTCACAGCATTCTTATTCTCTGCTTGGCTGAAGTGAGCTCACAATACCAACCTAGAAAACAGATAACCCAGTATATCCAGGGCTGATTATTCATCAGGTACAGTAGGCACAGTGCCTAGGGCCCACCATACATTTATGTACCCATACACAAAAATTAAGTAATGATTTAATTAATTTTAAAATCAGAAAAAAATAATTTTAGATTGAAGAAAATGCTTATGTATATAATATTAATATATTCATCTTCATAGCAACACAGTGATAATTATTAATTTTAGTGGAGGAAAGGGTCTACAAAGGCAAAAGTGCCTAGGACCCAGAAAAGTTATAATGCAACTGTATGTGTATCAACTATTCCTGAAGATCCAAAATCTAAAGGGTAGGATGGCCCACTAGAGAATCTCCACTTCTTTTAATCAGAGGAGTCCCTGAGAAAGCACAAACATCAATTCACACCAGGAGACAAGCCAAACACTTGACACTCCAAGCAAATAAGGCTCCATCCTCTTTGCAAACAACAAGAGGAAGTTCACCTATCAACTGCCTTATTAAATAAATTGTGGAGGCAAGACTGACAGAGGGAAGCTTTTTACCATGGCTGTGAAGTCTCTGGTGAGTAAGACCAGAAATACCTTGACATATAAATATTTATATACGACTTCATCAGATGAGACTGCCAATACTTAAAAGAAATGGGCACGGATACACATAGGCAGACACAAAGAGACTTCAGAAGGTATTAGTCTCTGGCCTAAAACCTCTTTTAAGGGATTTTATCATGCTGGGTGAGACATTCCGACCCCAAGGTTCTGCCAAATTGTTCCCAGCTAGAGAACCATGGAGTTGGTGCAATCTACACTAAAAAAGTGTGCAGTCTACATAAATGGCAAGCACTAGTTATGGCAGTTAAGTCTAATTAGTAAATCTGTCTCTGGTTCCTGCAGTGAGACTCTCCAGTATGGAAGGAGGGCTGACTTATATGACTAAATCTATTGTGAAGGCTCTAAACCCAGCAATGGAATTGGTATTGCTGCCTCTTTACCACTGTGTTTAGGGAAGCCAAACTGTAATGCTTATGACCAAAAGTCAATTTGGGGGGACTCTTGACAAATCTCACCTTTTGAGCAATTTCTCCTTTTCCCTCTAGAGCAGTGGTTCTCAACCTTCCTAATGCCACGATCCTTTAATACAGTTCCTCATGTTGTGGTGACCCACAACCATAAAATTATTTTCATTGCTACTTCATAACTGTAATTTTGCTACTGTTATGAATCGTAATGTAAATATCTGACATGCAGGATGTATTTTCATTGTTACAAATTGAACATAATTAAAGCATAGTGATTAATCACAAAAACAATATGTAATTATATATGTGTTTTCTGGTGGTCTTAGGCGACCCCTGTGAAAGGGTTGGTCGACCCCCAAAGGGGTAGCGACCCACAGGTTGAGAACCGCTGCTCTAGAGTCTATATCAGAGACTAATGTTCTCAAGCCTTAGCCTGACCATAAGAGAATAGGTGCTACTTTATCTACAAATGCCCTCTTGCCCCAGTTTATCAACCCTGTCAAAATGTAATGGTGTCTGTTTCCTTTAATCATTCCTTTGGCCTTGAAGGTTTTTCTTTCTTTTCAAGATTCTCTTATTAAAATGCAACAAAATAGATCCAGAAACATAGAAGCATGGAACAGATTATCAAATCTCAGAAGGAAGGCAGTGGTGAGTCGGTGGGAGGGAAGAGATCAACCAAAGAATTTGTATGCATATATGTATAACCCATGGACACAGACAATAGAGTGGTGGAGGCCTGGGTTGGGGGTCAGGGAAAGGCTATAAAGGGTCAATGGGAGAAAAAAGAGGACATATGTAATACTTTCAACAATATTTTAAAAATAAATAAATAAATAAATAATAAAATGAAAATAAATACCTGAGGTAGAAGCCAATGATTCCCAAAGTACCTTCTACCATATAGTCATAGTTAGGTGTGGGTTTGGTTTTTTTTTAAGGTTTGATGTTCAAGTTTAGGGAAGGAACACTGGACTAAATCAAGTCAAGAAGTTTACAGAGAGTTTATTAGACTTTTTTCCCAGTAAGTCTTGCTTCTATGTGATGTTACTAAACTTATTTGACCAAAGAACATTTGTTTAAACTAGTATTAAATATAATTTGGGAAATGTGTTATAAACTGATAGGAGCTAACATTAGAGTAAGGATTGATTCGTTAGAGCCTTCCCAACTAAATCCATGAACTGAGATGAGGCTCTGAGAAAAATCAGATCTAAAAAGGATTAACTTATCTGGGGATTGAGCTTTAAGTTATAAGGTAGGACAGAGCACAACTGGACAAAGGGCTAGCTCTGTATATTAAAATGCACACATGACATAAATTATATCAGAAGAAAATTTTAGCAACCATGTATAACACAAGAGCTAGAGGAGACCAAGGCCATAAGAAAATGAAGAATGAGGAGCTGCCAAGAAGCATTACATCCCAGAGACTGACCCAGTCATGACTCCATCTGCCTAGTTGTCTCTGAGTGTCTTCTTAAGCAAGCCCCTGCCCTCACATCTACCAGAGAATTTGGCCTCCTGTTCCCAGAAAGAAT
Source organism: Myotis daubentonii (assembly GCF_963259705.1). Classification (NCBI taxonomy): domain Eukaryota; kingdom Metazoa; phylum Chordata; class Mammalia; order Chiroptera; family Vespertilionidae; genus Myotis; species Myotis daubentonii. The sequence goes on along the minus strand of NC_081861.1, from coordinate 48,445,341 downwards.
GATTATTCAAATAATTTGAATTTGATTTAATATTCTAAATCCTCATATGAAACAGACCTTATATGCCACGTTTGACATAGCTGCACACTCCCACCTCAAAACTATTCTCTTAGACTCTCTGGACACATTTTCATCTAGTTCTTCATTATTCTCTCTAACAATTCCTGGACTCTTCCTCCTACCTATCCCTTTAATGCAAATATTCCTTTAATGGTCTTTTCCTGGAGCAACTTATCACATGAACCTTTGGTGAGCTCATCTCCCAGCCTAATTTTAATTACCATTGTTGAAGTATCAAAATCTGTACTTCCAGCCCAGACTTCTTTTATGAGTTCTAGACCTATATATACCCCTACCTTCTGGAGATTCCACTTAAATGTAACAAGGCATCCCAAGCTCAATATACCTAAACTCTACTTGCTCTGGATTTTCCTATCTCAATGAATGGCCCTACCATCCATTCATATACCTCAGCCATAAACCTCAGAGTCATCTGATTCCTCCCCCTCCATCGCCTGTGTAGTTAGAATTCTAAGACTAGCCCGTGCCCTTGTATCATCTCCTCCTCTGAGTGTGATAGGTACCTATGAAAATGTGTAATTCCTATGATTATTTATGTAACATGGCAAAAGATGACTTTTCAGATGTAATTAAGGTTAATTATCAGTTGACGTGGAGTTAATCAAAGGAAAATTAGTATCCAGGTGGGAGCAATTTAATCACAGGAGCCTTTTAAAAGCAGAAATTTTGCTCTGACTTGTGGCAGAAGGGGGAGTTAAATAGATTCTAAGCATGAGCCCAAACTGGTGTGCTCAGTGGTTGAGTATCAACTTATGAGCCAGGAGGTCATGGTTCGATTCCTGGTCAGGGCACATTCCCAGGTTGCAGGCTTGTTCCCCAATAGGGGGCATGCAGGAGGTAGTCAATAGATGATTTTCTTTCATCATTGATGTTTCTATCTCTTTCCCTCTCCCTTACTCTCTGAAATATATACATATATATATATAGATATAAATATATAGATATATAGATATATTAATATATACATTGATATATAGTGATATATTGATATATATATATATATATATATATATATATGAAGAAATTCTAAGCATAAGAAAAATTTAATGTATACTTGTTGGATTGAAGATGGAGAGAACTATGTGAGAAGGATGTGTGTAGCCTCTAAAAGCTGCAAATGGCTCCCAGCTGATAATCAGGGAGGCAATGGTAACTTCAGACCTACAGGTCCAAGGAGCTAAATTCTGCCAATAATCCTGAATGAGGCTGAAAGTGGATTCATTCCCAGAGCCTCCAGATAAGAGTCTATCCCATTTGACACCTTAACTTCAACTTTGTGAGACCCTAAGCAGAAAACCCAGTCAAGTCTGCTCTTCTGACCTATAGAGCTGTGAGATCATAAATGGATGTTGTTCTAAGCTGCTATGTTAGTAGTAATTTATACACAGCAGTAGAAAACTAATACAGCCCCAAATTCAATTAAGCCCTAAGCTCTCCAATTCCTACCTCCCAAATATTTCTTGAATCTGTTTTGTCCTTTTCTATGTCCAGTACCATTGCTAGAGTTTAGATCTTTCTATGTTCTTTCTTGGACTATCACACAGCCTTCTATCTGGTCACCCTACTGTTTTTGTCCTATTCAAATCCAAAACAACAGAGTGAACTACTCAAACTGCAAATATGATTGTACTATTTTTTGGCTTAAAAACCTTCAGTGGCTTCTATCCCTACAGAATAACATCCAAGCTCCTGAACAGCTTTTACAAAGTTATCCCTGGATCTTGTCTTCTACTTCCTCTCAGCTTCTTTTACTGCAATGCCTACCTTGAGCTTTATCCTGTAATGCAGAGTATTTTAACCATAGCACTATTGACATTTTGGGTCAAGTAAATCTTTATTTGGGGGGATGTTCTGTGCATTGTATGATGCTTAGCAGGTTCCCTGTCCTTTACCAGCTAGATTTCAATTGCTCCTCACCCCGTCCATGACAACCAAAACTGTTACATTGCAAAATCTCCTCTTGGAGTGAGGGTGGGAATTGCCCTGGTTGTAGGCCACTGGGATAACAATACAGAACTGCTGTGGCTCCCTAAACCCAAGCTGTTTTTTTTTTCCTCAGGAGGTAATATAATACCTGGAGAGGGTAGAGTCTGTGGCACCAAGAATAAAAGTATTCTAAAATCTTAAGAAAAATAAATGGACTGGAAATCTGGAATCTTTTTAGCATACCCTTTTTTAATTGAATTTATTGGGGTGACATTGGTTAATAAAATTATATAGGTTTCAGCTATACAATTCTATAATACATCATCTGTATATTGTATTTCTGTTCACCAAGTCAAGTCTCCTTCCATCACCATTTAACCCACTTTACCCTATTCTACCTCCCACTATACCTCTTTCCCTCTGGTAATCACCATACTGTTGTCTGTGTCTATAAGGGTTGTTTTTTGTTTTTTGGGTGTTTTGTTTTTGTTTTTGCTTAATCCATTCACCTTTTTCACCCAGCCCCTCAAACCTCCTCCCCTCTGACAGCTGTCATATTGTTCTTTGTATCTATGAGTCTGTTTCTATTTTGTTTGTTAGAATATTTTTTTCATTAGATTCCACATATAAGTGAAATCATATGGTACTTGTATTTCTCTGGCTGGCTTATTTCACTTAGCATAGTACTCTTCAGGTCCATCCATGCTGTTGCGAAAGGCAAGATTTCCTTCTTTTTTATGGTAAAGTAGTATTCCATTGTGTGAATGTACAACAGCTTTTTTATCCATTCATCTACTGATGGGCGCTTGGGCTGCTTTCAAATCTTGGTTTATTGTAAACAGTGCTGCAATGAACATAGGGGTATATATTTCAAATTAGTGGTTTGGGTTTTTATGAATATACTAGAGGCCTGGTGCATGAAATTCGTGTACGAGGGGGTGGCTCCCCTCAGCCCAGTCTGCAACCTCTCCAATCTGAGATCCTGGGGATCGGGCCTAAACCAGCAGTCGACATCCCTCTCACAATCCGGGACCACTGCCTCCAAACTTCTCACCTGCCTGCCTGCCTGATTTCCCCTAACTGCCCCCCTGCCAGCCTGATCACCCTTAACTGCCCCTGCCTGCCAGCCTGATCACCCATAACTACTTCCCCTGCTGGCCTGGTCACCCCCAACTGCCCCCATTCCAGGCTGGTCACCCCCAACTCCCCCCCCCCACACTGGCCTGGTAACCCCACACAGCCTGTTATTCAGTTGTTTGGTCATCCCTTACTAACCCCCCTGCCTGCCTGGTCTCCCCACACAGCCTGCTATTTGGTCGTCCATCCAGTTGTTTTGGTTGTGATGGCCTCTGGCTTTTTATATATTAGGATCCCCAGAAGAGGAATCGCTGAGTCATCAGGCAGTTTCATTTTTAATTTTTTGAGGTAACCCTACACTGCTTTCCACAGTGGCTGCACCAATGTGCATTCCCACCAACAGTGTGTTCCATTTTCTCCACATGCTCGCCAACACTTGTTGTTTGTTGATATAGTAATGTTAGCCATTCTGACAGATGTATGGCTTTTTTAAAAAATATGTTTTTTATTGATTTCAGAGAGGCAGGGAGAGAGAGAGATAGAAACATCACTGATGAAAAAGAATCATTGATTGGCTGCCTCCTACATGCCCCCTACTAGGTGTTGAGCCACAACCTGAGCGTTTGCTCTGACCAGAAATTGAACCATGACCTCCTGGTTCATAAGTTGATACTCATCCACTAAGCCACACTGGCCTGGCAGGCGTATACCTTATTTATTTATTTACTTATTTGTTTATTTATTTATTTATTATTTATTTTAATTTATTGGGGTGACATTGGTCAACATGATTATATAGGTTTCATATTTGGGTTTCTATATTACAAAATCTGTATATTTCACCATGTGTCCACCACCCAAAGTCAAATCTTCTCCTGTCACCTTTTTTAAAATTAAGGAACATTGGTGATTGGGGAAATCTGTGACTCTTTGTACTAGAAGTCCCTTCTGTTTAGAAAACTTCTTTGATTCTGGAGAGTTCAAAGGGTCAGGGTAGGACTAAGATTTAAAAAGGAGATTGCTTCTTTGTATTTGTTCTAGCTTTAAGAAAAGTTGTTAAAAGTACCTTCATGTTTCCTTCTATGTTGTTTAGGGAAGAACTCTGGGCCAAATCTCTATACAGAAAAAAAGTGTGAAATTGTTTGTCTGGAACATCTGTTGGGATACATGAGTTTGTTAGGGGACAGCAGAAACCCCATCACCCAACAATTCTGTTACTAGGTATATACTCAAGATAAATGAAAATATACATCCACCTAAAAATTTATATATTAATGTTCATAATGGAATTATTAATAATAGCCAAAAGATAGAAACAACTCAAATGTCCATCAACCAATGAATGGATAAACAAAATATGGCATATCCATACAATGGAATATTATTCATTCACAAAAAGGAATGAAGACCAAATATATACTACAACATGGATTAGCCTTGGAAACATTATGCTAAGTGAAAGAAGCCAGTCAAAAAATACTACATATTGTATGATTCATCAATATGAAATTTCCAGAAAAGGCAAATATATAGGTACAGAAAGTAGATTAATGGTTGCTTAGGGCTAGGGGGAATGGGAAGTAAGGGAGGATGGTAACTAAATGGTCAGGATTTCTTTTTGAGGTGAAGAAAATGTTTTACATTTCACTGTGGTGATGAATGAATAAATCTATAAATATAATAACAATCATTGAATTGTATACTTTGAATGGATGAAGTATATGGTGTGACTTATATCCCAATTAAGCTATTACTAAAAAAAATAAGTTATGTAAGTAGTTCTGTGCATCTCCCTACTGCCCTGCACGCATCCTTCTTGGCACCAGCTTGAAGGGATAGAACCTGGGACAAGCCAGCTTGGATAGGTCTAGGGTGAGACATTCAGAGTCTAGAGCACAGGGGTGGGGACACTGCCAAGGTACACTAATTCCTTTTAAATTCTCTTATCAACCCTCTTGATTTTTCCTACTTAATGAGGCTTAGCCTACCTCATTGCTTTAGCCTTGGAGTGGATAGCTGTTCCCAAGCATCTATATAGAAGAAACTTCTGATACCAATGCATAATGTATATAAGAAAAATAATAAATTGGACTTTATCAAAATAAAAGAAAATTCCTCTTGAAAAGTTAATACAGCTGTAGAAAATGAAAAGACATGCTGTAGATTGGGAGACTATGTGATCAAAGGCTTGTATCCATAATATATAAACAACTGTTATAACTCAATAATAAGAAGACAAAGGAGGAGCAGAGATGCAAAAGGGGTTGGTCCCACACATACATGTGGCAGTCTAAAATAAGGAGCGATATCTCAGCTGCAGAGGTACCCTTGAGGAGTGAGAAGTCCCAGACCCACACAAGACTACCCAGCCCAAGAGAGTAGAAGTCCCAATAATTTCTGGTTGTGAAAACCAGTGAAGATTCTGTCCTGATGAGATAAGAGCTACTGCAGTCCCAGGCAGTCCATTTAAAGGGCCCACACATGAACTTTCTTATTAACAGACTCACTCTCTCTGAGCTCCAGCACTGGGGCAACTGTACAAAAGGCACCAGGATCATACAGGAAATAAATGAATTCCCTGGCTTCAGGGCAATGGCTGAGGGCAGATTTCTCTGGCAGAAGTCATTGTTTCTTTGTTGAACCCTCCCTCTGCATGTGCAGGTGGGCACCATATCTGAGTCTCCATCAACCTGGCCAACACTCTTTGCTCCACCCTGATGATTCCCTGAGAACCCACCTCACCAAACTTGCAGGCTCATCCAAGATGCTCCAATGGATTTTCCATACAAAGGGTCTGACAGGGGTCGTGCTGTGGACTTTCCTAAAATCTCTCAAAGGTTCACAAATCACAAACAAGCAGCATCTGGTCTTGGCCTGCCCATACCTCTTGTTAAGCAACCACAAGTCCTGCATTAGTGGCAGCCAGCCTCATTTCAAAGCTGAACTTCTCCCAGCCACCTACAAGCCAAGCACAAGTGGCTACCATCTGAAGATCACTTTGTAGCTCATACAATGTGGCCTCAAGCAGGGCACAGGCAGTGGCTGACCTTGGCCTGCACCTCCCAAGAGGACTCAGGAATGAAGTACCTGGTGGCCAGCTTCAGACCACACCAGAGCATACCCAGTCACCTCTATAAATGACATACTTAAAGGGCAGACTGGGCAGGCACCAGAGCCCTGCTAAAGTGAATCCTGCTACGTAGGGTCAGCCTCTGCACATCAATTCCTCTGGCGTAGTCACAGCTAGTCCTCACAACAAATCAGGCTGAGGGTCAATCCATCCCTCTGATGTGCTAACAGCAATCAAGACTCAACTACAACAGGAAGGCACACACAAATTACATAAGGGACACATATGGAAAACTCGGCTCAGATGACCAAAGAAACTATGACACTGGGCCCTACAGGATACCTATTACATCAGGCCATCCTATCAAGACTGGGAGACATAGCAGCTCTGCTTAATACAACAAACAAACACAGGAAGGAAGTCAAAATGAGGAGACAAAGAGAGGTGTTCCAAATAAAGGAACAAAACTCCAGAAAAAAGAATCCAATTAAATAGAGACAAGCAACCTACCAGAAGCAGAATTCAAAACACTGGTTATAAGGATGCTCAATGATCAGTGAGAACGTCAACAGAATAGCAAACATAAAAATGGAGATACATCACATAAAAATGAACCAGTCAGAAATGAAGAATACACTAACTGAAATGAAGAATACATTAGAGGGAACCAACAGTTGATTAAATGAAGCAGAGAATAAAATCAGCAATTTGGAAGATAAAGTAGCAGAAAACAGACAATCAATAGCAAAAATAAAAATATATATATATTAAAAAAATTAGGATAGTTTAAGGGCCCTCTGGGAAAACACCAAGTAGTCCAAGATTCACATCATGAGGGTACAAAAAGGAGAAGAGAAAGAGCAAAAAAATTGAAAACCTATTTGAAGAAATAATAATGAAAATATTCTCTAACCTGGCAAAGGAAGTACAGAGCGTCCCAAACAAGATGAACCTAAAGAGACCCACACCAAGACACATCATAAATAAAATGCCAAATGTTAAAAACAAAGAGAGGATCTTAAAAGTATAAAGAGAAAGTAGTTACCTACCTACAAGGGAACTCCCATCAGAGTGTCAGCTGATTTCTCAACTGAAACTTTGCAAGGCATAAGAGATTGACACAAAATAAAGTGATGAAAAGCAAGGACCTACAACCAAGATTACTCTACCCAGCAAAGCCAACATTTAGAATCAAAGATAAAGAGCTTCCCAGACAAGACAAAACTAAAGGAGTTTATCACCACCAAACCAGTATTACAAGAAGTGTTAAAGGGACTTCTTTAAGAAGAAAAAAAAACAAATAAAAGTATGAATGATACAATGGCAATAACTACATAGCTATCAATGATAAATTTAGATGGAAATTTATTAAAAGTTTGAATCAAAAGATACAGGGTGACTGACTGGATAGAAAACAAGACCCTTTCATACGTTGTCTACAGGAGACTCCCTTAAGATCTAAAGACACCCACTGACTGAAAGTAAAAAGATGGAAAATGTATTTCACAAAAATTGATACAACAAAAGCTGGGGTAGCAATACTTATACCATACAAAATAGATTTAAATCAAAGTTTATATCGAGAGAAAAAGAATAACCCATAAATTCCACTTTGGGGTATTTAGCTGAAAGAACCCAAAACACGAATTTGAAAAGACAAAAGCATCCTTATGTTCATTGCAGCATTATTTACAATAGCCAGGATATAGAAGCAAACTAAGTGTCCATCAATACATGAATGGATAACGAAGAAGTGGTGTGACCTGGCTGTTTTTCTCAGTGGTTAGAGTATCAGCCCATTCATCAAGTGGATGTGGGTTTGCTTCCTGGTAAAGAGCACATATATGGATTGTGATTTGATCCCTGCCTCCAGTCAGGGCGCATGTGGGAGACAATCAATTGATGTGTCTCTCTCATATTGATTTTTTTCCTCTCTCTCTTCCCCTCCCCCTCCTCCCTCCCTTCCACTGTCTGTAAGAAAATCAATGGAAACAATAACCCTGGGTGAGAATTAACAACAACAACAACAAAAGTGGTACATACATGCAATGGAATATGACTCAGCCATAAAAGATAAATTAAATCTTGCCATCTGGAAAAACATGGTTGTACCTAGAGGGTATTGTGCTGAGTAAAATAAGTCAGACAGAGAAAAGACAAATACAGTGGGGCCTTGACTTACGAGTGTCCCGACTAACGAGTTTTTCAAAATACGAGCCGTCTCTTGGCCGATTTTTTGCTTTGAGTTGAGAGCTAAAATTCGGGTTACGAGCCAGCTTCAGATACCCCACTGCTAGTTGGCGCAGCGAATGTCACAGTGAATTCAACAACATCAGCCCAGCATCACGTGTCTCACTCATTCACTTTATGATTTGACATTTGAGTAATTTGAGTTACAAGCTCCGTCACGGAATGAATTAAACTCGTAAGTCAAGGCCCCACTGTACTAGATAGTTTTGCTTTCATGTGGAATATTAAAAAAAAACAAAATAAACAAACATTGAGAAATGAACTCCCAGATAGAACATTTTGATAGTTGCCAGATGGGAGGGGGTTAGGGGGATGGTTGGTAAAGTATAAAGGGATTAAGTAGTACAAATTGGTAGTTGCAAAATAGTCATGAAGATGTAAAATACAGCATAGGAAATATAGTCAATAATATTGTAATAACTGTATAGTGCCAGATAAGTGTGAGACATTAAAATGAGCACTTAGTAAGTTATGTAATGTCTAATCACTAATGTATACACCTGCAACTAACATAATGTATGTCAACTGTTTTTGAAAATAAAAAGTATTTAAGAAAATAAAAAAAATTTAAAAATGGGTAAAGGATTTAAATACACTTTTTTTCCCCAATAAGAATATACAAATTCCAATAAGTATCTGAAAATGTATTCTATATCATTAGTCATTAGGGAAATGCCAGTCAAACCACAATGTGATCCCAATTCACACCCACTAGGATTACTAAATAAAAAGATAAATAATAACAAGTGTTAATGAGGATGTGGAGGAAGTGGAATCCCTCATATACTGTTGATAGAGATATAATATGTAGCAGCCAGTTTAGAAAACAGTTCAGCAGTTTCTTAAATTTTTAAATATACACATACTTTAAAACCCAGTGAATACCATTGGTAAATACCATTCCTGGGTATTTGAAGGCATATGTCCACTTAAAAATCAAATCATGAATGTTCATTGCAGCATTATTCATAATAGCAAAAAGGTAAAAACAACCCAAATTTCCATCAACTGATGAATGAATAAATAAAATGCAGAATATCTGTACAATAGAATATTATTAAGCCACAAAAAGAAATAAAGTATTACTATGCTACAACATGATGAACCCTGGAAACATACTAAGTTAAGAAGCCAGCCAGCATGGATCACATATTGTTGATTCCATCTGAATTAATTTTTAATGTCCAGAATGGGCAAATCTGTAGAGGCAGAAAATACATAAATAATTGCCTAGTCATTGATGGGATTGGAACATGATGTCTAAAGGGTATAGAGTTTATTTCTGTGGTGATGAAAATATAAACTTGGTTGTGATGATTGATGGACAACTCTGTATATATTAAATCCAATGATAGTACACTTAAAATGTGTCAATTGTATGATACAGGGAGCATCTATATATATAAAAGGCTAATATGCTAAGTGTCCCTTCACCGTCTGACTGGTGGCTATGATGCACACTGACCACCAGGGGGCAGACGCTCAACACAGGAGCTGCCATGATGCGCACTAGCCATTTACAGAGAAATGGAAGCTGACAGAGCAACACTCAGTTTCCCCCAACACTCACCATCACCCCAGAGTGACAGCCCACCAAATCGCAGCTGACACTGCCATGACACAAAATGTGGCCCACAGCCCAGCCCAGCCCAGCTTGGAAAAGGTCTCTGTGGGCAAAGGGTAACAACACCCAGCTTCCTCTCTCTAGCAATGACAAGTCTCCTTGCAGTTTCTTTAGCCCATTAACACAATTGCTTTATAGCCAGGTGGAAACATTTCACATTTTATCCAAATATCTGTGAAGTGTTTTTCTATGCCTCATCTCATTTGAACCTCACAGAAATCCTGGATTAGGTAGATAGGAGTCTTGGTAGAGTCCTATTTTCTTTTCATTAGCCAGAAAATGGAGGATTAGAAAGTTTAGAAAGTTGACCCTGCTGAAAAGAAGTAAGAAATGGTGGACCTTGAAAATGACTTCAGGTTTTCTCACTGCACAGAATATAGTTAAACACTACTGCAGTTAAGTATTTTACCCTTTGCTCTCCCTGAGTGATCTACAATAATAATCTGCTTTATGTTGATATTTACTGCTGTGTTACTAACAATTACCTGGAACAGAAGTTGGGGTGCTTCACCGGGCTGAAAAAGTTTAGCTAAATCAGAAAACAAGCATAATTAAGCAAGTTTATTCTATATATATAAGGCTAAGTTGACTCGCTCATGTGTGATACAGGTAAAGCTATCGCTGATGCCAATCACACACATGTGTTTCCATCTGTCATTGTCAATCATGAATTTGGTTGACACTTTTATTATAGAGAAAGGGTGAATAGCGATATTAAAATATTTCTTCTAATTAATTTCCTTTCAATGTGCATGAATTTGTGCACTGAGCCACTAGTATCTCAATAAAGCTATTTTGAATCTAAAAAGCAAAGTAAACAAAAAAGAAGTCTAATGAACAAAACAAACTGGTGAAAAAACAGAATTAGAGTCATGGAAGCATGGAACAGACTGATGAATCTCAGAGAGAAGGCGGGGGTGGGGGATTGACCAAAGATCTTCTTATGGACACAGACAGTAGAGTGGTGAAGGGGCAGGGTGGGAACCAGGCAGATGGGAGTAATGGTGGGGAGGTGGACATCTGTAATACTCTCAACAATAAATATTTCTTAAAAAACTGTATTTGGAGAAAATGCTTTGTCTGCCACTTTGAGGGAATGACAATAATGACAAAGATTAAAATTAAAAAATAAGAACAAGAAACTAGTTACTTCAGAGGTTGGTAATGGAACAGTCTGCATCTCTGGATAAATCCCTACTTAATTATCTTAAATATAATCAAGAAATAACTCTGGAGAAAAACCAAGATGGCAGCATAGGTAAACACCAGAAATTGCTGCCTCACACAACCACTTCAAAAATACAACTAAAGGACAAAACGGACATCATCCAGAGCCACAGGAAGGCTGACTGAGTAGAAATTCTACAACTAGAAGGAAAGAGAAAAGCACACTGAGACTCAGAGGAGGTGCAGAAATAAAGTGCAGAGGTATGGAGGCACACGTGGAAAGGGCTGGCAACTGAGGACACAGTTGTCTTTTTCAATCAGGAGGGAGTCTCAAGCTCCCCACTGCTCTGAACTCCAGTTCCGGGTGAGTCTCTGGGGACCCAGACTCATACGGGGAGAAACTGGACTGTCTGACATCGGTCGAAACTCAAGGGTGGCTTTCTCTCAGAGGTGCTTGCAGCGATTACCGGGACCCTGAGATGCGGGGCCTCTTAGGGTAGGACTGAGGAGCAGCCCTAGCTGCTTGCTTTGCCCTGTTGATCCCCTGAGACCCCGCCCCACCTAAGCTGTGCAGAGAGGCTGTTGCATATGAAAGGCCTGACCCTTTGCAATCTGAAAATTACCTAACAAACTGCAGCTGGGTCAGAGAGACACAGAACTTCCAAAAGAAGGCCCAAGGCCCCACAGCAGCTTGCATTGCTTCACAGCTGGGCCTCATCTGGGCATCTCTAAACCCCAAACAAAGAAGAGGAATCTGCAGATCTCTCCATAGCTCCTGCTGAATAGCCTCAGGAAGAGGCTAAATTAGCATCTCCTTAGAGATCCAAGAGCCAGTGTACCCAGTGGTCAGAGTGGGACCATCCAGATTACAACTCCTCAGATCCATAAGGGCACACTCAGGGGGCAGACAAAGTGAGCACTAAAGCCCCACTGAAGCAAATCTTGACCCAGAAGGGTGTCTCCAGCACAGAAGTTCTCCCACTGCAGACACAGCTGATTCTCACAGCCAATTGACCTGGAGGTCAATTCCTCCCAGTGATATCTACAACACTCAAGGCTTAACTACAACAAGACTGTGCACAAAGCCCACAAGGGGGTGCACCAAGAGTGTCCACCTCAGGTAATTGGGGACGCTGAGCCACTGGGCCCTATAGGACACCTAGCACAGAAAGCCACTCTATCAACACAGGGAATCATAAAAAATGCGGAGACAAAGAAACAGGTCACAAATGACAGAAATGGAGGAAAGCAAACTACTGGATATAGAGTTCAAAACCACACTTCTAAGGTTTTTCAAGAATTTTCTAGACACCGCCAATAAATTTAGTGAGATCCTCAAGAAATCTAGTGAGACCCTCGGGGTTATGAAAAAGGACCAACTAGAAATTAAGCATACACTGACTGAAATAAAGAATATTATACAGAGTTCCAACAGCAGACTAGAGGATCACGAGAATCAAGTCAAAGATTTGAAATACGAAGAAGCAAAAAACACCCAACTGGAAAAACAAAAAGAAAAATGTATCCAAATATATGAAGATATTGTAAGGAGCCTTTTGGACAACTTCAAGTCACCAACATCTGAATTATGGGGGTGCCAGAAGAAGAGAGAGAGCAAGATATTGAAAAACTATTTGAAGAAATAATGACAGAAAACTTTCCCTACCTGGTGAAAGAAATAGACTTACAAGTCCAGGAAGTGCAGAGAACCCCAAACAAAAGGAATCCAAAGAGGACCACACCAAGACACATCATAATTAAAATGCCAAGAGCAAAAGACAAAGAGAGAATCTTAAAAGCAACAAGAGAAAGACAGTCAGTTACCTACAAGGGAGTACACATACGACTGTCAGCTGATTTCTCAACAGTAACTATGCAGGCCAGAAGGGAGTGTCAAGAAATATCCAAAGGGATGAATAGCAAGAACCTACAACCAAGATTACTTTACCCAGCAAAGCTATCATTCATAATTGAAGGGCAGATAAAGAGCTTCACTGCAAAGAAAAAGCTAAAGGAGTTCATCACCATCAATCCAGTATTATATGAAATGCTGAAAGGTGAGAGAACCAAGATGGCGGCATAGGTTAACGCCGGAGTTTGCTGCTTTGAACAACTACTTCAAAAGTGAAACTAAAACACGGAACGGACATCACCCAGAACCACAGGAACGCTGGCTGAGTGGAAGTCCTACAACTAGGAGGAAAGAGAAACGCACACGGACACTCAGAGGAGGTGCAGTGCTGAAGTCAAATTCTGAGGTGCGGAGTGCGCGGAGCGGGCTGGCGGCGGAGGGCGCGGTTGTTGTTTTCAATCGGGAGGGAGTCGCAGACTCTGAGCACCAGATCCGGGCGAGTCTTTAGGGACCCAGACTCAAACGGGAGAAGCGGGACTGTCTGGCTTCGGTCAGAGCGAGTGCAGCTTTCTCTCTGAGCTTTGCAGCGGGTGCTGGGACTCAGAGAGGCAGAGCCCCTGGGGACAGGACTGAGAGCCGCCATAACTGCTCTCTCCGGCCCACCCTGTTGATCCTGTGCGACCCGCCCCGCCCAAGCCCTGCACAGAGGCATTTGCCGGATAGCCTCAGGCAAAGGCTAGATTAGCACCTCCCTAGAGGACACAAGTTCTCTCACTGCTGACACAGCTGATTCTCATAGCCACTTGGCCTGGAGGTCAAACCCTCCCTGGAATTAGCTACAACAATCAAGATTTAACTATAAGACTTCGAACAAAGACCACTAGGGGGTACACCAAGGAAACATAACAAAATGCGGAGACAAAGAAACAGGACAAAATTGTCAATGGAAGATATAGAGTTCAGAACCACACTTTTAAGGTCTCTCAAGAACTGTTTAGAAGCTGTCGATAAACTTAATGAGATCTACACGAAAACTAATAAGACCCTCGATCTTATATTGGGGAACCAACGAGAAATTAAGCATACACGGACTGAAATAACGAATATTATACAGACGCCCGACAGCAGACCAGAGGAGCGCAAGAATCAAGTCAATGATTTGAAATGCGAGGAAGCAAAAAACATCCAACCGGAAAAGCAAAATGAAAAAAGAATCCAAAAATGCGAGGATAGTGTAAGGAGCCTCTGGGACAGCTTCAAGCGTACCAACATCAGAATTATAGGGGTGCCAGAAGATGAGAGAGAACAAGATATTGAAAACCTATTTGAAGAAATAATGACAGAAAACTTCCCCCACCTGGTGAAAGAAATGGACTTACAGGTCCAAGAAGCGCGGAGAACCCCAAACAAAAGGAATCCAAAGAGGACCACACCAAGACACATCATAATTAAAATGCCAAGAGCAAAAGATAAAGAGAGAATCTTAAAAACAGCAAGAGAAAGAAACTCAGTTACCTACAAGGGAATACCCATACGACTGTCAGCTGATTTCTCAACAGAAACTTTGCAGGCCAGAAGGGAGTGGCAAGAAATATTCAAAGTGATGAATACCAAGAACCTACAACCAAGATTACTTTATCCAGCAAAGCTATCATTCAGAATTGAAGGTCAGATAAAGAGCTTCACAGATAAGGAAAAGCTAAAGGAGTTCATCACCACCAAACCAGGATTATATGAAATGCTGAAAGGTATCCTTTAAGAAGAGGAAGAGGAAGAAAAAGGTAAAGATACACATTATGAACAACAAATATGCATCTATCAACAAGTGAATCTAAGAATCAAGTGAATTAATAATCTGATGAACAGAATGAACTGTTGATTATAATAGAATCAGGGACATAGAAAGGGAATGGACTGACTATTCTTGCGGGGGAAAGGGGTGTGGGAGATGTGGGAAGAGACTGGACAAAAATCGTGCACCTATGGATGAGGGCAGTGGGTGGGGAGTGAGGGCGGAGGGTGGGGCGGGAACTGGGAGGAGGGGAGTTATGGGGGGAAAAAAAAAAAGAGGAACAAATGTAATAATCTGAACAATAAAGATTTAATTAAAAAAAAAAAAAAGAAATGCTGAAAGGTATCCTTTAAGAGGAAGAAGAAGAAAAAGGTAAAGATACAAATTATGAACAACAAATACACATCTATCAACAAGTGAATCTAAAAATCAAGTGAATAAATAATCTGATGAACAGAATAAACTGGTGAATATAATAGAATCAGGGGCATAGAAAGGGAGTGGACTGACTATTCTCGGGGGGGGGGGGTGCGGGAAGAGACTGGACAAAAATCGTACACCTATGGATGAGGACAATGGGGGGGGTAAGGGCAGAGGGTGGGGTGGGAACCGGGTGGAGGGGATCTTTGGGGGGGAAAATGAGGAACAACTGTAATAATCTGAACAATAAAGATTTAATTTTAAAAAAAGAAGACAAAGAAATAACTCTGATGCTAACCTCCTCCTTTGGCAACAATTCTCAGCACCTAAAATAGCACCACTGTCGTGGAGATGCCTTAATAATGGCACTGTCAAGTACTTGTCACAATTTTAGCAGGCTGGCTTTTATATTGCTTTTTTAAAAATTATTCCTCCACTCTCTACTCATATTATCCACATTGGAAAGAAAAGGAGGTCAAATCAAAATTATAAGTTTAAAAATATTCTTTGGTCACGTCAACACAGGTGGCAAGAAAGAACTGAATATATGGACTGTGCAAATACCACTTAGAATACAATGTATCCACTATGGTGTGAAGTACATCACACCGCAGATTCTAGCAACATAGAGAGGTGGAGGGTACTGAGAAGAGTAGTGGCTTGGTTAAAAATATCTAGACAGAAGCAATACTGTGATATAAATACTCAGTTATCACAGAGCTGAAGTACTCTTTTTTGAATAGATAGATAGATAGATAGATAGATAGATAGATAGATAGATATTGTTGACAGTATTATAGATGTCCCCTATTTTCCTCAACTTTGCACCCCTCCACACAGTCACGGTCCCACCTCAGGCCCTTATCACACTATTGTCTGTGTCCATGAGCTATGCATATATGTATATAAGTTCTTTGGTTAATCTCTTCTGGCCCCCCACACCTTTTCCCCCTAAGATTCATCAGTTTGTTCCATGCACCCATACCTCTAAACCTATTTTGTTAGTGAATTTATTTTGTTCTAAATATAATTTCCACATATAAGTGAGATCATGTGATATTTGTCTTTCTCTGACTGCCTTATTTCACTTAACATAATACTCTTAAAGGTCATGCACCTCTACAAAACTAAGGCCTGGAGAAGAGATGTGATTGGAGAAGAGTGAAGACTGGAACTCAGGTCTTTAAATCCAAATCTAGCTCTCTCCATATACTGATTGTTGGATTTCAACAGATTCATCAATGTGAAAGACTGGAATACTATGCCAAAACTTTTGATTGAAATGGCCAAACCCCACCTCTATCACTACTCAGAACCAGGAGGGTTTCATCAACAATAGTACTTTTTCCCTAGCCAGTTTCTCAGTGGTAAAAGCGTCGGCCCTCGGACTGAAGGGTCGTGAGTATGATTCCAGTCAAGGGTACATACCTTGGTTGCAAGGTTGACCCCCGGCCCAGAAGGGGCACTTTTGGGAAGTAACCAATTGATATGTCTCTCTCACATGTATGTTTCTCTCTGTGTGTTTCTCCCCCTCCCTTCCACTATCCCTAAAAAAAGAAATCATTGGGAAAAATATCCTCTGGTGAAGATTGACAAAAAATAGAAATAAATAAAACTCTTAAGAGGATAATTTACTTAAGAAATATCCAACAACCAGGCTACACTTGGTCTTTTCTTTTCTGAAAGATAATATATTTGATGCATTCCAAAAGCCCTCTTCTAAAATACAAAATCTACCTCAGTGTGAGAAACCTTGGTATACTCTACATACGGCAAGGCAGTTTGCAAACTGTCTCCTTTCACCGTGCCCAGCCTGGCTTCCCATCTTTACTTTTTCCCAATTTCATGCCCAAGCCAATCCTCTTAAAGCCTGTCTCCTGGAATCAAATCTGTGGAAGGTTGCAGGGGGTGGGGAGAGGGTGGAACTTTTGGTAAAACAAACATCACCTTTCCAGCCTTGATTTTCTCAAGGGAAGGTCAATGGTAAATGACCGCCCTCTTGGGGCATAATTTATAGCCACGTGGCATTTTCTATTGAACTCAACCTTGACTGACAGGGTCATAACACCAGGAGGAGATAGAGGTTGGCTCTTGGAGAGCTGGAGGCCAGAGAATATAAGTAAGGCCAGATGTGACTTGAGGGGGCAGAGATGATGGAGGGAAAGATAAAATGGCTACATAGGCCCAGTAAAGACCTTGGGAAAAGCATTCAACATTTCCAAGGTTAAATCCAACTTGTCTTCCTGTGTTTCCTGCAATTGCTTTTGTGCTTGCAGCACCCAGTTATTTAGTATAACAAGATAGAAGGGACAAGTCTTTCCTGGAATACTTAGCAGTGGTTCAAATATTCTTTGTGTTCTCATTTTCCTATTCCACCATCTATGGTTGAAAATATTTCTTAAATCTCCTGTTCTAGCTTTCAAGGCTATAGGTATTTTTGAAATCAGCTCAAACCTCTTTTTTTTTTTTTGGTTTGTTTGTTTTTGGGTTTTTCTTGTTTTGCTTTGTTATTCTAAGACCTAAAATTCCTGGTGCAAGTAGTTAGTAATAGAAGGATATAGACAGAAACACAAAATAAATTCATCCAATTAAAAATTGGCCTAACAAAGCTAACACAAATAATACTAAAGGCTACAGTTATCCCTTAGGTATTTATCTTGAGGCAATAGAGAATCTTTGATGGCACAGATCCTGGATGTGGACAAAACTGAGACTAGAGATGCCAATAAGTGAAGCATGAAAATAGATGGTGTAAGGACCAGCTGTATGCCTGTGTAAGATAACAAAAAGCTGGAAGTCTATTGTTAAAGCTCTGCATCACCAACAGAAGCACCATGCTCTGTGCTTTACAGAAATGAATTTAAGGTTAGACCATGTATCTGAGTCAGCAAGTGAACCAGAAATTTGAATTCCAGTGTTTATGCATCCATGATCTTTAAGCATAAAGATCAATGTGTGACTTGATTATAGAAATTGATAGTTTTGTAATTTTGTCAACATACCACAACTACTGCAGCTGCCAAGAAATCAAAAAAAAACCTCAGCTGAGAGTAAGCATACATCCTAATATAATCTTGTTTTCCCTGACCTCCTAGAAATCCATTGTAGCCCGTGGGAGTATTAGGACCCTACAAACTACTCCTAATTACATTAGCAACTTCTTATTGAGTTGAGAAACAAATTAGGACTCCTTCCTACTGGTGATGGTTAGTTTCCTGACTACACAAACCACAATATCTCAGAGGCAAGAAATCAGGAAACCAGTCTTCTATATGACAAAACATAAGCCCTGAAAAGACCAAGGGCTCCAAAGCACATCCTAACAAAATAATAACAGAAAGAGATGAGAGCCTTGTCTGCAGATTGTTTGTCAATAAATGTAAGCCAATCAGTCAAATGGTACACATGAGAACAGAAGCAACAATAAATCTGATATAATCAACTGGGCTGTTTTAAACAGAGAAGGAAAAAACCACTTGTTCTGGTTTATCTGGTATCCACTTAGAGCAAGATGCAAGACAGAAACCAAGTGATGGCCTGGATTTCATGTTAAAACATTTAATAACAAATAGTCTTGGCCTTACTTTCTCCTTTCTGTCTGGTACCTCATTTAGCCAAAGACAGGCTAAACCAAATCTCATTTGAGCAAGTCCAAGCCATTGCAACACATGTGCCTTCAGCCTGCATAGAGAAAGACCATATTCCTAAGTAGTAAGAATACCCACCAGTAATCAAAGTGACTGACAGATGTTAACATTAGAGTTGTCATCACTAAAATTGGAAAATGGGCTGGGATCCAAAATTTTGAGCTTGGCATCAATGTTCAGTATACTCAGAATCTATTTTGTAATTAGGTTTGTCCCTGCACCCCCAAATATAGTTATTGAATGTCCTTGTTGTAACCACACAACAATGTTTAATTTGTGGGGTATCCCATACATACCAATCTTACCTGTGAGGTTTGGGTAGTTATATCTCAATCATTCATCATCTTGTGTTAACAGCATTCCCTAGTGTGCTCTGCAGAATATATGTGTATATATAGTCCATAATATATTTATATATATGTATATATCCCATAATGTATATTTTCCATTATATGTTCTATTATATATACATATATATTCATAAATATATTTCACAAAAAGTGTTTGTGGTTAAATAATTCTGGAAGTAAATTAAATGTGCTTCCTTTCTGCAGGACTTCGCAGAACATTTAATATGCTAAAAAGCACCATGAATCTCTAAGAAAGGCATATATTTTGCAGCATTTTACAACCTTATTTGACCACAGAACCCTTTATGAGGAGCTTCTAGGGTCAGGAAGGTAGAGAGAGTTCTTAGAATATACTTTGGGAAATATTGCTTGAAAAGTCTCCCTTCAGTGACTTCCAAGTAAGTAAAGGATAGAAATCATCTGGGTAGAATATCCACTCCTTTGGAAGGTCCCTATCTCTTCAGATAGAAAAAAGGAATGTGTCTGGGGTATTGAAAGCAGAGGGCCTCTCAGAACATCTCAGAAAATCTACCTTGACCATGTAAGAATCTCTTTATGTCAGTTCATTGAATCAACAACCATTTTACTAGTAGATCATTCACAATGTATCAGGAGCTGAGCATTAAAAAAAGTTAAGATTGCTTTAACTTTGCATAGTGGAGACAGTTTTCAGAGATAACATAACATGAACCAGGTGTTAAAATATAACTCCCAGGGGTTGGAGTAGACAGTGAGAGACATTTTAAAGAGAAGGAAAGTATCAACAGTGGCACTGATGCCTGACGAGGCATTGTTCTGCTCCCTTGAGCAGTGCTCTTTAGCATTTTTGTACACACACCATATCATACACTGGCATTGTGTAACTTGTTTCCCAAAGAAATGGGAGCCAATGTTTGAAGTAGTTGGAGAGGGATTGTCACTCTGTGTAGACTGCTGTAGGATAAAAATCCACCCATCACTAGACTGGAGCTTGCTTACCTAGGAGGTGAAAGTGTCCCTTTATTTATTATTAGGAGTAGTCACAGAATGCCAAGGTATGGTATATCTCCAAAAAATGTTGGAAATTCAATCTAAGAATGATGGAGATAAAATAAAGGGGAGAGAACTCTATCTATTATATATATTAGGGGCCCAGTGCATTAAATTTGTGCACTGGGGGCGGCGTCCCTCAGCCCAGCTTGCCCCCTCTCACAGACTGGGAACCCTTAGGGGACGTCCCCATGGGGAGCAGGCCTAAGCCACAGTCTGGCCTCCCTCTACAGGAGGCGACAGGGCTGATCAGGGGAAGGTGCCAGACCTATCACCCCGCTGCTGCAGCCACTGCCAGCCACCACAGCCACCAAGGTGTTTTCATCAACACAGATTCCAGTCCCTTCACCATGAAAAAATAACAACTTTCTTTAGGCATTTTCAAGATGTGTCTTTCATAGGATAAGACATTTCTTTCTTTTTTGTTTTTTGTCCAAAAAAAGTTTTTTGAATAAAAAATTCAAAATAGATTTAGGAAATGTCATTGGTTATATTACTAAAGTACCAACTATATTAATGAGGATATATTTCCATTGATTTTTAGAGAGTGTGGAAGAGAGAGGGAGAGACAGAGAAAAACATCAATGTGAGATGGACACTTTGATCGGTTGCCTCCTGCATGAGCCCTGACCTGAGCCCCGGCCAGGGAGGAACCTGCAACCTAGGTACATGCCCTTGACCATAATTGAACCCAGACCCTGCGGTCTGCAGGCCGAGGCTCTATCCACTGAGCCAAACTGGCTATGGCAGGATATGACATTTCTTAGGCCATCCAGCAGCGGACCTTCGTTTTTTCCTCCAGGAGTGTGGTGGAAAAACCCTAGATCACCTTCTTGGATTCTTATAACCCAAGTTACCAAGAACACTGCAAGTGGCGGCATACAGGGAGCTTAGCCAATGAGCAGTCAGAAAAGGTGTTTATGCTCGAACTGGTTTGGATCAGTGGATAGAGCATCAGCCTGCAGACTGAAGGGTCCCAGGTTTGATTCCTGTTAAGGGCATGTACCTTGGTTGGGGAGTGTGCAGGAGGCAGCTGATCGATGTTTCTCTCTCATCGATGTTTCCAACTGTCTATCCCTCTCCCTGCTTCTCTGTAAAAAAATCAATAAAATATATTTTAAAAAAAACATGAGGGGACGTTGGGGGGATAAGGACACATTTCAAATATTTTATTTCATAAAGGGAAAAAATTATGAAAAAAAGGAAAAGAAAAGGTGTTTCCTCTGCAGCTCATGAGCAGAGGACCCCCTGTGTAGTGTCCACTGGGCTAGTGGAGTGTCCCCGCCGGCAGGGAGCGGGGGCCCATGCCCCTGAGGCTGGCAGCCATCCCCGCACGTTGTGGGCGCCGGGCTTAGGGGTGTGCAGAGACCCCAGGCCACGCGCGTGGCGGCCGCCGGGTCTCCACATGCTCTTGAGGCCGGCAGCCAGCCCCACACATTGTGTGTGCCAGGCTGGGGGACATGGACCCAGGCCGCTGCTTGGTGCTGGTGCATGTGCAAGCAGCCATGGGGCGGGAACATCTGCTTTGTGCCTGCTCCCGTAGGCCCAGAGTGGCCGGGGTCATTCTGGGACCCCGGCCGCTCAGGGCCTACACATGTGCCTACAGGCTAGGAGCGGCCTGAGTCCCGAGAATGTTCCTGGGACCCAGGCCACTCGGTGCCTATGTATGCAAATTAATCCACCATCTTTGTCAGGTTAATTTGCATACTCACTCCTGATTGGCTGGTGAGCATTGCAGAGGGATGGTCAATTTAAATGTTTCTCTTTTATTATATAGGAGATATATATATATATATATATATATATATATATATATATATATATATATATGAAAATGTCTGGCAATTTACACATTTATCTCATTTAATGAATTTATGCATACATATTTATATTATATGTCTTAATTTAAGAAGTACTTTCATATTCGTGATTTCCTTTAATCCTCATGAGAATCCTGTGAGCATGGGTAGGGCAGTTATGATCAGCCCCTTTGTTCAAACGCTAATGGTATTTTATAAGTTAGAAAGTAATCCACACTTGTCTTCTCTTATGAGGGACATGCATTCTCTTTAGAGCCAACAGATCCAGCCACTGTTCCAATTCCCTTAGAACATTTTTTGTCATATATTTACAGCTCTCTGTGCTCAAGAGAATGGTGCATCTGTCTGAAGGAGACGCCTGACTGCATTCTTTCCCAGATATTAATATAGGTGGTACTTTAGTAGCATAACCAATGACATGAAGAACCTGATTTGGAAGAGAGCAGATGGCAGCATCTTTCTTGGGCTAATTTTAGGATACTGAAACAGTTCTTTTCTCACACAAACCATCAGTGGAACCTAAATAAAATAGCTATGTCACATGGACAAGGAAGAGAGAAAAAATGTGTAGTGTGAGGCAAGGACAATGAAACAGAGACTTCCATGCCTCCTCCAGATCTCACTCTTTTCATAGAATACAAGGGTCACTTCAACTTCTTTTCAACAAACTGATGCTGAATACCAATGTGAGGATATCTCAGAAGAAATGAGTGAGGAAAGGTCATTTCCAGTCACATGCATTGAACAACTAAGGTTGCATCATGTAATAAATAAATTCATATACATAAGAATGTAGGACCTAGGTCAGTGATGGCAAACCCTTTGAGCTCGGCGTGTCAGCATTTTGAAAAACTCTAACTTAACTCTGGTGCCGTGTCACATATAGAATTTTTTTTATCTTTGCAACCATAGTAAAACAAAGATTTATGTTTTTGATATTTATTTTATATATTTAAATGCCATTGAACAAAGAAAAATCAACCCAAAAAATGAGTTTGCGCCCTAGCTGGTTTGGCTCAGTGGCTAGAGCGTCGGCCTGCGAACTGAAGGATCCTGGGTTCAATTCTGGTCAAGGGCGCATGCCCAAGTTGTGGGTTCAATCCCCAGTAGGAGGCATGCAGGAGGCAGCTGATCAATGATTCTCTCTCATTATTGATGTTTCTCTCTCTCTTTCTCCCTTCCTCTCTGAAATCAATAAAAATACATTTAAAAAAAATGAGTTCGTGTGCCACCTCTGACATGCGTGTCATAGGTTTGCCATCACTGACCTAGGTTATAACGAATCTTAGAAGATAAAAAAGCTGAGGCTACATAACCATTTTACTTAGTAAGAAATAATCAGATTGAATTTCAAAGCCTCAGATTCCAGGTCCATTGATTTGTCTGCTGAAAAGACTTTCTTCCAAAATGAGACATAAAATATCAGATAGTAATTATGAGAGGTGGAGGAAGAGTCCCCTAACCAGAAATTATGCCTGAGGTATAAGATGATCATCCAAGGATTTAGAACAAATGAGAAGAAAAGTAGTCTGGAAAAAAAAACAAACCTACCTGTTTTCCATCCAGAGTGTAGAGTTTTTTGACAACCCCAGTCTCTAGTTTGATGGCTTCAGTGATATCAGTGAGGACTTGCTCAAAAGAGTGGGCTGTCTTCTTGTTCAGAAGCACACGCACAGCCTTCCGAGGTTTCACCCCACTGCGGATGATGGTCACCAGCTTGGGGCGCACAAAGTCTTTGTTCTCCCTGGCCTGGGCACTGTTGCTGCTAGCCAGGGATTGGGGGGCTTTCATGTTGGCAGATGTCTTCACATTGACAGACCAGTTGGGATTGACATTCTTGGTGTACTCCACCTTTTTAAAGAAGTTGTCTGAGGAACAAACATAGCTTTCCCCTAAGGGAAGAAATAAGTGGTGATTAGTTTAATAGTAGGTATATGGACTATTCTAACCAAACTAATACACACTAATCTTGGAGTAGGACTTTTGGAGAAGTGGTAATAATAACCAACCTTAGGTACAATTCCTAACAGGGCTTTCTAACAACTTGGCTCATTCAAATTCAAGAGCGAGTAATCAGAAACACATTATTCATTATAATGGCATACCTTTTTGGAAAATCCTATAAAATGATTTTCCCCAGGGCAATGAACACACCTAAGCACAATCTAACAAGTAGGGTTCTTAAGCTTGATACAGTTTTATTAGAATTGAAATGTTTATTTCTAAGATGTTTTTAACATTTAGGGGCATTACCACAGTGTTTCTCACATGTACATCTTATTTAATGTTCCTGTACTATTTCTGGACTCATAGACCTGCTCCATTGTTGTATTATAAACCTAGGATAACTTTCAAAGTTAATACATTTTTATTACAGAGAGAGAGAGAGAGAGAGAGAGAGAGAGAGAGAGAGAGAGAGAGAATATTCCTTGTGTCTGCAAGTCATAGCTTTTGCTTGAGAAATACTCTTCCTTGTTTTCACCACCCACATCTCATCTTTCTATTTTCCCAAATGCTGCACTGTGTAGTCAGGGCTGTCTTCACCAGTGCTCACCCTTGGCTGCTGCAAGTAATGAGGCGAAGATGTGAGAATATATTATACTGCCTGATTTATGGATTGGAGGGATCTAGTGTAAATTTCACATGTACCTGAGGCTAGAGGAAATGACTAATACAGCGGAAGAAACACAAGGGTCAGAGGCAAAAGGAGGGATTAGTCACTTGGGACTAGAAACTGGAATTTCTGAAGAGAGGTAGACTCAGCCTGGGGGAAAGAGTATTGGAAACTGGTGAATTTGTTGAGTAAAATACATTTGCCTCAAGGTATACAGAAGTTCATCCAGAGGTCAAGCCGCAGAAAATCATTGGCATTTGATCAGGCTTAACCTGTCAGTAATGACTCTAAATAAATAAGTAATTAGGTAAATAAATAAATAAATAAATAAATAAATAAATAAATAAATAAACCAACCAACCAACCTACCAACTCTAGCCAGTGCAAGGGAAGCATTAAACACAATTATAGTCTGATGGCTCTTCTTCCTTTGGTTTCAGCAGGACAAGCATGCAGAGACATTCAGAAACACCAGGCTGATAATTCACTCCCTTTGCAAATATTGATCGCTTTGCTGTACCACCAAATTCTTTAAGCCACGTTAATTAATAAATTACTCAGTTAATGCTGAGAGAAGATTGAGTCAGAATCTCTAGGGCACCTTTGAGGACATTTATGAGGGTGTGTGGAAGGGGAGAATAAGTGGCTTCCAACGTATGCACAGTGGCCTCCAACACATCTCCAAATCCCAGAAGCTGCTAGTGTTCACTACTGCTTTGTATGCAAGCACAGGCACCCTGTTGCACACACGCACACACGATAGGGTGTTCAAAGACCACAGCCAAAAGAAACCCTAATTTCTCTGGCTCCCTTGTTGACTAATCCTAACCAAACCCAGTTCAACTACTAGACTCTAGGGTCTTTAATTTGTGATTTAAAAGGATGAAAGGGGTGCTTTTCAATTCCCTCATATATTTACAGCCAATATACCCTACATCTTAGAAACAGCCTACTGCCTTAACAGTTTCACTGGCACATTCCAAGAGGCCATGGTCATTATGTCAGATTTTTTCCATA
Source organism: Myotis daubentonii (assembly GCF_963259705.1). Lineage (NCBI taxonomy): Eukaryota > Metazoa > Chordata > Mammalia > Chiroptera > Vespertilionidae > Myotis > Myotis daubentonii. Next base: position 48,419,605 of record NC_081861.1, on the reverse strand, counting down.
ACTTGTCATACACTTTAAAACTCTTTTAGACAACTGGTGGTGTAGAAATGTGTGAAGCTATATATTTATGATTTCACTCATCTACAGTCTCTTCTGGACAGTCAGCTGTGTAGCCCTATTAGGACTCTGTACTTTTTTTTGCTCCCATCTCTTAAACCTCTTAAGCCTCTGAACTATGAGAATGATTAAGCACCCCTAGATGCAAATGAACATGATGGCAGAGAGCTATGGTATCATATGGCACCCAAGAACTTTCCAAAGGGTCCGGCTCTCAGCCAAATCTACGTTAAGCACCTTCCAAAAGTACATTTCAGTCTCTCCACTCTCTCTCCTTTGGTCCCAATATGGAGTAATGGAAAAAGAGCAGCTGTTTTGATGTCAATCAGCATGAGGTCCCCAGTACTTCCTACTTGTGTATTGTTGGGCAAGTTACCTAACCTCCCTTGGCTTCAATTACTTCTCTGCAAACTGGGGATGATAATAACAATCCTTATCTCCTAAGGTTGTTCAGTGGCACAAGTCAGATGACGTATGTAAAGTGCTGAGCTCAGAGCCTGGTACATAGTAAGCACTTGATAAATTCTAGCTATACTAGTGACATCTGAGTTCCTTCTAAAGGTCTATAAGAAATTTCTTTTTCTTTTTTCCATCCCAAATAAGCTTTACCATAACAAACCTGTTATGGTAATTAAATGTTAAAGAAATAGGTGCCCACCACTGAGGACTCTCTAATTCTACTACTGGAAAGACATCAAATGTGCTATTTCTCTAGACCCAGGCTTCCTTGTTCTGATTTTGCAAATGTCTGCAACATCTGCTGCCAGAGTTCTGTATTTCCTGTATATCCAGTTGCCTGGCACTTGGAGCTGGGTGAGGTGTGTTGTACCTTTACACAGCTGGGTTCCCATTCTGCCACAGCTTCCAAGGGCCATTTCCCGCCCATTGGGAACCAAAAGGAAAGCTGGCTTCAGAGAGCAAGCAAGGTGACAATTTGCTGGAGTTGACAAAGTGCTTTAGTATGAGGGATTAAGGAAATGAAGTCATGGAAGTACAGCTGAAAAGGCAAGAAAGGAATAAGATGTGGGTTCAAGATGATCTAATGTCTACCTCCCTTCACTTTCAGGATGGCTCCATTTTCAAAAATATTAAACATTTTTTCAGTGTGAAATACTTCTGCCTGGGCTTTCTCCTTTTTTCTGGGGCTTCATTACTCAAGAAGAAACATATTAAATGATACTTCATGGTATTATCATACCTACTAATGATGCATCTCTCCCAGTTATCCTAAGATCCTCCTCTTTGGCAATGTGCTTGCTTTAGTAGTCAGCGGATAAATTAGTGAGAAGATGGTCTCATCTCATTGGAATAAATGAACTATGGCAAAGAAACTGAATCATAACTAAGGTCACCATACAGCTCAGATTTTCTAAAAAGACTGTCTCAATTATAAATATTTTGTCCCCTGTTCTGCATAATAATGCTCAAAATGTATACCCCTAAAATTGTTCTGGACACTCACATACAAGAAATTGGGGAAAGATCTGGGCAAGATAAGAGGGAAGGAGAAAGATTCAACAATGAACACTAAGCAAGACAAAAGAAAATGTCATTCATGGACTTCCTTTGTTGGGAATACAGCTAATAAGGCCCATTTTCTATATGACTTTGCTAAGACCCTTAGTGTAACCAAGGATACGTGGGAAAGCTGACATCAATAACCTAACTTTGGTCCCAAATTTTCCCCTTGCTACTTTCAGTATGTAGAAGCAGACAGTAGACTAGAGACATTAGACAAAGGAGTGCCACAAGGCCAGAGTGATTATTAAATGATTGGTTTTTATTTAATTTTAGCTATATATTTAATAATGTGGCAATTTAAAAACATAGTATGTTCTATGCTCCATTATTCCTTTTATCTACAAAGCAAAAAACTAAAACAAGGAGTTCTGAACTCCCACCACTGTAGTTAGCTGTAGGGGACCATCAGGATAACCTAATCCAGCATTTCCCAAGTCTAAGTGCTCATAAGAATCACCTGGGGAGATTTGTAAGCAGCACATACACTCTGGAGCCCTAGCCTTGGGGCTTCTAACACAATAGATCTAGGGCAGCCGTGGGCAAACTATGGCCCACGGGCCGGATCCGGCCCATTTGAAATGAATAAAACTAAAAAAAAAAAGACCGTACCCTTTCATGTAATGATGTTTACTTTGAATTTATATTAGTTCACACAAACACTCCATCCATGCTTTTGTTCCGGCCCTCTGGTCCAGTTTAAGAACCCACTGTGGCCCTCGAGTCAAAAAGTTTGCCCACCCGTGATCTAGGGTGTGGGCCAGGAATTTATATTTTTCTAAAGCTCTAAAACAGCGGTTCTCAACCTGTGGGTCGCAACCCCTTTGGCAGTCAAACAACCCTTTCACAGGGGTCACCTAAGACCATCCTGCATATCAGATATTTACAATATGATTCATAATAGTAGCAACATTACAGTTATGAAGTAGCAACGAAAATGATTTTATGGTTGGGTCACAACATGAGGAACTGTATTTAAAGCGTCAGAGGGTTGAGAACCACTGCTCTAAAAGATTCTTAAAGACAGCCAGGTATGGGAACCACTAGCCATTCCAACCCCTCACTAGCATATTCATCATCATTACTATTTTTACATCACTAACAATAATGGTACCTTATAGCTATAGTTTTACTTTGTCATTGTGTTTCTATACCCATTATCTGTTTTTATTCTCATAACCACTATAATAGATATAGAAGTTAGGTGTTACTAGTTTCATTTTATAGATAAGTATATTATACTAGAGGCCCGGTGCACGAAAATTCTTGCACTGGGGGGGAGTGAGTCCCTCAGCCCAGCCTGCACCTTCTCGTAGTCCGGGACCCCCCGGGGGATGTGCGACTGTGGAGCAGGCCTAAGCCATTAGTCAGACATCCTTAGCGCTGCTGCAGAGTGGGAGAGGCTCTCGCCACCGCCGCTGTGCTGACCAGCCATGAGCCAGCTTCTGGGTGAGTGGCACTCCCCCTGTGGAAGCGCACTGACCACCAGGGGGCAGCTCCTGTGTTGAGCATCTGCCCCCTGGTGGTCATTGTGCGTCATAGTGACCAGTTGTTCCACCATTAGGGTCAATTTGCATATTTCACTTTTATTATATAAGATATTCACACTCTACATAGTCCTGTAATTTACCAGGGAGTATTACCACTGCACCCAGGAGTGGTAAATGAGAGGAGTTCAATATAGCAAGACTCAAAAGGATCAAAAGAAAAGGAAGCTACAGCCTTCAAAATTGCATGTATACTTATTACAATAAGTATATTATAGTAAGTATACTATAAAATGTGCTCTATATATACATGGAATATTCCTCAATAAAAAATTTAAGTGTTGAAAGATGGTATAGTATGGGTAAGCCTTGTCAACAGTTTTCTAAGTGAAAGAAGCCAGTCATCAAAAAGTACATCGTTACCGAAACCGGTTTGGCTCAGTGGATAGAGCATCGGCCTGCGGACTGAAAGGTCCCAGGTTCAATTCTGGTCAAGGGCATGTACCTGGGTTGCGGCACATCCCCAGTAGGAGATGTGCAGGAGGCAGCTGATCGATGTTCCTCTCTCATCGATGTTTCTAACTCTCTATCTCTCTCCCTTCCTCTCTGTAAAAAATCAATAAAATATATTTTAAAAAAAGTACATCGTGTATGATTCAATTTATATAAAATGTCCAGAACCAGAAAATCTATAGAGACATAAAGTAGATTCATTGTTGCTTATGGCTGGAGAGAACAGGGGAAATAGTGGCAGCTAATTGCTACACAGCTTCTTTTTTAAAATATATTTTTATTGTTAATAATATTACAGATAGCTCTTGTTTCCCTCCCCCTTTTACATGGTTTCTTTTCAGGGTGATCAAAATTAGATTATGATGACCGTTGCACCACTTGGTAAATTTTCTAAAAATCATTGAATTGCACACATAAATGGGTGAAATTTATGGTATGGAAATTGTACCTTAGCAAAGTTGTTGTTTTAAGATAAGTTATTTTAAAAAGAACATTAGTCATAGTGATAATGAGGACAAACGTATAGTCATGTAGCTAACCAGCCATAAAGTAGGATGACTCAAACAGCAATTGCTACCCTTTATTCAGTGCTACTGTGTGCCAGGCAGAATACTAAACTCTTGATAGCCATTGTCTTATTTAATTGTCAAAGCAGTTATTCCCACTTTGCAGATGAGTAACTGAGGCTCAGGACATCAAAATGGTTTCCCCAAAGTCACAAGCTAACAGTTAACAAATATTGGATTTGAAACAAATCTGAATCTTCTGCCTCTAAGACTATAATCCAATGCCCCTGATTCTTCACCCAGGGATCTTTCTAAACATTTTCAATTTGAAATCTCATAGGAAGCCATGTATATGATTTTTTAAAGCTTTCATTCAACTTCTTCCAAAAATTACCAAAATGAGAGACTTCTGCCCTGTGTTCCTATATGGGGAGTTACAAAGGACAAAAAGGAAGGAAAAATGCCCCTTTTATTTATCCTCCTTATGGCAATGCCCCTTTTTTTCTCGCTCTGGTAGTGGAAAAACCAGTCACATTTACCAACATTATCCCAGAGATACCCCATAATTTCCTTGTCTAAGTGGGCAGTACTCAAGGGAGGGGGGTGGCAGCAGTGAGGGCCACTGCAGCTTGTGGTTGTAGATGACATGAATAAATGCAATTGAGACATATTCATACTCTACATAGCCCAGTAATTCACCAGGAAGTGTTATCACTGCACCCAGGAGTGGTAAATGAGAGGAGTCCAATCTAGCAAGGCTTAAGAGGATCAAAAGAAAATGAAGCTCCAGCCGAAACCGGTTTGGCTCAGTGGATAGAGCGTCGGCCTGCGGACTGAGGGGTCCCAGGTTCGATTCCAGTCAAGGGCATGTACCTGGGTTGCGGGCACATCCCCAGTAGGAGATGTGCAGGAGGCAGCTGATCGATGTTTCTCTCCCATCGATGTTTCTGACTCTCTATCTCTCTCCCTTCCTCTCTGTAAAAAATCAATAAAATATATTTAAAAAAAAAGAAAATGAAGCTCCAGTCTTCAAAATTACATGCATTACCTATACTGAACTGAGATTATAACACACACACACACACACACACACACACACACACACACACATTTTGGGGTGGGGAATCAAAGACCAACATCTTATACTTGAGTAAGACATGTTAAAAATAGATTGGGAGGGGGGGAGAATCTGTGCATGACAACTTTCTTTTATCAAACACAAGACCATTCTAATTCTTGCTTTAAATGCAATGTCACTTGGCTCAGAAGTCTGTGGTAGTGTCAATTATGGTCTTTAGAAGATCACAGCTAGTGAAAATGAGGACATATTGGGTGATGTGGGTTGCTTTGTGAAAATTATTACAGAATAAAACCCTCCAATTTGACTCAAATGTGTATTTTACAGTGACAAAAGACAAACATTTTATTGATTACTCTGTTGGACAGCTCCCTCAATCTAGCTTGAAGCCCTTCTTCCAGTTTGCCCTGATTCTCCTTTATTTTAAGATATACACTAGGATGGCTAATCCTTCAATGCTCAGAAAAAGCCTAAGATTAACCTCTACCTGGCCATTTGGCACATGATCAAATAACCTAAGCCTCCTCAGCATTGTTTTCCAAGGTCAGTTAGTTTTGTAGAAAAACCTTGGACTTGAACCATAAGACCTAAATCTAGTAGCCATATAGACACTGTATCTTATAAGTAACTGGTCCTAAATTACTTGACCTTAATTTGGAAAAAGCAGCTACTTGCAAGAATGTGATCTCATACAAGGGAAGCCCTCATGCTTCTTTGTCTGGGAACACAAGAAACCTAGAAGCAGTGAAGCGGAGGCGGAGCACTCTCACACCAAGTCATTGAATGTGCTGTTTCTGCTTCCTTGTTGGCTGTTTCATAATTGATTTCCCTAGGGATCTGCCTGCTCTAAACACACCTTTGCTCAGGGAATGGAGGGAGTGAGGAGTGAAGGCTGGAGAGGGGGGAGAGGTTGTGCAGGGGCATTTTCATTATCACCACTTCTTGAGGCTGTCCTTGAAAGCATTGTGTTCAGGTTAAACTGATCACATATGTCATATAAAATTAAAAGTGGGGGTAGGAAGGCATCCTCAATATAATTTATTTGATAAAGTAAAGTAGAATGCATCTCAAGATCTATTTTCTAAATGACTACCAAAAAATACTTGATGAATGAGCAAGTTTTGATAATCGCTCAGCCCCTGTTTTTGGGTGTGTACACAGGTTGTCAGGATTTTCAGCAATCTAGTCATAAAATTCAATTGCAAAACCAAAATGTAGAGAGGATTTGAAAGGGTCTAGGTACAGTTAGTTAGTTCCTATTCTAGTAAGAATAGTCCTTATTAAAATACCAGGAATACCTACAGCTTTCTTTTATATTTCTCTCAATGACCTCAGCCTTAGGGACACACCCTGAAATGGGCTTTTTAGAAGCAACAGCTGAGCAATGACCACTTACCTAAAAGCATAATCCTTTGTGAACATATTCAAGAAGTCCTACTTTTAAGATGCATATTTCCAGAGTTGCAATTCACAAATAGTCTCTTAGCAGTTCAAAGGACATTTGAGTATATTTTCTTTCTGTTAACCCAATCAAACTTATTTCATCACTTAACACCCTTAATGATTTCATTGTCTGCCTTGATAGTACTACTTAGAGTTAAATTTTAAGATCTAGAGTAAATGACACACAGTTCAGGTTTTCCTTTGTAAACCCTCATGGATACGCACAATGTATTATCACCGCAATCTACACTTGAACCCCAGCAGAGACTGAAGGCCATGAAGGGTAATCGCTAATGGCTCTGTTGATGTCTATAGAATCAGAAGCCTGAGCATCAACGTGCTGTTTGACAAATATATTTCCTAATTTCTTTCAATGAAATCCAAAAAATGTAACCATTACCAATGATGCCACCTCCCACCAAAGGCCGCCACCCACTCCTTGAATTACCTTCCTCAAGTTCATCCATGCTTCCGATTTTCCTGGATCCATCAATGGTGTAAATGTAACGCACTCCCTGAGGCAGGTTGATGTTGTCAGACAGAGACCGAGTCAGGTCAGCCAGCAATGCATCAAAGCTGCGAAAACGGTCAGAGGACACAGCGTACACAATCCCCTTGAAGTAGCGGTCCCCATTGCGGTAGAAACGTACCTTCTTGGCTTTCTTCTCATTGCTCAGTGCCTGCAAGGTTCTGGTTCGGTAGAAGCTACAATGGGCGCTGTGAGTGGGGCTAGGCAGCCCATTCATCCGTGAGCCTCGCATGTTCCTGGATGCCTTATCTCTTTCGTCAAAATGTCCAAAATCAAGTTCCATATTTTAGTGGAACCTCAAATACCTGAGTATTGGAGAAAAGGGTCAGGGTGAAAAGAGGAAAGAAAAAACAGTGGGGAGAAAAAAATCAAATATTAGCCAGATCCAAATTTGCAATCTGCTGCTTGTGAAAAGAGCTGGTTGAAAAAAGCCAGTGACCCATCTGCTGCTTGCCCCTGAGCTGCAGGAATATTGATCTTAATAGAGAAGAAGGAGGGGCTAAGGGGGTGCTGGTGGTTGTGGGGGTTGGGATGAGAGATAGAGAGAGGCACTTTTGGCACTGTTCCAAACAGAGAAGTGGGAAGGATTTTGAAATAGCTTGAAATCCTGGGACCTACTGACACTGGCTCCTATCAAATTGTAACTTCGGGCTAAATACATTAAAACCGGCATCTGTTTCCTCACACATGCTCACATGACTAACAGTTGAATATGAATCCATAGCCTAAGAAAATTCCCCTTGAAGAGAATAGAAGGAGCTAGCCAACGTTAGCATCTCTAGCTTAGGAAACAATTTTTGCATCTCAGTAAAATGACTATGAAGGGGAGTGTTTTAATTTTATTCCAAACTCTCTTTCCCATTCTAATGTGTGCATACTCTCCCCCAGAATAAGCCTTGAGTAAGAGTCTCCTCTAAAGGGGCAGCCTCCAGGGAATAGCCAGTGTCTTTGTGCTATTCATCAAACCCTTTCCCCACCAAGCTGGTACAGCTATACAACATTCATAAGAAATAAGCTGGGGGAGAAAAGGATTAGAAAATTCAGTTACTTAACAATTTATTAGCTTTGCTTCCCTCTGGTTCCATTTAGTAACAAAATCCTCTTCTATTTTTTTTTTTAGATGCTTTATCCCCCTTCCCACCAATGCAGCCCCACCTCTTAACAGAATAATTTAATTGTTTAAAAGATTCCCAAATGAATCTCTGAACAGCATATGGGGTCTTTAGAAGCAAGCACACCTTTCATTGTTCTGTAGTTCTAACCTGACTGAAGGGGCATTTTGCCTTCACAGCAGGCAATTCACCCCAAACGTGTCTATTGCCCAGGTGTGTTACAAGATGGTCATCTGTCAGATTTGCTTTCCCCTTCTGTTGAACAACAACAACAAAAAATCAAAACATGAAACCAAATTCAACAGAAGTCTCAAAAGCTAGCAAAGGTAGTGACAGCTTAGGAAACAAACTATTAACATGCATCTCACAGATGGGGATAAAAGGACTCACAAAGCAAGCAGAGCTCAGCTGCTACACGCTGCCACATTGAGATATTTGCAAGGGACCAGAAGGATATGAGATAAAGGAGGACTGCTGCCTAGTAGGTTTTCCAGGCTCAGTCCCCTTTTTCTTCCAGTGTCACCATGACCTGTGCTGAGCTCAGCATTGTCTGTCAGACAACCTGCAGTGGTAGAGACCCCACCTCCTCAAGACAAGTAGCAGGCATTTCCCCAGGCGTGCTAGCAATGCTTGGCTCTAGTGTCAGGGTGGTATTATTCTAAATCTCTAAATCAACATCACAGTGAAAACAAAGGAACATCAAACTCACTTTTTCAAAGGAAAATTCCAGGTAGAGGCTTAGGAAACAAATCCAGGAATAAGGCAGGAGGCAAAAAGAGACAGAGAGAGAGACAGAGGGGTGGAGAAAAAGAGAGAGAAAGAGAGAACTTTGCCTTGTGCTTTCCCCGTTTGACATCTGTTACATTCTTCCTGAAAATAACTTGAAAGCCCCACTCACCGGTTTTCTGCTGGTTGGGTGGAGATGCTGAGAGAAAGAAAACCAATCTCTCTGTGCCTTTGTTGTCTGAGCTCCAAGCAAGAAATTCCTGCCAGGGTGGATAGATGCCTTCTAGGTCCTAGTGCCTTGCCCAGCATCTCCCCTATACTCAGGCTTAGTGAATCCCCCAACCTCCTATGATTAATTGCATGGTTTTTTTTTCAATTTTCAGCCTGCATTAACAACTAGAAAGGTTTCATTTATAACCAACAGGAAATTGCAGGGTAGCAAAAAGATTGCACAGGCAAGTTTAGAATGCTCTAATGAGCATTGTGCTAGCCTTTTCTTTTAACGAATTGGTAATTTCACTTGGCCAAAATCTTGACTTAATCTGCCTGAGGGGCTGGACACAGTCAAAGCAGGCTTCTTAGAAATTGTCAATATCTTCCTTTCACCTTCTTGAGAGAAAACAATTAAATCGGCAAGTTATTTAAGGAATTTTAGTCTGTACATCCAACAACTGGGTATTTTTTTAAATGAGGACAATGGAACAGACTAAAAGGGAGTAGGAAACAGACAAGACAAGGGAAAGGAGTTCCAGATTTCATAGAGGATAGAGTTGAAAAAGGACCCCAAAGACCTTTTAGCTTTTGTTAATGGGATCTGTGAAATTTACCTTTGAGAGTTTGAAACTTAAAATCCAACCCAGAGACCTTTCTATGTGAACTGAGTCTGATGGCTACAAGATAAATATTAACAGCTTTCTCCTTGAATGTCCTATTTGTTCTATTTGTTACTAATTGGCTTATTTATATCATATATATTATAAAGAGCAAGGAAGAGTCCAAATTGAATTTATTAAATCTAGCCAAACTGTAAGATAAAAGAAGAGAAAGATGAGCGACTAAAGAGGGGTGGGCTACCATTTTCACAACTGAGGTTTCATGTATTAATATTTAACAGTCTTGAACTATCATGGTTCCAATTTTACTTGGCTTCCAGGAAGCTCAGAGACATTAGTATGCTCAGTAATTATCTTATATCTAATTCCAAGTATAAGTAACCCTTTTCTCACACACACACACACACACACACACACACACACACACACACACCCCAGGAATTTTTCTCAAATATATATATTGAGGGTTCACAGTTAAGCACTTTATGTGTATGTGTTTTACTGTAAGCTACCTCAAAATTGGATAAAAATATGATTTTTCTTCTCTGGAAGGTGTTGGCTTAGCAACGCCTAAATTATCTATGTTAGCTGGGTGGTCAGCCTCAAGTGTGCAACCAGTATAGCCAACTCCCCCTTGCTGCTTCACTCCTGGTTTCTAAATAAGTTCCTGAAGAAACTGCATGTGTCTTTTTCATTTGTTTCTGCCTTAAATTGTAGTCACCTCTTGAAAAACAAGGGTTATTCAGGTCAGGTGCACAGAAATATCAGGGAATAGGAGTAGAGAAATATGAAAATTCTAATCAATGATTGCAACATTCTTGTCCAGCAAGGCCAATATCTCAATATTTTTTTCTCACATAATAAGCATTCTGTAAATATAAGCAATTCATTTTGCATCAAAAGAAAAAAATAATTTTATTTCCAGTGAGGATATAAGAATAGATATATTTTTAAAACTTAAAAAAGGGGAATTTAGAATATATTAGAGAAAATATCCTCATGGTATAAGATTTGCAACACTACAGTGGAAGCTGCAAACTGTTTCTAAAAGACAATCTAGAATAGATGGCTTTGTTTGTTTTACACATACCAGAGAGCAGGGAGGTGAACAAACTCAGTTTCCAAGTGTGAGGTATGTGGATGTTAATAGGTGTTCTTTGTTGTCTGAGCTCCAAGGAAAAAGGTTCTGTGTTCAAAAGCCTTTCAAAAGTGATGGGCTACACAAAATTAGGTTTTTTTTTATCATGAAATTTCTCAGGGCCTTTAAGATTTTTAAAATATGACACAAGTCTCCAAAAAGACAACTTAGTATAAAGAGTTTACCTGGCTTTTTTTTAAGCTCAGAACCCACCCACCTTTAGCCCCAAGTATTTCATGGACTAATGTTCTGTGGAAAAAACTTTTATAAAACCTGGACTAGATCATCTTGATACTGGGGAAGGGCATGAAATAAGAATAAAGCCATAGTTGCTTAACAATTAATCACCTTACTAACTACTGATGAGAAGTTTTCTTACAGATCCTGGGAAACTGGAGGATGAAACAAGCCTTTAAAAAGATAAGATGCCTCCAATGGGTCCATTACTCAGAAAAGAAATATATTTTGAGAACAGACCAAGGATTGGACACACTTTGATTGCTCTACCTGGACCCTGACCCCCTCCAGGAGATTTTCTCAGGAACGCTGACCATTCTCCGGTCCCAGGACCAGGTTGAGCTGTTTGTAACATCATAGAAGATTAACCACTTGTTGTTGAGATCCTGAAGGCCGGACTGCAGACCGTACTCTCCCCCTTCCCTGTTACAGTACCCTTGAAGCTAATCTACTTCATGTGCATATATAATCAGCCAACTTGTGAGGGGGATCAGAGAAGACTTTCCAGGGTGGCTGATTGCTTTCCCCATACTGCTGGAATCATTGGAATAAACGCTCATATATGATTCAACCCCGTCTCTGGTTAATTTGGCTCAAGTAGTGACTGGCAGCCTCAGACCCATTGTGCCTGGTTTTAATCTCACAAACATATATTTTTCTCAAAGAACTCTCATCTACTCACTAAGACATTTTCTCTCCCATCTTTAGAGAAGGATCACTGGCAGAAGAGAGGTATCAGGCATGAGTTCAGGGGGAAAGTACTTCTTTGTGTATGGAAGTCAACGTTGATGATCAAGGAAGCATTATGGTCAAGGGTTCAATGATTAAAGGAAAAGTATAAAAACCCCACTGTGAGAAATGCAGCAGTAAGACTTTTTGAGTAATTACCATGTGACCAGTACCACAGACAAGAAGCACAGTAGGAGACATCAGCCACTGCTCCTGAGGGGCTTGAATATTCATTGAAGAGACAGGACAAGAATATGAATCTTTATAAAATCATGAAGGAGAAGGAATTAGATCTTTCTTGATATGCTGTGGTCTGGGTTACTGAAACTCAGTTTAAAGATCAGGGTCAGGACATAAGACCATCCATCATATAGACATACACATACACACACAGAGAGAATCATTAGATTATATTACCCATGGGGAAAAAAAAAGAATAGGATCTGGGGTGGGGTAAATAAACAAGAAATAAGGTTGGAAATATATCCAAATTATTCATGGTGATCATAAAACTATAAAGTACATCGGAAAAAATCCAACAAATATCTGTAGGAACTTTATTGAGAAAATAAAAATTATTGAAAAACATAACAGAAGCTGTAAATAAATGTAGAGCCAGAACATACTCATGGATGGCAAGATGCAATATTGTAAAGATATCATCCCGAGTAATGTATATAAAGAAATTCTAATTAAAAACCCCAACATAAATTGAAGGACATCTGTAATACTGTCAAATTTTTTTTTTAAAAAGGAGAAATTTTGTGAAATTAACAAATATTAGTTATTGTGAAACATCTGTTATGATTATTAAATTAGTAAATATATGTAATATTTTACTTATTTAGTAAACAGTATGTATAAGTATTAGCTTTATTATCCCCCAAATATTCACATGCCAACTTCCTCACTTCTCTCAAGTCTTTCTTCAAATAACTTCTTAATGTGACAAAACTATAGGACCCTATTTAAAGTTACAATCATTCCTCCCAATCCAGCACTCCCAATTTCCCTTATACTGCTCAGTTTCTTTCCATAACACTTGTCATCTTCCAACATACTACATTATATACCTATTTATTGTGTTTATTATATATCTCCCCAAAGTAGAATACAAACTCAACAAGGGCAAGAGATTTAATGAAATATGATTAATAATCAGCAATCATTTTATTTGTCTTAATACTGTATTCAAAGTGACTAGAACAATGTTTAGAAAATTGGTATAGATATTTGTTTAACTGGATAAAGTAAGGAAAGCATGGAATATTCAACAGATGAGATTGGGATTAACTTTCATATGGGAAAAATTAAATTAGATCACCTCACATATTATATAATAATAAACTCCAGACATTTTAAAGACTTAATTATAAAGAACAGAACTTTAAAATTATTAGAAGAGGGGAGAACCAAGATGGCGGCATAGGTTAACGCCGGAGTTTGCTGCTTTGAACAACTACTTCAAAAGTGAAACCAAAAAACGGAAGGGACATCACCCAGAACCACAGGAACGCTGGCTGAGTGGAAGTCCTACAACTAGGAGGAAAGAGAAACGCATACGGACACTCAGAGGAGGCGCAGTGCTGAAGTCAAATTCTGAGGTGCGGAGTGCGAGGAGCGGGCTGGCGGCGGAGGGCGCGGTTGTTGTTTTCAATCGGGAGGGAGTCGCAGACTCTGAGCTCCAGATACAGGCGAGTCTTTGGGGACCCATACTCAAACGGGAGAAGCGGGACTGTCTGGCTTCGGTCAGAGCCAGTGCAGCTTTCTCTCCCAGCTTTGCAGCGGGTGCTGGGACTCAGAGAGGCAGAGCCCCTGGGGACAGGACTGAGAGCCGCCATAACTGCTCTCTCCGGCCCACCCTGTTGATCCTGTGCGACCCGCCCTGCCCAAGCCCTGCACAGAGGCATTTGCCGGATAGCCTCAGGCAAAGGCTAGATTAGCACCTCCCTAGAGGACAGAAGTTCTCTCACTGCTGACACAGCTGATCCTCATAGCCACTTGGCCTGGAGATCAAACCCTCCCTGGGATTAACTACAACAATCAAGATTTAACTATAAGACTGCGAACAAAGACCACTAGGGGGTGCACCAAGGAAGCATAACAAAATGCGGAGACAAAGAAACAGGACAAAATTGTCAAAGGAAGATATAGAGTTCAGAACCACACTTTTAAGGTCTCTCAAGAACTGTTTAGAAGCTGCCGATAAACTTAATGAGCTCTACACGAAAACTAATAAGACCCTCGATCTTATATTGGGGAACCAACTAGAAATTAAGCATACACGGACTGAAATAACGAATATTATACAGACGCCCGACAGCAGACCAGAGGAGCGCAAGAATCAAGTCAATGATTTGAAATGCGAGGAAGCAAAAAACATCCAACCGGAAAAGCAAAATGAAAAAAGAATCCAAAAATGCGAGGATAGTGTAAGGAGCCTCTGGGACAGCTTCAAGCGTACCAACATCAGAATTATAGGGGTGCCAGAAGATGAGAGAGAGCAAGATATTGAAAACCTATTTGAAGAAATAATGACAGAAAACTTCCCCCACCTGGTGAAAGAAATGGACTTACAGGTCCAAGAAGCGCGGAGAACCCCAAACAAAAGGAATCCAAAGAGGACCACACCAAGACACATCATAATTAAAATGCCAAGAGCAAAAGATAAAGAGAGAATCTTAAAAACAGCAAGAGAAAGAAACTCAGTTACCTACAAGGGAATACCCATACGACTGTCAGCTGATTTCTCAACAGAAACTTTGCAGGCCAGAAGGGAGTGGCAAGAAATATTCAAAGTGATGAATACCAAGAACCTACAACCAAGATTACTTTATCCAGCAAAGCTATCATTCAGAATTGAAGGTCAGATAAAGAGCTTCACAGATAAGGAAAAACTAAAGGAGTTCATCACCACCAAACCAGGATTATATGAAATGCTGAAAGGTATCCTTTAAGAAGAGGAAGAGGAAGAAAAAGGTAAAGATACAAATTATGAACAACAAATATGCATCTATCAACAAGTGAATATAAGAATCAAGTGAATAAATAATCTGATGAACAGAATGAACTGTTGATTATAATAGAATCAGGGACATAGAAAGGGAATGGACTGACTATTCTTGGCGGGGAAAGGGGTGTGGGAGATGTGGGAAGAGACTGGACAAAAATCGTGCACCTATGGATGAGGACAGTGGGTGGGGAGTGAGGGCGGAGGGTGGGGTGGGAACTGGGAGGAGGGGAGTTATGGGGGGGAAAAAAAGAGGAACAAATGTAATAATCTGAACAATAAAGATTTAATTAAAAAAAATAAATAAATAAAATTATTAGAAGAAAATCTAGGAGACTCTCTTTAAATTCTTGTGATAAAAAAAAGACCTTCACCAAGAGGCAAAAGGCAGAAATCTTATAGGAAAACCTAGAGGCCTGGTGCATGAATTCGTGCATGGGTGGGGTCTGGCCTGCCCTGATGGAGGGGGGGGGGCGATCGGGGATGGGGCTGGCTGGGGGGAGGGACTTTGGGCTGTTGACCAACCGGCCCCACCCTCTGGTCGAACTCCTGGTCAAGGTGACAATTTGCATATTAGCCTTTTATTACATAGGATAATGGTAAATTTGATTACAGGAGAATTTAAAGCCTCTGAAGACAAAAGATAGCATCAAAACATTAAAAGATAAGTAGTAGACTGAGGAATTATATTTGCATCTTATTTAACTGATAAAGGATTAAAGTCTTGATACATATATAAAGTTATACCATATCAATAAGAAAAACACAAAACTCCAATAGGAAAAATGAGCATATAATATGTCCATGTTGTTCATAGAAGAGGAAACCCAATTGGCCAATAAACATGTGAAAATACACTCAACCTCACACTTAACTAGGGAAATCGAAGTAATCCCAGAAATTACATATTTCACAAACATTAGGTTGATAGAAATTTTTAAGTATGGCATACCAAATATAGGCAAAGACAAAAAAAGCTGAAACTTTTATACAATGTTGGAGGAAACATAAATTGGCTCTATTTTTTAATTGTTTTATTGCTTAAAGTATTACAAAGAGTATTATATATGTCTCCTTTTGCAACAGCATGGATGGAACTGGAGAGCATTATGCTAAGTGAAATAAGCCAGTCAATGAAAGAAAAATACCACATGATCTCACTCATTTATGGATAATTAAGACCATTATAAACTGATGAGCAAAAATAGATACAGAGGCAGAGCAACATCGAACAGACTGTCAAACCACAGCGGGAAGGCCGGGGAGGGTTGCAGGGGTGGGTAAGAAATCAACTGAAGGACTTGTATGCATGCATATAAGCATAACCAATGGACACAAGACACTGGGGGGTACGGGAAGCTAGGGGAAAGTCAAGGGGAGAAAAAAAAAGGAGACATATATGGCTCCATTTTGAAGAGTAATTTTTGGTAACTAGCAAATTTGAAAATGTATATCAACCTATGACCCTAAAATTTCATTTCTAGTTGTGCATCTTGGAAAATTCTCATGCATGTGTTCAAGAAGAAAGCTACAAGGATATTCATAACAGCATTATTTTAAATGTTGAAAATGAAATAAGCCAAATTCCCATCATTGGTATAACAAATTGGATTAGTGGTTATTAATACATGAAATATTATATAAAATAAATGAGTGCTATGTGTAAATGGTGGTGCATAGATTTCTGTGCAGCCATAGTTTTTATTTCTCTGGAAATAAAATGCTGAGAAATGCAATTGCTGAGTCATATGATAATTGTACATTTACGGTGGATTTTTTTGTGGGTTTTTTTGGGGGGAAAGGGGGTTGTTGGCACCATATTCTATTTTATATTTTTAAATTAAATCTTTATTGTTGAAAGTATTAAATATGTCCCCCATTTCCCCCCTTTGACTGTATATTGCCCACCTCTGCCCCCCACCCCAGACCTTCACCACCATATTGTCTGTGTCCACGGGTTATGCATAAACTGGTATGCATACAAGTTCTTCAATTGATCCCTTCCCTCCAACCCACCCTCCCCCATCTTCCCTCTGATATTCCACAATATTTTCTATGCTTATATGTCTCTGGATCTATTTTGTCCATCAGTTTATTTTGTTCATTAGATTCCACATATGAGTGAGATCATGTGATACTTGTATTTCTATGACAGACTTATTTTACTTAGCATGATACTCTCCAGGTGTCTCCATGATGTCTCAAAGGGTAAGAGATCCTTCTTTTTTAATGATGCATAGTATTCTATGGTGTAAATGTACCACAGCTATTTTCTCCACACATCCACATATGGGCACTTGGGCTGTTTCCAGACCTTAGCTATTATAAATTGGACTGTTAAGAACATGGGGATGCATATATTCTTCCAAATTAGTATTTTGGTCTTCTTCAGATATATTCCCAGAAGTGGAAATATTAAGTCATAAGGCAGTTCCATTTTTAATTTTTTGAGGAAACTCCATACTATTTTCCATAATGGTTGCACCAGTCTGCATTCCCACTCGCATTGTACTAGGGTTCCCTTTTCTCAAATCCTTGCCAGTACTTGTTATTTATTGATTTGTTGATGGGAGTCATTTTGACAGATGTGAGGTGATACCTCTTTTTGATTTGCATCTCTCTAATGATTAGTGACTTTGAGCATTTTTTCATGTGTCTCTTGGCTATTTGTATGTCCACTTTGGAGAAGTGTCTATTTAGGTCCTTTGCTCATTTTTAATTGGATTGTTTGTTTTCCTTTTGTTAAGTTCTATGAGTTCCTTATGTATTTTGGATATTAACCCTTTAACAGATGTATCATTGCCAAATATGTTCTCCCATGCAGTGACCTCCTTTTTGTTTTGTTGATGGTTTCTTTTGCTATGCAGAAGCTTTTTATTTTGATTTAGTCCTATTTGTTTATATTCTCCTTAGTTTCCTTCATCCTAGCAGATGCATCAGTAAACATATTGCTATGAGAGATGTCTCAGATTTTGCTGCCTATAGTTTCATATAGGATTTTTGTGGTTTCATGACTTACATTTAAGTCTCTTATCCATTTTGTTTATTCTTGTGTATGGTGTAAGTTCATTGTCTACTTTCATTTTTTTTTTGCATGTATTTGTCCAATTTTCCCAACACCATTTATTGAAGAGACTCTCTTAACTCCGTTGTATGTTCTTACCTCTTTTGTCAAATATTAATAGAGCATAATGGCTTGGGTCCATTTCTGGGGTCTCTGTTCATTCCATTGATCTGCTGGTATATGCCTATTCTTGGGCTAGTATCAGGCTGTTTTTGAGTAGAGCGGCTTTGTGCTATAACTTGATATCCAGTATTGTGATCCCTCCAACTTTCTTCTTCTTTATCAAGATTGCTGTGGCTATTAAGGGGCCTTTTTTGTTAAATATAATTTTTGGAGTATTTGTTCTAGATCTTTGAAATGTGCTGCTGGTATTTTAATAGGGATTGAATTGAATCTATAGATTGCTCTCGGTAGAATAGACATTTTAATGTTAATTTTACCAAGCCATAAACACGGTATAATCTTCCACTTCTTTATATCTTTATCTCTTTTTTCAATGTCCTGTAGTTTTCCAAGTACAAGTCTTTTACCTCCTTGGTTAAGTTTATTTCTAAGTATCTTAATATTTGTTACAGTGGTAAATTGGATTTTTTTGTTTGTTTAGTTTCTCTTTCTGAGAATTCATTATTGGTGTATAAAAATGCCAGGAATTTCTGAGTGTTAATATTGTTTCCTGCTACATTGCCAAATTCATTTATTAAATCTAGTAGTTTTTGATGGAGTCTTTTAGAGTTTTCTATGTACAATGTCATGTCATCTGTGAATAATGAGAGTTTTACTTCCTCCTTTCCAATTTTGATGCCATTTATGTTTTCCTCTTGTCTGAGTGCTGTGGCTAGGACTTCGAGTACTAAGTTGAATAAGAGTGGTGAAAGTGGACATCCCTGTCTTGTTCCTGTTTTTAGGGGAAATGGTTTTAGTTTTTGCTCATTGAGTATGATGTTGGCTGTAGGTTTGTCATATATGGCCTTTATTATGTTGAGGTATGGCCCTTCTCTTCCCACTTTGTTGAGAGTTTTTATCAAAAATGGGTGCTGGATTTTGTCGAATGCTTTTTCTGCATCTAATTTTTGTATTTCAGAGAGGAAGGGAGGGAGGGAGGGAGAGAGAGAGAGAGAGAGAGAGAGAGAGAGAGAGAGAGAGAAGCATCAATGATGAGAGAGAATCATTGATGGGCTGCCTCTTGCACACCCCACACTGGGGATCAAGCCTGCAACCCAAGCATATGCCTGATGGGGAACTGAACCATAACTTCCTGGTTCAGAGGTCGATGTTCAACTACTGAGCCATGCTGGTCAGGCTTCTGAATCTGTTGATTTGAGCATGTGATTTATGTCATTTAATTTGTTTATGTGATGATCATGTTTATTGATTTGTGAATATTGTACCAGCCTTGTATCCCTAGATTAAATTCCTCTTGGTCATGGTCTATGACTTTCTTTAATATATTGCTGGATCTAATTTGCTAATATTTTCTTGAGGATTTTAACATCTATGTTCATCAGGGATATTGGCTTGTAATTCTCTCTCTTTGTAGTGTCTTCATCTGGTTTTGGAATTAATATAATGCTGGCCTCATGAAAAGAGTTTGGAAGTGTTCCTTCCTCTTGGATTTTCTGAAATAGTTTGAAGAGTGTAGGTGTTAGTTCTTTGAATATTTGGTAAAACTTCCCTGTGAAGTCCTCCTGACCTGAGCTTTTGTTTGCTGAGAATTTTCTGATTACTGCTTCTACTTCATCAGTCATTATTGGCATATTCAGGTTTTCTGATTCCTCCTGATTCTGTTTTTGGAGATTGGTTTTTTTCTATGAATTTGTCCATTTCATCCACATTACCCAGGTTGTTTGCCTATAGTTGTTCATAGTATTTTCTTACAATCATTTGTATTTCTGTGGTGTCAGTTGTTACTTCACTGCTTTCATTTCTGATTTTATTTATTTGAGTCATCTCTCTTTGTTTCTTGATGAGTCTGCCTAAAGGTTCATCAATCTTATTTATCTTTTCAAAGAATGAGCTCTTCGTTGCATTGATCTTTAGTATTATTTTTTTGTTTGATTTTAGTCTCTGTGTCATTTATTTCTGCTCTAATATTTATAATTTCCTTTCTTCTACTTACTCTGGGTTTTTGTTGTTGTTCTCTTTCTAATTCTTTAACTTGTATGGTTAAATAGTTTATTATTAATTTTTCTTGTTTTTTGATATATCCCTGTACTGCTATGAACTTCCCTCTCAGAATTGCTTTTTGCTGTGTCCCTGAGATTTTTGTTCATTGTGTGTTTATTTTCATTTTTTGCAAGAAAATTTTCATTTATTTCTTGATCTCATTGGTAACCCATTCATCCTATATAATAAAGAGCTAATATGCTAATTAGACCAAACAGCAGAATGACCTTCCGGATGACCTTCCAGACAAAGCCAGGGCTGTGAGGGCTGAGGCAGCCAGGGCTGCAAGGGCTGAGACCCTTGAACGAATTTCGTGCACTGGGCCTCTAGTTGTTTAAAAACATGCTATTTAGCCTCCATGTGTTTGAATGTTTTTGAGTGTTTATACTGTAGTTTATTTCTAATTTCATTCTATTGTGATCTGAGAATATGCTTGAAATGATTTCAATCTTCTTGAACTTGTAGAGACTTGTTTTGTGTCCTAACATGTGGTCTATCTTTGAGAATGACCCATATCCACTTGAGAAGAATGTATATTCTGCAGCATTGGGGTCAAATATTCTATAAATGTCAGTTAAATCCATCTGATCCATTGTGCCCTTTATAGTCACTGTTTCCTTCTTAATTTTCTTTTTCTGGAAGATATATCCTGTGAAGTCAGCAGGGTGTTGAAGTACCCTACTATGACTGTATTGCTGTCAATCTCTCCATTAAAGTCCTCTAGAAGTTACTTCATATTTAGATGCTCCTATATCAGTTGCATATATGTTTACCAGGGTTATATACCCTTGTTGGATCTATCTCTTTAGTTTCATATGGTAACCTTTGTTGTCTCTTGTGACAGCCTTCATTTTGAAGTCTATTTTGTCAGATATGAGTATTGCAGCTTTTTTTTTTCATTTCCATTTGCATGGAAAATGTATTTCCATCTCTTCACTCTTATCCTGTGAGAATATTCTGTTCTGAGGTGGGTCTCTTATAGACAGCATATAATTCAGTCATTTTTTTTAAAATCCATCTAGCTATCCTATGTCTTTTGGTTGGGTCATTTAAGCCATTTACATTTAGTTATTTTTGATAAGCACTTATTTATTGCCATTTTAATCCTGTATGCCCATGTTTCTCTCTATCTTTTTCTTCTCATTATAGCAGTCCCTTTAGCATTTCTTGCAGTGCTGGTTTGGTGGTGATAAAGTACTTTAGCCTTTTTTGTGTGTCGGAAGCTCTTTATTTCACCATCTATTTTGAATGATAGCCCTGCTAGATATAATAATCTTGGTTTCAGATTTTGCTTTTCATTATCTTGAATACTTCATGCCATTCCCTTCTGGCCTGTATAGTTTCTGATGAGAAATCAGCTAATAGCCTCATAGGAGCTTCTGTGTAGGAAACAAATTGATTTTCTCTTGTTGTCTTTAAGAGTCTCTCTTTGTCTTAAATTTTTGGCATTTTAATTATAATATGTCTGGGTGTGGGCCTACTTGGGTTCTTCTTGTTTGGTATTCTCTGTGCCTCCTGGACTTGTGTGACTTTTTCCTTCACTAGTTTAGGGAAGTTTTCTGCTGTTATTTCTTCAAACATGTTCTCTATCCCTTAATCCCTTTCTTCTCTTTCTCACACTCCTACTTTGCAAATGTTATGATTCATTTTGTCCCATAGCTTCCTTAAGCTGTTCTCCTGTTTTTAATTATTTTTTTTTCTTTTTAGTTCTCTGATTGATTTTTTCTACCTTGTCTTCTAATTCCCTGATCTGATTTTCAGCTTCCCCTAATCTGTGTATTTCTTCCACTGTGTTCTTTATTAGTGCTATGTCATTCTTCATAGTTACTATATCGTTTCTCATGCTCATGAACATCCATGTAATCATTATGTCTGATAAATTTCTTACCTCCACATTTAGTTCTTCTTCTGGAGAAATGCCTTGTTCTTTCGTTTGGGGCTTTTTTTTTTTTTTTGTCTCCCCATTTTGGCTGCCTCTTTGAATTCATGACTATGTATTAGGTAGATCTAGTACATCTTCCAATCTCTAGTGCAGGACAGTGTCAAATACTGTTTCTGACTAATTAGATCAGGCAATGACTCAAAGCCTCCCAGAGACCTGCCTCTGCCTGTAGACTGACTGTATTCAAACTTGAGTTGCCTCAGACTATCGCCCACAGGTGGGGCAAGAGGTTTTCCAACAAGGTGTGGGCAATTGCTTCTGCCTGGAGGCTAAACATTATTCTCAGTTCTCTTAATGGGCCTTAGAAGCTACACAGGGTGGGCCTGGGATTTTCCAATAGGGTGGGGCAACTGCCTTCCCAGGGGTAAAAACTGTCTGGATAGCAAAGTTCCCCTGCAGCATGAGGGAATGACCAGGGTTTCTGCCCTCCAAGACACAACCCCAGAGCCACCAAACCTGGTTTCTCCTCACACAGCTCCAACCCATCCTGCCATTCCTCTGCCAGAGCCCAAGTGAGTGGCTGCACACTAAATTTTTGCATTGGTCCTTTAAGAGGGCACCTACATTCTCAGCCATTTCTTCCTGACAAATAACAACCCTGCTGATTATCATAATCAGATGTTCTGTGGGCACCTTTTTCAGTTCTGGGCTGGAGTGCCCAGCTTGGGGTTTGACACAATGGTTCTCAGTGGGAACCCCCCACAGCTAAGATATCCCTCTAGGACTTCAGCTTCTGTCTGTGGGAGCCTGGCCAGACCTTTTGTGGTCTCCACTTTCCATCCTTAATTATCAGGGTTCTTTCCAGTTAGTCTTCAGTTGACTTTTCAGGGTTTCTTTTTTTCTGCATTTTAGTTGTATTTCCAATTTGGTCCTGGGAGAATGTCAATGTAGATTCCACTTATTCTACCTCCATTTTTAATCCTCCTGTATGTTTAATTTTGTAATAAGCTGCCAAACTGTTTTTGCAGAGTGGCTTTATGTATGAGAGATCCCCACTACCAATGTATCAAAGATCCAGTATCTCTGCATCCTTACCCACATTTGGTATTTTTATTTTCATCATTTTAATAGATGTGGTATGATATCCCTTTGTGGTCTTAATTTTAATTTCCCTAATGTGTAAAGGTGGTGAACATCTTTTGTTTTCTTATTTGCTAACTGTATATCTTCCTTGGTGAAATTACTCTTTGTACCCATTTTCTAATTGGATTGTTTGTTTTTTAATGATTAGCTTTTGGTGTTCATTATATATTATAGATGAGTCATTTGTAAGATATGTAGTTTGCAAATTTTCTCTCAATCTGTAGTTTATGTTTTCAGCCTCTTAACATGGTCTTTTATAGAGCAAAACATTTTACTTTGTTCTTTTTTTTAATAGCTTGTGTATTTGGTGCCATTTCTAAAAACTTTTCATGAAGCATAAAACCTGAAGTTTTCTCCTATGTTGGATTCTAAAAACTTTATAGATGTATATTTTACTCTTAAATCTATGATCATTTTTGAGTTAATTTTCATACAAGGTATAAGATTTAGATCGTGGTTCTTTTTTTTTTTTTTACCTATAGACATGAAATTGTTCCAGCACCATTTGTTGAAAACATTATTTTTTCTCTACTGAGTTGCTTTTTCACTTTTGTCAAAAATCAATTGGGTATATCTATGTGAGTCAGTTATTGTGTTTGCTATTCTGGCACATAGATTCATGTGTCTACCCTTCCTCCAATATTAAATAGTATTCATTACTGTAGCTTTAAAAAAATTTTTAAATCAGGTACACTAATTTTTCCCATTTCATTCTTCTTTTTTGAAATTGTTTTGGTTATTCTCGGTCCTTTGTCTTTCAATACAAATTTTATAAAAACCTTTGTTGTATCTATAAAACATCTTGCTGAGGTTCTTGATAGAAATTGTGTTAAACCTATATACCAATTTGAAAAGAATTTACATTTTTACTATATTAAGTCTTCCAATCCATATACATGGTATAACTCTACTTTTTTAAAAATCTTCTTTAAATCTTCTTTGATTTATTTCCTTACTGTTTTGTAATTTTCATCACATAACTTCTATACATGTTTTGTTGGATTTATTTCTATTTATTTTAAATAATTAGAAATGGTATTGTACTTAAAATTTTGCTTTCCACACGTTGTTAATATATATAAAACAATTGATAATTGTATGTTAATCTTATATTTTGTAACCATGCTGAATTCACTTATTGGTTTCAGAAGTTTTTTGTAATTGTTTTGAGATTTTCTACACTGATCACTGTGTCATCTTCAAATAGAGATGGTTTATTTATTCCTTGCCAATCAGAATGCCTTTTTTCTGCCTTATTGCATTGGCTAAAAATTCTAGTTTTGTATTGAATAATATGGTGAGAATGGACATCTTTGCCTTATTTTCCAATCTTAGCTTGACAGCATTTAGCCTTTCACTATTAAGTGTGAAATTGAGAGGTTTTGGGTTTGTTCTTGTTTCTGTTTTTGTAGATGTTCTCAGTCAAGTTGAGCATTTTACCCTTAATTCTTAGAGTTTTCTGAAGGTATTTTTAAAATCATGAATGGGCCCAGCCAGCATGGCCCAACAGTTTAGCTTCAACCTATAAACCAGGAGGTCACGGTTCAATTCCTAGTCAGGGCACATGCCTGGGTTGCAGGCTCAACCCCCAGTGTGGGGCATGCAAGAGGCAGCCTATCAATGATTCTCTTTTATCATTGATGTTTCTGTATCTCTCTCCATCTCCTTTCCTTTCTGAAATCAATAAAAATCTATTTTTAAAAATCATGAATGGGTGTTGAATTTTGTCAAATGTTTTTTCTGCATCTATTAATTTTAGCATGTGATTTTTCTTCTATAGCTTGTTAATATGTCTGACTATATAGATTGATTTTAAAAATCTGTATAATTTTGCATGTCTGATATATATTTAATGATTTTTTTAAATTTGAAGCAAATATGAAATGAGGTAATTTTCTTTAAATCGTAAAAATAATAGTTAAAAAATTACACAGACAATTAAAAATGTAAGCAGAGTGTTAGCAATCAGGTGATTAATAAAATACTTGGCAGAGGGACATAGCTACAAAGAAAAGTAAGAAAGTACAGTAGTATTCAACCCTGACTTCACAATAGAATAAAATAGAAAGTTTTACAAAATGTTCTTGACTATGATTTAATTGATCTGGTGTAGTTCCCAAACATTGTTTTTTTAAAGCTACCCTGGTGATTATCTTGTACAGCCAATGTTGAGAACCACTGGTATGGTGAAAAAAAACCTAGTGAAGTGGACTTTGGAGTCAGATCTGAGTTCAGATCAGAGTTTCACAGCTTATTAGTTGCATGGCCTTGAGCAAATTAGTGACATCTACACTAATAAAAGACAAAGATGCTAATTGACCGTACCTTCGCTATGCTCACCAGCCAATCAGAGTGACTATATGCAAATTAACCCAACCAAGATGGTGGTTAATTTGCATATACCAGCTGGGAGTGAAGACTGAAGACAATGTAGAAGGAAGCCAAGCACTGCAGAAAGGAGCAAAGTAGAGGCGGCGGAGACAGGAACAGAGCCAAAGCGGTCGAGGAGGGAGATGGGAGCAGAACCAGGGTGTGGCAGGCAGCGGGAGGCGGGAGGCAGGATGCAGAGGGAGGCAGTGGGCGGTGGGAGGCAGGAGGTGGCGGGAGGAGGCAGGAGGCAGTGGGAGGCGGGAGGCGGGAGGCTGCGGGAGGCAGCGGGAGGCAGCGGGAGGCAGCGGGAGGCTGGAGGGAGCCAAGGCAGCAGAGGTGGGAGCGAAGCCTTATTCTTGCAGGAATCTTCCTGCAATGGGCCTTTAGTTTATCTATAAAATAAGGATAATATAAGGGTTGTTTTGAAAAATAAATAAAATATTATATGTAAAGTCCCCAGTAGTATGCATGTACCAGACTCCAAGAATATAGGAGTTTCATGTATAACTTATTGGAAATATCCATAGAGAGGGGAACCACACCTTTTTTTCCCTTTTAATCATTTTTTCCATCTTACTGGTTGAAATGTGAGTAACATGATTTGTGTTCAAGCAGTTATCTATATCAGAAAGTATAAGCCTGGTATTGAGAATGGCACAACA
Source organism: Myotis daubentonii (assembly GCF_963259705.1). Lineage (NCBI taxonomy): Eukaryota > Metazoa > Chordata > Mammalia > Chiroptera > Vespertilionidae > Myotis > Myotis daubentonii. The sequence continues at coordinate 48,393,405 of NC_081861.1, read as the reverse complement.
ACAAGACAAACTGGAGTCTGGTGATCAGCCCTGGGAAACTTCCTTATAAACTTCTTTTTTGTAATAGAGAAATAATCTTATACCTTCGTTGAGCCACTATTTAGAGTTTCTTTACTTGCTCTGTTCTACCTGATACAACAGAAAAATGATTCAATATATATTCATTATTGAGTAACTCTTGGTGGGCCAAATACTGAGAGGAATACTTGAAATATGAGAAGTAGTTGGGTTCTGATTAAATAAGAAAACCACTGTCCAGGACATACATAAGGGAGCATAGTAAAATAATTCTTATAGACAGTAGAAGTACGTCAGGAGTTCTTCATGCCAAAAGGCAAAAAGTAGGATGAAAAAGTGGTCTTAGAGGCAACTATTCAATATCACAGGAAGAAAATCCAAAAGACTCAATTTTTGTTCATCCCTCTTCCCACCACATAGACCAGCAAGCAGTAACAGGGGATCTGTCTTCAAGTAAAAGCAATGAGTATAAGAGGTTAAGGCTATGAGATAATCTAGTATCCTGAGTGGTGGGCAATTGCCAAGCAGATGTATTTATGAGAAATAAAGAAGCTAAAGAAGCACACAGATTCATCAAGGTTCCCTTTCTATTGCATCATGTTCTCCATCTTATATACACTGAAATCAATAGCTACATCTCTTCCCTCGATTCTCCTAAATGGGCTGCATAAACAGAGGGATTATACAGTCTAAAAAGAAATATCAACTACAGACAGAAGCCTATCATAAGAGAATCATCAGACATTTAAGTAAATCAAATACCATGAAATGGAGCAAATGAACTCAACAAATAAAAGGACTTTCATCAGAGAAATAGTCCTCAGAAAATGAATATAAAATTATAATAACCTCAGAATGATAATAAAAGATACCACATTCATGAAATAAAAAGTAATTATGAAATAATAATGAGTAAATATGAAAATAAGAGGTATTAAAAATAAATAATTGGTTAAATTCAAATGTCAATAGATGGACTGAATGATTAGTTGTGATGGACACAAACAGAGATTAAATCAGTGACCTGGAAAATTGGCTTGAGGAATTCTCCCAGAGCATAAGATAAAGGATAGAAAGTATTAAAGAAAGGCACTAAAGATAGATCAATCAAAAAATTTTCACATTTGTCTCAGGAGTTCTGTTGAGTAAAAATGAAAAGAATGGATAGGATTGAGTATTTGAAGATTAAATATCAAAACAAACAAAAACATTTCCAGAATTGAAGTCATGAACCCTCAGATTGAAAGGGACCTTTAAAATTCCAAGGAGGATGACTTATAAAAACAAGAACTGTAATTGACAAAACAACAACCTCTAAACCTAGAGATAACACAAGGGAAGTTTAGAGCATCAAGGAAAATAAGAAAATACTAAAAATTTTCTAAATGAAAATGAAACAAGACATCAGACTTCCCATTAGCAACATAAAATGCAGGAAAATGGTGGAGAAATATCTTTAAGCTGTTGAGTGAAGATAATGTTGAACCTTGGATTTAATATCAAGCCAAAACTGTTATATAAGTAAAAGGATGAAATAAAGGCGTTTTGGACGTATAAGAAATCAGAAACCTTACCACCCATAGAAACTCTAAGAAAGAATTATTACAGAATATACATCATCAAAAAAATAATAATAATTTTTGGAAAGCAATGTTTTTTAAAAAATAATACTTATTCATTCATGTATTGCCTATATAATTAAAATTAATTTTAAAAATATGAGATATTTTCTATCTTCCATCTGTGAGAAAGTTTAGCAAATGTAAAGTCAATGAAAGGTGTTACCCATAGAAAGGCAAGTGCCATATGATTTCACTTTTATGTGGAATTTCAAAAGCAAAATAAATGAACAAACAAAATAAAAACACACTCATAGACACAAAGATCAGAGTGATAGTTGCCAAAAGGAGAGAGATTGGGGGCTTTGGTGAAAAAAGGATTAAGAAGTACAAGTTGGTAGTCACAAAATAGTCACAGGAATGTGAAGTATAGCATAGGAAATATAGTCAATAATATTGTAATAAATTATTGTATAGTGCCAGGTAAGTACTGGAAATATCAGGGAGACCACTTTGTAAAGCATGTGTTTGTCTAACAACTATGCTGTACACCTGAAACTAATGCAAAATGATATTGCATGTAAACTGTAATTGAAAAACAAACAAAAAATAAGTTACCCATAAATTTTGCTCAAACTAAGCAAAACATTGTGTTCTTACTCTACATTAACAATGGGGATGTGAATACTTATGTAGTTTTTTTCCAGAAGTTTATGAGAGCATTAGGGTTTTCTAAACTTCCCTGTGCTCACTAGCCTTGTTTAAGCCCCAGTTAACAACTAGAAAGTACTTGCTCATCTAACGCCAGTCCCAAGGTTCATTCCTGGTCCAACATACCCTTGTATGGAGCAAAGTATAAGAAGGCAGAAAACTGGTCTACACAATATTGTACTCAAGATATTTCATTTCACAAAATATTTCCTGAACTTATTCTATGTGCCAGGCTCTGAGCTAGGCACTGAGAGGTGCAATGATGAAAAGATAAACAAAGAGAAAGTGGAAGATCCTGTGTTTTTTTAAGAGTAGGCATTCTTGATTGAGTCCTTCAGAAATAGAGAAGTTTTTGGATGAAGTTATTAAGCAAGAACATTGGTGAGAGACAGACCCAAACTGGTGTTTTAGGAAATTCATTAGAGAATACAGGAGGACTTTGTACCCCAAAAATCTGAAAGCAGGTAACCTAACTAGAAGCTAATGCAATAATTACAGGCATTTAGTGAAAGTGGTCTTATGGAAGTTGGGCAGCATAAACATGGGAATTTGGGCAAGGTTTCTGTAATCAAGTCTTAGAGCAGTGATGGCGAACCTTTTGAGCTTGGCGTGTCAGCATTTTGAAAAACCCTAACTTAACTCTGGTGCCGTGTCACATATAGAAATCTTTTGATATTTGCAACCATAGTAAAACAAAGACTTATATTTTTGATATTTATTTTATATATTCAAATGCCATTTAACAAAGAAAAATCAACCACAAAAATGAGTTCGTGTGTCGCGTGTCATAGGTTCGCCATCACTGTCTTAGAGAGTCTATCTTTTGTTGCACATTTAAACTATAGTTCTTCCTCAAGAAGTCATGTCACATAATGTAAAGAGCGTAGACTTTAACTGCATGACCCAAGCAAGTTACTTAATCTTCAGTTTACTGGTTATAAAATGTGGATAATAATAGGGCCAACTCTGTCGGAATTTGTAAGAATTCAATAAGATAACGCATACAAACTTCTGGGTCCACAGCTAGTGATATTAAAAATAACTATGTTTCATTGAACTGTGCTTTAAAAATTACCCCCACAGGTATGGTATTGAATTTTTGTGCATATGCCACATATTCCAGTTACTGTGGCTGCAAAAATAATTACCCCAAAACTTAGAGGCATAAAGCAAACATTTATTATACTCCAGATGCTGTGGGTCAGGAAATTGGACAGGAGATAATGAGGATAGCTTTTTTCTGCTCCATAATGTCAGAACTCTCAGCCAAATACTCAAAGGCTAGGCTAGTTCACTCACAAGTCTGGTAGTTGATGCTGGCTGTCAGCTGGGGGCCTCAGTTCTCCTCCATATTGTGTCTCTATGTGTGGTCTCTCTACTTAGGCTTGTATGAGTTATCTCACAGCATAATGGCTGACTTCCAGAGATCAAGTGTGTCAAAGAAACTGTTATCTTTATTATGATTTAACTTCAAAAGTAATATAACATCATTTCTGGTGTATGTAGACTAGATCAGTCATAAGCCCCCATCCACATTTGAGGGGATGAAATATAGAGCCCTCCCTTCATTGGGAGGAACATTAAAGTCACATTTTAAGAAGAACACATGCAATGAGGGATATTACTGTAGTTATATAGAAAAATACAATATTTCATATAATCAAAATTTGTAAGTTCAAAGGGTAAATGTCATATGGGATCCCAAAGTTCCCTCTCTGCCTATACAATGGTGAAATTGTTACTCTTAGTATCAGCTAGCATCCTTCAAAATTCTTTATCCCTCAAAACTGAAAATGTTTAAGGAAACACAAAAATACAATGGGGTAAATACAGTCTATTACATAAATGGTGTTGGGAAAACTGGACAGATACATGCAAAAAAATAAAACTAGACCACCTTCTGTCTTAGCTGTGTTTGCTCAGTGGATAGATCATCGTCCTGTGGAATGAAGGGTCCCGGGTTCAATTCAGGTCAAGGACACATACCTTGGTTGCAGGTTCCCTGGTTCTGGTCAGGGTGCATACAGGAGGGAACCAATCAATGTGTCTCTCTCACATTGATGTTTCTCTCCCTTCCACTCTCTCTAAAAATCAATGGAAAAATATCCTCAGGTGAGGATTAACAAAAAAACAAACAAAACAAAACAAAAATACTAGACCACCTTCTTACACCGCACACAAGAATAAACTCAAAATGGATTAAAGACTTAAATGTTAGACTTGAAACCATAAAACTCCTAGAAGAAAACAGAAGCAGTAAAATTTAAAACATTTCTCTAAGTAAAGCTTTTTCTGATATATCTCCTCAGGTAAGAGAAAAAATAAAAAAGTGGAACAACACCAAACAAAAGTTTTTGCACAGAGAAAGAAGCCATCAACAAAATACAAGGACAACCCACTGAATGAGAAGACATATTTACCAATGATACATCTAATAAGGGGCTATTATCTAAAATTTATTAAAACTCATATAACTCAACTCCAAAAACAAACAATCCAATGAAAAAATGGGCAAAGGACCTGAATAGACACTTCTCCAGAGATGACATACAGATGGCCAATAGACATATGAAAAGATGCAAATTAAAACCACAATGAGATATCACCTCACATCTGTCCAGAATGCTACCATCAATAAATCAACAAACAAACGTTGGTATTTGGAGAAAAGGGAACTCTTGTGCACTGTTTGGTGGGAATGCAAATTGGTGCAGGCACTATGGAAAGCAGTATGAAGGTTTCTCAAAAAAATTGAATAATGGAACTGCCTTATGACCCAGCATTTCCAATTCTGGGTATATATCTGAAGAAACCCGAACACTGATTTGAAAGGATTTATGCACCCTTATGTTCATTGAAACATTATTTACAATAGCTAAGCTATGGAAGCAATACAAGTGTCCATCAATAAGAAAGTGGATAAAAAAGTGGGGTATGCCTGGCCAGCATGGCTCAGTGGTTAAGCATTAACCTATTAACCAGGTTTCAAATCCTAGTCAGGGCACATGCCCAGATTGTGGGCTCAATCCCCATTTGTGGGTGTGCATAAGGCAGCTGATCAATGATTCTCTCATCATTGATGTTTCTACCTCTCTCTCCCTCACCCTTGCTCTCTGAAATCAATAAAAATATTTTTATAAAAGTAGTGGCATGTATATACAATAGAATATCACTTGGCCATAAAAAGGATGAAATCTTATCATTTGCAACAACAGCATTGATGGTCCTAGATAATATTATGCTAAGTGAAATAAGTTAGTCAGAGAAGGACAAATACCATACTATTTCATTTATATGTGGAATCTAAAGAACAATATGAACAAACAAACTAAACAGAGACAGACTCATACAGAGAACTGATGGTTGCCAGAAGGGATGGAGATTGGGGGACTGAGTGAAAAAGGTTAAGGAATTAAAGAAAAAAATATTTCACAAAATAGTCATGGGGATGAAAAGTGCACCATAGGAACTATAGTCAACAATATCCCAATAACTATGTATGGTGCCATGTGGGTACTGGAAATATCAGGGGGAATACTTTACAAAGTATATGATTATCCAACCACTACACTGTAAGCCTGAAACTAATACAAAATAATATCAAATGTAAACTGTACTTGAAAAAAAATAATGAGTATGTTTTCCTCTTTCCAGATGCTTGGATGGGGGTTCAAATTATTTTCATTAGAAATTACTGTATGTCAAATGAAATAATGACCTCTCTACCTTGTATTTTGTGTTAAACATTTTATCTTCATTATTGTACTAACCATCATCACAATCTTGAGTGGCTATTATTGTGCCATTTTACAAATTTAGATGAAAAGAGCCAGTGTAATAATAGAATCAGGATTCGGGTATAAGTCAGAGACTACGAAGTCTAACTTTTCCCTGTTACAATCATTGCCTCCCCACTGGAAATATTTAAGTTGATAATAGGGATTATCAGATATTGTAGAAAGGGAATTATTTCACCAAGTGAGAAGTTGGGTAAGAATATCTAAGATTTTTTAGAATTCTAAGATTCTAAGTTTGTCTTATAAATTCATACATTTATTCTTTAACAACACAAAATTACTTCTAACCTATAGCATCTAATATGCTATAATATTGCAGGCTGTTAGCCCAGCCTTGAGAGTTCACCTATTCAGAGACACTTTATATAAGGATTAAGCCCATGAATTTTAGAGACAGCCAGACCTTGATTTCATTCCTGACTTTGCCATTTAACTTCCTAAGTATTTGGATAAGACAGAATGAATTCACCTGCCAATAACAGAATGCCTAATGAAAAGTGGCTTAAACAACAAGTTTAGATGCAACACAATTCCAGGGCTTTTTCTTAATTCAATGGCTCATCAGAGATTCAGTGCTTTCCATTTAGCCCCTCTTCCCTTCCCACATTGTCAGCAATCTCTGTTCTTATGAGCCACAAAGTTACAGATGTTCTAGGCATACTATGCAGAACCATTCATTTCAAGTAACAGGGAAGACATTTCTTTCCATTAGTGTCTTTTAACTTTCAATGATAACCTCTCCCAGAAGCCTCTTAGCAGAATTCCCTTTAGGTTCCATTGACCAGGATTAGTCCCATTTCCATGGTGGAGGGGGGGATGCAATTACTAACAAGGGGAATGAGATCACTGATTGGCGAAAAGTAATCATGATTCACTTCCCAAGGACAAGAAAAAGTTCAACCCTCCAAATAATGTCTACCCAGAGGAAGGTGAAAAAAATGAACTTCTATTAATGAGGAAGAGGAAAGGACAAACAAGTTTTGCTACAGTACTTAATATTTCTGAGCCTCATAATGGGGTCCACATATACGTTTTTACTCAGAGAACTGTTGTTTCTATCAAATGAAATAAATCTTGTAAAGTGCTCAATAAATGTAATTTATTAAGGTTGTTGCTGATGTTCATTTAGCTTTTAATTTGGTATCTTATAAATAGTTGGTCCTACCCATATTTCCCTTCTGTCTCCCAGGGCTTGACATCAATGCATTATTTCATGGCCAGAAGATGGCTACAGCATTTCTAGGAATCACATGCAGATAATGTCTCTGATCCTGTAAAATAGACATATTTATATTTATCTCAAATATTTGTTGTGAGGATTAAATAAGGTCATTCATATAAGAGGTCAATAAAGTTATATAGTACTGGAAGTGTTAACCATAGTGATTAGACAAGAAGAAGAAGAAGTAAAAGGCATTCAAATTGGAAAAGAAGAAGTAAAACTGTTAGTATTCACAGATCACATGATACTGTACATAGAAAACCCAAAAGATTCCATAAAAAAAAAACTGCCAGACTTAATAAATGAATTCATCAGTGTAGCAGGATACAAAATTAACACCCAGAAATCTATGGCTTTTTTATACACTAACAATGAACTCACAGAAATAGAAACTAAAAAAAAAAGGAAAAAAAACAAACAACAAAAAAACAATCCCATTTTGCCGGGGTCCAACCCCAGCAGGTCCAGGGGTCCCCAAAGGTGTGGACGGAGTCGGTGAAGAAGGAAGGACACGGAGACAGGGTTCAGTTGATCAGCAGCCTAGCCAGGATCTCCAGCCAAGTTCTGGTCTGGATCTCCAGAGAGGTTCTGTCCAGGTTCGCCAGTCAGATTCAGTCACCAGGTTCTAGTCAGGCTCTCCTGCCAATCTCCGCAGTCAGGTTCAGTCCAGGATCCCCTGCCATGCTCTCTCGCCAGGCTCCGCCTCCAGGCTCTGAGGCCAGTCCCTGTCCAGGATCCTCCAGCATGCTCTCGCCAGCGAAGTTCTTCTGTCTCTAGAGAACGTTCTGTGTAGGTTCTATGCCTAGGCTCTGTCTCTCTTGGTCCTGTCTTCCAAGCCCTGTGTCCTTAGTTCTGTGTTCTGAGTTCTGTGTTCTAAGTTCTGTGTTCTAAATTCTGTCTGTTGTTGTCTTGTTGCATCTGTATTTATACTAGTTGATTCTAATCCTGTCAATTTCTATTACAAAGGTTAGGGCGTTTCTTATCTCCATTCCAGGGAGTAAAGATTATGTAGCTTAAGCATGATTGTTTGTAGTTAAATTGATTAACTACCCGCCTGGCACTTAGTTGAGTTTCATCCCCTCCCTAACTTCAGGGGAAAATCCCTACCTGGGGATTCAACCTTTCTCGGAGAGGTGACCTTGGTTAAAACACAGCGCCAAGAAGGTGAGCAAACATATTAAGAACCGTGTGCTATATATGCCAGGTCCCTTGAAACAGCAAGGATGGACCGGCTCCCGGCACCATTTAACATTGCACCAAAAAAAGATACCCATGAATAAACTTAACTATGGAGGTAAAAGAACTGTACTCGGGAAATTACAGGACATTGAAAAAAATAGATAAAGGAACATATAAACAAATGGAAGAACATACCGTGTTCATGGATTGGTAGAATCAACATCACTAAAATGTCCATACTATCCAAAGCAATTTATAGATTTAATGCAATACCCATTAAAATACCAATGGCATATTTCACAGACCTAGAAAAAACTCTCCAAAAATTCATCTGGAATTTAAAAAGACCCGGAATAGCCACAGCAATCCTAAGAAAGAAAAACAAAGTAGGGGGGGAATCATAATATCAGATATCAAGCTATATTACCAAGCCACAGTTCTCAAAACTGCCTGGTACTGGCACAAGAACAGATATATAGGCCAATGGAACAGAACAGAAAACCCAGAAATCGACCCAAGCCATTATGCTCAATTAATATTTGACAAAGGAGGCAAGAACATACAATGGAGACAAGACAGTCTCTTCAATAAATGGTGCTAGGAAATATGGTCAAATACATGCACAAAAATGAAACTAGATCACCAACTTACACCATATACAAAAACAAACTAAAAATGGCTAAAGGACTTAAGTGTAAGACAGGAAACCATAAAAATCTTAGAAGACTCCATAGGCAGCAAAATATCAGACAAATGTCGTAGCAATATCTTTACCAATATAGCTCCCAGGGCAATGGAAACTAAAGAGAAAATAAACAAATGGGGCTACATCAAAATAAAAAGCTTCTGCACAGCAAAAGAAACTATTAACAAAACAACAAGAAAGCCCACTGCATGGGAGAACATATTTGCCAATACTATTTTAAATAAGTGTTTAATCTCCAAAATTTACAGGGAACTCATACAACTTAACAAAAGGGAGTTAAACAATCCAATACAAAAATGGGGAAAGGACCTAAATAAACACTTTTTTTGAAAGAAGAGGTACAGAAGGCCAAGAGACATATGAAAACATGCTCAAAGTCACTAATCATCTGAGAAATGCAAATCAAAAAACAATGAGGTTCCAGCTCACATCTGTCAGAATGGCTATCATCAACAAACAATAAATGTTGGCAAGGATGTAGAAAAGGGAACCCTAGTACACTGCTAGTGGGAATGCAGACTGGTACAGCTTCTATAGAAAACAGTATGGAGTTTCCTCAAAAAATTTAAAATGGAACTCTCATTTGACCCAGTGATCTCACATCTAAGAATATTTCTCAAGAAACCAGAAACACCAATCAGAAAGGATATATGCACCCCTATGTTCATAGCAGCACAATTTACAATAGCTAAGATTTGAAAACAGCCTAAGTGCCCATCAGCAGATGGAGTGGATTATAAACCTTTGGCACATCTACACAATGGAATACTACACCGCTATAAAAAAGAAAGAACTTTTACCATTTGCAACAGCCTGGATGGGACTGAAGGGCATTATGCTAAGCGAAATAAGCCGGTCGGAGAAAGGTAAATATCACATGATCTCACTCATATGTGGGATATAATGATCAACATAAACTGATGAACAAAAATGGATCCAGAGACAAGGTGGCACTGAAAAGACTGTCCAACCTCAGGGAGACAGCAAGGGAAGGGGAGTTAGAGATCAACCAAAGGACTTGTATGCATGCATATTAGCATGACCAGTGAACACAGACACTGGGGCAGTGAGGGCTTGCCCTTGGGGGTGGGAGTGGCTGAGGCAGAGTTAATCGGGGAAGAAAGGAGACATGTAATACTTCAAACAATAAAAAAGAAGTCAATAAAGTTAATCATTGTTGCCAATCCTGACATCAATATCCTTTTGACAGTAAGTGGTGTAATGTCAAGCTCAGAGTAAGCAGTCAACAAATGGTAGCTGTTGCTGTAATTAAACATTTGCATTTCCAAACTGTGCAAGAAAGGGGTTGGGTAAATCTTTGTGATCTTGGGCTAAGTAAAAATTTCTTACATACAACTGCAAAAGTACAATTGACCAAAAAAATAGATACCTTGTACTTCATCAAAATGTAAAACTTTTGCGTAGCTGGCATGGCTCAGTGGTTGAGTGTCTACCTATGAACCAGGAGATCAGGATTTGATTCCTGGTCAGGCACATGCCTGAGTTGTGGGCTTGATCCCCAGTGTGGGGCATGCAGGAGGCAGCTGATCAATGATTCTCATCATTGATGTTTCTCTCTCCTTCTTCATTCCTCTCCCTGAAATCAATAAAAATATATTTTAAAATATGTAAAACTTCTATATGTCATATTATGCTACCAAGAAAGTGAAAAAATAACTCATAGAATGGGAAACTATATTGTCAAATCATATAGCAGACAAGGGACTTGTATGTAGGATATATAAATAACTCATGCAACTCAAAAATAAAGAAATGATGCAATAAAAATGAGCAATGGATATGATAGACATTTTTTTCATATAAGATATACTAGTACAAAAGGCCAATAGGCACATGAAAAGATGCTTAATATCATTAGTCATTAATAAAATGCAAATCAAATCTAAAATGAGGTACTATTTTGCACTCACTAAGATGCAAGAATCACAAAGAGAGATAATGAAAAATATTAGCAGGAATGTAGAGAAATTGGAACCTTTAGGCGTGGTGATGGGAATGTAAAATGGTACATAAATGTTCATAGCAGAATCCTATATAATAAAGAGCTAATGTGTTAATTAAACCAGACAGAAGAACGACCTTCGGGAATGACCCTCGGAAACGACCAGTGGGTGGGGCCATGGGGCAGCAGGGCAGAGAGGCAGCTGGGGCTGTGAGGGCCAAGCCCCTTGCATGAATTTTGTGCATTGGGCTTCTAGTTATTTATAATAGCCCATTAAATAAATGGGTAAACAAAATGCATTATATTCATAATATGGAATATTATGCAGCCATAAAAGAAGTCAAGTACTAATACATGTTACAACACGGATAAACCAAGAAAATATTCTAAGTGAAGGAAGCCAGAAATGAAAACCCATATGTTATATGTGTCCACTTATACGAAGTAATCATAGGCAAATTCACAGAGACAAAAAAACAACAACTGATTAATAGTTGCCAGGGGTTAAGGGTAAGAAGAAATGAGATTTGGCTGCTAAAAGGTATAGGGTTTCTTTGTGGGATGACAAAAATATTCTACCATAGATTGTGCTGATGATTGCACAGCTCTGTGAATATACTAAAAACCATTGAATTCCACATTTAAATGGATTAGTTTTGTGGTATATGATTATATTTCAATACAGCTATTTTAAAAAAAGAATGGACCATGTCTTGTTAGAAATACAAAGATAAATAAAACAGCTATTTCCTTATGGCACTCACTATTTATAAGGAGAGCTAAGATATGTACAAAAAAAAGCATGTTTGACTCCATTTTATGTCTCCACCCTTGTGTCTCTTTTATTCCACTTTCAATTTGTGATATTTATTTGTATTTTTTTTTATTTCTACAAACCACTTCAAATTCTATCTGGGACAAGGTGGGGTATTAAGTAAACAAATGGCTTCAAATAGTGATGATGCAAGGTATAAAATGTTCAGTGTCATAAGTACTAAACTAAAGTACTATGGGAGGAAGTAAAGAACATTTCTGGATGGGTTAAAACAAGAGTAGCCCACCTCCCAGAGCATTTTGTTGCCCATGCTCTTCTAAACAGTCATGGAAGAAAGCAAACAGGGGACATAAAAATAGATCCCAGAGGGCCTGGCTGGTGTTGCCCAGTGGTTGAGCATCGACCTATGAACCAGAAGGTCAGGGGTCGATTCCCGGTTGGGGCATATGCCTGGGTTGCTTTCTTGACCCCCAGTGTGGGGCGTGCAGGAGGTAGCCTATCAGTGATTCTCTCTCATCATTGATGTTTCTATCTCTCTATCCCTCTCCCTTCTTCTCTGAAATCAATAAAAATATATTTTTAAAAAATAGATCCCAGAGGTACATGAGCAGAGCAGAGCCAGTTAGTTCATGTATGTTCAAATGTGATGAACTTTGAGAACATGGGCTGTATTGAGGACCCCATTCTCAGGTGGTTTGGTCTCTGCTGGACTATATCCTGGGCTGCCCCTAACCTAATGGTAAGATAAGGAAATTAATGCAAGCCTCTTAAGTTGGAGTGTGCTGCAGCCTACAACCTGCACTTGACCAGACTGAGCATGTGAAAACATGAAGTTCTTGAACCATTATGCAGGCTTACTGATAAAGGGTCAGATATTTGGAGGTGAGTTTTCAGCACAGCAGCTTCAGGTTGAATTCAGCTGTTGGTGCAGCAAGCAGGCACTGGGCTCTCTGCTCAGAAACTGTCAGAAGCATTATAATTAAACCTCCCCGCCTCCCCCTGACTAGGGCTGACAGCTGTGAGAGCAGAGATGCTATGAAAAGGCACATATATTTTCAAATCAATTCTGATCCAGGAAGGGGGTGGGAATCATTCCACCTCCACAATTTCAACAACAAAGAGCAATTCTATTCCTGGGAAACCCATGAGTCAGAGATACTAAAGGCACCTTAAATGAAAGAAGTGTTTCTCCACATTTGGAAAGAGATATGGCAGTTTCTTTTTTTTTTCTTTTTTATTCTATCTCCATTTATCCCCCATACTCTCTTCCACCTCCCCCGCAACCCCTGCAATCATCATACTGTTGTTCATGTCCATCAGTTTTTCTCCTTTTTTATTTTTTGCTCAATCCCCCCTATATCCCCTAACAGAGCAATCTGCCTGCTATCTACGAGGGTGTCTCTGTTTTGCTTGTTAGTTGTTTGTTCATTACATTCCACATATGAGTGAGATCATGTGATACTTATCTTTCTCTGACTAGATTATTTCATTTAGCATATTGTTCTCCAGGTCCATCCATGTGGTCACAAAGGGTAAGAGAAGCTTCTTTTTTACAGCCAAGTAGTATTCCATTGTGTAAATGTATCACAGTGTGTGTTTTTTATCCACTCATCTACTGATGGGCACTTAGGGTACTTCCAATTCTTGGCTATTGTAAATAATGCTGCAATGAATATAGGGGTGCCTATTGTTTCTTTGCATCTATGATAACATACCTTTAGAACGTCAGGGTAACTTCTAACTTCTCTTTTTCTGGACCCCTCAGGGCACACCCAATGCACCAGGGCTGAGACCACAAATTCCCTCATTGTTATTGTTATCATAGGTAACACCTATGAATCCTGTACCCACCTATGTAGAAGAAGCATGTGTCTATCATTTTACTTTTTATCCAATCCCAGAGGTTTCCCCTCTTTGCTTTCTCCAACCTCCCTAATCTATCACCAATGGATCTGATGTAATCCACTTATGTCTTCTCTTTTGATGCTAATTTATAAAACTAGGTGAAAAAAACACCATTCTTCAGAGCATTATCTCAATACGTTGAGATTCTGCTTCCCAGCAATTGTCGGCAGGCTTAAATAAACTCACAAAAATTCTATATAAGTTTGAATGTTTCTTACTTTAACATATTAAAAGGGTCATATACCGTGATCAAATGAGATTTATTCCAGGGTTGCAAGGATATTTCAACATCTGCAAATCAATTAATGTGTTACTCAATATAAACAAAACAAAGGATAAGAATTATATCATCTCAATAGATGCAAAAAAAAGCATTTGGCAAAATTAAATGTCAATTTATGTTAAAAATATTTAACAAAATGAGTATAGAGGTCATGTACCTCAACATAATAAAGACCATGTGTGACAAACCACACTCAACAGTGAAAAGCTGAAAACTTTTCTTCTAAGATCAAGAAGAAAACAAAAATTTCCATTCTTACCACTTTTATTCAACATAATATTGGAAGTCCTAGCCAGACAATTCGGGGGCGGGGGGGGGGGGGGAGAGAAATAAAACACATCCAAATTGGAAGGACAGTATAAAACTGTCACGATTAGCAGCTGTGATAGTATATATAGAAAAGCCAAACAACTCCCCAAAAATACTTAAAATACAGTTATGTGGCCCTAGCTGGTTTGGCTCAGTGGTTGGAGCATTGGCTTCCAGATTGAAGGGTCCGGGCTTCCATTCTGGTCAAGGGCAGCTACCTCCATTGCAGGATTGATCCCCGACCCCAGTCAGGATGCATGTGGGAGGCAACCAATCAATGTGTCTCTCTCACATTGATGTTTCTCTTTCTGTCCCCCCCCCCGCCTCCACTCTGTCTAAAAATCAATGGAAAATATATCTGCCAGTGAGGATTAACAACAAAAAAATACAATTATGCACCACATAATGACATCTTAGTTAACAACAGACTGCTATAGCCCAGCTGGTGTGGCTCAGTGGTTTAGCATAGACCTATGAATCAGGAGGTCATGGTTTGATTTCTGGTCAGGGCACATGCCCAGGTTGTGGGCTCAATCCCCAATCCCTGGTGTGAAGCATGCAGAAGGCAGCCGACCAATGATTCTCTCATCATTGATGTTTCTATCTCTCTCTCCCAATCCCTTCCTCTCTGAAATTAATAAAAATCTTTAAAAAAACAGACTGATATACAATCTCACATGAGTTTATAGAGCTAAAAATGAGTGATCTCATAGCCATCACAATGTCATAGCACAGTGCTTTTCAAAAATGCCATTATGTTAAAACTAGAGGCCGGGTGCACAAAAATTTGTACACTCGGGGGGCGGGGTCCATCAGCCCGGCGTGTGCCCTCTCGCAGTCTGGGACCCCTCGGGGGATGACCACATGCTGGCTTAGGCCCCAGGGGATTGGGCCTAAACTGGCAATCTGAAATCCCTCTAGCAGCCCGGCAGCCCTCAGGGGATGTCCACTTGCCAGCAGGGAGCAGACCTAAGCTGCAGTCGGACATCCTTAGCACTGCTGAGGAGGCAGGAGAGGCTCTCACCACCACTGCTATATTGGCAGCCATCAGCCTGGCTTGTGGCTGAGCAGAGCTCCTCCCATGTGGGAGCGCACTGACCACCAGAGGGCAGCTCCTGCATTGAGCATCTGCCCCCTGGTGGTCAGTGTGTGTCAGTGATCAGTCATTCCCAGTCTTTCTGCTGTTAGGGTCAGTTTGCATATTACCCTTTGACTATATAGGATAGAGGCCTGGTGCACAGGTGGGGGCCGGCTGGTTTGCCCTGAATGGTGTCCCGGATCAGGGTGGGGGTCTCGCTTGGGTGCCTGGCCAGCCTGGATGAGGGGCTGATGGCTGTTTTCAGGCTAGCCACACCCCCTTTAAGGTGGGGGTCCCCACTGGGGTGCCTGGCCAGTCTGGGTGAGGGGCTGAGGGCCATTTTCAGTCTGGCCGGCGACTGAAACTCCCAGCCTCTCCTTTTTTTCTTTTTTTTATTCTGGGATTTATTTACCTTCTATAATTGAAACTTTGTTGCCATCACTGGAGCTGAGAGCCAGCTCCTGTTCACTCCAGCTCTGAGGCCATGGCCTGATGAAAGCAGGTATCTGGGGTTTGTTTAGCTTCTATAATTGAAACTTTGTTGCTTTCGGAGCTCAGATCCAGGCCACAGCAGGCAGGGAACCTTGGCTTCCTCCATCACTGGAGCAAGCAAGCCTCCTGCTCACTTCAGCTGTGTGGCTGCCGGCCGCCATCTTGGTTGGGTTAATTTGCATATTGTGCTGATTAGCCAATGGGAGGCATAGCGAAGGTATGGTCAATTACCATGTTTGTCTATTATTAGATAGGATTGCCTACAGTATTCAGAACTATAACATGCTGTGCAAGTTTGCAGCCTAGACACTGCATGGAAACAGAATTTTTCACCCCAAAATAAGTCTATTTGGCCTAAGTATTATTTCATGCTGGTTAATTTTAAGAAACAGAAGACTTGGGAGAAGTTCTGAAAACCAAGTATAAGTTACCCTTTGTAAAATGCATTTACATTTATAAGGGAAATCTCCATTCGTAAGGGTATCTCCCTCCCTGTACCGGCAAGGGGGGATGACCTTATCTTTAGAAACTTATCAATGCAGAAGACAATGACAAACCTGAATAATAAACTGTAGGGGCCCTGACCAGAGTATGCAGGATGTTAAAAACCCATGTGCCATACACATACAAGAAGACAAATATCAGTATGTGCACTATACAGACGAACTCTGATAACCCACCTATTTTGTGTAACACTGATGTCATTTATTGGCAAGAAGCCTCTTTTGTTTGAGTTGGTATAAAAGGTGCTATCGAACAGTCGGGTGGCCAGCTGCTTTGTTTGCAATAAAGCACATCCCATCTACCCGAGGCTGCTAAGGTCTTCTTCCAGTTCCCAGCTTCCAAGGAGGTCCCATGCCTCGCAGAAGGGCTGGGACCCCAAACAACCTTACTCTATTTACTATGCTTTTTCTGGTAAACTCTCATAACTAACTCCCCCCACCTCCAACATCTTCTTTTGTCTTCAGCTGAAAATGGTGTTTAACAAGGTAGCTTCTGCCATTTTAGCAAATTACTCAGGTTTCCTGGCTCTCTTCCATGTATATACAGGGTATAAATGTTATTAAACTTTTATTTGTTTTTCTTGTGTTAATTTATCTTTTATTAAAAGGATGTCTCAGCCAAGTATCTAGAAGGGTAGAAGAAAAATTAGTTTTCCTTCCCTTAGACTCTTAGAGCAATACCCTATACCACATGGCCTAGGTTTGTATAAATGCACACTGTGCTTGCACTACTGTTGTAGCCAGTTAGACAGACATGAGCAGAGTAAGGACCATGGGTTAGGTTCAGAAGGTCACCAGGGTAGAAAGCCCCAGGTGCCTAGCAATATACAATCAATTATAAGATGGGACCTTGGCCCCATGGTGACTTTTCCTCCCCTATCATATTGCTGGTCATGTGGTTTGGACCCCCTGAAAAATTCCTCCCGAGAGATAACATCTAGGCCTCAAGTTGTATTTCAGCTCCAGGCCTAGATAAGCAATAAATCCAGACACAGCTAACTTCAAGAGCAGCTGCATTGAATAATGAACCCCTGCCCGGGTGCCACCAATCAATCAGTGGAGACCACAACTCTGAAAGGACACACCTGGAAAACTGATAAATATTCTATTAAGATCATTCCCTGGGACAACCCCTGAAATCTCCACTCTTAAGCCCTTAAAACCTTTAAGATGGAAGACCCAGTGTGCTATCCCTCCAGGGAGCATGCCCTTGAGTTTCCCTTCCTTTCCCCCTTCCCCTCCCTCTCCTCTTCCCCTCCCCCTCCCTGTCCTGGCCCCAGGCACATTACTATTAGCTTCCTCACTCCCAAGCTCCAAGGACCCTTCCTTTACCTCTAGAACTTGTTTGCTAAGCCCATATCTTCTAGGAATTACTTTTTTTAAAAAAATATATATATTTTATTGATTTTTTACAGAGAGGAAGGGAGAGAGATAGAGAGCTAGAAACATCGATGAGAGAGAAACATCGATCAGCTGCCTCCAGCACATCTCCCACTGGGGATGTGCCTGCAACCCAGGTACATGCCCTTGACCGGAATCGAACCTGGGACCCTTCAGTCCGCAGGCCGACGCTCTATCCACTGAGCCAAACCAGTTTTGGCTAGGAATTACTTTTTCAACCTCTGTCATTTACCCAATAAATGTTCTTTTACAGTTTGGGTCTTTACCGAGGTTGCTGAACCCAGGTTTGTTCTGACCCCATGGGTCAGACACCTGATGCTGTTCCTGCCACCTACAACACTATGATGAAATCACCTAATGAGGTATTTCTCAGAATGTAGTTCTGTCATTAAGTGGTGCATGATTGTAAATTAATTCAGTAAAATTGTGGGATATAACATTGACATTCAGAAATTGTTTGCATTTCTAGACATTAATAACAAATTGTTGTAGGAGTTTTGTTGCTTATCTGGGTCTAGAGTTGAAATACAACTTGAGGCATAAATGTTATCTCTAGGGAGGAAAGGTCGGGGAGGAAAAGTCACCTTGGGGGTGAGGTCCCACTCTACATTTGACTGTCCTTGTTAGGCACCTGGGGCTTTCTACCCTGGTGACCTTCTGTACCTGGCCCATGGCCCTTGTTCTGCTCATGTCTGTCTAACTGCCTACAACAAAACTATTAGGAAGCAAAATTTTAAAAAAATAAACAATCCTGTTTACAATTACATCAAAAAGAATAAAATACCAAAGCATAAATTTAAAATAGGAGGTGAAAGATCTGTACAATGAAATCTATGAGAAATTGAAGAAGATACAAGTAAATGGAAAGGTATTCCACTAATCAGGAAAATGCAAATCAAAACCATGGTGAGAAATTATTTTACACTTGTCAGATTACATCGATTGGCATACTACCCAAAACAATCTATAGATTCAATGCAATCCCTATCAAAATTTCAATGGCATTTTTCACAGAAATAGAAGAAACAATTCTAAAATTTATATGGAATCACAAAAGATCCTGAATAATCAAATCAATCTTGAGAAAGAAGACTAAAGATGGAGAAATCATTCTCCCTTATCTCAAACCGTATTACAAAGCTACAGCAATTATAACATTATGATACTGGCACAAAAACAAACACATAGATCAATGGAACAGAGTTGAGAGCCCAGAAATAAACCCATCCATATATGGTCAATTAACTTACCACAGAGGAGCCAAGAATAAACAATGGGGAAAGGACAGTCTCTTTAATAAGTGGTGCTGGAAAAACTGGACAGCCATGCACCAAAGAATGATATTGGACGACTGTCTTACACCATACACAAAAATAAACTTAAAATAGGTTTAAGACTTGAATATAATACCTGAAACCACAAAATTCTCGGAAGAAAATATAGGCCATAAGCTTTCTGACATCAGTCTTGGCAATGAGTTTATATTTGACACCAAAACCAAAGGTAACAAAAGAAAGTAGGACTACATCAAACTAAAAAGCTTCTGCATGGGAAAAAAATAAACTGAAAAGGCAATCTACAGAATGGGAGAAGATATTTGAAAATGACATATATGATAAGGAGTTAATAAAAAATATATAAAGAACTGTACAACTCAAAATAAAAAGAAATCTAACAACCTAATTTAAAAGTGTACAGAGTAAAAAATTTTCCAAAGAAGACATGCAGATGACTAATAAGCATATGAAAAACGCTCAACATCACTAATCATTAAGAAAGTACAAATTAAAACCATGGTGATAAATTACCTCACATCTGTAAGATTAGCTATTATCAAAAAGACAACAAATTACAAGTTTTGGAGAGATTGTGGAGAAAACAGAATTCTCATACACTGTTGATGGGGTTGAATATTGGTAGAACCACTATGGGAAACATGGAGGGAGGTTCTTCAAAAAATTAAGAATAGAGTGATCATATGACCAAATAATTTCACTTATGGGTATTTGCCCAAATAAAACAAAAACACTAATTTTAAGGATATATGCACCCCTCTGTTTATTTCAGTATTATTTACAGTAACCAACTTATAGAAACTAACTTTCTATTGATCTGTGAGTGGATAAGAAAATGTGGTGTATATACATAGAATATTACTCATTCCTAATAAACATGAAATCTAGTCATTGCAACACAATGAATGAATCTAAAGGATATTATGTTAAGTGAAATAAATCAGACAGAGAAGGGCAAATACCATATGATTTCACTTATATGTGGAATCTAAAAAAACAAAACAAACAACCAAAATAAAACAGAAAAAAACCCTCATACATATAGAGAACAAGCCGATGGTTGCCAGAAGAGAAGCAAGTGAGGGAAAGGGCAAAAAAGGTAAAGGGGAATATAAGGTACAAATTTCCAGTTATAAATAAATCATAGCATAGGGATTATCCTATCTAATAATAGACAAACATGGTAATTGACCGTACCTTTGCTCCGCCTCCCATTGGCTAATCAGTCCAATATGCAAATTAACCACCAACAAAGATGGTGGCTAACTTGCATACTGTAGGCAGGGCGGGACAGCGTAGCCGCCAGTGCGAGAGCCACCATCCAGGCCCCCATGTGCGACCCCAGAAGCCACCCAGAAGCTGGTGATCGGGGGGAGATGGAGGTCCCCTGCCCAGGCCTGACACCGCTGGCAGAGGTGTCAGGCCTGGGCAAGTGGCCATCTGGTGATTGGAGGGTGATGGAGGTCGACGCCTCCACCAGGAGGCCTCACCTTTCTGATCAGGCCCCGTTGATAGGCCCAGAGATGCTGACTGGCATAGAATCCAACCAATCAGAACCAAATCTGGGTGAAGTGTGAGGAGCCAATGGCTACCTAGGAGGCAGAGCTTTTGACGCTGACTGGCATAGAAACTGACCAATCAGAACAAAATTGGCCAGCAGAAGAGGGCAGTTGGGGGCAAGATCAGGCCTGCAGGGGAGGGCAGTTGGGGGCAAGATCAGGCCAGCAGGGGAGGGCAGTTGCGGGCAACCAGGCTGGCAGGGGAGCACAGTTGGGGGTGAAATAAGGCCGGCAGGAGAGAGCAGTTGGAGGCGAGATCAGGCCGGCAGGGGCGGGCAGTTAAGGGCAATCAGGCAGGCAGGCAGGTGAGGGGTTAGGAGCCAGTGGTCCCAGATTGCGAGAGGGATGTCTGACTGCCAGCAGTCGGACATCCCCCAAGGGGTCCCTGATTGGAGAGGGTGCAGGCTGGGCTGAGGGAACCCCCCTCCGTGCACAAATTTTGTGCACTGGGCCACTAGTAGTCAACAATATCAAACTAATTTTGTACAGTGACAGATCATTACTAAACTTATTGTGGTGATCACTATGTTAGGTATATAAATGTTGAATAACTGTGTTGTGCATCTAAAATAAGATAATATTGTATGTTAACTATATTTTAATTTTTAAAAATTAGAATTATTACACAGTGACTTTGTGATAATAAGTGACCATAATGGAAATGTAATACCCAATAGGAGCCTATTGCAGTTGTCTATACTAAGCACTGTGGAAGCTAGTGCTAGGCTGGAGTCTATTGGACAGTGAGAAAAAAAAGACTGATTTGAGATTGTGAATATTAAATCACACACTAAAAGCAACTTTTTAATGATGTCACACCTGCTTCAATAGAGAAATTTATGAGTTGAGAGGAAGTGCAGCCAGGGACACAGATATTTCTTTGTTCTGGGCTGAGGGAAGGCAAAGGCCTGATACCAGCTCTAGAGACAGACCATTAGGCTAAGGTGCAGTTCACCAGGTATAATGTAGGAGACAACTACTTTCCACAACCCTGCTCTTTCAATTTAAATACACTATAGTACTTATTAACACAGAAAAGCAATGATAAATTTATCATTATAGCAAAAAACTGGAAGCATGTCAGGTGTCCATTAATTAAAGACTGGATAGACTGTGATAACTCAAATAATGAACTACTACAAAGCAATGAAAAGGTAAAAACTACTGATACAAAACAACAAAGATGACTCTCAAAAGTATTATGCTGTGTGAAAGAAGCTTTCCATAAAGAGTACTGTATCACTCCATTATATAAAATTCTAAGAAAGGCAAATCTATGCTATGTTGCAAACATCTGGATACTGGTTAACTTCAAAGGGGTTAGAGGTGAGTACTGACTGGGAAGGGGCATCAGGGAAATTTCTGATTATCACATTCTGTGTCTTGACAGAGGTTTGGATTACACACTTGTATGTATATGTCAAAACTCAGTCAATGTACTACTTAAGATTTGTACATTTTGCTATATATAAATTTCACATCCAAAGGAGAAAAAGACTCGCACAATTATTAAACTCGAGCTACTGACATGCATGCTGAAGTGTTTAAGAAGTGTACTGAAGAAAGCAACTTACTTTGAAATGGCTCAAACAATAATGAGACAGATTGATGAGTATTTAGATAGGCTGGCTAGATGGAAATTTATGTCATAAAGCAAGTTCCACCTGGCCGGGTGTGGCTCAGCAGTTGAGCATGGACCCAGGAACCAGGAGGTCACATTTCAATTCTGGTCAGGGCTCAATCCCCAGTGGGGGTGCATGCAGGAGGCAGCCAATCTATGATTCTCTCTCATAATTGATGTTTCTATCTCTCTCTTCCTCTCCCTTCCTCTCTGAAATCAATAAAAATAAAAAAATAAATAAAGCAAGTTCCATAAAATGTAAATTCTAGAAGCTAGGGAGTGAGTGTATAGGTGTTGACTAAAAAATTCTTTATATTTTTCTGTATCTTTGAAAGTTTCATAATAAAATGCTTGAAAAAAATTAACTGGTATTTTCCCCTCAAAAAAAAAAACCAAAACAAAGCACCAAAGAAGATACTTCATAAGTCCAAGCCAGCAACTGTCATTTAAAACTGAAATGTATCATCTCCTTTTTAACATTAGGGAAGAAAAGGTGAAATAAGAAATTAATCAAGGGCAAACCTTGGTGTATTTCAGACGATTTTTCAGGGCATTGATTTATTGTTTAGGAGCAGGGAAGGCACTTATTCCTCAGAAGACAAGAATCAGCATTTCTTGAAGAGAAAAGGGAGCCAGATGCCTATTTCCTTATTCATTTGTAGGGCTGCGTGGGTGCGTGTAAGAAAAGAATAGTAAAACAAACAAACAAAAAAAAAAACAAAGAAGAAAAAAAAAACAAGCACAACCATATCCCAGGAGCTCTTTTCTCATTCCTTAGTTATTTACTCTGTGTATTATCAGAGATGTGGCAAAGGCCCTCATGCTCCCTCTCTGAATCCTCCAAATCCTATGCCTGCCCTTTTCCGTAGGTTGAATCCTGAAATCTATTCACGGATCCTAGACTTAAGTTAAAGCTTTGATCCCCGCCAGGTGAAGGAAAAACTCTATAACTGTAATGCAAGATCTAAATGCAGATAGGAATGAAGTGTGATGGGGTGGGGTATGGTGGGGTGGGAATTTGGTGGGGAAGCTACTTAAAATAAGCTGGGTGTCCTGTGAAAAGGGGAAGAAGAAAGAGGAATGGTGGGAGGACCACTTTGATGATTCCCACACATTGGCACAAATAACAAAATTATACAAAACAATGCAGTTCATATTAGACAGACTAAAATTTTTTAAAGCTCAAAGGAAAAATAAATACCAGAATATTCCGATCATCCAGAGATAATATGTTCCCATCCAGATATTTTTCTTTCTGTGCATTTTTATTTTTTGATTATATTTTTATTTTGAGATAATTACAGATTCACATGTTTTTTTAGTATAGAAAGAAACAATATTGAGAGATCGCATGTAACCATCACCAATATTTCCCCAATGGTAATATTTTCCAAAACTCTAACACAATATCACAGCCAAATACAGAAGAGTTCCATCACAGTAAGAATCTCTCACAGTGTCCATTTATAGCCTCATCAACTTTCTTCATACATCCATCCATTTAACCTCTGACAATCATGAATCTGTTCTCCATTTCTAAAATGTTGGCATTTCAAGAAGGTTATATAAATTTAGTATAGAGTATGTAACCTTTGAGATTGGCTTTTTTTTCCCACTTGATATAATTCTCTAGACATTTATCCATGTTGTTTATGTATCGATAGTCTTCGGATATAAATTGAGTCTCTTGTAGGCAGTGTATTGTTTTTTTTTTCTCCATTCCAACAATTTTATCCTTTAACTAGGGGCCCAGTGTATGAATTCATGCACCTTGAAAGGAACTGTGAACTGTGAGGCTGCTTGGGAACAGGGGAGGGTCTTGACCCATCCTCCGTGCCCCCCACCTGGCCCCTACCAGCCCCTCCTGCCAGGGCCCCCAGCCCCCTGTTTACCAGCAGTGCCACTCCTGCGGCCGCCACTCCCATGTGCTGACTGTGCTGGCTCTGCTCGCACCTGCTGACAGTGCAGAACAATTGGGGCTGGCGCCATCAGTTGATGCCAGCAGTGGCTGCTGCCCAACCACCCCTCAGGAGCAGGGGGAGGTGGAGAAGCCCTCAGGGGTGATTGGGGCTGGTAGCTGCCGCTCACACCCACTTATGGTGCCAAGCAATCAGGGCTGGCACCAGGCACCAGCAGCAGGTGCGAGCTGCAGCTCCAGAACCGGCAGCAGGTGCAAGCAGGGCCATTGCCAGCAGTGGGTGGGAGAGGTGGTTGCCAGCCCTGATCACTCCTTAGGAGCAGGGGGAGGTGGAGAAGCCCTGAGGGGCAATTGGGGCTGGCAGCCGCCTCTCTCACCCGCTGTTGGCACCGAGTGATTGGGGCTGGTGCTGGGCGCCAGCAGTGTGTGTGTATGGCGGCTCCTGTGCCGGCAGCAGGTGTGAGCTCTGGGTGGGACTGTGGCACATGGGAGCAAAGAATTTTCAGTAAACACCAGAGGCTCGCCCTGATGACAGCGACCAGCGCCCTGCCTTGGTCTGGCGCCCCTGCTCACCTGCTTCACCATCCCGCTGTGGCCAACGCCCACTATGTTCGGTGCTCTGCCACCTGATGCTGACACCTGCCATGTTCTTTGAGCGCTCTCTGGTGGTCAGCACATGTCATAATGACCAGTTGTTTGGTTATTTAGCCTATTTGCATATTAGCCTCATATTATATAGGATTATAGTGTTTAATCCCTTTACATTTAAAGTAATTGCTGATAAGGAAAGGCTTACTTCTGCCATTTTGCTTTGTCTTTTACATGTCTCATATTTTTTTGTTTCTCATTGACTCCTTTACTACCTTTGTTGTGATTCATTAACTTTTTGGTAAACTGTTTAATTTCTTTCTTGTTTCTTCATATATATCTATAATCTTGAGTTCCTTACAGGCCCCTTCTGTTTGTTTTTTGTTTGTTTTTTAAATTAAATCTTTATTGTTCAGATTATTACATTTGTTCCTCTTTTTTCCCCCATAACTCCCCTCTTCCCAGTTCCCACCCTACCCTCCGCCCTCACTCCCCACCCACTGTCCTCATCCATAGGTGCACGATTTTTGTCCAGTCTCTTCCCACCTCTCCCACACCCCTTTCCCCCCAAGAATAGTCAGCCCATTCCTATTCTATGTCCCTGATTCTATTATAATCACCAGTTCATTCTGTTCATCAGATGATTTATTCACTTGATTCTTAGATTCACTTGTTGATAGATGCGTATTTGTTGTTCATAATTTGTATCTTTACCTTTTTCTTCTTCTTCCTCTTCTTAAAGGATACCTTTCAGCATTTCATATAATACTGGTTTGGTGGTGATGAACTCCTTTAGCTTTTCCTTATCTGTGAAGCTCTATCGGACCTTCAATTCTGAATGATAGCTGTGCTGGATAAAGCAATCTTGGTTGTAGGTTCTTGGTATTCATCACTTTGAATATTTCTTGCCACTCCCTGCAAAGTTTCTGTTGAGAAATCAGCTGACAGTCATATGGGTATTCCCTTGTAGGTAACTGAGTTTCTTTCTCTTGCTGCTTTTAAGATTCTCTCTTTGTCTTTTGCTCTTGGCATTTTAATTATGATGTGTCTTGGTGTGGTCCTCTTTGGATTCCGTTTGTTTGGGGTTCTCTGCGCTTCCTGGACCTGTAAGTCTATTTCTTTCACCAGGTAGGGGAAGTTTTCTGTCATTATTTCTTCAAATAGGTTTTCAATATCTTGCTCTCTCTCATCTTCTGGCACCCCTATAATTCGGATGTTGGTACGCTTGAAGCTGTCCCAGAGGCTCCTTACACTATCTTCGTATTTTCGGATTCTTGTTTCATTTTGCTTTTCCAGTTGGGTGTTTTTTGCTTCTTCGCATTTCAAATCTTTGACTTGATTCTTGCGCTCCTCTGGTCTGCTGTTGGGAGTCTGTATAGTATTCTTTATTTCAGTCAGTGTATGCTTAATTTCTAGTTGGTTCTTTATCACAACATCGAGGGTCTCATTAGATTTTTTGAGGATCTCACTAGATTTATCAGTGGTCTCACCAGTCTTTTCGAGGGCCTTACTAAGTTTATCGGTGGCTTCTAGACAGTTCTTTAAAGACCTTAAAAGTGTGGTTTTGAACTCTATATCCTCCATTTCTGTCAGTTGTGTCCTGTTTCTTTGTCTCCGCAATTTTTATGCTTTCTTGGTGCACCCCCTTGTGGTCTTTGTGCGCAGTCTTGTTGTAGTTAAGCCTTGATTGTTGTAGGTAATACTGGGGGGGATTTGACCTCCAGGCCAATTGGCTGTGAGAATCAGCTGTGTCTGCAGAGGGAGAACTTCTGTCCTCTAGGGAGGTGCTAATCTAGCCTTTGCCTAAGGCTGTCTTGCAAACGCCTCTGTGCAAGGCATGGGCAGGGCGGGTCCCAGGGGATCA
Source organism: Myotis daubentonii (assembly GCF_963259705.1). Taxonomy (NCBI): domain Eukaryota; kingdom Metazoa; phylum Chordata; class Mammalia; order Chiroptera; family Vespertilionidae; genus Myotis; species Myotis daubentonii. The sequence continues at coordinate 48,366,659 of NC_081861.1, read as the reverse complement.
ACAGGGCGGGCGGAGCAAGTACTTATGGCTGCTCTCAGTCCTGTCCCCAGAGGCTCTGCCTCTCAGAGTCCCAGCAACTGCTGCAAACCTCAGCGAGAAAGCTGCCTTCGAGTTCTGACCAATGCCAGACAATCCCACTTCTTCTGTTTGAGCTGGGTCCCCAGAGACTCACCCAGAACTGGAGCTCAGAGCCTGAGACTCCCTCCGGATTGAAACAGACAACCATGCCCTCAGTCGCCAGCCCGCTCCGCACGCACCTTCGCACCTTTGTATTTTCCGCACTGCGCCTTCCCTGAGTCTCGGTATGCTTTTCTCTTTCCTTCTAGTTGTAGAATTTCCCCTCAGCCAGTCTTCCTGTGGTTCTGTGTGATGTCCGTTCCATCTTTTAGTTGTATTTTTGAAGTGGTTGTGCGAGGCAGCAATCTCTGATGTTTACCTATGCCGCCATCTTTTTTTTTCCCCTTCTGTTTGTTAATATTTCAATTAATCTCTTCTTATGTATATTTTAAAAGTTGTTTTCTGAGTGCTTATCTTAGGGGTTACAATTACCATCTTAACTTTATAACAATAAGGCTTGAATTTAATAACAATTTCGTTTCAATAGTATAAAACACTACTTTACAGCTCCATACCCCCTTTATGTTATTGTTATAAGTTATAGCTTTATACATTTTGTGCCCATTAATATACATTTATAATTATTGTTTTATTTACTTACCTTTTAAGTTACACTGAGAGAAAAATAGAAATTTTAATCCAAAAAAGGGGCAATATATTGGCTTTTGTATTTATCTATGTTGCTAACCTTATTCTTGAATAAGTTCTATATTTCATGCTGTATAACTATTTGTATATATTGCTGGATTCTATTTCCTAATATTTGTTCAGGATTTTTACATCTATATTCATGAGGGATATGGGCCTGTAAACTTTCTTTCTTTCAACTATCTTTGTCTTCTTTTAGTATCATGGGGATTTTTAGCTTCATAAAATGAATGGAAAGCACTCCTTTTATTTTTCTGGAAGAGATTGTGTAGAATTATGTTAATTCTTCTTTAAACATTTTATAGAATCATGTAGTAACAATCTGGGCATGGAGATTTTTTGGAGTTTTTAAATTATTAATTCAATTGTATTACTAGTTGTAAGGCTGTTCAAATTATATATTTTTGTATCAGACAAATGTGGTACTTTATGTTTTTCCAAGGAAATGGTCCTTTTACTGTAAGTGACTGAATTTATGTGTGTAGAGTTATATGTAGTATTATTTTATTAGTCTTTTTATTCTATTTTTTCTATTACAGTTTACACTCAATATTAATTTGTATTAGTTTCAGGTGTATAGCATAGTTGTTAGACAATCATATACTTTAAAAAGTGATCCCATTGCTATTTCAAGTACCTACCTAATAGTATGCATCGTTATTGCAATATTATTGACTATATTATCTATGTTGTACTTTACATCCCAATGACAATTTTGTAACTACCAATTTGTACTTAGATGAATGGATAATTCCTTCACGTTTTTTCACCTCGCCCTCCAATCTCCCTCCCATTTGGCAACTATCATTCTGTTCTCAATATCTATGAGTCTGTTTCTGTTTTTTTGTTTGATAATTTTGTTCTTTAGATTCCCTTTATTAGTGAAATCGTATGGTATTTGTTTTTCTCTATCTAACTTATTTCACTTAGCATAATACCCACTACGTCAATCTACACCAAGCATGTCAAAATCGGGCTCTGTGGCCCGGCAGCCCCGAGTTTGACATGCTTGATCTACACTGTCCCAAGTGGTAAGATTTCATATATTTTTATGACCAACGAATAATTCATTGTATACATGTCCCACTTCTTCTTTATCCATTCATCTATTGAAGGGCACTTGTATTACTTACATATCTTGGCTATTGTTAATAACACTGCAATGGACACAGGGGTACATATATTCTTTCAAATTAGTGTTTCAAGTTGCTTCAGATATATTGCCAGAAGTGGAACTGATGAGACATATGGCAGTTCCATTTTTAATTTTTTGAGAAAATCCATACTGCTTTCCATAGTGGCTGCACCAATCTGCATTCAAAAGTGCATGAACAGTGACCAAGCATTTGTTTGTTAATTTATTGATTACTAGTGGCCCGGTGCATGAAATTCGTGCACATTAAAGGGGAATTAATTAGAGGAAATATTTTAATATTGCTATTTGCCCTTTCTCTATAATAGAAATGTCAGAGATGAAAGAAAATTAGTACAATGTATATGAAAATCTTCCTCCTGTCAGAGTCTGGGGCGCACCGCAGGACTCACAGTCAAGTTTGTTGATTTATTGATTATAGCCATTCTGACAGCTGTGAGATGATGCCTGATTGTGGGTTTTTTCTCCTCACTTGAGGATATGCTTCTTTTTTTAATTGGCTTGAGAGAAAGAGAGAGAGAGAGAGAGAGAGAGAGAGAGAGAGAGAGAGGTGAAAGAGAAACAATGATACCCATATGCCTCCACCATCTGTATGTCTTCTTTGAAGAAATATCTATTCAGGTCCTCTGGCTACTTTTTTAAAGTGAATTTCAAAACAAAATAATTTCTATTAATTAAAAAATAATTTAGACTTTTTTTGAATTGTTTGTTTTTTGGCTATTGAGTTGTATGAGTTTTTTATAAGTTTTGGATATTAGCGCCTTATCAGACACAATTGGCAAATGTGTTCTCCCATTTAGTAGATTGTCTTTTCATTTTGTATTTTATTTTTTTATTTCCTTTGTTGTGTACAATCTTTTTAGTTTGATGTAGTCCCATTGGTTTTTCTTTTATTTCCCTTGCCCAAGGAGATATATCAGAAAAAGTATTGTTAGAGAAATGTCAGAGATTTTACTGCTATGTTTTCTTCTAGGATTTTTAAGGTTTTAAATCTTACATTTAAGTCTTTAAGTCATTTTTATTTTATTCTTGTGCATTGGCTAAGAAGGTGGTCTAGTTTCATTTTTAGCAGATATCTGTCCAAATTTCCCAACACCATTTATTGCATAGATTTTCTTTACCTCATTGTATGTTCTTGCCTCCTTTGTCAAATATTGACTATATAGGAATGGGTTTTTTTCTGGGCTCTCTACTCTGTTCCATTGATCTATGTGTCTGCTTTTATGCCAGAAACATGCTGTTTTGATTACTATAGCCTTGCATTGTAGATTGATATCAAGTAGCATGATACTCCTAACTTTGTTGTTCTTTCTCAAGATTGCTGTAGCTATTTGGTGTTTTGGGTTTTATTGTTGTTGTTGTATGTGTTATTCCATATAAGTTTTTGGGTGACTTCTTCTAGTTCTGTGAAAGATGCCATTGGTATTTTGATAGGCATTGCACTGAATCTATAGATTGCTTTGCATAATATAGATATTTCAACAATGTTGATTCTTATTATCAATGAGCATGGTATATGCTTCCAAATATTTGTATCTTCTTCAATTTCTTTCTTCAATGTTTTATAATTTTCTAAGTACAAGTCTTTCAGCTCTTTTCATGTATCTGCACTTCCTACCAGTCTTGGCATGGCTTCTTCTGTAAATCCTTGGTTATAAAACTTCTGACCAGCTAGTTTTCAATTGGTTATTCAGGTTGGTTGTTTTATAATTTAGTTGAAATTTCAATTTTGTTTTGGGAAGAGATGAGTCTAACTTCCTTCTACTCCACTGTCATCTTGGATCCCAAACTTTGCTGCTGTTGTTTGTTAGTAGAAAAACTACAATTTTTCCTCCTGCAGGCTCATAGGGGGAGATGAATGTACCAGTGTCAATGGAAATGGGAAGCTATTATTTAAAGGCTGACAAAGCTGTCCTTAATGAGGCAATATCCAGTTTGAATAATTTAAGCTGGGGCATATGCCAGCCCACACAGCAAATCTTTGTGAGAGAAAGCCTCACTCAATTGTATCCATTCCTGTATCTACACCCAGGTGGTCATTTTTAACCACCCCCAGTTACAGTCCAGGAAGAAAAAAAGCCCCTCTTAACAGGAAGTTAACTATAGTATATCCCTTATTATTCTTCTAATGTCTGCAGATGGTAGTGATATCCTCTGTTTTTTTCCTGATATTGGTAATTTGTGTGTTTTCTCTTTTTTGTCAGTTTTTTTAAAAATATATTTTATTGATTTTTTTACAGAGAGGAAGGGAGAGGGATAGAGAGTCAGAAACATCTATGAGAGAGAAACATCGATCAGCCGCCTCCTGCACATCCCCCACTGGGGATGTGCCCGCAACCTAGGTACATGCCCTTGACCGGAATCGAACCCAGGACCTTTCAGTCCGCAGGCCGACGCTCCATCCACTGAGCCAAACCGGTTTCGGCTCTTTTTTGTCAGTTTTGCTAGACATTTGTCAATTGTATTGATTCTTTCAAAGAACAATTTCTTTGTTTCACTGATATGTTTTGCTATTATTTTTCTGTTTTAAATTTTATTGACGTCCTCTTTGCTATGTTCTTCCTTTTGCTTGCGTTGGGCTTATTTTGTTCTTATATATATTTCTTATAAATCACAATATCACAACAATATAGTTGAGAAGTCAAAGCTGATACATTATATAATGGGTGCCTGTTACAAGAACGCCATTAAGTGTTAACCTGGCTGGTACAAGCACTAGTGGTAGCAGGAAGAAGGGAAAATTGAGTGAACAAACACAAGGAGGTAGGAATAAGCATGATGTTATTTTTGGGGTCAAGGGCTTATCTGCCTTACAGAAGATATTTACATAGGAGCAGGGAGAAATGAAGTTGGTGGATTAGGTGAGGCCAGATATAGATAGAAGACTTGGAAAATCAGAGGGAAGTATTTGTATTTCATGTGGTAGGCTGATGGGTCAAGACTTGTTGAAAGGACCACATGAAAGAAAAACCAAACTGTAGCTACATTCGGATTCTGCCCTCACTCCTCTAACAAGCTGGTTGGCAGCTGAAATTCACCAGGCATGGTGAGTGGAAAATGGTCTCTAGGTGAGGAACTATACCTAGAGAAGTGGTGATGGTAGTAATTTGGAACAACTCTGATGACAACCTAATAACTCCAGGATTAAAGAATCATATGTAAAATATAATTTTTCTAGAGGAAAAGGGTAGTGATGCAAAGATACAAGAAGTAATAAGATGAGGTTTATTTTATATATAGTGATTTACCCAGAACCAGGAACTTTTAGGGAACTATCACTGTCTAATTTCTTGTGTTTCCCAAAATGCTTAGCACACAGCCTCATGCATTAATAATGCCTAAGAGATTTGAGCAGAAAAGAAATGATTTTTTATTTAGCTTCTGGATTCATATAATCATAAAGGTCCTAGAGTAGGATCAACTGAAGTGATGCAAGGCCTTGACCAAAATAGCTCTTACATGTTTAAAACTCTGTACCTCTATAGTAGGCTACATATGTTCACTTTCATAGAAAGATTAATAACACCTATGATTTCAACTTTCACAGGCAGATACAATTTGGAGAGGCAGTGTTGGATAATGGTTAAGAGCATGAACTTTTAAGTCAGGCTTGTCTGTATTTAACTCTGCTGTGTCAATTATTTATAGTTTGACTTTGGGCAAGTTACCTTTTCTGTGCCTCATTTTACTCAATTACAACTGTGATAATGACAGTACATACCCCCAAGCTGTTGTAATTCAAAAATTAATGTAGCTAACATGTTTCATTAGTTCTTGGCACATGGTAAGCTTTTGGTAAATGTTAGATGCTATTATCATTATCCATTGGCCTCTTATTGATATTGGTTACTAACATAATTGTATATTATTACTATTATAATTTGTATACTAATATAATCGGTTAGCTACAAATAGCCCTTAACCAAAAGTCTTATTGACTATAAATATATTGTTCCTATAGCTTTATAATAACTACTACTGTGCATCTTGCTCGGCTGAGAAAAACATGGGTAGATTGCCACTCGAAGGCTTTGGGGTCAGATCACCTTGGTTCCTATCTACGTTCTGTTTTATACAAACACTGTGAGCCAGGACAAGTTGCTTCAACTTACTGAGCCTTTGGGTTTCCTCATGTGTAACTTAGGGATAATATTATACATCTCATAGGGTTATTGTGAGACTTATATGGGATAATGGGTGTAAAGTGTCACAATTACTGGCACAGAGTTGGTGATCAATAATAGCTAAGTGGCATACACTGTAACTCTTGGAAGGGAGAGGAATGGGGAACTGGAACTCCTTCCCCCCACTTAGCAGAAGCACTCTGGTGTGGATCAAGAATAAAATGGAGCTCTGGAGTCCACAGAGTCACACAATTCGACCACCCTGCTAGGGTGGGTTAGAGGAAATATAAATAGAACTGGCCTAAGGCAAACAAATCTTAGCTTTCTTTTGGCTCTCTTGGAACCCTTCTTTTCTGCATAGTTTGCTCTTTTTATTCCTTCTGATCCCAGAGGGTAAGTGAAGTAACATACCATTCCCTAGCTCATGGAAATTTATACAGGACCAAGGTGCAGCCCAGGGAAAGGAGGCAGGAAATGGGTGACTGAGCCCATATAGGTCTTATAAAAAAAAGACAGGGGTGGTGAAAGAGAAGGGAGAGAACATTTTTTCCTATGCCCTCACTTTACTTCCTCCTTGTAGGCTAGGTTCTAAAATCTAGTGAAGAACAATATGGTGTGGGCCATAGAGAGAAGAACCAAAGAGCATCCTCAGCATTCTTCTGAGCTCACCCTCTTATATAGGCCCCATGATGGAGGGGGAAAAGGAGTCCTTGGAAGTATACATGGTCCAATCAAGGACTGAATACAGAGTGCTTCCTCGGTGTTATTTATCTCCTGGGTATGGTACAGGGTTATTTGTGTTTGTTTTTTTTTTTTTCACTTGTTTGTTTGTTTTATGGCCGCAAATTCGTTGACACTCCTCCCATCGAGATTTGGAGTCTGTGTTCCATCTTTTTTTAATCAAAGTAGTCTTCTGACTGCTTCAACAAATACAATATGACAAAAGTGACACTATATTACTGAAAGAATTTAAATAACCCTGAGACAGCCATACTAGAGAAGCCGCATGTAAGCACTCTAGGAAACAATGTCAGCAGATCCAGTCTTCCAGAGATTGCTACCAAGGTACCAGACATGGAAGTTAAGCCATCTTGGATCTTCCATACTATCCTATCACCTAAGTACCTCAAGTGACCTCAATTCATACCATAAGGAGCAAAACTATTACCCAGCCAATCTCTACCCAAATTCATAAACCACTGAATCCATGAGCAAAATAAAATTGTTGTGTCACAAAGCTTGGGGTGGTTTATATGCAGCAATTGTTACTGTAACAGTAGTTATAGTAACTTCAAACTAACAGTAGTCTGAAGATGGCTAGTTGAGGTTTGAAGCACCCAAGATAAGCCACTCAAATATCTTACTTTCTACAGAATATGACCCTGGTGTTGAGGTGATGCTTCTCTTCTGCCGCATTTTAGCCCATTTTCAATAGTAAGTCTAGGGCCAAAACCTATGTGGCAATAGAGCCAACTTGACTTGGTCCATGAGATGGAAGAGCAGAAAGAGAAAAATTAACGCTGGAGATAAATGTAGTGCTTCTTAGGTGATCTTGTGAAGAGGAACTGGTAGGTGGACTCGGACAAGCTTCTGAAGCTGTTACTAGCTCTCCTCATCCTAGAAATGTATCTCTGTTGCAGTTCCTGGGGGACAGCCACAGATGTTGGTTCCTTCCCACCTTCAGCATAGCTGCTTTCTCCTGTTGCTTCATGTAGACTCACTCTGAAAAACTGAGCATAATAATAACCATGACCATCCCATCTCAGAATCCTTGGAAGAGCCAGTAAGGTTGGGGCAAACTGAAAGGAGTTGGAAATGCCCCAAAAGCCAATGTCTTACCATCTGGGTTTTCAATCATGAACTTTGCTAATCTGAAGGAAGTTGAGATGTTTACAAGGAGGCATCCAGGGTCAGGTGTCCACTGTTAGTTGGAACCTAGATTTGGGGGGCATAAAGACCCTCAGAGGTCTTCTAGTCCAATTCCTTCATTGTACCCATGATAAAACTGGAGCTCAGAAAGAAGGAGTGATTTGGAAAAATTTATTAAACCAGCAAGTGGCAAAAGCAGGAAGAGAAACCTGGTTTTCCAATCCTAAGCCTGAATTATTCTCACCATACTCTACAGCAATGCTTCACAAAACTTTACTGTATACACAAATCACTTGGCGATCTTGTTTAACTTGAAATATGCCATAGGGGACTGAGATTCTGCATTTGTAACCAGCTCTCAGGTGATGCCAATGCTGCAGGTACTTGGGCCACACCTTGAGTTGTAAGGCTATTGAGCATATCTAGTGGGAGAAGCCAACCAATCATATTTCTCTTGAAGTGTAAGCATCACTGCTAGTGTTCTGTAATTTGTGTCTTTTACCCTATGAGTAGACTATTTTTCAATTGCCATCTCTCCCCCTTCCTTTCGAACTTGTTGTCACTTGCCTTGATATTAGCATCAGGAGATGATAAAATAAGCATGCATAAGAGAAAAGATAAGGAGAAATGTGATGGCATGGGTAAGTCCATTTTACTTCTCCTTAGTGGCTTTTTCCAAGAGATTTGTTGAAGGTGGAGGTAGAAACTGGCTTCAAAACAAGTTTGGGGGTTATTTCTGGATTTCCTGTCCCCTGTATTCATGGAAAATCCAGAGCATGCAGTATGAATATATAATAGTGTGCCCAGTTTTCTTGTGTGGTTTGTGGAAACTGGTCACATTACTTTATAGCCACACCACATATATTTAAAGACTATAGCTATGCAATGGGGTTTTAGTGGAAATGATTCAGAAAATTGCTTCAGTCCTTTATTTTGTCAGTAGAGTTCTGGCTGGTACTTACAGAAGAAGTGAATGAAGAACAGGAAAACTTATGCCTTCTATTTATACTAGCCAGAACTTTCAACTTAAGCAAGATTATTTATTTTCCTTCCCAGTTAAAACATATATATATATATATATATATATATATATATATATATATATATATTCACATTGAAGCTGGTCTTTTGCCTTTCCAGCTCTGTGACCCCTATGACCTCAGCTCAATCTGATCTCCGTAACTCAGTTTCATCATTTGGAAAATGAGGGACTGGACTACTTCTAAAGTTCTTATATTCCAATTACTATCTCCAGGTCTGGATAGGGGTCACTTATGAGCAAGACAATGAATAAAACCATGAAAACATCTGCTTCAAACTAGTCATCCAGGTTCTCTTACTTCCTAATGTAGAAAAGGGACACACATATTAGAAAGATTTTTTAGCAACAATACCTTTTCTGGTTATCCTCTAGTTACCTAGAAAAATAAATAAACCAGAAGCCTTCCTTCAGCCACCAAGAATTCTGGTAACTGGAGACTTCCCTCTGATAAGCTTTTCTGCTTGCTTGTGACTAGGACTAGGGGTAGGACTTAGAGCAACTAGAGTCTAGACTCAGTGGGATGCAGGGTGGGCCAACAATCATCCTTTATTGTTATACTAGAGGCCCGGTACATGGATTCATGCATGGGGGGGGTCCCTCAGCTTGGCCTGAGCCCTCTTGCAATCCGGGACCCCTCCTCAGGGGATGTTGGACTGCTGGTTTTAGCCTGATCCTTGCAGGCCAGGCCGAGGGACCCCGCCAGTGCACAAATCTGTGCACCAGGTCTCTAGTATGCATATAAGATCTTTGGTTAATCTTTTCCCCCCTTCCCCCCTTCCCCCTCCCCCCTTCCATCTGAGATTCATCAGTCTGTTCCATGTTTCCATGCCTGTGCATTGAGCATCTGCCCCTGGTGGTCAGTGTGCATCATAGCTACCAGTCAAACGGTCAAACGGTCACTTAGGCTTTTATATAGAGAGATGATAGTAATGACATTGGGTAATATATGAAATATGTGTGATGCCATGAAATGTTCAGCAGATCTTTCAAAGAAAATTCAAATTCCTTTGTCACCATTTAGAAAGAATGCACAAGAAAGGGAAATCTCAGGCTAAGGTTGACTCTCTGACCTTGTAACTTATGCCCTTGAGAGTCTTTTTGGCTCACCAGTTACTGCGCCTCCCTTGTTCCTGCAGACACTCAATGTTTTAAAAACTGACTTGACTAGTTCTGGACTAAGAAGAAATTAAAAAGCAAAATTATACAATAAAATATGGATTGGCCCAAATCAACTGCATTATATCTCTATAGGTCTTCACCTTGGAGTTAGACACTACCTGTTTTATTTCTCACAGAGCTGGAAAGGTATCTGGCTTGCTTGAGAAATCTAAAAGACATTCCACTTGCATCTAATTTTATATACAGCAGGGTTTCTTAACCTTGGCATTATTGACATTTGGAGTTAGTTAATTCTTTGTTAGGGGGGGCTGTCCTGTGCATTGTAGGATGTTTAGCAGCATATCTGTCCTCCACCTATTAGGTTCCAGTACCATCTTTCTACCAGTTGTGACAATGAAAAAGGTCTCCAGACATGGCCAAACATTTCCAGGGAGAGAGAGGATAACCCCTTGTTTCAATCTATCTAGCTCCCATATAAGAAGCCCACCTGTAAATTGGAGGTGATCAAAAAAGATTCCTGTGCATATCTTGGAGCCTGTCAAAAGGTCCAGATTACAAGGACAGAGATCTTTCATCTTAGTTTGACACTTTAATCTGCCACATGAGCTCTCTCCTGAAAGTCCTCTGCAACATTGACAAATCAATCACAACACAGAGCTAAGGTCTGGTCTATTCAAGAAAGCCATTATACTTGATTTTGAGTTTTTGGTTCTGAGAAACATTGGTGGCTCAGAGGTAAGAGACTAAAAAGGGAGGGAGGGAGGGAGAGAGGGAGGGAGGAAGGAAGGAAGGAAGGAAGGAAGGAAGGAAGGAAGGAAGGTAGGCTAAAACAAACAGAAAAAGGAGGAAAACAGACAGAGCATGTCTGGTCTATCCTTCACATCTTGGAAGTAGAAACCTAAGCCAGCTCAGGCAAAATTGGCCATATGATGTTTTTAAATGTCCATATATGGAAATTTCACACTGGACCCTGAAAATAATGGCAATTCTAGTCATGAATTTTCTATTACATATGAGACTTCTATTTTCTAGAGTTACAAAAGAAGGGTCACTTATACTCTGGCCTGTTTCTCACTGGTTAGATCATCTGCCTGTGGCACTAAGGGTTTTGGGTCAGGGGCATGTACCTGGATTGCAGGGGCGCATATGTGAGGCAACTAATTGATGTGTCTCTCTCACATCAATGTTTCTCTCTTTCTCTCCCCTCTCTTCCTCTACTCTCTCTAAAAATCAATGGAAAAAATATCCGCAGGTAAGAATTAATGAAAAGAAAAAAAGGAAGGAGCACTTATTATTGATAAACCTTTTATTCCATATCATGGCAGGAAGGAAAAAGAGCTGAAAATAGGAATTGTTAAGTGTGGCAGAGCAAGCCGATAGCCCCAAAACCTGGGTTTTCAGCCTAAGGTCTTCTAACTAGCAGTGTGATCTTGGGCAAGTCATCCTTCCACAACCTTATTTCTTTTATCTGGAAAATTAGAGAAAGCTGGACTTTAAACTCTCTAAGTTTTCTTCTAAGACAATACACCAACTATTTGGTTCTTAAAAATGTGCTGAAGAGCACTTTGGAATTTGATTTCCAGGAAACCAATGTCGCCATCTTGTGGCCAAAACAAGGGTTTTTCTTTGTTTTAAAGATTACTTTCCAGATAAGGCACTGATGATGATTTGCATTCACTCAGTACATTTTCTTTCATTTTTCTATCTACCTACCTATCTACCTACTTATTAATCTATCCATCATTCTATTTTTTATTTTTATTGAAGTATAACACTATTCATAAGGATGATAAATATTCACAAACTGAGCACACCTAGTATCCAGATCTGAAAAGCTCTCTTATACTCCTTTTCAGTCACTCCCCCATCTCTACAGACACAATGAATTTTGCAAATGTAATGTTGAGCAAACAGAGCCAGATGCAAAGGTTACTACCACTATCCCTCCAAGAATTACCATTATCCTGATTACTAATAGCATAAATTAGTTTTGCTTGATTTTGTACTTAATATAAATTGAATTTACACTATCTATTCTTTTGCATCTGGCTCCTTTTTCTCAGTATTATGCTTGTGGTATTCACCCATATTATCACATATAGTTGTAGACCATTTTGTTTGCTGTGAAGTACTTCTCAAGAGCCTTTTAAAAAGTATTCTGTAATTAAATTAAACTTTAGTATAAAAGTAATGTAATGTGCAAGGTAGAAAAGTAAAAATAAAGTTATTGATAATTCTCCACCCAAAGGCAATGATCCTTAATAATTTGTTGTATAATAATTTGATGTATAACCAATTTGGAATAAAAAAAAACTCACTGAATATCCTTGATCACAAAATGTCTTCTGTTCTTTGAGGAGTTTCCTCATAATATAATATCAGAAGTAGAATTATTGGGTCAAAGCCTTTAGAATCAGGAGACAGCTCCAGTTTGTGCCTAGAATGCAGTGATAAGAGCCTGGGGAAAGCAACTGGAACATACTGAGCATCTAGTAATACACTTCCCAGACATTGTGTTGGGTGGTTTGCTGACATTATTTCATTTAATTATCACAACAACCTTATGAAATTAATATATTTGCATTTTGGAGAGAGAAAAATCAAGGTTCAGAGAGGATATATAACTTGTCCAAAAACATACAGGGAGTAAAGTAGCAGAGTCAAGATTCAGATATATGTCTGTCTGGCTACAAAGCTTGTGATTATTCAACTCTACCCCACTGCCCCCCAAAATTCAATTTCAATAAGGCAATTGAGATTCACTCTCTTCTCTAATTATCATCTCCACAGGCCTGTCACAGTTCCTAATAAACTGTTCATGTTCTCTGAGCAGTGATAAATTAGACTTTTCCCATTCTTTACACTGAACCAAGAGGATCAGAGTATCTCTGGTCTTATAGTAGGCCTGAGACAGAGATTAAGCCCCAAGAGAATGTGAGCAGTGTTTCTCATCTATGTTCATACTTCTGAAGTTTCCTTTACACTAAAATGGGAATTTTCTTTTTAAAATTTGTTTCCGTTCTATCAATTATCTGAGTGCTCTCTCTTTCCTGCCCCACCCATCTTACTTTTCTCCAAATTGAATGTTGTCATTGCCAGCTGTTGCACTATTGAAGTTGTTCTGTTTCTTCTTTCTGCAAAAGCTAAAGACCCATTGCTGGGTTTTTGGATGCCCTTCTTATTCATAGCCCAGCTACTTTCTAGTTTTCCTATTCCTCCCTCCTCCTTCTAAGTCCATGTTCTTTGTTTTTCCCCATCTCTTTATTCTTACTACTACTACTTCTACTACTACCACCACCACTACCACCACCACTATCACTGCTACCAATAGAATCTTAGTTGATCTCCCCAGTTAAATTCATTATCTAATCAAAAGAATGGATAAGAAAACAAGACCCTTACATGTGCTGTCTACAAGAGATTCACTCAGATCAAAATACACACAGAAACTGAAATTAAAGGGATAGAAAAAGATATTTCATGAAAATGGAAACAAACAGAAAAAAAGCTGAAGTAGCAATACTTAGACAAAATAGACTTTAAAACAAAAGCTATATAACAAATGACAAAGAAGGACCCAGCAATTCCATTTCTGGGTATTTATCTGAAGAAAGCCAAACCACTAAATCAAAAAAACATATACATCCCTATGTTCATTTCAGCATTATTTACAATAGCCAGGATATGGAAGCAACCAACCTAAGTGTTCATCAATAGATAGATGAATAAAGAAGTGGTGCATATATACCATAGAACATGAAACTTACTCAACATCTTCCAAAAAATAGAAAACGCTTCTTAACTCATTTCATAATGACAATTTTCCCCCAATACCAAAGCCACACAAAGGCATCACAAGAAGAGAAAACTAAAGACAAATATTCCATTCGAATATAGATTCAAAGCTTCTCAACAAAACACTAATGAAGAAAATCCATCAGTATATTAAAAAGATCAAAATAAGTGGGAATTATTCCAGTAAGACAAGGGTGGTTTGGCATAAGTCAATTAATCAATATAATACATCACATTAACAGAAGGGAGGAATAAAACCTTGTGATAATTTTAATTAAGGCAGAAAAAGTAATTGATCACAATTACTTTTCACATTTTTCTTTTCTTTATTTTTAATCCTAACCCAAGGATATGTTTCCATTGATTTTTAGAGAGAGAGGAAGGGAGAAGGAAAGAGAGAGAACAAACATTGATGTAAGAGAAACATCGATAGGTTGCCTCCCATATGTACTCCAATGGGGGGGGGGGCGGGGGATGAAACCCTCAACCTGGATATTTGCCCTGACTGGGAATCGAACCCATGACCATTCAGTGTAGAGGATCACATGCCAACCAACTGAACAACACTGGCCAGGGCCAACCACATTTTCTTGATAAAATTTGCAACAAAATAAAAACAGAAAGTAACTTCCTTCACATGATATTGGGCATTTGTGAAAACACATAGCTAATATCATACTCAATGATGAAAGACTGAAAATATTCCCCAAATATCAGGAATAAGATAAGGATGTCTACTCTAACTACAGGCATTCAAAATGTTGAATATACTAGTTCTCATCAGATCCATTGGACAAGAAAATAAATACAGTAGGCATCCACGAATTCAACCAATACCGATAAAAAAATATTGGGGGGAAAATCTTAGAAAGTTACAAAAAGCAAAACTCAAATATACCACATACCTAACACCATGCTGAATACACACAAATAAAACCATGTGTAGGCACACCTTGCTGTAACCTATTTAAAAATATAGGTTATATACAAATACTTCAGCATTCTAAAAAATCTATACACAGAAAACTCACTAGAGATAATAAATATATTCACCAAAGTTACAGGGTGCAAAAATCAGTTGTATTTCTATACACTAGAAATGATAAGTATGAAAAAAATTAAGAAAATAATTTTATTTATAATGGCATTCAAAAGAATAAAATACTTAGAAATAAATTTAACCAAGGAGGTGGAAGACTTGTATATTGAAACTGCAAAACTGCTGGAAGAAATTGAAGAACAACTAACAAAATGGAAGATAATCTCATTTTCATGGATTAGAAGCTTAATATTGTTAAGACTGCAATATTACTCAAAATAATCTACACATTCAACTCAATCCCTATAGAAATTCCAATGGCTTTTTTTGGTATAAATTAAAGAGCAAATCCTCAAATTAATATGGAATTGCAAGGGATCCCAAATATCTAAAATAATCTTGAAAATGAACAAAGTTGGAGGACTCACAGTTCCCAATTTATTCAGCTATATCTAAAGAAATGAAGTACAGCACATCCTATCTAATAATAGACAAACATGGTAATTAACCGTAACTTCACTACCCTTCCCATTGGCTAATCAGGGCGATGTGCAAATTAACTGCCAACTAAGATGGCAGTTAACCGCCAACAAAGATGGTGGTTAATTTGCATACGTAGGTGCAATGCTGGGAGGCGAAAGGGGAAGGACGGAAGAAGCCGCCTGTTGCTTCCGGTGATCGGAAACCGAAGAGGCAGCCAAGAGCGAGGGGGCAGGGCAAAGGCGGCCCTGGGGGACGCCTTTGCCCTGCCCCGTGATCAGAGAACCGGGTGCCTTTGCCTGCCCCCGGCCAGTGATCGCGGGAAGCAGGGGCAGAGCTGGCAATGGGAGCTGGGGGTCCCCTGCCCAGGCCTAACACCTTGGCCAGAGGCATTAGGCTGGGGCAGGGGCGGAACCAGACATCGCTGGGAGCAGGGGCGGAGTCAGCAATGGGGGGAGCTGGGGGTCCCCTGCCCAGGCCTAATGCTTCTGCCAGAGGTGTTAGGCCTAGGCAGGGGTAGAGCAGGAGATCGTGGGAAGCTGGGGGCCCCCTGCCCAGGCCTAACGCCTCCGTCAGAGGCATTAGGCCTGGGCATGGGTGGAGCTGGCAATGGTGGGAGCTGGGGGTCCTCTGCCAAGGCCTAATGCCTTGGCCAGAGGCATTAGGCCTGGGCAGGGGCGGAGCCGGCAATAGTGGGGAGCAGGGGAGGAGTCAGCGATCATGAGCAGCTGGGGGTACCCTGCCCAGGCCTAACACCTTGGTCAGAGGGTTAGGTCTGGGCATAGGCAGAGCCAGCTATCATAAGCAGGGGCGGAGTCAGCGATCATAGGGAGTTGAGGGTCCCCTGCCCAGGCCTAACGCCTTGGCCAGAGGCATTAGGCCTGGGCAAGGGTGGAACCAGCCATAGCAGGGAGGAGGGACCAAGGCATTAGGCCTAGGCAGGGGCTGAGCAGGAGATTGCGGGGGGTTGGGGGGGTCCACTGCCCGGGCCTAATGCCTTTGCCAGAGGCGTTAGGCCGGTGCAGGGGTGGAGCCAGCGATTGCAGGGAGCAGGGAGGGAGCTGGCGATGGTGGGGAGAGGGGCAGAGCCAGTGATCATGGGGAGCAGGGGCTGAGCCAACGATTCAGTGAGCTGGAGGCCCCCTGCCCAGGTCTAATGACTTGGCCAGAGGCGTTAGGCCTGGGCAGGGGCCAAGCCGGCAATTGGTGTGAACTACAGAGGAAACACCTTTTCTGACCGCTCATTGGCTTAGCTCCCTGTATGCCATTGGTAATATTCTTAGTAATTTGGGTAATAAGAATCCAAATAGGTGATCTTGGGTTTTTTACCACACTCCTGGAGAAGAAAAAGAAAGTCCGCTGCTGGAGGGTTAAGAAATGTCATATCCTGTCCTAGCTGGTTTTGCTCGGTGGATAATGCCTCGGCCTGGCCACTGCTGGATCTGGGTTCAATTCTGACTAAGGGCATGTACCTAGGTTGCAGGCTCCTCCCTGGCCTGGGCCCAGGTCAGGGCTCATGCAGGAGGCAACAAATCAAAGTGTTCCTCTCACTTTGATGTTACTCTCTGTCTTTCACTTTCTCTTCCACATTCTCTAAAAATCAATGGAAACATATCCTCAGGTGAGGATAAAAAATATAATAAAGAAATGTCATATCCTATGAAAGACACATCTTGAAAATGGCTAAAGAAAGTTGTCATTTTTTCATGGTAAAGGGACTGGAGTCCGTGTTGATGAAAACACCTTGGTGGCTGCGGTAACTGGCAGTGGCTGCAGCAGCGGGGTGATGGGGCTGCTGCCTTCCCCTGACCAGCCAGGTTGCCTCCCAAAAAGGGAGGTCAGACTGTGGCTTAGGCCCGCTCCCCAAGGGGAGCAGGGAGCAGGGAGTAGGACATCCCCTGAGGGCTCCCAGTATGTGATAGGGAGCAAGCTGGGCTGAGGGACCCCCCCCTCCAGTGCACAAATTTTTGTGCACCGGGCCTCTAGTCCTCAAATAACATTGTTTCCTTTAATCTTGTTTTTTTATATAACACTAGAGGCCCAGTGCATGAAATTCATGCACTGGGAGGGGGGCAGGTCCCTCAGCCCAGCCTGCACATTCTCGCAGTCCGAAACCCTTCACTCCTTACTGCCTGCCTGCTCGCTGGTCCTTACGACTGCTGAGAAACTTGGACTCCTTCCTCTGCAGTCACACAATTGTCACACATCAGGCGGTCACTCAGAAATATCTTGGAATCAGCCAATTTATGGAAGTCTCCCTTCTCACCGTTCTCCTGAGCCGGACTCTGAATGTTGACTGCGGCATTCTCTTGGTCATCATTTTTGTGTGTGTGTTTTTCCCCAAAATGTTACAAAGTTTATATGAATATATCATACAAAGATGCAGCCTCCTTTGTAGGAACAGGGAAGGAAGGCGTGGTTAAGTAAGGCACACAGAGCTGCAGCAAGCACCAGCTGTGGGGAGGGGTAAGAGGGAGAGGAGGTTGGCACTGGGGCTGAGGCTCTAGAGCCATTGTTGGGGAAGTAGGGGTCCCCTCTGAGTGGCACGTTCTGAGGCTGAACTAATTGGTCAAGCTGAGGCAGAGGTGGGTGGCCATATCAGCCATCTTTGGTGATTTTTACCTTTTCCCACCCCAGCTCTGTTGTAAAACCCCAGAGCCCTGGATTCCAAAGGCCCCATCCAGAGTAGAAGCCCTGAAAGGGGGTGAGAAGAAGTGAGTAGGGCAAGTTCGAAAGCCGAACTCCAGAATGGCCAGAGATAGTGGTGAGAGGTAGTAGGGGAAGGGCTATCATACATACCCTTCTATGGGGGCCACAGGTGAAGGAGGCCAGGGGAGTAGGATAGGGATGGGGCACCATGGCTCCAGCCTCTTAGGCATCCCTGTCTGTCCTCTGCAGTGTACATGGCGGAAAGGGCTGCCTCTGAGGAGGGACCAGGCCAGGCCAGGAGATCATCTTGAGTTCTGGCTGAGGTGATGGTCCTCACCCTCAGATGCCGTCTAACTGGTGATGGCAAAGGGCCCAGTGCCTCCTCGCTTCTCAAAGGACATGTAGTCAATGAGGAATGTGGCTCCCAGCAGTACAGCGTTCACTCACATCCAGATCCAGCGGGAACTGCAAGCCAAAGTCATTTGCATTCCTGAGGGGTTCTTGGAGAAGCCCCCGCTCCCCCACTGCTTGCTGATGCAGCCCACACTGTGGGACTCATCCAGAGTCTTCACCTCAAAGTTGGTGTCTGTGCCATAGCCACAGGTCCGGCAGCACAGCCACAGGTCCAGCAGGGCCCCACCACTCACAGGATCGTATGGCGATCGGCATCTTGAGTGGAAAACTTGAGAAGGGATGCCAGGTCTGCAGCACATGGCCAATGGTGGTGCCTGGTGGTGACTGTACTTCCATCTCTCGGTCCCTGGAGTCCACCAGATAGACGCTTAGGGGCCGGCAGGCCCCACAGCACAGACGTGCACAGCAGTTGCTCTCTTCAGCCACCTGGCACCTCAAAGTTGGTGTCTGTGCCCAGCCACTGTCCAGCCCCTGAGCGCAGTTCATACCGGTTACTTGTCTCCCAGCCTAGGAGCTTTTCCACTCACACAGCCTTCTGGTGAATCAGAATCTGATCAATCGATCAATCGGCTCCAAGAATTTGAGGGCAGAGGCACCCTTGGCAGTGGCAAGAGAAGAGCAGCAGGCCTGGCAGCAGGTCCCAGGGCACTGGGGCCAGGCGAGGGGAAGAGAGTGAAGCTGGGTGCAGGGGCAGGCACGTGGACAGGCACTGGCACTGGTCCGGGCCCAGGATGCTGCAACTGCTCTGGGTACTCAGGGGTCACAGGGTAGAGAGGAGCGGGTCAAGGGGTGTACCCTGTGGGGAGCAAGTATCCTGCCATAGGAAAAGCATGAGGGTTTGTGGGTCGTCGCTATACCAGAAGCTTAGTTCTAGAAGTGGAGGCAAGCTCGGGGACAGCCTGACAGGCACAGACAGACACAAAGAAGAACAGGCAAATGCAGAGAGGTGGCTGTACCAGGCACCTGCCCAGGGTCTCTCAGGCGGAGCCTCTGACTAGGGGAGAAACCTAAAGTGTCAGCAGGCAGGGCAAAGTACCTGGGACCCTGGATTCCTTCTGGGGTTTGCAGAACCGCCCTCTCCCTTTGTTCTCCCATTCTCCACGGGGGCGGCTGTTGGCAGAAAGCAGGATGGATGGATCTGCGATCAGGCCAACAGCCCCACCTCCAGGGTGGTTTCCTGACCCCTCTGCATCCCCGCTCACCTGAAGCCCCTAAAATAGTCAGGGTGCCCAATGCTCGGAGGCTCCTGAGAGCTCGTGGAGGCGGGCCCTTGGTCATTGGTTTTTATTTTTTTACTACATTTCTTCTGTGTGCAGTGATCACACTTCATCTGGAGCAGGGAGGGCTCAAGTGACCTGGAGGAAGCATGGGGAAAGCAGTCACTGCTGGTCGCCCCTGGTGCTGCTGGAGGTATCCTTTCTTCCTTATGGAGCATCTAAAGAGGGGAAGTGGCCGCAGTGCCCGAGGCCAAGTTCCAGGAGGCCAGCAGCGCTGTCGGGATCTTGCCAGCAATGCTGGTCCGTTGGTGCCTGTCCTGTCCTCTTGAGATAGAGCCTGCAGGACTACTAAGGGAGCCAGTCCCCAGTTCCGCCCGCTTCTGCCACCGATTTATTGGAGCCTGAGGGTTGGGAGGAGGGACCAAGAGTTCGTCTTTCAGCCACTGGCCAGTCACCACTGCCACTGATTGATCAGCTCCCGCTCCCTCAGCTCCCTAGGCTGGCGTTTGGTCGTTTTGGATGTTATGGACCCTGGGTTTTTATATATTAGGATTGACGTACCTAGGAACTTAACTCTTTTTTAAAATATATTTTATTGATTTTCTTACATAGAGGAAGGGAGAGGGATAGAGAGTTAGAAACATCGATGCGATAGAAACATCGACCAGCCGCCTCCTGCACACCCTCTACTGGGGATGTGCCTGCAACCAAGGTACATGCCCTTGACCGGAATTGAACCTGGGACCCTTCAGTCCACAGGCCAACGCTCTATCCACTGAGCCAAACCAGTCAGGGCTTAACTCTTATTGGTATTAATTAGCCTATGGTAAAAATTGGTTTCATTATAGTCAGTTCACTTAATGTTGCCGACCCTATCAACAATGTTGTCAGTAATTACTGTACTGATACATGCTACAATGTAGAAGAACCTCGAAAACATTATAGTAAGTGAAAGAAACCAGACACCAAAAAATCACATATTGCATGATTCTATTTATATGAGCTAGTTAGAATAGATAAATCCATAGAGACATAACATAGATTGGTGATTGCCAGTGGCTGGGGGAATAAGGAATGGGGAGCAACTGCTTAATAGTTACAGAGTTTCCTTTTGGTATGTTGAAAATATTTTGGAACTAGATAAAAGCAGTGATTGCACAACATTTTATATGTACTAAATGTCACTGAATGTGTTCACTTTAAAGTGGTTAATTTTATGTTATGTGACTGATATCTCAATAAAAAATTGAAACATTTGTGCTTTGAAATATACCATCAAAAAAGTGAAAAGACATCATAAATATGGGGAAATATTTGCAAATCATATATCTGATAAGGGATTTATATCCAGAGTAATTTGCTTTTACAGCTCAACAATTAAAAGAAAAATAATGTAATTAAAAACCAAATGGACATAAGCCAGTCAGAGAAAGATAAATATCACATGACCTCACTTATTTATGGAATATAATGAACAACATAAAGTGATGAACAAAAACAGATCCAGAGACAGAGAAGCATCAATCAGACCATCAAACCTCAGAGGGAAGGTTGGGGAGGGTGGGGGTAAGGAAGAAATATCAACCGAGGACTTGTATGCATGCATATAAGCCTAACCAATGGACACAGACAAACGGGGGGTGAGGGCATGAGTGGGGGAATAAGGACACGTATGTAATACTTTAATCATTTTTTTAAAAAGGTGAAGGAATTAAGAAGTTCAAGTTGGTTGTTACAGAATAGCCATGGGGATGTAAAGTACGCATAGGGAATATAGTCATAATAGTCTAATAACTATGTATGGTGTCAGATGAGTGCAAGATCCATGGGATGATCACTTACTAAGTTATGTAATGTTTATCACTGGGTGTACATCTGAAACTAATATAATAATATATTAACTGTAATTGAAAATAAAAAATGATTTAAAAATCGGAAAAAAAAAACAAACAGACAAAGGATTTGAAAAGACATTTCCCCAGAGAAGTTATAGAAATGGCCAACATGCACATGAAAAAATGTTCAACATCATTAGTTATTAGATAAATGCAAATCAAAACGACAATAAAATACCACCAAGAAGGCTATAGTTTTTTTAAAAAAAAAAAAACATGGCAAATAGATGCTAGCAAGAATGTAAGGAAATTTGAAAATTCATATGTTGCTGGTAGAAATGTAAAATGGTGCAGCTTCTTTAGAAAATAGTCTTGCAGTTCCTCAAACAGTAATCCATATAATTACCATATAACCCAACAATTTTACTCCTAGATGTATATTGTACCAAAGACAAATGAAAATATATGTTCACAATAAATGTATACATAAATGTTCATCACAGCATTATTCATAATAGCCCCAAAGTGAAAGCAACCCAATGTCTATCAACTGATGAATGGGTAAACAAAATGTTGTATATCTATAAATGGAATATTATTTACATTTTAAGAAGCAGTTCACGTCTGTAAAACCTTTTCTAATTATTCCCCACTCTCTCCTCCATCCTCCCATAGTACCCCATACATATGTTTATAATGCTTTTCAGTACTTCCTTCTGATAAGTGAAACCATCTACCACCACAGTTTGTCTACATCACATGACTTTACTATTCTACTCTCTTCACCAACTCTATTATCCTATAAAATTCTTGACCAGAAAGAAAATTGCAAATAAACTTTATTGTTACATCCCAGGAACTTACTGAAGGAACCACCATCTTCGCAACAGAAAACATCAACCAATAATTTACACCCAAAACCTCTTTGGAACTCTCTCTCCAAAATCCTCACCTGCTAGGTCAATCAATCTTAAACTATTGTAACATGATTCTTACTCGATTATAGTCAATTCTCCTCCCCCATTTAAAGCCTTGCCTTAAAAAAGACTTGAAAATTTTATAGATATCCTGACTTCACCTTCACTACTTAAAAATGCTACTAAGTCTATGCTGAGTTAATACTTCCCTTTACAGTGGAAAGAATAAATTCAGCTTTGTTTCATCAATCAGTTATTTTGGTGGAACCAAAATTTCATATTTGTTTACATATTTATCTTTACTAGAGTCTTTGAGAACACAATATCTGTTTCTATTTTAATTCTCCATGTCTAGCATATTGCCTTGAACATTGTAAGGATTTAAGCAAAATTTTTATTGAATGAAGAATGACTGTAGGCTAAGTTAACCTAAGCTAAAAAACTTAGGAGGCTTTTGATATAACACAGGCTAAAGAAACATGAAGGCTTAAATGATGGCAGTCCAAATAAAGAAGAGGGTGAAATAGATTTAGAAGGAAGAATTACTAGATTTAGAAGGTAGAAATGTATTTAGAAGGTAGAATATTTAAAGTCATAATAGAGAGAATACATAACATTTAATGTGGTGGGTAAAGGAGAAGGCAAAATTAAAACTAACAGGTTTCTGTCTTGGGTAACTGGGTAGATGCCACCAATAACCTTTTAATGTTGATAATAAATTTAGGAGAAAGAACAAGTGTTGGGGCATAATAATAAAGTCTATTTGGACATTTAATTAAAACTCCATAGTTTTTAATAGTTCTATATTGTCATTCTAACTAAAGGACAGTGATTTTGGAGTCTAGAAGTCTAGGTCCTGGTCTTGATTTGACTGATTTTAGGCAGTTCACCATTATGTCCATATTTTGCTCTCATCTTTAAAATAAAGTTGGACAGATACATTAAAATAAGACTAACTGATAGCCATGTATCGTTCCCATTCTAATAGTCTTGGGTAGAATGAAGATAGACTATGTCTCCTGTATGGTCTGAAAGATATACAAGAGAACAGCAGAGGGCATCATTATATAAAAGGTAGACACAGAATTTAAAAAGCAGTGTGAAGGATGGATCAGCATTTTGTTTTGTTGTTGAAATGGATCTTTAAAAACAACTTTATATATGTATAAGATTTTAGAAAAGTAGCAATTAACTTACATATGGGTTTTTCAATATATTACTTGTCCTCACCAGAAAAATGTGATCTGTCCAGGAAATAGATTATCCTATTTTATAGATGAGGAAACAAACTCTGAGGGGCCAGTAAGTTTTCCAGGTCCACAAAACTAGTAAAAAGCAAATATAGGTCTAAAACCAAATCTTTCAACCTATCTGTTTCAATTCACTGCCTTGAAAGTTGACAAAAAGACCAACAAGAGGCCTGGAATAGTTTAGTTATAACTAACGATATTATTGTTAAAATATCCATACTACCCAAAGCAATCTATTGATTCACAGATTGGTGTTTTTCACAGAACTAGAAGTGATAATCCTAAAATTTATATGGAACCACATAAGACCCCAAATAGCCACAGCAATCTTAAGAATAAAAAAACAGCCCTAACTAGTTTGCTCAGTAGTTAGAGTGTGGGCCCATGGACTGAAGGGTCATGGGTTTGTTTCTGGTCAGGAGTATGTGCCTCTGTTGAAGCTCAATCCCTGGCCCTGGTTGGGACATGTGCAGAAGGCAACCAATTTATGTGTCTCTTTCACATCAATATTTCTGTCTGTCTCTACCCCTCCCATTCTCTTTAAAAGAGAATCAATGGGAAAAATATCCTCAGGTGAGGATTAACAATAACAAAAAAGAAAAAAAGAGCAAAGTTGAAGATATTACGCTACCTGATATCAAACTATATTGCATGTCCATAGTAATCAAAACAGCATGGCACTGAGATACATTTATGGACAATTAATATTTGACAAAGAATGCAAGAACATACAATGGGGTAAAGACAGTCTATTCAACAAATGGTGTTGGAAAAGTTGGACAAATACATCCAAAAAAATGAAACTAGACCATCTTCATACACCGTATACAAATATAAACTCAAAATGGATTAAATATAAGACTAACAAAACCTATAAAATTTCTAGAAGAAAACATAGGCAGTAACATTTTGGACATTTCTCTTAGTGGTATTTTTTATTATATATTCTATGGCAAGGGAAACGAAAGAAAAAATATACAAATGGGACCACAACGAACTAAAAAGCTTTTGCACACAAAAGAATCCACCAAAAAAAAAAGAAAAGAAAAGAAAAGAAAAGAAAAGAAAAGAAAAGAAAAGAAAAGAAAAGAAAAGAAAAGGCAACCTACTGAATGGAAGAAGATGATACATCTGATGAGGGGTTAATATCAAAAATTTATTTTTTAAAATAACTCATACAACTCAACACACACATAAGCAGCACACACCAAAACCACAATACAATTAAAACATGGGCAGAGGGCCCGAACAGACACTTTTCCAAAGAGGACATACAGATGGCCAATAGACATATGAAAAGATAATCAATGTCAGTAATCATCAGAGACATGCAAATTAAAACCACAATGAGAAATCACCTCATACCTTTCAGAATGACTATCATCATTATCTCAGCAACTAACAAGTATTGGTGAGGTTGTTGAGAAAAGGAACCCTGGAACACTATTGGTGGAATTGCAAGGTGATGCATCCACTATAGAAAATTGTATGGAGGTTCCTAAAAAAATATATAAACAGAGCTACCTTATGACCCAGTGATTTCACTTCTGGGTATATACTGGTATCCAAAGAAACCCAAAACACTAATTTGAAAAGATAAATGCAACCCTATGTTCACTATAACATTATTTACAAGAAGGAAAATATGGAAGCAACCCAAATGCCCATCAATAGATGAGTGGATACAGGTCCACAACAATCTTGCTTTCCTTTACATTGGCAGTGGCAGTGGTCAGAGCAATTCTGGGCCATGCAGCTGCTAAATGGAGCCAGGTCTTTCTTGAGATTTTATTCCCTCAAAGTTGCTCCCAAAGTGAAGGCCATGACTACCCTTGAAGGAGTGCCTCCACATCCTCAGGACCTTGGGTTTACCAAATTACCAAATGGTTTAGTGATTGCTTCTCTGGAAAACTATGCTCCTTCATCAAGAATTGGTTTGTTCATTAAAGCAGGCAGTAGGTACAAGAACTCTAACAACATAGGAACCTCTCTTTTGCTTCATTTTGCATCCAGTCTGACTACAAAAGGAGCATCATCTTTCAAGTTAACCTATGGAATTGAAGCAGGTGGTGGTAAATTGTGACTTCAACAAGGGAAAACATGGCCTACACTGTGGAATGCCTGCAGGATGACATCAATATTCTAATGGAGTTCCTACTCAATGTCACCACAGCACTTGAATTTCGCTGTTGCGAGGTAGCTGCCCTTCTGTCTCAGATAAGGATTGACAAAGCTGTGGCTTTTCAGAATCCACAGGCTCATATCATTGAAATTTGCATCCTGCAGCTTACCGACATGCCTTGGCTAACTCCTTGTATTGTCCTGATTATAGGATTGGAAAAGTGACAACAGATGAGTTACATTACTATGTTCAGAACCATTTTACAAGTGAAGGAATGGCTCTGATAGGAGTTGGTATGAGTCATCTTGTTCTGAAGCAAGTTGCTGAACAGGTACTGAACATGAGGTGTGGGTTTAGTTTACCTGGTGCAAAGGCCAGATACCATGGAGGTAAAATTTGAGAACAGAATGGAGACAATCTCCTCCATGCTGCTTTGCAGCAGAAAGTTCAACCTCAGGAAGGGCAGAAGGAAATGCACTTAATGTTCTTCAGCATGTTCTGGGTGCTGGGCCACATGTCAAGAGAGGCAGCAATGCCACCAGCCCTCTGAACCAAGTTTCTGCCAAGGGACTTCACCAGCCATTTGACATTTCCCCTTTTAATGCCAGCTACTTAGATTCTGCACTCTGGGATTTACATTATCTCCAGATGCAGCAGCCAGAGATGTTATCAAGGCTGCCTACAACCAAGTAAAAGCAATTGCTCAAGGAAACCTTTCCAGTACAGATGTCCAGGCTGCTAAGAACAAGCTGAAACCTAGGTACCTAAAGTCATTGGATTCTTCTGAGGGATTCCTGGATGAAGTCAGTTCTCAAGCTCTTGTTACTGGTTCATACATGCCACCATCCACAGTCCTTTAGCAGACTGACTCAGTAGCTGACACCTATGTCATAAATGCTGCAAAGAAGATTGTTTCTGGCCAGAAGTCAATGGCAGCAAGTGGAAATTTGGGTCATACACCTTTTGTTGATAAGTTGTAATACTGAAACACATTGCAGGAAAGAGCTGGATGTTTTCTCAACCTAAAGCAGCAAACACATGAAAGTCACAAGTCTATAATGTAAAAATTATCTATTTTTCAATAAAGTGAAATATCTTAAAAAGTATAAATGTAAGTAATTGTTCCCAGCCTACCTAGAGTAAATAAAACATTCTAAGTATTAAAAAAAAGTGGTAGATATGTACAATGGGTTATTACTTGACCATAAAAAATAATGAATTGTTTCTATTGTGAAAACATGGATAGACCAAGAGGGTATTATGCTAAGTGAAATAAGTCAGACAAAGAAAGACTAATACCATAAAATTTCACTTTTATGTGGAATCCAGAGAACAAAATAAATAAACAAATAAAACAGAAGAAGACTCAAAGACACAGAGAAGAGACTGATAGTTGCCAGATTAGAGGGGATTGGGGACTGGATGAAAAAAGTGAAGAGATTAAGAACTACAAATTGGTAGTTACAAAATAGTCACAGGATATAAAGTACAGCATAGGGAATATAGTCAATAATATTGTAATAACTATGTGTGGTGCCAGGTGGGTACTGGATTAATTGGGGGATCACTTCATAAATTATATAATTGTCATTCTTACAGGTGGCATCTCATTGTCATTTTGATTTCCACCTCTCAGATGCTCAGTGACTTTGAGCACGTTTTCATATGCCTTTTGGCCATCTGTATTTCCATTTTGGAAAAGAGTCTATTTAGGTCTTTTGACATTTTTAATTGGAATGTTTATCTTCCTTTTGTTAAGTTGTATGAGCTCCCTGAAGATTTTGGAGATTAACCCCTTATCAGATGTATCATTGGCAAATATGTTCTCCCATGGAGTAGGCACTCTTGTTATTTTATTGATGGTTTCTTTTGTTGTGCAGAAACTATTTATTTTGATGGTTTCTTTTGCTGTGCAGAAGCTCCCATTTGTTTATTTTCTCCTTAATTTCCATTGTCCTAGGAGATGTATTCATAAACATGTTGCTACAAGAGATGATTGAGATTTTGCTACCAATGGTTTCTTCTACAATTTTTATGGTTTCCCAACTTCCATTTAAGTCTTTTAACCATTTTGAGTTTATTTTTGTGTATGGTGAAAGTTGGTGGTCAAATTTCAATTTTTTGCATGTATCTGTCCAATTTTCCCAACACCATTTATGGAAGAGACTGTCTTGATTCCAGTGTATGCTCTTGCCTTGTATGTCAAATATTAATTGAGCATAATGGCATTGGTCTATTTCTGGGTTCTCTGTTCTGCTCCATTGGTCTATATACCTGTTGATGTGCATATTTTGAGTACAGTGGCTTTGTAATATAACTTGAAATATAGCATTGTGATTCCTCCAACTTTGTTTTTCTTTCTCAATATTTCTATAGCTATTAGCAGTCTTTTTTTATTCCATATATATTTTTGGAGAATTATTTCTACGTCTGTGAAATAGGCTGTTGGTATTTTTATAGAGATTGCATTGAATCTGTAGATTGCCTTGGGTAGTAAGGACATTTTAATGATGTTGATTCTACCAATCCTTGAACACGGTATATTCTTCCACATGTGTATATCTTCCTCTATCTCTTTTTTTTAATGTCTTGTAGTTTTCCAAATGCAGGCCTTTTATGTCCTTGGTTAAGTTTATGCCAAAGTATCTAATTTTTTTGTTGCAATAGCAAATGGTGTTGTTTGTTTGATTTCCCTTTCTGAGAGTTCATTACTGGTGTATAAAAACCTCAGGAATTTCTGGGTATTAATTTTATATCCTACTACATTGCCAAATTCATTTATTAAATCTAGTATTTTTCTGATAGAGTCTTTAATTGAAGCAGTAATAATAATAAAAAAAACCCACTCCAAGCAAACAAAGCCCTGGACCAGATGGCTTCACAGGGGAGTGTGACCAAACATTCAAAGAACTAACACCTATCCTCCTCAAACTATTCCAAAAATTTCAGAAAGAAGGAACACTGCGAAGCTCTTTCTGTGAGGCCAGCATTAGCCTAATCCCAAAACTATATAAAGACACAATAAAGAAAGATAACTACAGGCCAATATCCCTGATAAACATAGATGATAAAATACTCAACAAAATTCTAGCAAACCAGATCCAGCAATACATTAGAAAGATCATACATCATGACCAAGAGGGAATTATTCCAGGGATGCAAGGATGGTACAATATCCGCAAATCAATAACTGTGATACATCCCATAAACAAACTGAAACATAAAAACCACATGATCATATCAATAGATGCAGAAAAAGCATTCGACAAAATCCAACACCCTTTTTTGATAAAAACTCTCAAAAAAGTGGGAATAGAGGGATCATACCTCAACGTAATAAAAGCTCTGTATGACAGACCTATAGTCAACATCATACTCATTGGACAAAAGCTAAAACCATTTCCCATAAAAACAGGAACAAGAAACGGATGCCCACTTTCATCACTCTTGTTCATCATAGTACTGGAATTGCTAGCCATTGCGATCAGACAAGAAGAAGAAATAAAAGGCATCCAAATTGGAAAGGAGGAAGTAAAATTGTCTCTATTCACAGATGACATGATACTGTACAATGTACTGTACGATGTACAGTGTACATAGAAAACTTTCCTGTTCTCTTGAGTCTCATTTGGCTGTTCTGTCAATCAAAGTGATTGTGATGCTTAACTTTAGGTATAGTTAGCAGCCCTGCAAACTGCAAAGTGTGTCTTTGTGCTGGAGGCGGAGGATGATGCTGGTGATGGGATGGAAACCGCCAAGGAAAAAGCTTAGAATAAAGAGTGGGGTTTTTTTGGTTGTTTGTGTTTTTTTTTTGTTTGTTTGTTTGTTTGTTTGTTTTTTTTATATCCAGCAGAGCCATGCATCGGCAAATAAGTTACAGGCCAACTAGGTGGAACCTCACTGCAGAATCTGTCGCTCATTGTCTGCAGTGAGTTTGCTTGTGAAACAGTGCATGCATTACTCACAATTGTGTGTATTAACTCAGTGCTGAATTTCACCAACTGGCAAATTGAGAGTGCAAGAAAAATACCAGCTACTCAGTTTGCTGAGGCTGATGTATACCAAGGGACTTTTTCTTTCTCCATTAGTTTAGAGCAAGCATGTCAAACTCGCGGCCCACAGGCCCATGCAGTCCACAACGAATGTTTTTGTGGCCCAACCAATATAATGGTGTGTAATAAACATTTTAATAAAAATTTCATAAATGAATTTTTATAATACTCTGTTATACATAATTATTAATAACCAACTACAATGCTTGCTAATGACTGATTACTATAATCATGTTACATTCATTTCCCTTAAGTGCCTTATGCACAGGGGCATCATTTCTCTCCACTAATACTAGCAGCGAATATTTTAGCAGCCAGTTGCAACGTCATTAGTCTTGGACTGACTTGTTTGTGTGCGCAACAGGAAATATTTCCCTATCGGAGAACAAGAAAAATGTTTATTTGCATTACACTTATTAATTTGTGCAGTTACTCAGTGTCTGGTAAGTTAATGTTCAAGAATATTAATTTTAAAAAAATGTTCTATTATTTTATGTTAATGATTACTCATTTATTTCAGCCCTTTGCATTCAGCATGTCTCTATCAAAATAAGCTTACATTTCTATGAAAATTGAAGCTTTTGTTTTTGGGGGGCCCACATAAACTTAAACCTTGTTTATTTGGCCCATGTTAGCCTTTGAGTTTGACATGCTTGGTTTAGAGTATCTCACCTTGATGCTAATCTTCTCATTCATCTCTTACCTACTGTTATCTCTGCAAGGAAATTCCAAAATAAGGCAGATAATCATTAGTCTTAACCAGACTGCTCTGAAGATGTAACACACAGAGAGGAGGCTTTCTCCAGGAAGACACCAAATGGGTAGTTTTACTGAGATTCAATAAAATAACATCTAATGCTATGATTCTCACTTTCATTTAACATCTAATGCTTCAAGACCTTATGCTTCTGCATTCGTGCGTTTTTAAGGTTCTGATCATATTCCCTGTCCTGGATGACAGTACAATTAGAAAGTAGTCAAAGCAATGCAGCAAAGTAGTGTGTGATCTAAAGGGCACCAAGAGGTTCCTCTCCCTCCCCAAACCTTCCCTCTAAAAATTCATCAAATCATTTAGTTTAAAATTTTTCCAGGATCAGAAATTAATTTGGATAAACCTTATCTTCTTTTAAAGAGCAGTGTCCTGAGATCATTCAAGAGCTCTCAATTATCCCTACATGAGCTTGAATTAGTTCAACCAGCTTGATTTCTACCTTGTATTTAGTTTTATCTGTACTATAAAGACCACACATTTTAATGATGAGGAGGGGGAATGAAAGACTGATTTTTAAACATAATGGATAAAAGAACTTTTTGGTGGAGAGGAATGACACAGGGGCCAACTAGAGACAAGAATTTGGGAGAGGAGAACAAGGACATTGAGAACACAATCTTAAATTTTCAAATAAACTAATGCAATTTTTCAAGGGTTACGTTAAGGCTCCTACCAGTACTTATCAGTTTTTGGCTTCATAAATTATTTTTCATTATTGGCAGCAGCAAACAGGAAATCATTTCATCAGAATGTCTCAAATAGTAATAAGAGAATGAGAGCCTTCTACAAGGCTCCTGCTAGTTTTCCTTGCCTTTGACTTACTCATTCTACTTCTTCCACATGTCTATGCCTACATACAATACCCAGGTTGCTCTGCTTAGCAACACTTGGCCTGCACAAGGGATCTGTTGCTATTTGGCTTTTTCTCCCCAGCCTTTTTGTTTCTTAGGTTATCCCTGCT